>NC_071506.1:65186927-66386927 GCF_027887155.1 Malaclemys terrapin pileata | reverse complement strand
GAGAAGGGACAGCTCTTCTCCCCTCTCTTCTAGCAAGACTTGGCTAGGCTCCTGAGGAGTGGGGGAGAGAGCATCGCTGAGCTCTGATTGGCTGCTGCTTCTTGGGAGGCATGATGAAACAGCTGAGTGGTGGGCCAAAGGGAAGGTCCTCACCAGTCTGTGGCTACCATTTGAAGAACAATGCAGTAAACAATATATGTATAGGGTCCTACCAAATTAATGGTTCATTTTGTTCAATTTCACTGTCATTGGATTTTAAAAATTGCAAATGTCATGATTTCAGTTATTTAAATCAGAAATTTCATGGTGCTGTAATTCTAGGGGTCCTGACCCAAAAAAAGGAGTTGTGGGGCATTTTCAAGGTTATTGTGGGGGGGTTTGTGGTAGTGGTACCCTTACTTCTGTGCTGCTGCTGGCAGTGGTGCTGCCTTCAGAGCTGGGCAGCTGAAGAGCGTCGGCTGCTGGCCGGGAGCCCAGCTCTGAAGGCTGAGCTGCCACCACCACCAGCGTAGCGCAGAAGTAAGGATGGCCTAGTACGGTATTTCCACCTGACTTCTGTGCTGCTGCTGGCAGGGCTATGCCTTCAGAACTGGATGCCTGGCCAACAGCGACCCACACTCTGGCCACACAGCTCTGAAGGCAGCACAGAAATAAGGGTGGCAATATTGTGAACCCCCTAAAATAACCTTATGACCCCCGGCAACTCCCTTTTGGGTCAGGACCCCCAATTTTAGTAATGCTGGTCTCCTCCATGAAATCTGTAAAGTATAGGGTAAAAGCACACAAAAGACCAGATTTCGTGGTCCGTGATGCATTTTTCATGGTCGTGAATTTGGTAGGGATATATATATATATATATATATATATTGGGGATCCCTCAAAATCCGACATCCCAGGCTGCAGCCCCTGAAGCCCCTGCATTAATCCAGCCCTGCTCTCTTCAATCTTCTCCAGAATAATCAGGCACAGCTGTCTTAATTTTTCCTCTTATTTTCCATTTTTCCCCAATGTGTCCCTCTCCTCTGAATCTGTGCCATATATGAAGTATATTAACCAAATATGAACTCACTACCCAGCTGAGCGCTAAGGAATGCCAAACTGAGTGTAATTGGGCCAGATCATCATGTCGTGAGTTAAACTCCCTTCTCATGGCTTCTTGGAGAGAAGAATCTCCATAAGGGTTCTCTCTCTGAGATTTCCTCAGATAATCCTGCTGGGGGAGAAGAGGAGGTTCACAAAGCTGCCAACAATACAAGTAGAGCTATCCTGAGGTTATCATGTAAAATTAAAAAGCTTAAGGATATGATAGCTTTGTGGGAACTTAGGTTTGGGGAAAACCTATCATACCTGGAGCAACTGAAGGAGGGCAGGACTATCTTCGGGAGACTTGGTTCCCCTGCATCCCCAGAAGCTCTAGCTTCCTGGCAGTGTGGCACTGTACCTAACTTCAAAAGGCCCCCCTTTACAATGCCATGTTGGTACATTATTCCAGAAGTACAATTTTCAGAGAGCAATATTTCCAGAAATTAACATTCATAATTCTGTGCCTGAAATGACACGGCAATATCTCCGTGGGTAACCAATGACTCAGAGAGAAAAATACCTAGGAGTGGGGTTTGCTTCTTCAGATGTTGGAAAATCATTCACCTTTCTTCCTCTGAGTTTTTCAGGAAACAGATATGAGGACAGATCTTCAGCCAGTGCAAAGTTCTGTTAACTTCGAAGGAGCTACACCAATTAACATCAGCTGAGGATCTGATCCATTGTTTCCAGTTCATGTTCAGACACAACTCTAAGTATGTTGCAGATAAAGGTTGTGTTTTGTATTGCAAAGTAATCTTGACACATTGTCTACAGTCAGAAACACTCTGCTAGTTGAAAACCAAAAAGGTTCTGACTTGAAGCTATTTGGGCTTCATAATTTTTTACTCTTTCTTTGTACCAAGTTGCGCCTAATAGCCAAAGGCCCACACTGGGAGCAGTGTGAAGCTATCCTCTGGAAGTACATTGCCTCTGGAAATATATGGGAAGCACACCATCTCTTGGGATTATTCAATATGCATTTCCTTCAAGGACCGACCATGGCCCTATCTTCTCCCCCACCTCCCTCTGGTCTTTCACCAGAACTGTCACTAGCAGCGTTTGGACCCAGAATTTCAGAAAGTGCAGGCACTGCAATTGTTTTTGGTTCCTGCATAGATGAAACATAATGGGGAGAAAGATATTAATTCATCCCTGGTACATCCAGGCCAGCCATTATCTGGCCCTTAATGAAGTACTGTATCTTTCTCATATAATTCATTCAACTTCTTTACCAACTCAATCTGCAATTTAATTGGAGAGGGTCAGTAGAGAAATTAAACGGTTTTGGAAAGCTCCCTATTCCTTTATTACATCCTTGAAATGCAAAACTCAAATATCATCAGAAAACCATTTGCTATCAGCAAATCACTGACTAAATGTGAGACAGATAATTATTGCTTAAAAAAAACCTGAGACGGTGACACTTTATCTTAAATTGCCTTTAAAAAGAATAACAGCTATTTTTAATGTAACACAGTAAAACTTTCAAATGGGTAATATTCCACTTATTCATTCTGAAAAGCACCTTCTTCGTCATGTAAAGCCAGTGGAGTTACTGGTAGCAAAGATGCCAGAATTGGCCAGTAAGACATAAACCCAGTTACTTTTCATGTACTTCTTGCTTTATTTGTAGTTTTTCTTGCCATATTTGTTAATTGATTATATTGTAGTTGGATGCTTCCTAGTTGATCATCTCATATTGGATCCTGCGGCAAAGTCATACTGCTGAATTTTTGACAGCACTTTGTCTCTGGCAACAGCCTGATGTAATAAACAGGGGATTATAACTCCACAGCAGGAGCAAACAGGAGAAATTGAGCTGTGAGGGAGCATGGAAATACAAATAGCTGAAATAATGACAAAGGGATATACAAAAATGACTGGCTGACTAAACTGCCTTTTAAAATGTCTTCTGGATTCGGACCTGATTCTGTTTGGAGGTCTGTCAGTTTAAAGTGGCAATTAATTGTCAGTAATGGAAAAGAGGAGCTGTATTAATTGTTTTTATTTGAGTTGTTAGAGACTACCAGCTTGATGTTCTATTAAAGGTTTATTTTAATAGCCTGCTCGTAATAACTATGAATATGAAACTTAAATCAAGAGAACTTCTTACAGTGGAATATTCTCCCTGGAGTGTCCTTCAGCCCTAGTGTGATGCAGCCAAGTTAGTTGAGTTGTAATATTTGTTGCATGCACTTTAACGGCAAATACATTCACCATGATCAGAATCATTGCAGCTAAATATCAAATGAACTGAAGTGATGAAATACTTTAGGGCAGTGGTTCTCAACTTATTTATTATTGTGGGACGCATATGCAGGGGCCGGGTAGCAGGGCAGTGGCAGCTGGACCCCAATCCTTGACCCCGCGGGGCCGGCCGGCAGCCCCAGTCCCCCGATCCCATGGGGCCAGCTGGCAGCCTCGACTCCGGACTCCCACCACGTGGGATGGGACGGCAGCCCCGACTGTACCCTGAGCCCGCCACGTTGAGCAGTCTGGACCCCACCGCACCAGGTAGCCGGGAACCTGCCATGTGGGCCGGCCTTTAGCACACAGCTGAACTGGGCCACAACTGTGTGCTAATTGGGCTGCATGCGGCCCATAGGCCACGGGTTGAGAACCACTGCTTTAGGGTGTATTCTTTCTTTGATCCATGAAAATGATTTCTGTCTCCATTAATAGGAGTTATACATGTTCATCAAGAAAAGAAAGCATTCTTTGAAGTCTTGCAGACAGGCATGAATATTAGAGGGCTGAGGGGATGGGCTATTTATTGTGTCTTCCCCAGATAAATTACAGTCACACACTTCATTTCTTTCATGCAAACTCAACAGAAGTGAAAACACAGTGTGGAAGACTGATCAGACCCCCTTAAAGACTTTAATCTTATTTCCACACTCTGGAAAGTTACTCAGCCTAGGCCTTCTCACTGACTCTTGCCTATCTCTTCTTCCCTCTTTTTAATGGAGCACTCACTTCCAGCTCTGCTTTCCCTGGACTCTTGCCTAAATGACCCACAGGTTGTCCATATATCTCCTGGCTAGCCAGGTTCCCACTCACATGGTCCCTATCACATGACCCATATACTCCCATTCCTTCCACCTGGGGAGGTGGGCTATACCTGTCATAGGCTAGGCAGTGGTTCTCAACCAGGGGTCCTGGGCCCCTGAGGGGCCAAGAGCAGGTTTCAGGGGGTCCACTGACCATGACCAGCATTAGACTTGCTAGGGACGAGGGCAGAAAGCCAATGCTCAGCCATGTGGGACTATAGCCCAGGGCCCTGAGCCCCACCACCTGCAGCTGAAGCCGAAGCCTGAGCAACTTAGCTTTGCAGTGCCCCCTGTGGCATGGAGCCCCAAGCAATTGCCCTGCTTGCTATGCCCTAACGCCAGCCCTGGCTTTTATATGCATAAAAACAGTTGTTGTGGTACAGCTGGGCTATGGAGTTGCAAGGGCGGAGGTAGCGGGGAGAGCTTAGAAAGAAAAAGCCCTGGGCTGAATCCTGACCTCCTCAAAGGGCCAGCTCACTCTAGGACAAGAAGCAAGAACATAACTTCTAGATTAAGCACTTGGGCTTAGTGGATAGGGCTCTAGAGACTGTGACTCTGGAGAATTGTGACTATTCCTGAATAAAGAAGAACAGGAGTACTTGTGGCACCTTAGAGACTAACAAATTTATTAGAGCATAAGCTTTCGTGGACTACAGCCCACTTCTTCGGATGCATATAGAATGGAACATATAATGAGGAGATATATATACACACATACAGAGAGCATAAACAGGTGGGAGTTGTCTTACTAACTCTGAGAGGCCAATTAATTAAGAGAAAAAAAAAAAAAAAAAAAAAAAAAAAAAAAAAAACTTTTGAAGTGATAATCAAGCTAGCCGAGTACAGACAGTGTGATAAGAAGTGTGAGAGTACTTACAAGGGGAGATAGTCAACGTTTGTAATGGCTCAGCCATTCCCAGTCCTTATTCAAACCGGAGTTGATTGTGTCTAGTTTGCATATCAATTCTAGCTCTGCAGTCTCTCTTTGGAGTCTGTTTTTGAAGTTTTTCTGTTGTAATATAGCCACCCGCAGGTCTGTCAGGACCGTCCAGGAAATGGACACAAGCGGTCCATTTCCTGGACACTACTGTGCTAATAAGCGATGGTCACATCAATACCACCCTATACCGGAAACCTACTGACCGCTACACTTACCTACATGCCTCCAGCTTCCATCCAGGACACACCACACGATCCATTGTCTACAGCCAAGCTCTAAGATATAACCGCATTTGCTCCAATCCCTCGGATAGAGACAAGCACCTACAAGATCTCTATCAAGCATTCTTAAAACTACAATACCCACCTGCTGAAGTGAAAAAACAGATTGACAGAGCCAGACGAGTACCCAGAAGTCACCTCCTACAAGACAGGCCCAACAAAGAAAATAACAGAACACCACTAGCTGTCACCTTCAGCCCCCAACTAAAACCTCTCCAGCGCATCATCAGAGATCTACAACCTATCCTGAAAGATGATCCTTTACTCTCACAGATCTTGGGAGACAGACCTGTCCTCGCTTACAGACAACCCCCCAACCTAAAGCAAATACTCACCAGCAACCACACATCACTGAACAAAACCACTAACCCAGGAACCTATCCTTGTAACAAACCCCGATGCCAACTCTGTCCACATATCTATTCAAGTGACATCATCATAGGACCTAATCACATCAGCCATACCATCAGGGGCTCGTTCACCTGCACATCTACCAATGTGATCTATGCCATCATGTGCCAGCAATGCCCCTCTGCCATGTACATTGGCCAAACCGGACAGTCTCTACGCAAAAGAATTAATGGACACAAATCTGACATCAGGAATCAAAATACTCAAAAACCAGTGGGAGAACACTTTAACCTGTCTGGTCATTCAGTGACAGACCTGCGGGTGGCTATATTACAACAGAAAAACTTCAAAAACAGACTCCAAAGAGAGACTGCAGAGCTAGAATTGATATGCAAACTAGACACAATCAACTCCGGTTTGAATAAGGACTGGGAATGGCTGAGCCATTACAAACGTTGACTATCTCCCCTTGTAAGTACTCTCACACTTCTTATCACACTGTCTGTACTCGGCTAGCTTGATTATCACTTCAAAAGTTTTTTTTTTTTTTTTTTTTTTTTTTTTTTTTTTTTTTTTTTTTCTCTTAATTAATTGGCCTCTCAGAGTTAGTAAGACAACTCCCACCTGTTTATGCTCTCTGTATGTGTGTATATATATCTCCTCATTATATGTTCCATTCTATATGCATCCGAAGAAGTGGGCTGTAGTCCACGAAAGCTTATGCTCTAATAAATTTGTTAGTCTCTAAGGTGCCACAAGTACTCCTGTTCTTCTTTTTGCGGATACAGACTAACACGGCTGTTACTCTGAAACTTATTCCTGAATAGGCCACTAACTTCCTGAGTGACCTTGGGCACGTCACTTCACCTCTTGCCCCAGCTGTGAAATGGGCATAACAATATTCCCTGGCACAGTGCTGTGAGATCAAAAAATGAAGGGCTCTATTATTAGTTCATTATCTCCCAAACTGGGAAGGCCAGGATGATCAGGCAAAGTATAAATAATTCCATATATTTTAAAGGATAAAAAATACACTATGTAATGGTGTTCACCTTTAAGGCCACCACATAGTTATTACCTGATAATCCCAGCTAAAAGTTTAATGCAGAGGGCAGGGTGAAAAGTTATTAATAACCATGTTTATGACAGCAGTGCCTAAGGACCAAAAAAGAATGAAACTCCAGCGTGCTAGGCACTGTACAAACACAGAGCAATAGCCCGTCAGCTCTTTGGGGCAGGAACTAGCTGAAGACAAGATAGACACAATAGGGGAAGGGGTATAAACACACAAGCAGAGGGGACAATGAGATGGCGGCACAGTTAGTTCCACGATTTTGTTGGGGGGGGGTAGTTAGGAGGGGATAAGCAAAATGGAAAGAAAAGGGAGGCGGTGAGAGGGACAGGGCAGAGGAGAGAAGGGCCAGGTGTGGGGTGAAGCTGAGAAGAAGAGACTGTGAGGGAGAGGGAGGATTGGAGCAAACAGCCAACCAGCACAGGGCAGAGAAAGTCAGAACTTTCCACAGTGTTGATTGGAATGTCTGAAGGTTCCTGCTTTGGTTGCTTCCCTTCCTCTGGCTGGCTCCTTGCGGAGAAGAACCATTTGCATCCTAATGTCCTTCCACAGGCTACCTCTGCACTACGAGCTAGGGGTGATTCCCCTGCACATACTTGCACATATACACATACTTGTACAATTCTCACTGTGCTTGTGTGAGTATAAATAGCAATGTGGCCATGGTAGCAGCAGCAGGGGCACAGCTGAGCCATGCTGAGTACAAACCCATCTAAAACCAGTGGGGACTTACCTGGAATGGCACAGCTGTGCTGCCACTGCCGTGCTACCGTGGCTATACTGCTATTTATACTGGCGCTAGCTTGATAGGAGCTAGTGCAAATATGTGTATGTGAGCAGGGGAATTACGGCCCTAGCTCTTAGCACAGACATAGCCAGAGTGTGTGGGGGTTCCCCCTGCACAGTTCTGGATCCAGGGGGGATAAGTGGCCCCCATTTTACCCCCTCCCTTCAGTGCTGCTTCTGTTCCTATAGCATTTGTGTTAACATAATGGCTTTGATTTGGCATAGTATGTGTAATAGAAAGAGGTGATATTTTCCAAACAGACCCAGGCAATTCTTAACAGTGGAAGTAGCACCATAAAAAAAATGTTTGGTTGTGAGGGTGTTTGAATATTGGGTAATATCACTAAATAAGAAAACAGAGGGCTAGGTAGATCAGGCTTTGTTTTAATTAGAATTGTTGAAAATAAAAGCATTTGTGCCCTGAAATTCTAGCTACTGTGGTTATATACACTTAGAACTTTATTAATGTTAGGTATTCCTGTAATTCTTAAAAAATGGCTGCTGGGGTACAGATAAACAGCTAGATGATTCTGGGTAATTAATGGAACACTTATTTTGGGTTTAGAGGACTCAACTGCTGAATGGATTTGAATCTATAGGAGATAAATTCAAGTAATACTTGTTATTGTATTCTGGCACACATTCCGGAGTGTTGTGCAAAGCAAAAGACACTGCAGGTTGAAATTTTTCCAGCCAATGTACTTACTTTAGTGGCAGCTCATAAAGTTGCTATAATTCAGGTTGTCTGAGCAAATGTAGTTTTTATGCTTTGTTCATGGAATATCTTTCTTTAATGTTACGTGTTGATTTGTGTCATGGCCATGTGTATTAAACAGCTCCCAACATTTCACTCCAGAAATAACTGCATTTTAGTCATGAATTGATCCCTATGAAATACTGTCATCCTCCTGCCACATGCCCTCAATGCCTATTCAAGAAGTAGGATTGGGGCCATAGTTTATCAGTTTTCATCTAAAAGTTCCTTAAGGTCTTTCATGATAACAGTTATTCTTTAGTTATTAGAACAGGAGTACTTGTGGCACCTTAGAGACTAACAAATTTATTAGAGCTCTAATAAATTTGTTAGTCTCTAAGGTGCCACAAGTACTCCTGTTCTTTTTACGGATACAGACTAACACGGCTGCTACTCTGAAACCTGTCTTTAGTTATTATATTGGCTCAAATGTAAGTGTCCAAGGACATTATTCTCCCTCACATAGAGGTTATTTTGCACTTGGAATGAAATTCAATTTGACCACATTTCTGTATCACCGAAGACAAGGATTATAATAATTCCCAAGGAATCTGATAGGGTAACAAAAGGAAAAATACAATCTAGGGCGAAGACTCAGAACTCAAAAAAAAAACCCTCTCCCTACACATATTTGATATGATACTGTTTGGGAGCACAGTGGAAGTAATTCTCTCTTCCAATTTACAATAGAACCTCAGAGTTACGAACTGACCCGTCAACCACACACCTCATTTGGAACCAAAGTATGCAATCAGGCAGCAGCACAGACAAAAAACAAAAAAATACAATACAGTACTGTGTTAAACGTAAAATACTAAAAAAATAAAGGGAAAGTTTAAAACAAATATTTGACAAGGTAAGGGAGCTCTTTCTATGCTTGTTTCATTTAAATTAAGATGGTTAAAAGCAGCATTTTTCTTCTGCATAGTAAAGTTTCAAGCTGTATAAAGTCAATGCTCAGATGTAAACTTTTGAAAGAACAGCCATAATGTTTTGTTGAGAATTACAAACATTTCAGAGTTACGAACAACCTCCATTCCCGAGGTGCTGGTAACTCTGAGGTTCTACTGTATCATACAGATACCCAGGACATTGTACTAGATGTCTCAGCAGTTTTTAAGGGTTAACAGTTAAACTTTTTTATCTGCTCTCCTGAATAAGGAGACAAATTATCAAGAAGACAAATTGAAGTTCTCTATAAGTTTGGATTGACTATGTAACTAAAACTGTAGGAGCTCACTTTATAATGATTGCTCATCTAGTAGAAATGAAAAGCCATAATAGTGTTCTCTCAATTTATTGTACTACACTCATGACTTTATAGTCAAAATGTGTACTTATCTCTGGGTGAATTACAGAGTGGTGCTTTAGGAGTATACATAATTAAGCAAACATTCTAGGCCAGGACTGAGCAATCCATTTACAATGATTGCTCATTTTCTGAGTTAGCTGCTGTACCACTACTCTCAGCAGCCATCAGACAGGTATATATTTTACCTCTATCACCACTGTGTTTGTTTTTTAAAGCTTGCAAGAATTTGGAGTTTGAATTAGGTATATCAGTCAGGAATCTAATCATTAGAGCTGATCAGAAAATGGGGATTGAAAAATATCAGATGTTCCACAGAATGTTGAATTTTCAGAAAAAAATTGAAAACGGAAATTTCTCCTGAAAACTGAAATATTTTTGCTTCTGAAATGCCACCACAGTACTCCAATTTTCTTCCTAGGCCAGGCTCCCTGGTCAGACTACATTTCCCATGAGACACCATGTTCTCCTCCTCTGGGGGGCGGGGCTGTGCATCAGAGCAGTCACATGGCTTTGGTGCATCATGGGAACCAGCTCAGGAACCCAGCCCATAAAAGACAATGGGAGTATTAGGCACCTGAACTACAATTTCCATGAAGCAGTGAATGCCAGAGGGTTATTGTCCTTCCTCCCTCCCATTTTGTGGTGGTAGACTCTGGTACCAAGGCCACTCCTTCCTTACCAACTCTAGTTACTCCACCATCACCACAGAGTGTGGCCAGAATCCAGACTGAAGCCTTCAACAGTGCACCCATTGCACAGGTAAAGTAAATGACCTGTTTTTGACCCATTCCCTTAACAGTAACATTTCAGAATTTGTCCTAATTAGATTCCCGACTCTCGTATAGCCATGTCCTTTCCACCCGAGAACATCATGGTCCCCTGCTTTTGGCAGGAGAGGTGGAGTTGTGCTTGGTGTTTGGGTGGGTGGGGAGGAGGATAATATTAATAAAAGCATTGCTGTTAAAATATTCACCAGTAAGCATGGTCCATGATAGTAGCATGCTGGTATATTGGCTCAGTACTACCAAAAAGAGACGATTCAGTCATAGGGAATGCTTCCTGCAGTATCTGGGTTTTCCCTGAAGGTCTTCCATTCACATACTGAGACCACCAGATTTACTTAGCCTGTCAGATGGAAAAAGATCAGAGCCAGAGGTGGTTTGGCCTCTAATCTGTTCAGACCAACCTGATTCACAAGAACCAGGGCCACAAATTCCCAAGCTCTTTCAAAGCAGCAATATGCCCTTAAAAGAAATACAGTATTCAGGAAACATACATATCTTCCCCAGGCATCCAATCAAGATATACTGATGAACATGACCACTACGTTTTGAAACACCAGCCAAACCACTGGCCAATTTATTTGAACTGTGTTATGGGTATTCCATCAAGAGAAGCACTGACATTACAGTAGGGTGCAGTAGTCACAGGACAGAGATTGCAAATAAGCAACACACTAATTAAATGGGAGAAAAAACAGCTAGAGGGGAGATAGTGGGTCTGACTCTTCTCACATCACTGTAATTTGGGGGGAGGGATAGCTCAGTGGTTTGAGCATTGGCCTGCTAAACCCAGGGTTTTGAGTTCAATCCTTAAAGGGGCCACTTAGGGATCTGGGGCAAAATCAGTATTTGGTCCTGCTAGTGAAGGCAGGGGACTAGACTCAACTCAATGACCTTTCAAGGTCCATTCTAGGAGATAGGATATCTCAATTTATTTATTTTAATTCCATTGACCTTCATGGAATTACCCTTGATTTATTCCCAGTTTAAGTTGGAGGAGAATCAGCCCCAGTGAATGGCCACAAAGATAAGCTGTGAGAAAAACAGGAGGAAAGGGAATGTGTGTGTGTGTGGAGGGGCAGTTAAAAAAGGAGCTACAACTCATTCTGTGCAATATGAAATTGAAATAAAAGTGAGCTTTACTATAACATAGAATATTAAAGACAGCAAATAGAGCAATTTTTAAAACGCATTGCAGTATTAACTCACTTAAAATATTTACAACTGGACTTTGTTTGCTCAAGCTGGTCTTTAACTGACAGATAAAGCACTTCTACAGAAAACCTTTATGATGAATACATAGTATGACAATAGACCACACTTACTTTTCCCATATTGCTTCCTTATTATTCATGTTGATGTACAATATCTTTTGAAGGCTAGGCTATCCCCTCTATTCAGAATGGTGTAGGAATAATTAAATCAGTCATGTCATGATGCAGTGAGATAGACTGGATGATACTCTAAAAGTCCCTCCGTTAAATTGACTTTGATTCCTACTGGCCAACTATTAACAAATAATTTATTATTCCATAATATAGGCAGAGACAAATGAAAATCTAATAAGCAATATGAGCAGATTCTCTCCCCTGCTCCAGCCCCTTTACCCACTCTAGTGGTGCAAAGGAGCTCGAAAGCCAGTTGCTATTCCCAGCTAAGGATAGCCTCAAATGACAGAGTTGATTTGACTGGTTCTTAGCCACCCACTCTGCAGGCCACATTCTGAAAGGTGGGAGGGGATGTAGCCAAAGCGCTATCATGCTCCAGCAATAACCAGCAGGCAGAGTTCCCTTTGGAGGCAATAGCTCATTGACATACATTATAGCAATTCTTAGACCCGTTCCATGCTGACTCCAAGACTGCTTTAACATATGTGGGGTCAGTATAGAGTAATCAATCTGTTTCTCTTACTACACCTCTACCCCGATATAACACGACCCGATACAACACGAATTCGGATATAATGCGGTAAAGCAGTGCTCCGGGGGGAGGGGAGGGGATGTGTGCACACTCCGGCGGATCAAAGCAAGTTCGATATAACGTGGCTTCACCTATAACGCGGTAAGATTTTTTGGCTCCTGAGGACAGTGTTATATTGGGGTAGAGGTGTATTAAAAAACCCTATCATTAAAAATGGCTGATATAGTAATAAATTATACAAATATTGGAGAGGAAGAATGGAAACAAGCTTCACCAAAATACAAGTCTCAGAGCCTCAAAATTCCTTCCATCCTGCTGGAACAGATTGCCTTTCCCAGGACTTCACCTTGCAGAGTACGTGGCATTAGAAAGCTCTGAGGTGATACTCCAGATCAGTTACTTATTGTACTTAATACAAAACTTCCTGCGATATTAATTTAATGAAAGGGAAAGCTTTAAACAGCTGAGGGACAGAAGCTCAGCTGATGTAAACTTGCATAGCTCCAATGATTCCAGTGGAGCAGTGCTGATTTTCGGAAGAACAATATATTGTAATAATCACACATTTTTTGGGAGAAATGGATTACTGAAAACACTAACCAATAAAATAAGAATAACCAGTACAGAATGCATATGCAGCTAAAACACCCAGAATTGTTACAGACCTAGTAGAATATGAAAAAGCAGGTTGATATTATCAAGAAACTATTTATAATGTACCTTGAGGCATTTTAAGTGCCTCTGCAATGGCTAAATGAACTAATTGGCTTTTCAAGTTTTATGCATACCATTTGGATTTGTTATCTTTAATAGATCTAAATGATTGCTCCAGAAACCCCAGGAATAAGGTTCCTCTCACAGATGACCTATGAATAAGTGAAAAGCTTCATTAACTGAGCGTCGGGCCTTAATGCAACTTCTCTTTTCAGAGTGATTTGTGAAAAAGTTCCCACTTTTGATTTCTCTAATGATGCATTAGGAAGAACACTAATACCCAGAGGGTGGGATAAAGACAGCTGTTCTGACATTTAAACTGGCAATACATTGAAATGGGACTATACCACCCTGGGGCAATATGAAATGTGCATGTCCACATGAAGTACAGCCTTTTGTATTGTTATGTACTGTCTCTGAAGTGACTGGTACAGCTTAACTGCTTACCTATTAAATGAACGTGATTGCCTGTGGCATTATATGCCCTGTAGGCCTTGTCTACACTGCCACTTTACAGCGCTGAAACTCTCTCGCTCAGGAGTGTGAAAAGATGCAAGTTTCAGCGCTGTAAAGTGGCAGTGTAGACAGTACACCAGCGCTGGGAGCTATTCCCCTTGTGGAGCTGGGAGAGCTCCCTCCCAGCGCTGCTGCTGCGACTACACAGCCACGTTAACATTGGTAGCGAAGACATACCCTAAGATGCACTGGAACATACAAATGAAAGGAAAGACCAAACGAAACTGAAGACTATTTGCATATACACAATGTCTTAATTGCCTTTAGTTTTATTGATCAGTCAACAGTCATGAGTATGTCTGTTGGGTGCTTGTGTGCCATTTATAATCTTAGAAGCAACAAGATAATTTGAATTTGTGAAATAATCTGTTGTACTACAATAATATATAGATACTGAAGTAAACTGTGCTTTCAGGAGAGTATATATTTAAGTACTTATTTACTTTACATTTTAATAGGTCAGTACAAAGAGCAGTTATCCCAAGCCCTGGCTACCCTTCCAATATTTAGAATGGTTGTGAAGAGACCTGTACTCTAAATTCTCCAAGGCAACAAAAGTTCAGCTTAACTTGTTACATAAAATTGTTTATAAAAAGTCAGCAAAAGTTGGAGACAAATAGACCAGTGAAGACTGGATCGTTTAAGGTAAAGAACTGTGCAAAGGGTTGTCAAGGCTCCTAGTAAAGTCACAGGTTGGCATGACAACGAGCTGAAAGTCTAGAAATGGGAGGCAATGTCAGAAATCAGTGAAATGTGTTTTGATTGATTATAATGGGATAAGGCTGCCACCCTTCCTTGGACAATGTTTATCGGGGATGGTGGGGAGGTGCATCACAAAACGCGAGTGAGTGTGTTATGCATGGACTGGAAGAAGCCAGCTTTACTCTCATTGCTGCCACCCCTACCATCTTCTGGGGCCCCCAAGATTCACCATGACATCATCAGGCCTTTGTCATTCTGATCCTGAAAGACAGGCTGACCAGACCAGGCCAAATAGAATGAACCCAAGGACTGCCTGGGTCCTGGCCACCAGTTCTGGGGGGGCTCTGCATTTTAATTTAAATTTTAAATGACGCTTCTTAAACATTTTAAAAACCTTATTTACTTTACATACAATAGTTTAGTTATATATTATAGATTTATAGAAAGACCTAAAAGCGTTAAAATGTATTACTGGCACATGAAACCTTAAATCAGAGTGAATAAATGAAAACTCAGCACACCACTTCTGAAAGGTTGCTGACCCCTGATCTAGCCACTAGGCTGCCTGGACACAGAGGGCCCTATCACAATCATTAACAGCAGATTTTATAAACCATTTTCTTCACCCCACATTTAACATCCAGGAGTATCTAGACACATTCATAAGTCTTTGGTTTATTATTTTCCCTGGAGATGTCTAGTGAGTGGAGGAGGCAGTTTTTGTGAAAATATACTACACGGTGAAAGAATAGCTACTATATGCTTAAAAGAAGTGTGGGAATTACTGCTGTTACCGTAGGGCCAATCTAAAATGGCCCAGAAATCAATAGTTCTGTCCTTTTTTGTAGATATGCTGTAGTTAGTCATGGAAAGCATTTTGTTTCTGGTGAAGTGCACGGTTCTTAGAAAGCTGCCCAATGTCTCAGATAAAGTACATGTTGCAGTCTCCTACCTTGTCATCAGAGAGTGAGTACAAGGTTCAGTCACTGGCTGGTGTGCTCTTCTGTCTGTCACCCCCTGCCAGCAACTACTCAGTGGTCATAGAGGTGTGTTCCTTCTTGTGATTCAGCCCTCCAGCCAGGATGCTTACAGTCTACTCTGATCTGGGGATAACAAAAAGTCCAAATGAAAACAAAGTCTTAGTGACCATGTACCAGGCTTTCTGAGCTCTATTGTCCTTTCCCCTTTACTACTGAGGCTTAAGCTGCTCCTCCTGCTGTGGGGTGGTCAGGGAACCCAGGTCTACCCTTCCCTCTTGGTTCCAGCCCAGGGCCCTTGTGATAAACCATTAGGGTCTGTTTCTTATTATCCCTTGTAGGTGCCCTGGGTTACTTCCTATCTTTGCCTTTTGCAAGTGCTTGTTGGGGAGCTTCATTCTCCAGTCCTCTCTTCTGGGCGCTTAGTCTCTCTCTACAACTTTCTCCTAGTTTGTTGCTAAGGATGCCCTCCCACATCAGGGCCAATCCCAGGCTAAAAGCTCCCTACTTCAGCTTTCAGTACTTTCCTATTGGTTCTATCACTACTTTATAAAAGCCACCCAGTGTCTGATTCTCCCCAGCTGGATCTCATCCTTAATTTCCTGTTTCCTCAACCCAGGTGCCATGGAATGGGCTAATTAAACTCCCCTTCACCCTGTCACTGTCTGTGGGGGTTCATACTCCTCATCACACAATGGACAGCTTTCTTTAGGTCTCTTTCCACCCAGAGATGTGGGGTACATTTACATCACAAATGAAGGCGTGATTGCAGCATGGGTAGGCATTATCATGCTGGCTTTAAGCTAGAACTGAGCAAATAATTTTTTTCTGTTTGATGGCCAAACTGTGTGTGTGTGGGGGGGAATAAATACAAATCATCTAGTTTTGAACTCAAACTAAATGGCTTTTTGGGTTTTTTTTTTCCACTGAAACACAAAATAAAAAAAATATTGTTTGGGTTGAATTAAACATTTTGAAATGAATGACATTTCATGTCAACATTTGCTTTAGTGTTGACATTTAAAAAAAAAAAAAAATTGTGGTCTCTTTCATACCCAAGATCTGGTTACATTTTTAAACTCAGAACCTCTACATCACTAATATGCACAGAGGGAGTTGTTTTAGTTTAACAAGTTCAGCAAGATGTGTTGATGCATCTGTGAGAGTCCAATCCTACAAGCCCTCCACATTCACTAACAAGGGGTTAAGTTCACCCCTCAACAGAGGTCCAGCACAATTGATGTATAGGTCTTAAGATCTACATAGATCTAACTGGAACATAGGCTTCCTCCTGCTTTCCTTCCTCTTCCTCGAGTTTTTCAGATGCTCTCACATAAAGGCAAAATGTGTCTAACGGCCTGCAAGAAAGCATTCCTTTCCAAATTTCCAGGGGACCTTCAAGAAGACACCTCAGACTTTAAAGTCATGCTGAGACTCGATGGCCAATCTATCTAGATGGCAGAAATCTCATTAGTTTACAGAAAATAATTCTACCTTGTGGGGGCTGAAGGTGGGGAGAGAAATGAAGCCTACATTGCTTGCAGTTAAATCTCAATTTTCTGAGCGCAGATCTCAGTGTGTTAGTCCCACTGTTTTTGTGTAAGTATTCACCTATTCAGAACTATGGAGGAAGTATTCATTGACAGGCTCAAACACATACTCATTTTATTATAAAAAAGAGATTCAATCTTTTTCAATAGTTCCAGGAGCAGAAAATTTTAAACTGGAGGTATTTTTTTTTCCTGTTCCAACAAAGTGATTTTTTTGTTATTAGATCTGGAAGAAATAAGCAGAACAATTGTTTACATTAAATGAATATTTTCATTTATTCATAGAAACATTTTGAATTAAAAAAACATTAAAAAAGAAATGTTATTGCCAATCTGTTTGGTCTCTTTGAGTTGGTTAATTCTTTAGAGTCCAAGCACTAGTATCAATAATTTATTTAGCTGTTTAGAGAGGATGTTAGCTTGTAAAATGATATGTTCAGAAATATGCACAAGAGAGCTGAGATTATGCAGCTGGCTTTTTGGCAGACAAAAAGCTGATTTTTACAAGGAGGCAATAATAGCTCAACAATACAATCTTCAGTGAATTAAGGGATCTCATAACAAGCCCTTTTTGTGAGATGATCCTAATAAATTAGAACTTCCTTCACATGGCTAAAGCAGATGGGATGGTATAGAGTTTGCAAACAACAACTGCTACTGAATCCCCAAGACATATCTAATACACAGTTAACATCAAATAAAGCAAATACTGAACCAACTGTGTTCCTTGGGGAATAATGCTTTCTTGATGTAACTCTCTGTTTCACATATCCCACAGGTACATATAACCAAATCATTTGTGGGGCTGAGATATGCACCTCTGAATTAGAATGTGTAGTTAAAACCCACTTGGGACCATCAGGAATTTTCAAGTTGTGCAATTCGGGTCCAATCTTCTCCACTGAAGTCAATGGGAGTTTTGCCATTGACTTCCGTGAGAGCTGGATTGGGCTGCAGCTGCCTGTGTAACCCACCGACCTTCTTTTGGTTTGTTTTTCCCCTCCTCTTATTTTGTTGTCTCACTTATGTGGTGCATCTTGTCTCATTTTATTCCTATGCCTGCAATTTGATCAGTGCGGATGGACCCCTGCATCTAAACAGAGCTCCATTGACTTCAATGGGACTCCATGTGGGCATAAAGATTCACCACGCATATCAGATTGTATAATCAGCTGCTTAGATTGTGAACTGTTTGGGGGCAGGAACTGTCGCTGTGGTCCAGCTCTTCAAAGGTTTTCAATTGAAGTTAGGAGCCTAAATATTTTGAGCATCTGAAGGAGCCTATGCATCTGTGCAGAGCCCAACACTATATAACCTTGACTGGGGCCTGATCGCACTGCTGTAATTGAAATAATAAATCCTAATAAAAGCCACAGATTTGACTGTTCTTGGTAAAATGTTTTAAAAGCTGTTGTAGAATCCACTCTTCTAATTAGCATTGTAAGAACTTGTTTTGCTTCATTTTGAAACTTCTGAAAATCATGTGTTTTAGATTTAGAACAGAACCTCCAAACCTTTGAGGTTCTGGTTCCCTTTGGTGTTAGCAAAATCTGAATTCTGACACATAACCCCAGGCTATGTTTTTGTTTCTGTTTTTTAAAATTTCCCACTAGTAATAGAAGCAGCTAGAACAAGAATTACTTTCAAACATGAATCTTTATTGCACACATTCCATATAGTTAGTAATGTGTGTTTAATTACAGTCCCTGGAGAAAAACCAATTATTCACATTGAAGGGAATGAAACTTAAAAATATTTCACCCATTCCAAAACGTTAAAAAAATAATTTCTAGATATTTTGCAAAATACTAATCACTACTTTTAATGCTCCATCCTGAAAATTATCTTGTTAAAACAAGCTTCCTTTTAATTTCATATCAGAAAAAAGAAACTGATTGTTTGAGAAATAATCTTCAAGAACATAAAACTGTAGAATACTGAACCATTTTGATATACTAAGGCTGCAAGACATTGTTAGGTCATAACACTAATGTAGCTTCACAGTAAACACCTTTTATATGACCAGTGATTCATTTCACACAGAAGAAATGGACTCATAGGAATGGCTGGTAAAGAAAAGATTGAGTAGTGGGGGAAAGATTTCTCCACACTGCTTGTTTTACATGACTAAAACTAAAAAAAAATCACTGTGGAAAAAACATTCTTTTATCACTCACCTACCATCAAGACACATTGATTCTCACATTATGGTTTAAATTGAGTCCTGAATTCTCTCCTTTGTCGTGTGTGACATATATTGAGCATCGGTATGTTCAGTATGGCTAGGGTGACCAGATGTCCCATTTTTAAAGGGACTGTCCCTGCAGGTGTCCCGACTTTTTCTTAAAAACAGGCAAATTGTCCTGTATTTTCTGTCTCCTCCCCATCAGTACTGGTTGGTCCTGCTGCTGGCTGGATCCCTGCTTGCCAGCCACTTGCCCACCAGTGGTCCAGTGGCTGACAATGGGGGTGCAAAGCTGGTGGCGGGGCAAAGATGCAGCACATAGGGCCGCCCACTCCCCCTGCTGGTCCTTCAGCAGCCCCCGCTGTGTGCTGGCTCTTGCTGGGCTGTGAGCTGTGGTGGTTGGTGAGTGAGGACAGGCACCAGGCAGTGGCCAGTTACATGTCACCTCTGCTGCCCAGCCATCGGTCCTTTACGGGCTTCCTCTCTTGCTGTCCTCTCCCTGCTTTGCCATTTCACCTGCCCAGCCCTGCTGCTCCTCCATATCCCACTGCCCCTGGTGGGGTGCGTCCCATTCCCAGCACTGTGCAGAGAACCACCCCCTGGTCGGAGCGCTCAGCTCACCAGCAGCCTGGCCGGCAGGCTCCTACCTTCCTTCCCCCACTGCCTCTGGTTGCACCAGCACCCCGGGAAAGCCCAAGACCCTCCAGCCCAGGGTGCTGGCCAGGAGAAGCCGAGCCCTGCATGTGCCAAAGCCCCAGACAGTGCTGGCATAGGGAAGCCTCTCTGCCCCTCAACTAAGCTCTGGAGAGGTGGGGGGAAAGCGATTTCCAGCCTGTTCATGCCCCAAACCTGCAGGCTCCACAGCAGGCCCTGGGGCAGGGGCTTAGCACCCTCTTTGCCCTCCCCCACCTGGGTCCAGCCCCCAGGGAGCATGGGGCTGCTCTATCCCCTAGTCACCCTCCTCTGCTGCGCCACCTCTCTGGCTGGGTTCGCTGAAGCCCCTGCAGTCAGGTTCCCTGGGCCCTGATACACAATGCATCCACAGGACTTAACTCCTTCCTGCCCATGCTGTAGCCAGGGGACAGAAGGCGGCTGGGTTATGTCCGTGGCCAGCAGCAGCCTGGAGGTGTTAGCTACCTTTTGACACTGTGTGGGCAGGAAGGGACAAGCTGCTTCCAGCCACATGGGAGTGGTGGGGGTGGGGAAGAGATGAGCTCTGCAAAGACACAGGCCAAGTCATCCCTACCTCTCCTGACTCCTCTCCTGTGGCTGGAAGCAGCTCCTGTCCCTTCCCTCCTTCACAGTGCTGAAAGGCTGCTGCTGGCCAAGTTCTGGTGTGAACCCTGGCAGAAATCTGGGGACGGGGAACATGTGACCCTGCGCATCCCCCTCACGTGTTGCCTCGGGAAGATGCGGTACCAGGAGAGGTGGGTCCATGCTGGGGGCCCAGCTAGTCATGGAGGGCAGAGAGCGCTGGGCAGGGAGGGTGAGGACCGTCAGTCACTACCACTGTGTGAGAGAAGTGTATGGGAGTGTGTGTGTCACCCCTCCCCATATGAACCCTAAAGCCTTAAAGATAAGAAGGTAAATAAAAAGAATCCAACTACACAGTATTTCTTTTTTTAACAGGGGCTCAGACAAACTACTTGTTAGTTTGAACTAGGACTGTCGATTAATCGCAGTTAACTCACACGATTAACTCAAAAAAAATTAATCGCGATTAATTGCACTGTTAATAAAATACCAATTGAAATGTATTAAATATTTTGGCTGTTTTACTACATTTTTATATATATAATATTCTGTCTTGTAATTGAAATCAAACTGTGAAAAATAAACAAGAAATAGTATTTTTCAGTTCACCTCATAAAAGTACTGTAGTGCAATCTGTCTTGTGCAAGTGAAACTTACAGATGTAGACCTTTTTTTGTTACATAATTGCATTCAAAAACAAAACAATGTAGAACTTCAGAGCCTACAAGCAGGGCCAACGAGAGGCGGGGGAAGCCGGTACAAATTACCGGGGCCCGGCCGTCTGGAAGGGGGCCCGGCTTCCCTGGCTTCCCCGCCCTCTCGTCGGCCCTGTTTAGCCGGTCCGCCCTTGCTGGGGGGCCCAAAATTTTTTTTCCACCGGGGCCTGAACCCACTCTCATCGGCCCTGCCTACAAGTCCACTCAGTGCTACTTCTTGTGGTGCAATCTCTGTGTCGTGAAAGTGTAACTTACAAATGTAGATTTTTTTTGTTACATAACTGCATTTAAAAACAAAACAATGTAAAACTTGAGAACCTAAAGTCCACTCAGTCCTACTTCTTGTTCAGCCAATTGCTAAGACAAACAAGTTTGTTTACATTTACAGGAGATAATGCTGCCCTCTTCTTATTTACAATGTCACCAAAAAGTGAGAACAGGAATCTGCATGGCACTTTTGTGGCTGGCATTGTAAGGTATTTACATGTCAGATATGCTAAACATTCATATGCCCCTCATACTTTGGCCACCATTCCAGAGGACATGCTTTCATGCTGATGACACTTGTTAAAAGAATTATGCGTTAATTAAATTTGTCACTGAACTCCCTGGGAGAGATTGTATGTCCCCTGCTCTATTTTACATGCATTTTGCCATATGTTTCATGTTTTAGCAGTCTGCGATGATGACCCAGCACATGTTGTTCATTAAGAACTCTTTCACTACAGCTTTGACAAAACGCAAAGAAGGTACCAATATGAGATTTTGAAATAGCTACACCACTTGACCCAAGGTTTAAGAATCTGAAGTGGCTTCAAAAAACTGAGAGGGATGAGGTGTGGAGCATGCTTTCAAAAGTCTTAAGAGAGAAACACTCTGATGAGGAAACTAGATTCTGAAACCACCAAAAAAGAAAATCAACCTTCTGCTGCTGGCTTCTGCTGCTGGCATCTGACTCAGATAACGAAAATGAACATGCGTTGGTCTGCACTGCTTTGGATTGTTATCGATCAGAATCTGTCATCAGCATGGATGCATGTCTGTTGGAATGGTGGTTGAAGCATGAAGGGACATATGAATCTTTAGTGCATCTAGCACGTAAATAACTTGCAACGCTGGCTACAACAGTGCCATAAGAACACCTGTTCTCAATTTCAGGTGACATTATAAATAAGAAGCAGGCAGCATTATCTCCTGCAAATGTAAACAAACTTGTTTTTCTAAGTGATTGACTGAACAAGAAGAAAGACTGAGTGGACTTGCAGGCTGTAAAGTTTTACATTGTTTTATTTTTGAATGCAGTTATTTTCTGTACATACTTATCATGAAAGTTGAACTTACAAAAGTAGAAAGAGATTGTACTACAGTACTTGTATTAGGTGAATTGAAAAATACTATATTTTTCTGGGTCTTTTTTACAGTGCAAATACTTGTAATCAAAAATAAATATAATGTGAGCTCTGTACACTTTGTATTCTGTGTTGTAATTGAAATCAATATATTTGAAAATGTAGAAAACATCCAAAAATATTGAAATAAATGGTATCCTATCATTGTTTAACAGTGCAATTAATCATGATTAATTTTTTTAATCACTTGATAGCCCTAATTTGAATGTTTGTACGATTGATTGCTGTTAAACTCACTTGAATACTAGTAATTTTCAGGTGTCCTGTATTCAGCACAGGGAAATATGGTCACCCTAAGTATGGCCAAAATTTTGAAACTTGGTTTCCTGAAGTTTGGGCTCCCCCAAATTCATATTTAGGCACACTTAGCATATGTCTATACTGCACACTCCTTACGGCGGAGTAAATACTCTGCACAACCCTCACCCCAGCATGGATATAAATAGCATTGTACACTCTGAGGAACTGGTTAGGTGAGCAAAGATGCCTGTATGTACCCTACATGGCTCTCTACATGGCCAAGTAGCACCACCTCTGTCTACACTACTATTTTTAGCAGTGTAGTGTCCCGTTGCCTCCCTGCTACTGGAGTCTTTCCCCACTGCAGGGAAAGGCTCCAACAGCAGGGAAAGATTCTGGCAGCTCCCCCTGCTGAGCCTCTCCATGCCACAGGGGAAAACTCCAACAGTGGGGAAGGCTCTGGCAGGGGGAAGTAACAGGGAAAGGTTGTGGCAACTCCCTGCTGGAGCCTTTCCTCACCACAATGAAAGGCTCTAGCAGCAGGGAATACCAGAGCCTTTCCCCCTGCTTTCCCCTATCAGAGCCTTTCATTGACACACATAGCTACACATCACAGTGTGGATACAGCCTGCTTTTCACTGCAGCAGTTATATGTACACTACACTCTGTCACTAGTGGTGTGCAGCATAGGCATATCTTAAGTGCCTGATCATGGACTTCACAGGGCACAGGATCAAACCCATAGTTGCTTAATTTTCAGAGGTACCGAGCATATATTGTGAACATGATTGAAGGTGCTTATTAGATAGCAGTACACAGCATCTGTGTTCTGTATCCCCAATAAACCAGATTTCACCAATGTTCACAGAAAGCAAACACCGAGCAGGTGAGAACATAGCCAGACAAAATTTGTTTAAAAAATTTAAAAAGTTGAATGAATATTCAAGGAAAATTTTTTGCATTATGCATTCAATTTTAGTTTCAAAAATGAAATGCAGATTTGCCTCCAATGCTATTGTGACTAGTGTAAAATAGGTAAATAAACTGCATGGAGGGGGAGCGGGGTGCAGGCTCCGGGAGGGAGTTTGGGTATGGGGTGTGGGCTCTAGGCTGGGGCAGGGGCTTGGGGTGCAGGAGGGGGTCAGGGGATCAGCGCTTACCTCGGGTGGCTCCCAAAAGCGATCGGCACATCCTTCTGGCAGCAGCTCCTAGGCAGAAGGCTCTGGGGGTTTCTGCGGCCGCGTGCTGCTGTCCACAGGCACTGCCCCTGCAGCTCCCATTGGCCACAGTTCCCAGCCAATGGGAGCTGCAGAGTCAGCGCTCAGGACAGGGGCAGCACGTGTAGACCCCCTCCCCAGAGACCGCAAGGATGTGCTAGCTGCTTCCGGGAGCATTGCTGAGCAAGGGCAGGCATGAAGCCTGCCTTAGCCCCGCTGCACTGCTGGCGGCAGCTGGGGACTCCTGGGTCCTTTTAAATTGACTGGACCCCTGGGCAATTGCCCCTTTTGGCCCCCTCTGTCCGTAGGCCTGTATGCACTAGGTTTAATGCTGCAATCTATACAAATATAAATTTCTGGCTTATGTAGACCTGAGCATATTTGTTTATTTTAAACTGTATTATAATTTTGGAAGAATTTCTGTAATCACATAATTAGATAATCACAACCTGTAGCCATTAAAAATTAGTGTTCTGAGATATAACCAGTCTAGAATTACCTTGGATATCTGAAAAGAAATACTCAACAATTGGGTTTTAAAATATCTGAGCCCCAAAAAGTATTAAATTCCTGGCACTCAAAAAGGTATTAGTAGTTAAGGGGTTACATTATTATTTAATGTGTGTGTATATATGAGAACTGGTTGTGCACACATGTTTTGCTGTACCTCATCTTGCTTCAGCACCAGTTTTACAGAGTTGCCATTTGGCTCCTGTTGCTTTTCACATTAACTAGAAATCTGGCCTTTATTCATTATGCAAATTCCTGTTAACTGATTTCTCATTGCTTAGGAATAATTTATGCTTTGGGATGCTTATGTGCTAATTAAAAAAAAAAATCTTTGTGAACTGAAACAGGCCCATACCTTCAGTGTAAAAATGGTTACACAATACTTCATTGTCTAAAGTTAAAACTATATAAAAACAAAGTAAAGAAAGGCTCCTCTGAAATCCCATTTACTATTCCTGTTTTCTGATTGGTTGTTGCTATTGCTTGCTTATGACTTCATGGCACCACAATGTCAAACTCCTGAGCCATGAATGTTTGCTTGGACAATGGCTAGTTAAACGTGTATGTAAACATACATTTACTTGCTAGTTCATTTTAAATTGAAGAATGAGGGATAATTTTCATGGTGAATGCGATAGGAGGTCATAAATGGCTCAGATATGTGATTAAATGCCTAAGTAAAGCCGAGGCATTTGATAATAATCAAAGTGTTTATTGAAAGTGCCTAATAGAATGGACATTGCTCCTATTATATAACAAAAAAAAGAAGATAAATTACAACATAAAAAAACAGACACTGCTTTTATTGCAATTGCTACATTGGTAGACATCACACTAAGGACAATGATTGGGCAGAATTCTTGTTAAAGGATGGGATTAAGGGTCAACATTTATGTAGGAGTGAAGAAGGCAGAAGAGGGCTATGAAAGTAGAAGAGGCTGGCAAGAGGGAGGGAATGGACAGGCAGATGGTAAGGAGTGGTAGGCAGTAAAGAGGCATGGGGAAAAGAAGAGTATTGCCTGATCTTGCCCTTGTGAAGTCAATGGGAGCTTTACCTTTTGAGTAAAATGGACAGAGGATCAAGCTGTGGGACAACAAAAGCAAGAATCATAATGAAGCTAGAGGAAAACATAATGGTTGATTTATAAAAAAAGGTAAATTGATTGAAATGGCACTAAAAACAGATTAGCTGATGTCAATGGTCTCTGCCGGAGTGGGTGGGGGTAGCAGCCACCAAGGAGTGGTTATCCTAAAGAGGTGGTATAGGGCCTACCCCCAATTCTCAGGAGTCCTGGCTGCTAGTGGCTGGTCTGGGGTTCTTTGGGAGGTGAGGGGAAGAGGGTTTTTTTAAAAAAAAAAAATCTGCCCCAGAATAGTGCTGGTGGAGGTGACAGATTGCTGGCACCCAGTCTCGCTGGAACTGTTTCCCTGCTGGGTTGCACGTTGATCTCTACTCACTTCCCTTCTACCTGGCACATAAAATGTAACAACATTTTATATCAGCAGTAGCTGCACTTCAGAAATAGGTATTGTGACTCCTGTATATGTAATCTACACTAGTGACTGAGAATAATAGAAAGAAGCCCCAAGCAAACTACCTCAGATGTGAATAACCCCAAAGTTTAGGGATATTAAAATCCAGTTTTGATTAACGGGCACCTTACCCCTATAATTCATTGATTATAAAGACAGAAGGAATCACTATGCTTCCCACCGTGTCTGATATCCTGCATAACATATGCCATAGAATTTACCTGAATTAATTCCTAGAGCATCTTCTCTAGACAAATATCCAATCTTGATTTAAAGATTTCCAGTGATTGAAAATCCATCACAACCCTTGGTAAATTGATCCCCTCGTTTAAAAAATTATGCCTTATTTCCAGTCTGAAATTGTCTAACTTCAACTTCCAGGCATTGGCTTTTGTTATGCCCTTGTCTGCTAGACTGAAGATCCCTTATTCTCCAATTTCTGTTCCCCATGTAGGTACTTTTAGACCATGATTAAGTCAACCCTTAACCTTCTCTTTGATGAGCTTAATAGATTGAGTTGCTTGAGTATATCACTATAGGTCATGTTTTCCAAACCTTTAATTAGTCTCATGGTTCTGAACCCTCTCCAATTTATCAATATCCTTCTTGATCTATGTACACCAGAACTAAACATAGTATTCGAGTAGTGGTTGCACCAGTGCCAAATACAGAGATAATACAGCCTCTCTACTACTTGGCGTCTGATGAAATGGGTATTCACCCACGAAAGCTTATACTCCAATACATCTGTTAGTCTATAAGGTGCCACAGGACTCTTTGTTGCTCTCTACTGCTTGTTGTTCTTCGGTTTATACGGCCAAGAATTGCATTAGCCCTTTTGGTCACAGCATTGCACTGGGATCTCATGTTCAGCTGATAATCCACCCTGACTCTCAAGTCTTTTTCAGAGTCACTGCTTCCCAGGATAGGGTCCCCCATCCTGTAACTATATTATCCTACAATAATGAGTAACATCAAAACATTATTGACTCCAACCCTACCTTCTGCCCCCATACTCTTGGAAACTTCAGATCTGCAACTGAACGTTGTGGTTTATGCCCATTTCTAGTCAGGAATGTTTCTAGAGGACTTTGGGATCCATAAGGATGGAAGGTGACATAAATCCATTAACCTGTTTGGAGACATACAAGAACAATGTAGACTGAATTGGGGATAAATGTTGGATAAATTATGGTGAAAGAGGAGATTTTATGAATATATGGAGGATATGTCCAGTCATTAGAGAGTATTGAGATGCTATTTGTAACCAAATATTACAAATTGTTGGATATGTATTACCAAGTGAACCTTTGGTAATGCTGCTGGGGCTTTCTAACAGAAATAGTCTCACTTCAAAGAAGTGAAAGAATTAATCTCTCAGTGGCTAGACTAAGATAGCCATTCATTGGAAGAAAAAAAAATAATCCAAAATGAGAGGAATGGTTCCAAAAGATATGGAAAAATTAACACATTAACTACATACCCAGCAAAATAGACAGAGGACAAATAAATAATTTGATGTTTGATTACCATTTATTTAATACTCAAAGTACATTCACCTGCAAAGATCCCCAGCGCACCTCCAGTTTTTTTTTTTTACATTAATGTTTGATAGACATGCCTGGTTTGATAATTATGAGTAGAGTCAGTAGTTTCACTCAAATATAATTACCAGAAACAATGTGGAGGTGTAAAGAAGCTCACTCTGTAATATAGTAACATCTGTTAAATAGAGAGATTTGAGGATTATATTTCTGCATAATGTTTCTCTAACCAATATATCAATATGTATATATTGACTTGTATAAAGACTCCAGTAAGGGTATGGAGAGCAAATCCAAGATAAGGCTGAATAACTCAAATGAGGCTTTCTACCAGTATTTTCCTTTACATAATATTCTTCTCCAGTATTTCACTTCCACTGTATCTCTAGTGCTTTTATTGATTCCCTTTTGAAGGGTGTTCTCTGTTTCATAAGGAAGTAGAGATGTGGAACTGGGGGCTAAGAAGACTTCAGCGGCTTTACCAGCATCTAACCCTTTCTTTGGTTTAGTAGCTGAATTCCCCTGAGGTACTCAGAAGGTGGATGAAAGCCATAATAAATTCCTTGATATTTCTCAATATCTATAAAGAATGTCTACATACAGTAATGCTGGTCACTTTAGAACTGACCCTATAATAATGTATCACTAATTAGACTGATCTTTGCAAAAACCTTCAAGAGATTAAATAGCAATTCATAAGATTGGGTTGTATGTTACCAATTTTTTCCCTACTCTATGTCAGTGTGGGAACAGAAATTTCAGACTGTGACTCTAAATAAATAACAAGGATACCATAGTTAGACAAGTTCTCTCATGGACATTTTTTTAATTTATTCTGTTTTTCCATATCTTCCTCTTTGCTGTGCTCTTTCTGATCTTACAGATCCTTCATTCTTTTATAAGTTCCTCCTATAAGCAAGCCGTAGAGTCCATTATATTTAAGCATGCTTAAATATTCTAACATTTTTATCTTGTAACAAAAAGATATGGAAGGCAAGTGTTGAAATCAATATTTCACTCATTAGGTTCTCATTGCATTCAAGCAATGTTAAAATTTCTTCACTAAAAACTCCCTGCCTGGACCTGGCTTATGTTAGTTCATATGTGTAAGCATAACATTGACATAAATAATCTTTTTCACAATTCTGTCATTTGTTTTATACAGAATTCAGGATCTGAATTTTTCTGCTTTTTTTTTCTTTGCAAAAGTGAAAGCTTTGACTTCAAATCAGATTCTAGAGTACTATAAAAATTCAATCTATCCATCCATCCATTTGGTATTCATCATCATGGTATCTAAATAACTACAATTTAATACATTTCTGTGTAGTCACAAAAATATCCAACTCTCTCCAGCCCCCATAAGATAATATCACCCCACTGTACCACTATTTTTACAATTCCTAAGGGTAATGTTAGAATCAGATTAAATTGGACTAAGGTTAGATAGAAAGATTAGATGCATTATACATAGAAAGCAAAGAAGGAACAGAATATACAAAAGATGTAGCCGAAAGATAAATATAGGTATTGGTAAAAGGTTAAATCAATTCATAGGGGAAAGAATCAGAGGAACAGAGCAAGAAATACTAAACCTAACAACCATCTTCAATCCACCTTAATTCCCTATACAGTGTAAATATTACTGTATGAAAAATGATTTTGTATAAAAGTGTAATACAAAAATGCTAATTATTTTGGCCTTCTGCCAATTTCCCACTCTAGCCCGTGAACAGATAATCCTATCCATTTTTGACTTGTATTAAATCTCACTAGGATGGAATGCCCTGCAGCGAAGAGGTCCAGCACAAGAGCAATGCACCACTTATAGGGTTGCCAACTTTGCAATATTTAAAAACTGGACACTCCACCAGACGTGCCGGAACCTCTCCTGCCCTGCCTCTCCCTCCCCAAAAAAACCCACCCCCAATTCGCTCCTCTTCCCTCCTCCCCCTGTCGCTCACTGTTATTCCCCTCTCTCCCCTGCCCAGGTCAAGAGGGACTCACCTGTGGAGCTGAGTCTGGGAGCTGCAGCCACTCAATGCAGGTAGAAGACGGCCCCAGCTGAGTAGGGGCTGACGTGGGCAATGACCCGGTGCCTCCCTGCCCACAATAATCAGACTGTGTGTGTCTGGTCAGTTTCAGCTGGACTTTCCAGTTAAAAACTGGGCACCTGGCCACCCTAAGTCCACTTACCAGAGTGTATGTAGAGCATAGACTTGTGATGACCTATACTCAAAGGGAGAATTTTATCCATAAAAACCAGTAAGAATGTGTGCATGTGGTAGGAGAAAGGGTTAACTAATAAAAAATATGCAGATTACATTTCACAAGATTAAACTGTGCTCTACAGTGTTCTTCTGGTCATGTATGAACACTGGTACTAGACGCTACTCACTCAGAATGCATTCTTTCCTCTGTGAATTGGCTTTACATTTAGCTTTTTATAGCACATTTCCTCAAGGAGATCATTTTTAGCAAGACTTAAATAAGGTAAGGTAGACACTGCCATTTGTTATGTCCCCCAGTATCCCACAATGCCAGCTGTCACTGCTCTGCTCGGCTGCCCTGTAGGCACGTGCCCCTCCCCTTTCAAAGTTCCGGAAAGCTTTGCCATTCCTCAGCACCGAGCTGCTCAGGAGGCTGCTCTGGACAGCTGCGGAGGCTGTGGGAGAACTCTGAGGGAATCACAGAAGCCTTCCGAAGACACACAACATGGCAAACTTTGCATTGGATAGCACACAATCATTTTATAAAGATGAATATGGGGGTGTAGGGTGTTCCAAGGTACAGAGCATCATGGGGGGGGGGAATGTCCCCCTCCTCCAGGATTGGTTGTTCAGGCTGCTGTCTGAACTTAAAAAGACAACATGCCAACACACTCTCTCCCAACACACAAACATATCCCCTCCCCACAAACACAATCTCTCATACACTTCCCCAATACACACACTTTCTGTCTCTCCCCCTGCCCAACACACATTCACACTCCCTGTCACACACTCTCCCCCACTTCCCTCCCCCCACATACACTTCAGTTGAAAAATGGCTGGCAATCTAGTAGGATACCCATGGAACGATGGGACTGAGAAACCTGCATCATGTGACCTGCCCCATGAGGCATTGCAAACCCTTCCCAAAGCACCGTCTGGCCAGTTGCACAGTGGGTTAGCTACCCACAGTGCACTGCTCTCTGTGTTGATGCAAGAGCTGCTAGTGTGGATGCACTCTGCCGACACAAGGAGCATAATGTGGACATGCAGCAGCAGTTTAATTAAAGCGTTTTAATTAAAGCGGCATAACTTTTGCTGACAAAACTCTGCAGTGTAGACAAGGCTTATTTACACTAAAGGCCACATGACGCTATCCTGGCACTTTAAAGTGATCTTAAAGCAGGAGTAAGTTATATTTGCAGTTGTATAATTATTCTGCTAGCATAGGATAAAGTTGTAAATGAGACCCCCTTTTAAAAAAAGGTGTGCATATGCAGAGAAAAGGGTCATGAGAATGTCTATTTTCTCTTCATTCAGTATGCCTGTATTTCCCATTCAGCTATTGTGTAAAAGCTGACTGAACTTTAAAGCCTGAAATTCTGAATGCTGTTTGTCTTAACAAGGATTCATTTCTTTGGGAAAAATCGAAAGTTATCAAACACATTTTGTTCTCTATCAACTATTGAAAATTATATAACAACTTGGATATTAGGAACAAATGCTTTGATGCAGCTTGAATATTGGTCTTAATGATTTACAACAATCTTCTGCTTTAAGAGGGAAACGTGATTCAGTGAGTTGTTTGATTAATTACCAAGGATAATTAACTCCCTTTTTTTCTTTTTCAGAAATGTTTAATATGGATGACTCACACTGCATGTAATGCATGATTTACTAACAAAGTATTCCTCTTACTTTACCATACCAAATGCTGACTGTTAGAACTAGTTTGAAACCCCCCCTTTTTAAAAAAAAAAAAAAAAAAAAAAAAATTGGAAATTTTCAGTTTTGTTGACGGAAAAATCAACATGAAATATTGGGTCAACCCTGTTTGTAGAACTTAATCAAAACATTTCATTTCAGGTTATGTCAATATTAATCTGTGTTCATCTGAGTGGCTGTGGTTTCTCTGCTTTTCATGTCTCATGCCTCCATTATGCTCTGTGGGCTGGGCTGTCAGATCGTCTATATATCTTATGATGCAATCAAACAGCTTAATGGGACTAAATGGGGGGGGAGGGGCAGATAATATTCATCCAAGAATATTAAAGAAATTGGCACATGAAATTGCAAGCTCAATAGCAAGGATTTTTAATGAATCTGTAAACTAGGGGTTGTACTCTATGACTAGAGAATTGCTAAGATAGTACCTATTTTTAAGAAAGGGAAAAAAAATCATCCAGGAAACTGCAGGCCTGTTAGTTTGATCTCAATTGTATGCAAGGTCTTGGAACAAATGTAGAAAGCCAAAGTAACTAAGGACACAGAGGTAAAACAGTAATTGGGATAAAATGCAACATGTTTGTACAAAAGGTAGATCATGCCAGACCAACCTGATCTCCTTCTTCAAGAAGATAATTGATATATTAGACAGAGGAAACTTAGCAAATCGAATCTACCTGGATTTCTGTAAAGGGATTTGATACAGTTCCACATGGGAAATTATTAGTTAAATTGGAAAAGATGGGGATTAATATGAAAATTGAAAGGTGGATAAGTATCTGTTAAGGGGAGACTACAATGGGTCATACTGAAAGGTGAATTGTCAGGCTGGAGGGAGGTTACCACTAGAGTTCCTCAGAGATCAGTCTTGGGACTAATCTTATTTAACACTTTTATGAAATAACACAAAAAGTGGGTGTGCGCTAATAACATTTGCGGATGACACAAAGTTGGGAGGAATTGCCAATATGGAAGAGGATCAGAATATCATACAAGACGATCTGGATTACCTTGAAAACTGGAGTAGTAGAAATGGGATGAAATGCAATACAGTAGTGAAAAGTGAAAAGTCTTCCACATAGGGAACAGCAACATTTTTTGCTATAACCTGGGGACTTAGTTGGAAGTGACAAAGGAGGAGAAAGACCTGGGTGTATTGGTTGATCACAGGAAGACTATGAGCCACCAATGTGATGCAGCCATGAAAAAGGCTAATGCAGTCCTAGTATGCATCAGGAGAGGTATTTCCAGGAGGGATAGCGAAGTGTTAGTACTGTTACACAAGGCACTGGTGAGACCTCATCTGGAATACAGTGTGCAATTCTGGTATCCCATGTTTATGAAAGATGAATTCAAACTAAACCAGGTAGAGAAGGACTACTAGGATGATCAGAGGAATGGAAAAACCTACCTGAGGAAATGAGATTCAAAGAGTTTGGCTTGTTTAGCCTAACCAAAAGAAGGCTGGAGGGAAATAGGATTTTTTTCTATACACACATCAGAGAGATAAATATCAGGGAGGGAGAGGAATTATTTAAGTTAAGGGCCTATGTGGACACACGAACAAATGGATATAAACTGGCCATGAACAAGTTTAGACTTGAAATTAGATGAAGATTTCTAAGCATCAGAGGAGTGAAGTCCTGGAACAAGGGGAGCAGTGGGAACAAAAACTCTAACTGGCATCAAGACTGAGCTTGATAAGTTTATGGATGGGATGGGATGATGAAACTGCCTACCGTGGCATGTAGCCGATCTGTGACTGTGAGCACCAAATATCTCCAATGGCTAGTGACACTAGATGGAGAGAACTCTGAGTTATTACAGAGAATTCTTTCCCAGGTGTCTGGCCAGTGGGTCATGCCCACATGCTCAGGGTCTAACTGATAGCCATATTTGGGGTCAAGAAAGGAGTTCAGTAACTCAGCCAGAGGTTATGGGTCTATTACAGGAGTGGGTGTGTTAGGGTCTGTGGCCTGTAATGTGCAATCAGACCAGATGATCCTGATGGTACCTTCAGGCCTTAAAGTTTATGAGTCTCCTATCTGGTTGAACTGCTGTGAGGGATCATGGGAATTCTGTGATTACAGTGCATCATGGGAAATGCCCAGGGAGCCTGGCTCATATTGGAGAATGGGTGGTAGGAGGCGTCTGAACTATAACTCCCATAAGGTACAAGGGTAGCTAAGGTGGCCACAGTTTAATGACAAACCAAGCTGAAATGGAATATTTCATTTTTTTGCAGAACTTTCCATTCTGCAAAATAATTTAATATTTCAACTTTTCAATCCCAATTTGACATGAAAACAAATGTCAAAATATCAGAATTTCCTATGGGATTTTCAGCCAGCTCTGCCGACTAGTAAGTGATGAGGGCACATACAGCCCATGCAACCAGTCATTTTTATGACATTGCAAGTCACTTAGGGTCATTTTTGAAAGGCACTTAGGTGCCTAGTGGGATTTTCAATTTGCATCTTTAGGCTCCTAAATACTTTTAGAAATCTAGTCAGTCTCTCTGTGCCTTAGCTGTAAACCGTGGATAACAGCACTTCCTTCCCTCTCAGGGTGATGTAAGGCTAAATACATTAAAGATTCTAAAGTACTCGGATAGTATGGTAAAGGGAGCCATATAAAATACTATAGCTAAATTACTAAAGAATGTGTAAGTAGTGGAGAATCAGTCCTAGTATGTACAATACAATATAAAAAATATAAATATATATCAGAACAATTAAACTGTTACAATATAGTGTGTCCATGAGAGTTAGACTAGTTAACTCATTTTATCCAACAGAAAATTTTAGTTTAATCTCTAAAATTCTATGTTGAGAGAGCCACAGAAGTTACATGGTTTTCACAGCCAGAACAATTTAAGTGTCTACTCCTGTGTTTCAATTTGCTGTTGGAATCAAATCCATATCTTAGCAGTCTAAAGTCTCATAAGATGACACATTAGTCACTGGTAATAGGCTTTTCTCCTGCTCTTAATTGTATCTGGTGAAATACCATACCCTGTGGTATTACTTCTCAGTGATCGTCAGAATTCAAAAGTACAGACACTTATTTTGTGAAGTGCCATTTAAAACAAACTCTCCACTAAAGTTTTTGTTTTACATGCTGACCTTTTCCATTCAAGCTATGAACTGCATTCCTGATCACCATGCTGCTTTAAAAAATATTCACTTACAGCTTTTAATCCTTTAATTTATTCAATATTATCAACCGATAACTCAGTTTAAGACCCCAATTTATGAAACAATTCAAGTGACTGTTTAAGTCCATCTCTATTCAGGATAGTACTTAATCACAGGCTTAAAGTTAAGCCTATGCTCTTCTTAATATGGATGCTTTCTTGAATCAGGACCCAATTTTTTTTTACCAGTTTTCAACATACCTATTATTTAATTCTCCTAGAAGTTCTTTATAAAAGTCCCCAAGTAATATACTGCAGGAACATTTCATGACAGAATAGAAAGAAAACTTTGCATGGAAAAGGTTAGATTTCTTTTGGTCCAAGTCTAGGTACTAAATACAAATATTTGTTTATAGCCTTAACCTGAGAGTATAGCGTTAAATTTTGAGTTATGCGGTAGTTTGAATTGTGAGTCATCAGAACATGATGACAAGAAATTTTATGTTTCAAGGAAAGCATGAATGCTATACTTAGGTTTTAAAGAAATAATATAATCAGAGCGAGGTGTGCTGTACTGCAGGCGGTTATATACCTGTGCTCTCACTTAGGGTCAGATTATGCCATTATTCACATTGAATAGTACCACACTCAATGGGACTACTTGCAGAGTTATTCACTATTCAAATTGGTTGAATCAAGTTTTTAATGTATTGCCCTGTAGGCCAGGATCAGTGTTATCTGTGGTTATTGTATATGGGGCTTAGATACCACTGTGATAAATTGCTAAGTACTGTAGTCATTATTAATAATAAATTCCTGTGGGAGTTTCCTGCTCCTTGCCACCTTAATTTCTGCTCCATGCCCATAATTTTCCCAGATGGGGAGCATGAGGCAGGGTACAGGCAGAGGTGGTGAAACAGTGGCAGCATGGTTTCTAAGCAAGCTATGCTGCTGGCCATGGAGAGGGGCCAAGACAGCTGTAGGACGGGGCTACCCCTCTGTGAGGATGTCTCTAATCACAAATATTGGGCCCAGTATTTCTCATGAACTCTTGGATCCCACAAGATAGGAAGGCTAAACTTTTCATTTTGGGGGATGCAGATCCTTATTCTAACAAGTAGACCAAGCCCTAGCTCTAGAATGCCCTGAGTTGCAAACACCCACCAGTCGCTTGGATTCAGACCAGACTCTGCATCAGAAGTTCACAGGGCCAGGTCTATCTCTAGAGAAAATGAAAATGAATGTAAGAAACCAAAATGTGTCATCTGTAGTAATACATTTCTGGAGCTGCCGCAACATGGAAGGATCAGCTCTGCCTCCAGGAGTCCTGAGCCATGAGGCACCCAGAAGAAAGGGGAGCTGGCACTGGGAGGAAATCCTTTCCAGCCAGCCTCCACATTGGAGGGGTGGAATGTGACTCAAGAGCAAGGGGATTGGCTGCAGGACCTCTGATTGTCTCTGTGCAAACTGGCTGGCACAAGTGCAGGTTGAAAAAGAAAACACACACACAAACATGCTGAGGCCTGAGCACATATTGCTGTTTGCTGCTGTGGCTAAAGCTATAGCCCTGAGTGCAGACCAAACCTGTATCATGACCAGTGGAACTGGAGTTAGAGGGCTCATGTTCCCTGGATGGACAGTCTTTGACAGGACACCAGAAAAACAGGGAACATGGAGAGTTAGGCTGGAAGCAACTCAGCCACGTGGACAGAGCAGTCCATAGAGTTTAATAAAGTCCCACCTGTCTGACTGCCTTATGTAGGCCCCACCTGGGGTAATGGTCTGCCCCAGTGACTGATTAGTAAACAAGCACCTGGACCTAACAAAGGTTGCCCAATTTAATTAGAGAGGAACTCCCAAAAGAGACAGGAAGCTTCTGTAGAGAGGAGGTCTCAGGAGAGGCTTGAGCCAGAGGGCTGAGCAGGGAGCTTAGAGGGTGAGCTTTCCAGGGAATCCACCAGAATGGAGACCTGTAAGAAATGCTCCTGAGTCGGGAGCCTCCTAGGTGGAGGAGTGCAATCAGCAAGCATCCAAGAGGGCTTGGTCTCAGCCAGGAGTTCTCCCAGCTACTGGCTGGATCACCTACTGTCCCCAGAGAAGAGTTGCAGTGGATGGATCTCTCTGGACCCCCGACCCCAGAAAAGGATATTACTGTGGTAGAGGCAAGACGTCTAATACCAGGGGCAGAAAATGGAACCAAGAGAGCCCCTGTGGAAGAGCCTGAATAGAGGCAAGCACTGGACTCAGGTGGAGGACAGATGGTCAAAGAATGACTGGGTCACCTAGCTAAACTGTGGGAGTGAAGGTTTTGTGCATGTTCGGTGTTGGCTTTTCTGTTAATAAATGAAACCCTCCAAAAGTGGATACTCTTTAGCATGTATTGATCTGTCTGGACCTGTTGATACCCTGGGTGATGGGAAAAAAAAAAAAAAATCAAATAAACGCTTCCCTGCAATGCCATGTCTGCCTGCAAGGAGGCCTGCTGGGTCAGCCCGGAATGATGACATCAACTTAACCCACATTCAGCTTCACTCTTTGCTAATGAAATAAAACCTAGAGCTGGGGGGGACCAGTCACAGCCAGGGTGCAGGTGCCTAGACCCAGCAGAGGAGTCCTGACCAACTCTGGTCACGAGGCTGGATGCGAGATAGTGCTGCAGGGGCCAAGACTCCACACTCCAAGCTCACACCTGCCCATGCACCAGTGGCGGCTGTTTGGACTCTTAATTGGTTTACAATGTATTAACTGCTTGTCTTTGCTGAAAATAGTCTACAGGTGCATTGCTCCTGGTATTTCTCAGTAGCACATTTCTATTAGAAAAAAAACATAAAAAAAGAGCTTGATTCTCCATTGGCTTTCAGCTTATATAGTCATTCCTGTGCAAAGCACTATTAAATCAGAATGGTAGTGTTTTATACCCACTCTGTCCAAGTGTGAGTGACAACAGGAGCTGCAAGGCTGTGGAGAATCGGGCCCTGGATGTGTGGTCCATACTCACGTACTATAACTACCAGACTGACACTGAGTGGTAACAATGTAGAAAGTTAATTCTGCTGGCCTTTGGCATAAGCATTCAGTCATTCCTCTTTTGTAACAATAACAATTACAAAATGCAAATATACATAATGAATCATTCTGCTATTTTGCATTCTTCATTTAAAAATATGATTTATTTATATATAAATTGTGCACTTTACAACTGACCCAGAAACCAGATAGTGGTACAGATCTCAGTTACACCAATGTAAATTGGCCGTAACTACGCTGATGTCCAGGGAGTTACTATAGCTTTAGACCCAACTGACCTACTATTTCAGAATAACAGAGCATGCATAACTCTAGCCTGACTTACCTCTCTGACCTTGTTGCCAATCACATGCCCCATCACACTCCAGCAATGACACCAGTACTGACCCCATGTTCATTTCATTCTCCCACTTCTTTCCCATGCCTTCCCATGTGGGTTTGCTGAAGTGTTTAAGGAGCTCTTTTTAATTGGCATAGTTGTCAGCCATGGAAATGAATGAATGTTTCAGAGCTTGAGGGGGCCATCAGATCTGGCATATGAGTGGGTGAATCCTGCAGCACCCAGTGCTGAAACAAAGTGAAGCTCCAAATGATGCCCCTCGACATCTCTCTGTTGTGGATGGGTTGGGGAGTGGTGTGTGAGACTGAGGCTGAGGTTTTCAAAGAAACCAAAGGGAGTTAGACACCAAAATCCCATTCAAGTTCCATGGAAGTTGGATGCCTAACTCCCTAGACTCCTTCAAAAATCCCAGCATTAAAACCAAGAAGAACCTAGATTTCATCAGCTTCAGTGACTGATCTATTAAAAAACAACAACAAGTAGCGTAATCCTTTTTCCAGGTGTGATTGGCAACAAAAAGGCTGGGTTCATTTTTCTAGAAGTTCTTTCTAAAGACTTAACTAACACCGTCTCGAATCCCCAACCAGAAACCTGGGAAACTATGGATTCCACCCTGAGCACCCTTGATGGGCAGTCGTTCCCCACTGACAAGCACTGAGTGCAGAGGATTAAAATAAAGAGAACTTTAGGGAGGAAATGTGGGGCAAAACCACAAAGAACTTAGGAAAGTCAACAATTAATAAATTAAGATCTATGAGGTAAGGACAGTGTGGTGTTCAGTGCTGTAACTGGGCATTTTAATGCCCGGGGCGAGCAAGCATATTTGTGCCCTCTACTGTTTTTTTCATAATTTTTCTGCCCCCATAGCTTTGCTGTGGCTGTCCCGTTCACCCCATCCTGGTTACACCCCGGTGGTGTTATCTAGAGATGGGACAGTTGCAGTTTTAAGCCATGGATCCAGATTTTATACACCCTCGGGAAACTCCTCAGCATGCTCACTAGAGTTGTTCTCTCTCACAAGTCCTGACCTCAGTCCTCCTCTGACAGCTGAGAGTGGCTGAGGCATTCTAGCTACTTCCCTCCTCTCCAGCTCCCCACTCACAGTTTGTTTGTCCTGGGCTGCAGAAGTCCAAGGATGCTGGTAAGTCAGTGCTGCCTTGGTTGCTCAGAGGGGTCTAACACCTGACTCAGTTAAAGGGATTCAGTTTTAACTTCTGGGCTGGGAGACTCACACCTGTGTCCCTTAGGTAGGCAGCTGTTCTCAGTCCAAGTTGCTCTGTACTGTCCAAAACCTCAAAGCTGCTGCCGCCACCTGTGCTTAATTTGTGCCATGGCTTAGCCCCAGCACTTCTAGGCTTGGCAGTTCATAGATATGAAAGTGAAAAAAATTGTTTGAGCCCTGGCACGTCTTTCATTACAAATTAATCACTGTCTGCCACGCTGCACTGTCCAGTGCCTCAAAGCTTCCACTCCTCAGCTCTTTAGAGAGAAATGAGAAGTATCTAGGGTCCTTAAGAGTCCATGCCCAAATGTGGCCGACTGCAGTTACAGTCAGTGAGACCTCAGGTGCATTAGGTATAGATCCTTTGACCCTTCATCTCCTGACAGGGTCAAGAGCATTTTATTGCCCCCAGACTCAAAATTTAGCCTGAATACTCCAAACTGCCTCATAACTGATATGCAAATGAGGCCTGGCCCATTCAGTCAATTTCCTATGCTCTCCAACTAAGGCTGGCAGAGAGCTCCTTCCCCAGTGGAATACCTGCCCATCTGGAGTTCTCAAGCAGCACTGGCCCGCTCTTCTCTTTACTCACCAATCAGTGTCAATAGTGAGGTCCTTTCTCTCTAAGGCTTCATGCCACAGGACTTACAGCAGTAAGATCTGTTATATCAGGAAACCACTTGTAAACACAAGCTTCAAAATGGTTTCTGCTAATGCAGGTTAAAACTGTATGGGCCAGGCAAAACCATTTAAAACCATTAGAATTTTCTCTTACTAAATTAGGAGCCTCATTTTGCAGTGTTTATTTGTGCATTAACTCCCACAACAGTCCTGGGAGCCGTGCATGCATAGAAACTGCAAGTCTGCGTTCTGGATTCTTATCTAGTCACTAGTTTACAATGGGAACTCCCTGTTATTCAAACAGGTAAGAGGGTAATTCAAAAGAATAGACTAGATTAACAGAAAAATGTTTCTATAATCAAGGACATTGTGGGATTATCTGGAGATGGGACAGAGTTGCAGTTTCAATATTTGGATCCAGATTTTAAACTCCCTGACGCGGATTCTCAGTATACTCAGTAGCATTAGTCAAAAAAGGAAGTGTGTTTTATGAAAAATGTTAAGTTTTCATTTTCTTATAGAAAAATCCCTAAAACTGTTAATGTTTTATTTTCTCTCCCTTTCTTACTTTTCCCTCTATTTCAGCAGCAAAATGGGGAAAGGAGAAAAGTGGAGGGGATAAGGGGAAGGAACCAAGAAAAAGCAGGGGAAGCAATTTATTTTCAGTTTTCTCACTGAAAAAAACTGAAAAGTTGTTCCTGAAAATTTGTTCATGACAAGAGGGCATTTTACATCAAAAAAGTTTTCAGTGAAAAATTTCAACCAGCTCTAATAATCGGCATAAGCTTGTTCATTGTCTTCAGTGGGCCTGTGCTGATTTACAGCAGCTGATGAGCTTGTACCCCAAAGGTAAGGGTGTACATCTGGGGTTTTGGTTCAGCCCATTGAAAATGAGTCAGCTGCAAAATCCAAATCTTGATCTGGATTCCAACTCCATACCCCCACTCATGAAGTTTGGGGTGGTTTAGGTCTGGGGTCTCAATACCCTGATTCTCAATGCCATTTGGATTGGGCCCATTTAGTATCAGTTTAGTTTTCCTTCCATCTATCTTTCAGTTCTCTGGTGCTTAGCAGCTATGTACCTGAAAACTAAGCAGATTTTGAGTTCAACTATAAATAAAAAGTAGGTAAATTTGAAATGTATTTAATCTCATAGTATTATAAATTGCCAAGTGATAAATTGTGTCATGGATTTTGAGTGAACTCTCCCTTGAAAACACTGGGGATTTCCATTTAACATTGGCACCATATAGACGAGAGTTACTTATCTGAATGATTTTGTATAATATAAAGGTAGACGAAATAAGATTTGTTACATATTTGTTAATTGCGTTTCATTTCAGTGAGGTGCAGGTTAGTATTACTCTTTGATGATTTCAGATGTGATCACTCAGCTACTTCACTTTTAAACACAACAGTACATTCAACAATTTCCCAGCAACACAACATAAACTGAGCTGATGATTTCATTTCTTGGATATCTTTTGATTGTAGCTCTTCAAGCTAGGAAGTACTCTAATGGAGCTCAACTCTTATCTAGTGAACCAGGCACCTAGGAAACTCTTTACTCCAACAAACTGAAGTCAGGCATACTGGCCTAATTACTTTCCAGTGATAAGTGGTCTCTTAAAGCCCAACTGTTTAGACCTTAACATGCAAAAGTAGGCAACAGAACTCTAATGCTGCTTGATGAAGAAGGAAATTATGTGATTCAAACACTGCATCTTTATCAATAAAGAGCCTCTTTAATTATGTCATTTGAACAAGAGGCAAACATCATAACTATATGCTTTTGACTCCTTCAGTGTTCTCTTCCTGACTAACATAAAACTGGGGAAACTACGACACATAAAACATACAGTTCGTTAGAACTGAAAGGCAAAAGGATGGGAGACTTAAGACAGGCATAGGTGAATCCTGATATTTGCTTTGTGGAACTTACACATTGAAAATAAACTTTTTAGAACTGATGACATTTTCAACAAAACTCTAAGCTTCTGAATCTCCAATGAATGATCCCCAAATACCTAATGCATATAGCAGGGGTGGCCAAACTGTGCCTTGTGAGCCACATGCAGCTCTTTTACCATTAAAATGTGGCTCATGGAGCCCCTCATGCCCCCCTCCCCCACATTCCGGTAGGAAGCTCGGGACCTCTGCCTTGCAGCAAGGTGGTGGGGTAGCAACTTCTGCCCAGCGGGGAGGGACTTCTGCCCTGTTGGGTGCACCTGTTGGGGTGTGGGGCTTCAGCAGGAGTGGGACTGAAGCCCCAACCCCAGGCTCCCAGCAGGTGTGCCCCGGCTCTCGAACTTCTGAAGATTGCCATATGTGGCTAGGAGGGCCAGTAAGTTTGGTCACCCCTGGCATATAGGATCCTAAATATGTGTACACACACCAATTTGTGCAAGAAACCTGAACTCTGTCATTACCTCACTTTTTAGTGCTTATGTGAGGGAGCAGAGAAACTGCTGTCCGGTACAGTAGGGGTTAAAGAAAACCTTTGGGTTCAGCTAGCCCCACCCCACTATACCTGCAGCCAATGCCACGGCTGGAGAGGGGAGAAAAGAAGGGAACCTGGCTCTGTTGGGGGCTAAGTGGTGAGGCGGTGGGAGTGCTCTGCCTGGGACAAATCAGCAACCGGCCAGCCAGTTCAGCCACTTGAGGCAAGTAAGGGCTCCCCTGTCAAGGGGAGGCTGCAAATAAGGGCCAGCACTGGGCAACTGGACTAGTGGGGCCATATCCCAAACTGAAAAGATATGTAGGAAGTAGCCCAGGGAAGGGTCTTGACTCCTGCCAGGAGGGAGACCCCATCTCCCTTGTTTAGGGATTGATTTACACAGCCCCTGGGCTGGGACTCAATAGAGAGGGGGCCTGAGTCCCTCTACCACCACCCCTGGCCTTACAGATTGAAAGACCAGTGATCTAGCCCTTAGTCTGCCTGGCCATGGAAGACCCTATCATGGCTTATATGTCCATTTTGTTAATCTTAATAAAACAATAGAAATAAAGTTTTGTTGATCGTTCCACACTTCGAGACAGTAAATAATTCTACAGCTAGTCAGAATTAAATTAAATTTCTTCTGACTGCTAATCTCTCCAAATTGTTATTTTTGTTAGACTATTAATTGACTGTAAAAGGATCAGAGTTATGCGGTTTTGTTTCTTGACTCCAAAGGAAAAATAGTAGTTTAATAGCCATTTATCATCTAAACATAATTAAATGTGATTTTCCATTACTGGAACCTAGTCAAGTAAATTCCTCCTTTGTCACATTTAGTGACACAGGGCTGAGAAATCTTCACTATCATTTTGCATTGTTTACTGTGTAGTCCAATTAAATCTATTAAAATTAAATCTAACCTTTGCCCCAGCAAGTGAATGTGGTCACTTTCTCTTATATGGTTTCTTCCTTATAGGTTATGATGTTACCAGCTCTCATTAAAGATTGTGTATTTTACATGTGAATTATACCCTTCACCTCCATGCCAGCTGTAGTATATTGGAACCATAACACTGTTGACCAGTGGGAGGAGGCTTATGAGTGAGGGAGAAAAAAGTTTTAAAGAAGACTATGTAACTCAGTCCTTCAGACTAAGAATGACCCCAGTGCCTCACCACATTCAGAACTAAATGCAAAACATGTCTCTTTTGACTTTGCTTTCCTTCAATAAGCTGTTCACATACATATATACACATGCGCACACAAAGAAACAATAAATAAACTATAAACTGCTCAAGCTATTTCTCATACAGTCTTGGAAGAAAGAGATTGTTACCTTTTCTAATTTGAAATCTTGGTGGGGAAGTGTTCAAAGACAATAGTGGGGGGCCATAAATATTTAAATAGATGGGACCATAGCTGGATTCCACCTTGCACAAATGACACCTACGATGACTAGAATCAACTAAAAATGGGCAGTGTAATTTATGTTTTGATTTTACCAAGCCTCATTACTCAGCTTTTGTTTTTGTAGAATCTAAACCCACATGAGGTGTGATTTGGATCCAGATTACATTTTATCCAAACCACCAAAATTCAGGGGGCCTGATGTTGATCTCATCTCAGTGATCCAACTGGTGTAATAAATATATCCTTCAACTGAGCTAGGGGTCACCAAATGAAATTAATAGGCAGCAGGTTTAAAACAAATAAAAGGAAGTTCTTCTTCACGCAGCGCACAGTCAACTTGTGGAATTCCTTACCTGAGGAGGATGTGAAGGCTAGGACTATAACAGCGTTTAAAAGAGAACTGGATAAATTTATGGTGGTTAAGTCCATTAATGGCTATTAGCCAGGATGGGTAAGGAATGGTGTCCCTAGCCTCTGTTTGTCAGAGGATGAAGATGGATGGCAGGAGAGAGATCACTTGATCATTGCCTGTTAGATTCACTCCCTCTGGGGAACCTGGCATTGGCCACTGTCGGTTGACAGGATACGGGGCTAGATGGACCTTTGGTCTGACCCGGTACGGCCGTTCTTATGTTCTTATGAGCTATGCTCTGTTCATACAAATGTGAAGAAGATCAAAATCAGTCCAGGAAGTTCACAATACAGCTCCATATCTTTAGGTCCAATAAAGCTAATTTGTGCTGCTCCAGCAATGCAAAACAGTCATCAATCCAGTTGAAAGAACTGATGGGAAATCTTCACAGCACAGAGCTACCTTTCAGTGGTATCGGAACCATCATTGCAACTCCTATCGTATGTGCTGGAGCTTGTCATAGGGAATATGGCCAGGAAGAAAGGAAGCATACCCTGCCCTCTGGCAGCCTGTGGCTAATGTAATGCAGGCTACTGTACATCATGCTGAAAGACCAGACCTGGGGCTGTTTTGAAACTGGAGTCTTTTACGACATTTGGAATCCAAAACCAAACCCACACAGCTTGCACAAGCTCTGCTGCCTGGACGTCTTTCCAGAGTACACCAAACTACTAGGACCACTCCCCATTCCCCAGAGCTGTGTCCTTCTAACCTCTTCAGCAAAGCTCCGGTCCTTAAAGGGAAAGAGTGTAGGGAAATGTAGCATTGGCATTGCAACCAGTTTCTTAAACTCAAAAAATGGTTACATGTGTGTACTAACATGCACTCACACTCACAACCTGGCTTATGAATGCTACACTAGCACCTTCAAGATTGGGGAAAGGCAAAGATGGTGCAAAGCCACCTCTGCACATTTCTCTTTTAAACAGAGCTAGATGCCAAAAGGCCAGACAGCAGCATATGGCCCTGAAGATTTACGAGCCAGCTCTACACATGGCCTTTTCATTACCCGAGATGTTAAGTTAAACAACAATATAATGCTTTAAAACATGGGACCTAAAATAAGTTGAAAACAAAAACACTTCACAATATTTTTTCAAAGTTACAGCTACAAAAAACGGGAGTTTGTTCCGTAACCCCTCCAGTAGCCTGCTCTGGCAAATGGCCCGGCAGGCCATGATCACTGTAAATGAGGCCATGTCACAGCCCCAGGATATCACATACAATGTTCAAAAATGAGTTCTGTCAAATTAGTCGTTAGAAGAATTAGAGGGGCCTAAACTTAAAAATCTGATCACTCTATACACTTAAACTAAGCCCAAGTTCAGACAGGGTTTCCGATCCCGAGCTGCAGAGAAGCTCATCCCCAATATTGTGCTGTTGTGTTCTGGTTCAGATAAAACCAGCTGCCCTTACCTCAAGGTTGGCAGTTGGGAAGCATTGGGACCCAACTACACCTCTGCCTCACAGCCATGCCCCCAGTACTGTTTGTGGGGAAGGAGGTTTACATAAGACCCACCATAGCAACTCCATGCTACCCAGGCGTGCCAGGGAGATGATGCAGGGTGGTTGGGTAAACTTTGTGCTGAGGGAACAGCACAAAGCTGCCCCAATGCAGCTGAATGTCTGGCTCAGGATGTTCATGTTTGCAGGTGATTTGCAGGTAAAAATAATGGCATAGAACATAGCAACAGGTAACTGGAAAAGTGAATATTAGAAAGTCTGTCATGTGGGCATTACTTCATGCTACTGTTAGGGCCAAATCCTATTCATGCATAATTGCAACCTGACTGAGTCAGAGTAAGAAAAAAGGTAATAGGCCTGTAACATTTTCAATAGACTGCAATTCCTGGAGCCTAAGCACCTGTATAGGCTTGAGCTAATACAAAAACTGCAGGAATGTATTTACACAGGGATTTAGTCTTCTGAACTGTTCATTTCACAAGTCACTTAGCACACAATTTAAGTACCATTGTACATCAACCTCTGTGAATACAAGTGTGTGTTGAGGGCGGGGGAGGGAGGGAGGAATAAGAAGGAGGAAGCAGAAGTTTTTAAATGATTAATAATTTGAAAAAAGAAAGGCCTGGCCTCAAAAGAGGTGCTTGTTCTATTCACTATTTCCAATCTCAGGCCTTTTGCTCAAGAGGATATACTTTGCTTGTTTCATCTTAATTCAGTGTTCACTCTACAGCAAATCAATTTTCACATCAAAGGCATATTAATCACCTCAAGCCTCACATTCTCCCCCCATGTTGCATTCATATGTTTTTTGAAGTTGCTCCCAACTTTGTGGAAAATAAATTTCACATTTGATTTTCATGCATTGTTCCTGCCTTTAATATTGCATATTTGTTTGTGCTTCCGCAGCTTATTTAATATATGAAATCTTTCAGAAAGGTTTCCTTAGTAACCAGCAAAGCAATTACCAACTGTACCACTAAGTGAACATAAAATTTGTTATCTGAAAAAATGGTTTGTGGGACAGAGTACACCTCATTACTCATTACTTCATTTTTATTTCTATTAAGGCAACAACAATTTCTTACTTAAATTTTAGATGGTTTCCTCTCCTTTTTTTATACCAGTATCTTCTTTTAACAACCTTGCCTTTTTTAACTAGCTTAAAGCAATATAATAAGCACTTAAAAAAATCTTCTGCTTTATCTAGGATCGTAAAGGAATTCACAAGAAAAGTAGAAGCATTTGACTCTGTGGCTGATCTGAAGTCCATTGAAATGAATGTAAAGACTCCAGATAACTTCAGTGTGCTTTCAATGAGCCCCCTTCTGAGGGACAGAGGATAAAACATTTAGATGATGAATTATGGAGTGCAAGGAAATATAGTAATTGTGTTTAGGAGGAAAGGGAGGGGAGTTTATCCTTTGAATGTCATGGCCACAAGTATTGTCTTTGGTGTGAGATCTAAAGTGCAATTGACCTGGTGTAAGTGATTGGTCCTTTGGGACTAGGAGTAACCTGAATATTGTTAGGTTTCAGAGTAGCAGCTGTTGTGATCAGATATTGTTGTGATCTTTGGTGTAAGGAACCATCTGTCACAAAGGTAAGCTTATTTGGGTGGCAAGACAGATCGGAGTACTCAAGGGGACTGTCTGTGACTCCGTGTTAAGGCTGTTATAATGCTGGAGGAGTTTACATTTGATAACTACTTGGTGAAATATAAGTATAGAATTCACAACCAATTTGGGGTTTGTGTCCTGTTTCATAACAGTCCACCCTGAGGTTGGTACCCACACTATGAGCCATTACAGCACAGCTTGACAAAGTGAATGCAAAGTAATTATGCTCCTATATGCTAAACTATATGAATGTACTAAGGAACCTGTTTTGAGGACTGTAGGGAGCACTTTTCCAAAAATCCCATGGAGTTTTGTTACTTCAAAGGAAAGAAGAGGTTTTGAAGTACTTAATCCTTTGAAGAGATATAGTAGGAAGGTTGGAGAGTTAGGCCTGTACCCTCATCCTCTATGGAAAAAAGAGAACAATTAATGCTCAATGAGTAACAGAGCTGACTTCCCTAATTGGTTGATACAGCTGACTATCTAGCTAACAAGCAATAGTAAGTAATAGAAGAAATGGCTGTGTGGGCTGATGGTAAAAATGTGCCTTAGGAAGCCTCCGATTCTACCACAAACATGTTATGTGCCTCAGTGGCATTCCAGCTGGAGCATTATAGACCTTTCATATCAACGTACCCCATCATTAGGCTTGGAAGGATTCAGTTTTTATCGGTAAATGATGATTTCACTGTACACACACAAACTGACAAAAAAATATTTCCATTGATGATCATCAACATTTATAGATAGGCAAAGTAAGAAACATGCTGCTTGAGAACCTCTTAGAATTTGATGTAAGGATGTTTATTTTGTGTATTTTGACATGTGACATTGACAATCTGTGTTTTAACAATATAAAGCATTAGCTTTTTGAAGCTCAACGTCTACTGTCACTAAATAATTGTCTGACCCCCCCACCCCGCATAATTTCCTGCAAGTGTGAAAATTTCAGTCAAAAATGTTTAAAAATAAACATTGATATTATATCTCAAAATTATAAAAAAATTATTCTGCTACCTATCATGACACCGTTAACATGGGACCCACCTCGCAGGGTCCTAGAGCCCAGGCTCAAGCCCGAGCCCAGAAGTTTACACTGCAATTAAACAGCCCCGCAGCCTGAGACCACAAGCTCGAGTCAGTTCACATGGGCCAGCAACAGGCATCTAATTTCAATCAGACATACCCTGAGAGACCTTACGTCAGTGGCATAAGTTAAAACCGCTCCCTGCAGCTTCAACTTGCACGGGGGCTGGGTGTCTGAGAATTAGGGAGCCACGACTGACTCCCCCTCCATCAAGCCCTGAGACTTTTTGGTTGAGGTTGGACATTGTATGAAGTGGTTAATGAGGTAAGGAGGTCAGGAACTTCTCCAGCTATGTTAGCTACTGAAACGAAATGCCAGCATCAAACTAGTGAAACACAAAACTGTTGTAGGCTATTTGTATGTGTACTTGACCAACAAAATGGGTCCAGTACCTGTGCTATATAACAACCGCACACCAAACAGCCCCCAACAGACCAGTAAGAACGTTTCAACTTTGGGTCCATGTTCTGCTCTTGGATTTCACATGCAGTGAGCACCGCCAAGATAAATAATTGGGCTCACTATGTTTGATAGAATTGTATAGTATGGTGTATACAACACACACCTCTGATTTTTCAAGAGTGGTTAGATACAAGAACAGGAGAAATAAAGACATTAATAAAACTTGAAAAGGCCTCATATGTGGCAAGCATATCCTTCATTATTTATTTGTATTACTGTAGCTCCCAGGAGCCCCAGTCATGGGGACCTCAATGTGTTAGGTTCTATACAAACAGAACAAAAAGATATACTTAGACGCTGTCCCAACGAGCTTACAGTCTAAGACAAGAAATGGATTCAGACAGACAGTACAGCACAAGGAAACAAGGAAACAATATTGCTCTGCATGATAGGCTGTGGTTCTCAACACACCAGCCACCTAAGCTTTGTCAAGTTTTTTATAGGCATCATGGAAAAGGAGAGTTTGAGGAGAGTTTTGGAGGAGGATAATAAAGTAGCTTTGAGGAGGTTTATGGGGAGCTTCTGCCAAGTGTGAGGGGCAGCATGGGAAAATGTAACATGTTGGCAAGGGAAGTTGGCATCATGGGCCAATCACAGGTGGAGTTTGCCATCTCAATAGTGAGAGAGAGATGATAAGGAGAATGGGAATAGACTGTGAAGAGCCTTGAAAATGAAGACAAGTAGCTTATATTTGATGCGAAAGTGAAGGTGAGCAAGTGAAGGAATGCAGAGAGATAGCCAAAGAACAGGGCCGGCGCAACCTATTAGATGACCTAGGTGGTCACCTAGGGCGCTGCGATTTGGGGGGCGGCGACCGCGGTGGTATTTCCGCGACGGGACCTTCTGCCACCTCTGTGGAGGGGTGGCATTTTGGGGCGGGACCTTCCGCCACCTAGGGCGGCGGAAAAGCTGGCGGGCTCCTGCCAGAGAAAAGGATGTTGTAGTAATTGAGACACAAGATGATGAGCCTCGATGAGCATTTTAGCTGTGTGGATGGAAAAAGCCATATTTTAGAGATGTTATACCAAACAACTAGCAAGATTTAGAAATAGCCTAGGGAGCTAGAGAAAGGTCTGAGTTGAAGATGATGCCCAGGTTATGGACTTAAGTGACAGACAGGATGCGGGTGTCATCAGTAGTGCTCAAGAAAGGAGGTAGCAGGGAAGGAAAGGAGAAGATTAAGAGCTCTGTTTTAGCCATGTGGAGCTTGATTTGACAGATAGACGGTCACAAGTAGATGTCAGAGAGACAAGCTGAGATTTTAGTTTGGACAGAAGAAGACAGGTCTGGAGCAGAAAAGCAGATCTGTAATGGTAGTTGATTTTGTGTTTCTGGATGAGATTACCCAGAAATAAGGTACAGACCAGAGGTTCACCAAACTTTTTTGACAGCATCCTCCCCATACCTGGTCCACCCACCTCCCACCCCTCTGGGAGCCACGGTTAGGAGTCAGGGCTGGGAGCAGGGTCACATTTGGAGTCGGGGGCCGTGGTCAGGAGTGGGGCCAGTGCTACAGCTGGAGCCTTGGCCAGGAGCAGGCCCGCAGTCGGGGCCGGGAACTGATAGTTGGCTCATAGCATCATAGAATCACAGAAGATATGGGTTGGAAGAGGCCTCATGAGGTCATCTAGTCCAACCACAACTAAATCATTCCAGCCACGGTTTTGTCAAGTTGGGCCTTAAAAACCTCTAAGGATGGAGATTCCACCACTTTCCTGGGTAACCCATTCCAATGCTTCGCCACCCTCCTAGTGAAATAGTTTTTTCTAATATCCAACCTAGACCGCTCCCACTGCAACTTGAGACCATTGCTCCATATTCTGTCATCTGCCACCACAGAGAACAGCTGAGCTCCATCCTCTTTGGAACCCCCCTTCAGGTAGTTGCAGGCTGCTATCAAATCTCCCCAACCCTCACTCTTCTCTTCTGCAGACTAAATCAGCCCAGTTCCCTCAGCCTCTCCTCATAAGTCATGTGCTCCAGCCCCCTAATCATTTCCGTTGCCCTCCGCTGGACTCTCTCCAATTTGTCCACATCCTTTCTATAGTGGGGACGGGGGGGCAAAACTGGACGCAATATTCCAGATGTGGCCTCACCAGTGCTGAATAGAGGGGTATAATCACTTCCCTCGATCTGCTGGCAATGCTCCTACTAATGCAGCCCAATATGCCGTGAGCCTTCTTAGCAATTAGGGCACACTGTTGACTCATATACAGCTTCTCATCCACTGTAATCCCCAGGACCATTTCTGAAGAGCTGCCGCTTAGCCAGTCGGTCCCCAGTCTGTAGCAGTTCATGGGATTCTTCCGTCCTAAGTGCACTTGTCCTTGTTGAACCTCATCAGATTTCTTTTGGCCCAATCCTCCAATTTGTCTAGGTCACTCTGTGCCCTATCCCTACCCTCCAGCGTATCTACCTCTCCCCCAAGCTTAGTGTCATCTGCAAACTTGCTGAGGGTGCAATCCATCCCATCATCCAGATCATTAATGAAGATGTTGAACAAAACCGGCCCCAGGACTGACCCTTGGGGCACTCCGCTTGATACCGGCTACCAGCTAGACATCGAGCCTTTGATCACTACCTGTTGAGCCCAACAATCTAGCCAGCTTTCTATCCACTTTATAGTACATTCATCCAATCCATACTTTTTTAACTTGCTGGCAAGAATACTGTGGGAGACCGTATCAAAAGCTTTGCTAAAGTCAAGATATATCACATCCACTGCTTACCCATATCCACAGAGCCAGTTATCTCATCATAGAAGGCAATCAGGTTGGTCAGGCATGACTTGCCCTTGGTGAATCGATGCTGACTGTTCCTGATCACCTTCCTCTCCTCCCTAATGCTATCTGAGATACACTGTCAAATCCTGTATGCCTTACTTACAGAGAAGTCCCATTGACTTCAGTGAGACTTTTACATATGTAAAACAAGCAGGATTAGGCCCAGAGCATGTTTTATGGGGTATGCTGAATCCAGGTACTGTTTTCTCAAATATAAATATTAGTATTGAGGAAGACCAAAGGACAATTGAGAAATGAAATAATATTATGCTGCCTCAGATATGGCATTTGTTGAAAATGGAAGTGTTCTGCTTTATTTCTCTTCATTTATTTTCACAATATGTGTCCAGTTTTAGGCCCCACACTACAAGAAGGATGTGGAAAAATTGGAAAGAGTCCAGCGGAGGGCAACAAAAATGATTAGGGGGCTGGAGCACATGACTTATGAGGAGAGGCTGAGGGAACTGGTATTGTTTAGTCTGCAGAAGAGAAGAATGAGGGGGGATTTGATAGCTGCTTTCAACTACCTGAAAGGGGGTTCCAAAGAGGATGGATCTAGACTGTTCTCAGTGGTACCAGATGAGAGAACAAGGAGTAATGGTCTAAAGTTGCAGTGGGAGAGGTTTAGGTTGGATATTAGGAAAATCTTTTTCACTAGGAGGGTGGCGAAGCACTGGAATGGGTTACCTAGGGAGGTGGTGGAATCTCCTTCCTTAGAGGTTTTTTAAGGTCAGGCTTGACAAAGCCCTGGCTGGGATGATTTAGTGGGGAATTGGTCCTGCTTTGAGCAGGGAGTTGGACTAGATGACCTCCTGAGGTCCCTTCCAACCCTGATATTCTATTATTCTATGTCACACATTTTTCATGAGAAATGAATGGGTATGCAGATAAATGTCTGCACAGAGTGCATCTGAGACATAAGGATTGATTTTTAACTGCAATTCAAGTACCCCTTGACGCCACTGAGTATGTAACACAATATACGTAGTAATATAATGGAATCGTTCCTTCTCAGTTCTCTAATTATCTGGCATCCCCCCTTCTCAAATCAAAATGAAGATCAAAACTCAATGCACTTTTCTCATTTGTTCACTGGTACTTACAAAATTACAGCAAACTTCACATCACTCTAGTACTGTACTGTCTTGAATTAAACTTGTATCTCACATTTCTGTAACAGAGAAATAAAGAAGGGTAAAGTCCACAAAGGGTTTTGAATCTGGAGCCTGAGCTGAAAAGGCTCTATTCATTGACAGTCTTCAGCTCTGTGTCAACCTCCTGCCCATTTCTTTGAAAAAGTTCCCCGTGTGTTCTCTCAGAAATGAATAATCATTAAGGCTAAGAATTTGTCACAGATATTTTTAGTAAAAGTCATGGATAGGTCATGGGCAAAAAAGAAAAATTCACAGAAGCTGTGATTTGTCATAACTTTTATTAAAAATATCCAGGACAAAATGGGGATTTGTGGGTCCCCACACCACCTGAAGTGGGGCAGCTGCGCAGGGGCTAGGAGCCACCTGCAGCAGCTGTGGGGGTCCCCCCGCCACCCGCTGGGGCCTGGAGCTGTGGGGTACCCCTGCTGCCTGCAGCTCCAGGGGCCCACGATGGCCAGGTTCTTGGGGGTTTCCCTCGCCTGCGGCATCTTGAAGCTCTGGGGGCCGCCAGAGGTGGCGGTGGTACCCTGCAGTTCCCTGCCTCCGTGGGCGGTGGGCTAAAGTCACGGAGGTCGCTGGAAGTCACGGATTCCATGACTTCTGCAATCTCTGTGACTAAATCATAGCCTTAATAATAATTCACAATATGGTATAGGGTATTCAGACTATTTTGATTTGCATAAGAGGTGAAAGGGTAGAAAACAAAGTGCTGAGGAAGTGGAAATCTGATCTGAAACAAAATGATGTAATAAATCAAGTGTACATTACTGTTTACAGTTGACTCGTTATGCCATGGTGTGGCTGATTTGTACGGCATGTTGTACTAAAAGGGAAGGCGCTTTGTGGTTCTTACCGTGAACATCCCAGCGCAACTCTGTAAGAATATGCAAGTATGTCATAAAAATTTAATTTTAAAGGCTAGTTTAACTGTTGTTTGTGCTTCTTGGTCTGCATTTTGAATTCCACATTGTGGTGGGGTGACACCAAGACGCTGGGGTGCATTCTGCCATTAGCCAACATAGACAGCTATGTAACAAAAATTGTATTGGGTCATAAACTGGAAATCCCTCCCATTCCTATATTAACAACAACAAACATGGAGCCAAACACTTACCAGGCTCCAGAGCTCCTTCTGCTGCCTGTGTTTGTGCTGCTGGTTTCGTGGCAGGCTGCTCCTCTGGGGGGCCATCAGACAGCTTCTACAAGTATGGCCCTAGGACATGCTGCAGCTGTGCCAGCAACAAAGCCTCCTCAGGGACTTGTATGAGCACCAGAGTCACTTTACTAGCTTGATCTGGTGCCTGCTGGCTCCTCTCCCATCCTATACTAGGTACAGGCTTCAGAAGGTTGCTGTTCCAGCTGATCAGGCTGTCGTGAACCACTGGGGGTTCAGTGAAGTATCCAGCACCCTGTCAAAGTCCTCATGGAAAGAGGCAGGATGATAGGGAGTTCCCAGAGGTGCAGTTCTCATCCCTGGCTTTCCAGTAGTCACCCTTGAGCCACTTAATCTGCTCTGCTCACTGGTCCCTTAAACCCCCAACACTCTCAGCATGTCCACTATTTCTTGGTATCCATGGTAATTTCTGGGACTCTTACTGAAGTCAAACATCTTGCTCCCCTGACACCACAGATATACTAGACTCTGACTGGTCTCACAACCAGATAGTAGCGACTTGGCAAAGTGGTGGCCATAGCTAATGCAGGAGATGGTTCACTGTGTTGCAGCTCAGCGGTCATAATAAAAATGAAAGCATTAAGCACTGAGCAGCAGGAGGATTCTGTTTCTTGCAATTCAGTTGGCTAGTCTTGGGATTAAAAGTCCAAGGGATTGTGGGATAGCTTTGGCAGACACTCAGGAGATGAATCTGGGGACCTAAGCCTGAGCTGTATCCACACTGCAAAAAGATGGAGTTTGGATCCAAGTCCCGGTAGGACTCAGGCTTGGACCTACCTCCGGCTGCTGGGTCCTACAACCCAAATACTGAAGGCTTACTGGCCTGAGACAGACAGATGGGTGCGTACATGAAAGGTGTGAAGCTTCTGATTTACAATGTAACTTTCTCAGCAGTTATGAAGCAGTTAACACATACACACACACTTTGCACAGAGTTTGCCACATTTATGCTCTTTTACTTAATCATATAAAGCACAGGAAAGACCAGATTATATAAAACAATAAACATTCTAAACAGTAATGCCTCTCATCAGCTCAGCCGTCCCTTCTGAGGTTATGGGGAAGGGATACAACCTGCCTCATACAACCTGCTACATACTGAGTGGTCTGCTCCTCCTGGAGCCCCTTTCCCAGCTTCTATGACCTTGCTCACACCTACCTTATGTTTCCTCTTCCTGTCTGGCTCCTATTCCAATGGGTTCCCTTATTTAAATTCCTCCTGGTCACCTGGCTGCCGCCTTTGTTTGGATCCTGATAAGTTTCTCTTGCTCCTCTCTTCCGCCTTCCATTACATAAGAGCATAAGAACGGCCATACTGGGTCAGACCAAAATCTGTCTTCCGACAGTGGCCAATGCCAGGTGCCCCAGAGGGAATGAACAGAACATGTAATCCTCAAGTGATCCATCCTGTTGCCCATTCCCAACTTCTGGCAAACAGAAGCTAGGGACACCATCCCATTCAGAGGTGTTAAGCAAAAACTGGACTTCTAAGGATGAAGCTGCTTTTTAATGTAATCTTTGTGAGATCTAAGTACTGTATAGCCTGATCTATAAATTATATATTAATTATATTGACTACTTAAGAATTCCCAGATATCACTTTGTGGGTTGACAGATCTTGACCCAATATCAGGCCTAATATTATTCAAATTATTATATAGTTGGAAACCCCAATATGCAGTTACAGCATACAGCACTCATACTATAGGAACTCTTCTGTATTTACAAAGAGTTTATTAATACATTGAGCACAGTCCCAAACACTCCAACTCAGTAAGGTAGATAGAGAGACTACAGAATCTACATCTGAACATCCACACACTCACACCATCCCTTGCAGAACACCCTGAAACGTGAGCCATCAGCTTCCTCATCACCATCACCTTCCCCCTCATCACCAATGGCCATCATTCTAGCATCTCCCCAGGGCTACATCTCTCTCTCCTACTGCCCAGAGGCTGGGATGCAACTTTTATATTATGTTACGCTTACAGCACTATGTCTGATGCATATTGAGTAGGGATCTTTTCCCCCTTCCTTATTTGTGGTTCCTCAACTTACTAATGTTGGAGTATCCTTCTCCTACAGGTTAGTATATCAATGATCTCAACTTATTATCATATACATCAATTTGTTGCCAGGGCCCTCTCGTGGTTAGGTATCTGCGCATGTAGCTCATGTACCCGTTATTATTATAGAAATCAATTTGTAGCTATGACACTCTTGTGGTTGAACTCATGTTCCTGTAATCAGTAATTCCCCTTAAACACTCTATTTTGAGCTCCCCAATACTCGGGATTTTCCGTTGTGTCATTTATCTGTGCCAAAGTTCATAGGCCTCAGGCCTTATGCTAAAACTCCTGAAGCTAATGTCTCACAGGATACAGGCCTGTAGGTTCCTTGCATTACTGCTGAATATAATAAAGGCATAATATAATGAAAAGCAGTGAATATAATAAAGGCAAGCTAGCCCTATGGACTACAACTGCTAACATTAAATATTTCCCATGGTCCCTGTCTGGTGTGGACCTGCTACAGGCCCTGTCAGCAATAGTGGATCCACATACATATAGGCACTCGTGATGCCAAAGTTTTTCCATAATATAATTTAACAATATCAGCCTGATTTCATAAACTGTACAGACATAGCCCATCATCACAATGGTCTTCTCCATTGGAGATTTGCACACTCAACTTTTCCTTCAACACTCCAAAAGCATTAAGTGTTTTGATTTTACACATAGTGAATATACCCTATTTGAAAATTCAATAAAAAGAAGCCAGATATCATAGTTGGAAGGGACCTCAGGAGATCATCTAGTCCAACCCCCTACTCAAAGCAGGACAAATCCCCAGTTGTTTTTTTTACACCCCAGTTCCTTAAATGGCCCCCTCAAGGATTGAGCTCACAATTTTGGGTTTAGCAGGCCAATGCTCAAACCACTGAGTTATCCCTCCCCCATGTTCATTTTGTTTTTCTTGTTAGTTTTAATTTCTCCTTTAACATGGTAGTACCACGTAGTAGTAGAGAGCAGTGCTTTATTTTCTAATTCCCAACTAATAAGAGCATTGCTGTTACTAATAAATGTGTTAGTAAAGATCTATGTTCTCCAAAGTCCATACAAAAATATTCTTAAAACCTCTGGAAATAACTATACAAATAATCTAAATATGAAAGTAGTTACTTTGTTTACTTTAAAAAGCAACAGAGGGTCCTGTGGCACCTTTAAGACTAACAGAAGTATTGGGAGCATAAGCTTTTGTGGGTAAGAACCTCACTTCTTCAGATGCAAGTAATGGAAATCTCCAGAGGCAGGTATAAATCAGTATGGAGATAACAAGGTTAGTTCAATCAGGGAGGGTGAGGTGCTTTGCTAGCAGTTGAGGTGTGAACATCAAGGGAGGAGAAACTGCTTCTGTAGTTGGATAGCCATTCACAGTCTTTGTTTAATCCTGATCTGATGGTGTCAAATTTGCAAATGAACTGGAGCTCAGCAGTTTCTCTTTGGAGTCTGGTCCTGAAGTTTTTTTGCTGTAAGAGGGCTACCTTTACATCTGCTATTGTGTGGCCAGGGAGGTTGAAGTGTTCTCCTATAGGTTTTTGTATATTGCCATTCCTGATATCTGACTTATGTCCATTTATCCTCTTGCATAGTGACTGTCCAGTTTGGCCAATGTACATAGCAGAGGGGCATTGCTGACCTATGATGGCGTATATAACATTGGTGGACGTGCAGGTGAAATGAGCCGGTGATGTTGTAGCTGATTTGGTTAGGTCCTGTGATGGTGTCTCTGGTGTAGATATGTGGGCAGAGTTGGCATCGAGGTTTGTTGCATGGGTTGTTTCCTGAGTTAGAGTTGTTATGGTGCGGTGCGTGGTTGCTGGTGAGAATAAGCATAGACACTCATGCATCTCCCATTGCTGAAGTAAATCCACCACCCTGAGAGGCAGTAACTAGGTCAACAGTAGGATTTTTCCATTGACCTATGGCTGTCTATACAGGGACTTAAGTTGGCTTAAGTACGTCACTCATGGGGATGCTTTTTCACACCCCTGAGTAATATAGCTGGGTCAATCTAATTTTCTAGTGTAGACCAGCCCTAAGTAAAATCCCTTGTTGATACCAGTGGTGAAATTGTGCTAGGATTTTAAGAAGCATGTCAAGTTATCTTTGCAAACATAGGGCAAGACTCTTACTGGCCTCTGTCTTAAGGAGCCTGGGAGAGAGAAGATGCAAAGGCTGGGCTATTTATTGCTGGGCTTTCTAAGGCATGCTCTATGTTTCAAGTTTTACCATCTTAACTACATTGCTAAGGAGTGTGTGATTTTTTGTCTGACATCATTATCCTTGAGAAAGCCCTAGTGTATACTCAGTATAAGGGGTTTTATACTGGCATAACTTATTTCACTTTGCTGAACCAGGATAAAAGCACTCATATGGTTTAACTGTTTGTACAGTAGTGGAGTTTTGCTGGCATAGTTAGAACAACAAAACTTTTAAGTGCGGACTAGGCCTAAGGCACCTCTAAAGATAGGATCCTATCTAAGCACCGTCCCTTCTACTAATCTTCTGGCCACAATAAATCCTTGCACTCATGCAACAGATATTATCCAGCACAAAAGGGGTAGAGAGAATGCAGGGTCATCGCCTTCCTTCCTCCTCTCCAATGTGAAAGTGAAATGAATTATATTTAAGAAATAGAATGAATTAAAGAAAGCTGTTTGTACCTTTAAGTAGAAATGAGAAATGCTGCAAGCCAGGGGGCAGGAAAGCAGACATTAACTGCTTAGTGAATTGCCCCACTTAAGGGCAATTGGTGAAGCATTAACCTTAGATCGATAAGAGTTAATAAGGAAGTAGGATACGCATATTGTGCCCTATGCAAATTTTACAATTTTGCTCTCTGTCCCTTTGTTTAGTTTGCACCCTTTTATCTGTATAAATAAGACTGTTTGAATCTTGCATGGGGGCTCACATTATCTGAATGTATTAGCAGAGCGCTGTGCTAATAAAACAGAGTGGTGTGACAAACTGTGAGTCCTGAGTCTAACTGACACCAACATACAGGCTGGCAGAGCAAGGGAGCATTTTCCACACTTGCAAGTGGGAAGATGAGGTGTGCCTCCTCTGCACACCTGGGATCCCTATGATGCATTGTGTTTCCCACTGGTAGGGTTACCATTCGTCCGGATTCCCCCGGACATGTCCGGCTTTTTGAGCTAAAAATAGTGTCGGGGGGAATTTGTAAATGTCCGGCCTCCCCCCCTCATGCGAGCGCGCACGGCTAACAGGGCTGCCGGCTGGATGGTGCCACTTACACTGGGCTCCGACAGCCAGAGAGAGCCTCTCGTCCTCTCCCCTGCAGCAGAGATCACTCCCTCCCTCCCTGCATTCGCAGATCGCCTCCGACAGTCTGGAGCTCCTCCCCCGCTCCTCCTCCACTGCTGCCCAGCGTGCCGGGACGAACGGCTCAGGCTGTGCTTGAGCAAGCTCACAGAGACATTAGGCGAAGGCCAACAACAAAGGAGCCAGGGGGTCGGAGAAGGGGCAGGGAGGTTTTGGAGGGGGCAGTCAAGAGACGGGAGGTCGGGAGTTTGGGGGGGGTGGATAAGGTTTTGGGCAGTCAGGGTACAGGTAGGGGGTAGGGTCCTGGGGGGGCAGTTAGGGGGAGTCTTAGGAGGGGGCTTGTGCCTAACAAACACAAGCAAGTCCTTCATGGAGGATATTGATTACTTCAGTCAAAACGGGAAAATACCGAGGAAAGATTTGATCCAGTCTACTTCACAAATCTAGCTTCTTTACTCTCTTCCTCATTTGCACTGTTGTTAGTGCTAAAACCACCATCTGCAACATCCTTTATCTCTCTGCCTTATCAACTATTTCCCAGTCTTATCTGAATACATTCCCTCCCACATGCCAAACTGAATTTCTTTCCCTTTGCTATTATTCATATTAGCTTTGTAACCGTATCTACTAGCTTTCATGAAAGATATTAAAGAATATAAAGTGGATTGAATACAAAAAAGAGTGTATACAAAAGAAATGAGTGAACAGGAAGAATGAATGTTCAAGGTAATATCTGAATGTGTGAGTATACAGAGACCTAATGCAGGGGTAGACAAAACACAATTTCAAGCAAACATTAAGGTTCATTATGAAATTCTCAAATTTTCCATCTTTCTATAGATTCACATTTCCCTCCTTCCTAAGCTGTTCTCTCATCCACAGCCCATTGCATATAGCCCTCATGGCATCCAGGCTAGAATCTGAATGGTATGTAAATATCCCCAATTCATAGTAAAAAATCTAAGAAATGTAAGGATCAACAAAAGAAAGCAGATGAAGGACTGAAAGTGCTATTGATACTGAAATATAGTGAGGTCTTTGGATGCTTATTGTTACAGTTTACATATCAGTATTTTTTAAATTGCAATACTTACTGAAGGTATTTTTAATGCAGTCTCATGGTCTGTTATTTCATGAAATTGTCAGTGGCTCTGCATATATATATATATATATATATAATTTTTTTTGCTTCCATAAAGGCACTTTTGTCAGAATATTTAAATTAAACAGCACGTATAAAAGACCCCTATATTCAGTTATATCAGAACCCGGAAATATAAAAGGTCAGAATGAAACTCCATCCTTGCTTCTTAACCACATTATTTTGGTGAGGTATTGTAGTACAAATAGTGAAAGATCACTGCAGTGTTTGTGATTCAATGGTGCATTATGGATGGAGGAGCCTTTTTTATAGAGAGAAATATGAAATATTCCCCTTTTTTTTGCACAACGATATGTGGGTGTGGAATTTCAGCTTAAAACTCTAGATTTTCCTACTTGGTGGATTAGTAGGTCCTTATCACACTTATGCTAAACAGTGGAATTGTGCCAGTGACATTTATAAACTTCTGATATAGTGTTTATTACAAATGTTCAAAGCAGCTTCCTTGGCACAGACTGTATTTAAGGACAAGGTCGAAAGGAAAGAGACTCAATCAGGGGTCTCTTGAAAAGAAAAAGCTTTTATAACCCAGACTGATGGAGCAAGTGAGGAAGTTAGGCAAGGAATGGTTGATGACTTGTGTCCAAACCTTTACTCAGACCAAACTTCCATTTATTTCAATGGGAATTTGGCCGAAAGAGAATCACAGAATCAGACGTTTACATTGGTTTGAGGAAGAAGGAGTTTGAATGGGGAGGTAGTTCACAATCTTAAAAGAAACAAAATGTCATGGGTTGACATTATTATTCACAGTGATCCACCATGTTGAGGCATGTGGCTAGCAACTAATTGTTCTTTATTACTAGAGAATGCTGCTCTTAATGATATTTGAAGGTAGTTTTCTGTGGCTTAATTACATTTCTTTTCAAGGTAAAATATTCATTGTGGACCAAAAGCTGTTAGTGGTAACATCATTTTCTAGAGAGGGCAGGACTCTCGTTCAGTCTTCGGGTCCTGTGATTACAGAGGTTAAAGGCATGACGAAACAGCATATTGTTCCCATGGTAACTTTTTTGGCATTGACGCTTCCAAGCAAATGACAACACTGGCAAATGTCTAAAGAGCAAGATTTCAAATGTCTCTTGGAAACATTTTGCAAACCCTGTTATTGCCCAAAGGAGAATGGAAATAGAAGAGTTCTGACTCATTTTAACTCCATTCTAAGTCAATATTTTAAAGGACGGGACAGTGGTGTAACTGTATGTCAGATTTCTATAGGTTTGGTAATGTGATTGTGTCTTGCTTACTAAGAGTGATATAGGTTAGTTGTGTTTATAGATCATTTGTTTGGGGGTAATTTTATATGTTTAATTTATTTTCAGATTATTTATTTGATGCTTTATTTCTGGGGACTGAAATTTGCTCTGGGGAATTTTTGTTGGTCATCTGTCAGCCTTCATCAGGCCAAGAGAGAAGACTTTTGAGTTTTTTTTCTGTAGTTTTTTTTACCATTCTTTTTTGAGTGTCTTTAATTCCAAAGTTAATAAAAGTGTGTGGCTGGATGCCCAATGATTGGTCATCATCATCTCTCCCCTCTCCCCCAGACCCACTCGGGTAGCAGCCTCAGTGACCCCATCCCGAGCCCTTCCTTACCTACCCAATGCAGTGGAGCCCTCACCATACAACTCAATGGTCTCTTCAAGACTAGGAGAATGGATTGAGTGAGCTGGCTGGGAGTGGGGATACATAAGTCCCTCTCCTACTGCATGGACCTTATCCAAAAGAAATAATACATCTCTAAGCATAGTAACTTTTTCCCCACGTAGCTCTGCCATATGTTCTTGGATAGGGTGACCAGACAGCAAGTATGAAAAATTGGGATGGGGGTGGGAGGTAATAGGTGCCTTTATAAGACAAAGCCCCAAATATCGGGACTGTCCCTATAAAATCGGGACATCTGGTCACCCTACTCCTGGGGCTCATCGTAGCCAGAGGAGAGTTCCTTCTATTGGGTCTCCAATGAAGCTGCTCTGCAAGGGAGTTGGAGTGGGGAATCATAGGCTCTCTGTGGAGATTTCCCTGGCTTCCCAGGACTCCTCCAGGTTTGAGAGCAAGCTCTTCACCCTTTCCCACAGAAAAGAAAACCCTGCATCCTTGTCATCCACCTCCCACAATGTGGGGAAATCTTTGAGAGTGAGAACTCTAGCTGAGACTGCTTCTCACTGTGCCCCTCCCACAATTCTTCATGTGGGAAAGGAGGCTCTCACTCAATGGCATTAAGGGCTTGTCTACATGGTGAGTTACCGCATGGCAAGATTCTAGAGTGGGAATCTAGACTACATCAGCTTGCAGTGCAGTAACATCCTACATGGATACTACTACAGTGCAGTGACAGTCCCGGAACCTGGCTTGAGGTATAACACTTTCAAGTAGTATGATTCGAATATATGTGTGTGTGTATAATGGATTTCCTTACCTAATACAATATGTGCATTTTTTTACTCCTTCAGTGCTGTTCTCCACGGCAGCCTCTGAGTGGTGAAAGAATGGATCAGTACTGTTTGAAATGCTAACATTGAACAGGAATGGACCGGACACAGCAGGCATAAGAAGTGCATTTTATGCCAAGATACCTGTGCCAACCAAAGGAATTAATCTGTAATACTGCATGAGGAGAAATGGGCATGATCTAATGGCTTGATAATGGGAGTAGGTCACAGGAAACTCCTGATTCTTAATCTTGAATTGGAAACTGACTTATGATTTACAGCAAGTCACTTTTCTTCTGAGTCTGCATCCCCTTTTGTAAAATAAGATTTTTTTAAAAAGAGGATCTTTGCTTTGAATTATATCTGTTGCACCTCTACATAGGCAGCTGCAAGCAGGCTCAGTCCATCTGTTTTCAGGTGAAGTGGACCATTATAAAAAGATGCCACACTTCCACTGTCATGTCATGAACTGAGCTGCCCACACTTGTGAAGGCCAATAGCCTGCAGGTGGTAATTTCTTGGGGGGTGGGGCACAAGTCAGTGATGGAAACCCAACCAGCGTGATTCCCGATCTTCCTGTTCCATCAGTTTGTGGTAATATCTGTGCTTAAGAGGTGGGCTGCTCCTCTCTAAGGCACGTACACACATTAGACTCTTCTCACGTCACAAAGCTGAACTAGCTAAGCAGATGGATACAGCTCTTGTCAATTTCATCTGCTCATGTAGCAGGTGGTGCTGTGAGGCAGCAAGAATCTGACTGGCAGGTCTCTAAAAAGCTAGGCTTATCTCGGGGCAAACATCCAACATTTTTACAAAGCAAATGGAAGGTGTGACAGGGCACAACCCTTGAGCATGCCGTCTTGTAGCACAGCATGGCTTTGCAGGCCCCCCGCCCCGCTGGACTCTCTCTCTCTGTCTCTCGTGCAGTCCCACTAGGATTTACTCCCAGATCAGAGCACTCAAAATCAAGATACCCCCTATGTGGGGCTTATTTGTTAACTCTTTTTCAGGATACAAACTCTTTAGCCCCTCAAGTCCACCCTTCCACTGGGTACCTAGGTGCTAATCCAGGCAGACCTCCTCTCCTAAATTCAGGCCTCCCACACAGGGCCAGCTTTAGGAAGTGTGGGGTCCAATTCCAACATTTTCGGCGGAGCCCCGGCAGGGATGACTAACAAAAAAAAACAAAACAAAACAAAAAAACATGTAAAAAAAAGCCTTTCATTTCTTCCATGTATTATTTACTTTCCATAACTATATAAATAATAAAATTATATATTATGTACATTGTGTTATATATGCTGTTGATCGGTTATTAATGAGCTCCATTTCACATGTGTGGGTCCCCACCACTCCCTGGAGGGGGGTGTGCACATGTGTGGGACCCAGCTGCTCCCTGCCCCCCTCATTGAAGCAGGTGTGCAGGGTTACTGCCCTGGGAACTACAGGGCACCAGTGGACATGGGGCTGGCTGGAGGCAGGGCAGGGGCTGACTGGAGGTAGGGTCTGGCTGCAGGCAGGGCAAAGGGTGTGGGGCGGGCTGGCTGGCATCAGGCAGGGGTTGGCAGGGCTGGAGACAGAGGAGTGCAGGACTGGCTGGTTTCAGGCAGGGGAGTGCAGCAGGGGTTGGCAGGACTGGAGACAGAGGAGTGCAGGATTGGCTGGCTTCAGGCAGGGGGGTGTGGCAGGGGTTGGCAGGGCTAGAGACAGGGCAGAGGGTGCAGCAGGGACTGGCTGGCTTCAGGCAGGGGGGTGCGGCAGGGGTTGGCAGGGCTGGAGACAGGGCAGGGGATGCAGCAGGGGCTGGCTGTGGGCAGGGCAGGGGGTGCGGGGCTGGTGCGGTCAGGGGGTGCAGCAGAGGCAGCTGGAGCCCCAGCCCTTTAAATAGCCCCTGAGCCCCCACTATCCCAGGGCTCGGGGGGCTATTTAAAGGGCCCGGGGCTCCCCTGCTTCTACCACCCCAGCCCTTTAAATAGCCGAGGGAGCCCTGGGGAAGCAGCGGGGCTCCAGTGGCTATTTAAAGGGCCGGGGCGGTAGAGGCAGTGGGAGCCCCGGACTTTTTAAATAGCCCCCAGAGCCCCACAGTCCTACTCCAGGGCTCCAGCAGTGGGGCTCTGGTGGCAATTTAAAGGGCCTGGGGCTCCAGCCCCTGCTGGGAGCCCCAGGCCCTTTAAATTGCCCCCTGGGGAAGCTGGGCCACGCCGGTACGCCGTACCGGGGCTTGGGCGCGGGGCCCTATTAGGTGCGGGGCCCGATTCAGGGGAATTGGTTAAATTGGCCTAAAGCTGGCCCTGCTCTCACAGACTCCCCCTGGACAATTGCGTGGGAGGCTTGCCCTCCTTGTATTCAGGAGCACCACAGCCCTTCTCGGGGGTTGTAAATAGTCACTCTGCCTTGGATCAGGGGTCCCCAATTCTCCTCCTGGAGCTGGGCTCTAACTCAGGTCAGCTGCAGGTCTCAACCAGCCTGTATCCTACTCAGAGTAACGGGGCCTACTATTAACCTCAGATTGTTAAACGATAGTTTCAGAAATAAGCGTCAGACTGAGGTGCTACGGGAATACCACATGAGCAGGTTGAGCATTTCATCGTTTCTGGAGCACACTAGCGGATTTCCAAATGCCTTCTTGACATCTTTGACCAAGCACAAGAAAAGGCATCTATGCAGAATGATTGCATCAACATTGCCTAGGGGAAGCAGTGATGAACAATGCTGAGTCAGAACAGTTACACTATTGCAAATATATATAATATTAACTACACTAGTATGTGCACAACATCATTATTTTTTCTAACTCCAAGAGCCATTCTTCTGGCCACTAACAACAGCAGAAGCCACCTTTGTGATGTGAGTAATTTGAGAAACAGAGCTCAATTACTTCCCTCCCCCCTCCCCCCTCCCCCCTCAATGAGATCTCATAACAAAGTCTTGCACGGGATTTTTGCATTCATCTGCCTTAAGCCATAGTTTTCAGTCCCTGATTAGGAACAGATCCCTGATAATATAAAGGAGGCTATTTACCTCTTGGTAGATAAGGATAATCAAGACAGAAGTAAAAGTATATTGTTTCTTTGACACACAAGTAGAAAGATTTTCCTTCTCTGAATTAGATTGGTTTGTTACAAAGTATTAATTTTTTAAATGCTAAATACAAACAAGATTTAAAATAAACAAGTGAACTCTATAACTTATGCAGAAATATTCTTCTCATTGAACTTGTAGTTATTTAAGGCTACTGATTTTGTAGCTGTTTTAATTTAGGAAATTATTTACAGGACTTCCGATACTGTACTAAGGGTTGATTCTTCTTTGTTATATTTTTATACAAATGCTCTATTCAGTCTTCTTCAGAACTGGCTTCTCAGACATATTTCTCTATGTACCTTAGCCAGATTCTTTTCCTAGGTCTTCCACAACTCTTCCTGGTCTCCTTCAAGGCTGATGAAATCTTTGATCTGCCTGTTCACTGGGGTGTGTGAGAGCATACCTGAGCTGTGTCCTCAGAACACAGGCTGAGCTCTGAGCTTTGTAATCATTATTTACAGACATTTCATTGTGCAATCCTTTCTCAGTGAGCTCAGGGCATGGCTACACTAGAGAGTTTACCGGAGCTCTGCTGCACTGATGCAGCTGTGCCATTGTAAGCTCTCTAATGTAGCTGCTCTAAACCAACGGGAGAGTGTTCTCCCATCAGCTTAACTTCTCCAGCCTCTCTGAGGGCAGGTCTTCACTACAGGGCGGGGGGTCGATTTAAGATACACAAATTCAGCTATGCGAATAGTGTAGCTGAATTCGACCTATCGGAGCCGACTTACCCCGCTGTGAGGACGGCGGCAAAATCAACCTCCGCGGCTTCCCGTCGACGGCGCTTACTCTCACCTCCGCTGGTGGAGTAAGAGCGTCGATTCTGGGATCGATTGTCACGTCCCGACGAGACACGATAATTCGATCCCCAAGAGATCGATTTCTACCCGCCGATTCAGGCGGGTAGTGTAGACCTAGCCTGAGTGGCAGTACTTATGTCAGTGGGAAAAGCTCTCCCACTGGCATAGTGCTGTGCACACCGACACTGATTTTGATGTAACTTACTTTGCTCGCAGGGGTGATTTATTCACCACTGCCCCGGACCATCATTAATTATGCCGACATAAGCTGTAGTGTAGACATAGCGCCTTGCAAGATTGAGGCTATGTGCTCCCAGTTCCCACTGACTTCAAATGGGAGTTGAGGGGACTCCACACTTTCAGTGAGATGTTCAGCACTTCACAGGACTGGAGCCTAAGTCACTGAATTACTAGCTATATGCAAAGATGCATTATGTTTTCCAGAAATAAAATTCTTTAATGTGTGCATTACAGTGAGGAAGCCCTAATTAATTCAGTTATATCAGAGCAATAACTCGCAAGCCAATGACCTTGATGAAGTCTTACCCATCAATAATGAAATTAGTTTTGTATTTCCTTTTTCCCTGGTATTAAACTAATTACTCTAAGAAGAGTATACTTTTCAGAAACATTTCCTCTGATTCAAGAAATACCGAATGGTTTAATGGGTTTGAGCCATAGTTCAATTTCCTCTCTTGCATGGTTTGAGTTCATAGGAAGGGACAGAGGGTTTTTAGGTGACTCATAACATATGCTTCAGACAAAAATCTTTCATGTATTAACCTGAAACTATACAACAAGACCCTCGTTCCCTTTGTATTTCATTCTTACACACTATGACTCACTTGGTAGAATTTACTCTTAAACAAGTTGACTAGTAAGTGGATCTAATGCTGATAATGGAGGGGATTTCTTTCACCTTCCCTCCTGACCAACATGCCAGCCCTCAGGAGAAATTTTTAAAAGCACCTAAGACATCTAAGTCACTAAGTCCCATTTTGAAAAGTTAGGTGCCTCTGACAGGGTGAGATTCACCACACTAGCGCATCCTGCTGGTCATCTTGCAGATCAGCTCTACAGGTCGGTACTGTCTTGCCCTGGTGGTGTCATGCCCGCCGACACTTCTGCTCCTGAACCCGTTGTGTTGGGTTCCCCCTGGGGTGCCACTTGGAACTGAGGTACCACTGAGCCTTCTGACCCACCAACCTGAGCACCCTTTCACACTGTGCTGCTGTGACAAGCTGCAGATCCGCTCCTGGTCTTACAGTTCCACCAGCATATACACAGGTAGGGACACATTCAGCTGCCATTACATGCAGGCTCTCTGACTAGCCACTGCATGTGAACCAACAGTAGAAAGGCTAAAGCCAACTCTCAGCTCCCCAGGCACGCATACCCTATGGAGCATAAATCCAAAATTATACCATCTTGCGCTGCACAGGGAACTGTACAGCGCAAGCTCATAGAGTTCGCCCCCCTCCCAATGTGAAGAGGAATATGCCACAGCCCCTCCAAGCTAAGATTCCCACACACTTCACTCCAAACTCACAGGTTTAGATTAAAACATAAAATAAATTTATTAGCTTAAGTGATAAGTGATAGCAGACAGATCAAAGCAGATTACCTAGCAAATAAACAAAAACACAAACTAAGCTTAATATACTAGATAGATTGGATATGAATTAGCAGAATCTCACCCTACCTGATGGAACAAGTGGGCTGCAGATTCTTAAGGCACAAGCTACACTTCCTTTGCAGCTTGGACTCCCCAAGTCTTTCATACACAGGCTAAAAATCCTGTTAGCCTGGGTCCAGCACTTCCCCCAGTTCAGTCTTTGTTCCTCGGTTTTCAAGAGTCTTCTTATGTGGGGAGTGAAGAACAAATGATGTCACTCTCTGCCTTATATAGCTTTAGCATATGGCGGGAACCCTTTCTTTCAAAACTTGGTTCCCAGACCCTTTGTGGAAAAATACTGACATCCCAAGATGGAGTCCAGAGACATGTGGCCTGGTCACATGTCCTTGTAGAGTCATAGCAGCCATAACTTACAGGCTGTCTGGAGCATTCTCAGGAAGGTTCCCCAGGTGGGAGATAAGCTTCTCCTAAGGCCTATTGTTTTCCCTAATGGAGCATTACCCTGAATAGGCTCTTCCCCACCAGCTATCTAGACTGAAAGCATCTTGTCTAGTGGGTGTTACCCAGGTGTAACTACATTTGAAGTACATATATTTCGTCAGTATGTATAACTTCAGATACAAAAATGATACATGCATACAAATAGGATAGTCATTTTCAGAAAATCATAGCTTTTCCAATGATGCCTTACACAACCCATCTTGCATAAAATACATCATAATTATGCTATAACCATATCATAATATCACTATAAAGAATATGGGGTTCCAAGGACCACCGTGTCCTCTTCAGGACTCAGCCCTCCAGTTGTGCTACACTCTGTGATCCCCCGTTCTGGGGGACAGTACCACAGTCCAACAGTCTAGCCACTTCCTCAGTGGCTTGGCAGTCAGCCAGGAGCAGACTCTCACTCTCCTGATCTTGCCCAGCAATGCTCTGTCCAAAGTGCTAGCTTTCTTCCTCCTGCAAGGCAGTCAGTTCTCCCGCCTCAAGCTCCAGGGAGCAACTGAACCTGCTCTGCCCTGCAGCTCTTCTTATATGGGCCTGCCCAGCCCTGATTGACTGCTCCTCGTAGCCCCTCTCCTATTGGCTGCTTTCTGTGCAGCTCCCTGGGGATCCATTAACCCCTCACAGGCCAATGTGGGGCAGATGCCCCATCACAGTGCCTAACTCTCATTAAGAGTCAGGGATTTTAGTCCAGTTAGTAGGTAGGTAGTGATTGCATGTGGGTACGAGAAGCAAGGCAAGGTTTAAAACATCACCACAATCTAGATAAATGGTCTTGAACCATCAGTGGCAGCAGTATTGTGCTTGGGAAGGTCAATTAGGAGCCCAACATGGAAAGCGCAACCATCTGGCATATGTGCAGCATCCTTCGCAGCACCACAGCTATACAGTGGGCTGTCCTAGGTGCCCCAGGCATGGCTGGTCTTGGCACAGTGAACCATGCCAAACCTGAAACTATTCAGATGACTCCAGAGGTGGCATGGGAACAGAAAGCCATGTAGGCTGTTCATCCACCTGATGTTGATGTGGGAGTTCCTGGTAGTGACAGAAGCTATCTTCCATTCTGTCTGTCACAGTGAGCTCATGAAGTTATCAGCTGGATGGTGAGTGTGCAGCACTGTCCAGATAGGATTTCTTCCATGCAGTTAGTGGCAGAGTGTATCCCATATATTGCTGAGCAGTAGTAAGTGTGCATTTGCTGTACCTTGCTGATCAGTTTGCTGGCTGCATTCTGATGCTGGATCTTAGGTGGGGGAATATTGTCTAGCAATGGTAAGCATACAAGTTTTGTTGGCATACGTGTGTCTGTGATAATTCTCATGATATGATTAAGCTGTGTCTCTACAAGTCTAGTGTGGGTAGAGTTTAACCAAACTTGAGGTTCAGTATTCTTCAACTGGGTAGCAAAGAGTGAGCCCCAAACTACACAGTGTTTGCACATTTGGTCCCCAGATGGACCCTCCCAGTTTGTTCAGGAGATAGTTTCTGTTCTTTATCTTTCAAGTGACTTTAGTGTGATAGTATTCGAGTGTGCAATTTAGGGTGACCACTAAGATACATTGCCTTTTAATCATCTGCCAACCACTGACCATTCAAAAAGATGTTACGTTGATGGCTCTGAGCATATTATAAGTGGAAGCATGTCGACACAGTGTTTGACTTAGTTGATTTTTGTCTCCATTTCTCACAATAGTCACCTCTGGCAGCCATACCACAGTTCAGGTGTCCTCAGTCTTTTGGAAGTTGAGGGCCCTTGAAGCCAAGCAGATGTCATTGGCGTACATGAGATGCCTGGAGATATATTCACCAATGACTTACTGAATACTATTAAATTAAGTTGGTGCAAGAATTGAGCCTTACAGGAATTCATTCTTCTGGAATCTCTATGTCCTGGTTTTGTGACCCAGAGCCACCTGAAAACATCTATTTCAGAGCCTCAGCAGAGTTGCCATGAAAACCCATCTAGGAAGAACTCTTGACGTCTTGAACAGAAAAACCAGTGGGCCAGATGGTGTCATAGGCGGCTGTAAAGTCAAAAAAACACAGCTCCAGTTTTCTTCTCCTTTTAAAATCTATTCTCAATGTACATAGTGAGTACTTCAGTTTCGTTGGAAACTGGCCTGATCATCATTCAAAAGTTGTTCTGTCATGGGAGTAATTATTAGTAGGATCATCCACTGAAGGATTTTGTAGCTACAGTGCAGGTGTGATATTGGACAATAGCTGGCTGCAGAAGAGTGGTCTTTATCTGGCTTTGGTAAAGTTATCACCTTAGCTTTTTGTCACATCTTGTCACATTCTCCTGTATGCTGCAGGGCATGAAGATGGACAATCACAGTTGGGTTTTCTTCCCAAGATGATGTAATAGTTCTGGTGATACATTTTCAAAGCCAAAGGCTTTCCCTCTTTTCATTAATTTCAGTGCCTTTTCTATTTCTTTCCTAGAGAATGGTTGGAAACTTTTCTCTTGGTCAAGCTGTGGAGATTGCTTGTATTGACACCACTCTCTTTTGATTGACACCTCACCAATTTTATCTTTGACTGTGTTAGTGATGGTGGTCAGGTGTGTGATGACACAGCTTGGAGAGACTTTCTGTTGCTGTGTATCTGGTGGGTTTTGTGCTGCACTTAACTTCCTGAAGCATGTCCATGCTTTCCTGCTAGATCTTAACATCTCCATTTCTGAGACTGCTTTTCCGCATCAGATGGACTTGGAGGTGGCCTTAAAAATTGGTTTAGTAAACCTTGAATATGCTTGATCTATTGAGATGTTATGAAGACTACAGACTGTATATTGGTCAATGAGCTTGGTGTAATTGTCCCGTCTGCCTTTCTATTGTTCCAGTGTAGCCTGGAGCTAGTGGTCACAACAGGTCTGGTAATCCCTATTTGCATGAGGATGGTGTGATGCTTGCTATGGGGGAAATATTCAAGGACCCTGCAGATGGCTGATAGAGGGTGGTCTCCAGCAAAAGTGACCCAACTGGCGTCAGGGGAGTAGCCCAGGTTCCAGCAGGCTTAGTGAGAATTTCCTGGTTACTTAGGTTCATGAATAAGGTATGCTTTTTTAAAGAGGGAAGCATGGTCTGCAAGGTCAATGCCACTTTGACCAGATTCTCTATAGCCCCAGGATGTATGATAGGTATTTAAGTCTCTAGCATAGATGGCAAGATGCTAGAGTGATGGTAGAACAGGAACAGGCCATATTTGATTAAGCGTCTTGAAGACATTAGCCAATCTAAGCTGGCTGATCGTTCTGATATTACAGTAGCCACATGTAGATGGTAGACTCTCCACATCAGCTAAGTTAGATCTTACGTAAGTGTCTCAGCCACATTTTTAATTCAGGCTATACTTTGAGGTAGAAACCACATATTATGAACCAACAGGCAATAAGGGCATTAACATTGTTTTTTCTGAAGGCAGATGACATCAACATTGTGTCAGGAGGCAATGTTTCAAGAACAGAGGGCTGTAGCACCTTCAGGGAAGGACCAATGTTTTTAACATTTCCTTTTCCTTGTCTAGGACCACAGTAATTTAGTTCAATACATGCAATAGATTCGGTTTACAGGTTGCAACTTTGATTTTCCCCAAGGGCTAATCACAGGGTACACAATGAGAACATAGCTTCATTATACCCCATTTAGGCCTATAATTATAATTTATATAAGAATAGCTACTGTGATTTGAAATTTCATGCACTGACTGTACAGAAATAGCATTTTAAGAAGGTTTGAATGGCTTACCTAGTGCAGTGGGCTACATTCTACAGTCCTTAACCTGAGCAAAAAATGTTACCTCAGGGCTTCAGGATTTGGTCCATTGCTATTAAAATAATGTTAATAAACATTTTTAATGCAAAAATCAAACCCAAGATTCTTGCTGATGTTATGTGGGCTTTTCAATGGTTGTTCAGATGACTTTCAATAACTATTCAAATTCTTCTTTATTATCATAGTGTGTCAGATCTTAGAAAGGATGTAATCAAGGACTGTGTGAATGATGAGAGATCAATCACTCTCCAGCTGAGCAGACAACTGCATCAGTAAAGAAATGTTTCCCATCTGAAGGAGAAAACTGAAGTTGTACAGATGGGAAAGGAGAAAAAAGTTAATCCTAATGCAACCCATCTGTGCCAGGATATATCCCTGGGCATATGGAAAGGGAGATGGGAGGCAGGGGTAATCAATCACTTATCTAGTATCCTTCATGTGCCTGTCAAGGATGCTCAGTGGGTCTGACTATCTACTCATTGGGAGTGGATAGGTGGTGTGATAAATGAAAGGGGGGTGGCTCCCTTTTATTGACCCAGCCAGGCAGTTAGTTATAAAATCCCTCTTAGTAGCTGTTCTCTACTTGCTTTACCTGTAAAGGGTTAAAAGAAGTGAGTGGGAACCTGGCCAGGAGAGCCAATCAGAAGGCTAGAACTCTTTAAAATTGAAACAAGATTCCCCTTTTCTCTGTCTGTGGTTGTTCTCCAGGAGAGAGGGGACAAGGCAGAACTATGCTGTAAGAAGCTTGGGGACAGGTATGACAAAATTATCAGGATCATACCTAGAAGCTGCTCATTTAAAACCCCAGATATGTAAGTAGATCAGGAAATGTCTAGGAAGATGCGATTAGGTTTATCCCTTCTATTTCTTTATGGCTTGTGGACTCTTCTGTGCTAACCCCAGGTGCTTTTGTTTTGCTTGTAACCTTTAAGCTAGACCTCAAGAGAGCTATTTTTAATGCTTATTTGCTCTTTTTAAATCTAGCAATAGCCTGAGTTTTCAGATGTATTTTCTTTTTTAAATAAAATGTACCTTTTTTAAGAACAGGTTTGGAGTTTTGTGTTTTAAGAGGTTTGTGCACATTTTTTTTTTTATTAGCTGGTGGCAACAGCTGATTTTCTTTGTTTTTTCTTTCTCAGCTCTTCCCCAGAGTGGTGGTGGTGGTGAAAGGGCTTGAGGGTACCCCACAGGAAGGAATTCCCAAGTGCACCTTCCTGGGTTCTCAAAGGGTTTTTGCACTTGGGTGGTGGCAGCATCTACCCATCCAGGGTCAGAGAAAAGCTGTAACCTTGGGAGTTTAATACAAGCGTGGAGTGGCGAGTATTAAATTTTAGAGTCCTTGCAGGCCCCCACCTTCTGCACTCAAAGTGCCAGAATGAGGCATCAGCCTTGACAGAAGGGCTGCATGTTTTTCCTCCCCACACCCCAGTAAATATGCACACAAGGTAACAGAGCCCCAAACAGAATCACATATGGCATGGAACCCCCATAGAAGTGGGTTCTGGAGGCAGCTGCTTGTGTAACGATTGAATGAAGCCACGCTGTCAGGGAACTGGAGGGTGCGACAGGATGTCATAGAGGCAGTGTAGAGGGACAGGATATCCATGCATAGGAGACTGGCTTGTGGTCCTGAAATTCAAGAGACCTGCAGGATACCTACAGGTTATGGGAGCCCTACAGGCATATTCAAGAACTGAATGGAGAACCTCACAAAGTTTTTCCTACCTCTTGAATCTTGCACTGAAACATCTCGTACGGAAAACTGTTCTGATCCACTATGACAATTCTATGTTCTTCTCTGTGGGGAGGGTAGGGAGGAGAGTGGGGCAAAGTGGTCCTGGACACTAGGCTTACAAACTTGGGGTTGTGAAGGTGTGCTTCTGTAGCCACCATTAAAATGTAAATAGTCACCACTTGAAAGTAATTAGTATCTTCCGCTATTAAAATATGGGATAAGATTCCCTAGGTGTCCCACACCTGTAGCACAGTGGTATGTTTCTAGAAAATCTCTCCTTTTTTTGTTCAGTATTTAACCTTCCTAAATTAAGATCTGGATTACACAAACGCATCACTTCCTGTTTTTGAAGTTTACCACTACAGCCTCAAAAGGTTGCGACAATCCGCAACACAGGGTCTCCCCTTTGTCACACCCAAGGAGAGCTTGAAACCAAAGTCTGAGATTCCAAAACAAAACATGGGTGTGTTACAATGCGAGGAGATTCCAGTGCCTAAATACATGTAGTCCCCATTTGCTAATTACTAAAGACTCAAATTAACAACGTTCATTTTTATTCTGATTTTTCAATCTGAAAAAAAATCACCTCAAAGCACAGTTCTTATTTCTTGGGCTGCCTGAGTTCTGTTCAATTTGCCGTGGATTAGGAAAAGGCAACACAATAACTTGTGCCTCGTCCCAGAGCAGCAACACTTTTCTGTAATAGCCATGATAGATGGCTAATTATTAAGCCAATTTATTAAAAGTCTTTTGCTGCCTCTTGCTGACCCCATAAGTAGTGAGCCCTACCCCCTAATGGGGAGATACCAAATCAGCAGGTAATATTGCTCACCCTGGCACAGGGTTAAAGAATGATGCTCTACTTCCCCTCTGTGGTGAAGTTTGATAATTCATTGTGTATGAAGCAATATAGCAAGGAATGGAGAACAAGAGGAGAGGTTTTTAAAAACGATCACTAATGTCAGCTTTTCTAAGGGGGAAAAAAGGTGAAATAACCCAAAGGAATCAGGAACAATATTTCATGTTATCAGTTACTTCTGCATGTTCTACTGTCTTCTATTAGTATAATCTGTTTCTTTCAGTCACTCTGTATTAACACATTAAGGTGGCAAAATAATCCTAGTGTTGAACTTCCCTTTAAAACTTTTGTTAACTCTAATACTACCGACACAGAAAAGCGATTGAGTATTAAGATTGCCTGACTCTGGTTTAGTTCTGTATCTAAATATGAAAATAAACTAAAATAAAGGGCAGATCCATTGGGAATATTCTCTAATTACTTTGTGGTAATGGCCATTAGTGATCCTACACACTTATGCATATTTTCCTATAACATTGATAGATCCTAAGGGTCACAAATCCAAATGTATTAAGGGATAGAAATGCATAGTGAATGCACCCAAACAACCTTAACTCCTCCCAGTAGTAAAGCCGTGAGGAAGGGAAAAGAACATCTAGTGTGTCTTTAAAAATCAGCTTAGTTTTTTTTGCACAGTCTTTTGCACTAATCACAATTGTTGGGTTATTTGATGATATCACTACAGGTCACAGTCAAGATTATTGCGGGATTTAGTAATGCATTTCCATGCTTTAATGTGTTTTGGATTTAATGTTAAGATTAACTCTGAATTTCCTGGGTTGGTAATATAATTTCTCTGATGTATTTCACCCTAAATCACCGATATGTATTTTCAACCTCTAGCTTTTGTGGGGAAAATATATTTGCTCAGAACTTGAATTAAAATTGCTATAGTTTACAATATAGTATCCTAATAGTATTGATAATTTTCAAATACATCAAGTAAAAGCATTGTTTTAAAAGGAGTTGCAGTAATTACTGAAATGAAAGCAACAGGACTGCCCAATTCACACCTTTACTGTAGTGATTTAGGGAAAGGATTTGTCACTCTAAAAACCAGTTTTCTGTATTTTACTCCAGTACATCTGATCTTCACAACTGATATTTTTCCATTTATCACTAGCTCTAGGCACATTACATACAATAAAAAAAATTGCATCAACCCACAACATTCCTTTTTAGATTAGGCCCAAATGTTCCATTTTTAATCTACAGAAGTTAGAGACAGTTGCAGGCATGAAAGAACTGTTTGACTTACTGAGCAGCTTTTCTTTGCATCTCTACGGAATAAGAATCCAAGCAACAGAGGAAAATGATCCATTCAACAGCTGCTTTTGGAACATTTCTACACAGTGTTTTAAACACTTGTCATGACAATGTTCCATTTGATAAAACAAATACAGGTTTCAAGCAGCTGTGGAAGCAGTTGATGTAACCATGGACCTTGACAGGCATAATAAAATGTAAATACCCTAAGAACACCAGACTTGGTCAACCTACTATTTGCATTTTAATTGTGACATAAGAACCAGCCTAATAGTTCGCTGATAAAGAGTTGCTACTGGAATTGTGAAATAAATAAAAATCAGGTTTTACAGTGCATGGTGGGACATGAAGTTCTGAAATGATGGTAATATAGCAAAGTCTTTGGGGATACTTTGATGAGATTAATCAACTTGGAGCGATTTCTAAAAATACCATTCTTTCACTGACCTTTAGACTAAATGTTAGTTGTTTTAGAAGTTTTGTGACCCACGTGGACTTTTGCAAGTTCCTTTGTGAACTGACCATCTATAAAGATCATGGAAGGTACTTGCGGTACTGGCAGGATGTGGTTGGATTAAAAAGAAGCACTTGAAATGATCTGGAATGGGGGAAAAACCCTGAGGACCAAGTCAGGAATATTAAAAAGTTAAAAGTGTAAAATATTCAGAAATAGCTGTCACTATATTGCTCACTGAAATGAATGTAGGTACTTTTATGGTCCCCTATCACCAGAGTATCTGAACACTCCATAAACACTGGATTTAGCTTCACAATACACCAGGGAAGTACTATTACACCTCTACCCCAATATAACGCGACCCGATATAACACAAATTCGGATATAACGCGGTAAAGCAGCGCTCCAGGGGGGGTGGGGCTGCGCGCTCTGGCGGATCAAAGCAAGTTTGATATAACATAGTTTCACCTATAACGCAGTAAGATTTTTTGGCTCCCGAGGACAGCATTATATTGGGGTAGAGGTGTATTTCGATTTTTACAGTTTGAAAACTATGGCACTGAGAGTTGAGATTAAGTGACTTGCAAAGTCACACAAGTAATATTTTGTGGCACTCCATACCTCAAAGTAGCACCCTTGAACTCCCACATTCACCACTGTCATATAATTATGCTATGTTTTGTACAAAGTATGCCTTGTGAGGCATCATGTTAAAAGTCTTGATCTGTTGAACATTGATATCCTGTTGGATTGTATGTGCTATCAGTATATGTGAAGTATAAAGTAGTGCCGTATATGTTATTGAAATACATTGTGTGCATGAGAACACCCACCACTGCTGGTGACAGACTTAACTCAACAAGCTACAGCCTTGGTTCAAGGTAGAATTCTTACCAATCACTTTCTTCCTTCCAGCTGTGGTTGACTTTCAATCAGGACCTTCCACAGAAGTACAAGGTGCTGATTTCCCTTGTCTTCCTAAGTGAAAGATCTTTGCCTAAGCAGGTTTTTCCAATTATATTCAGTTTCCAGAGACTTCAACCCCCTTGGTTGTAGGGCTCATCCTTCTCAGCTTCCAAGAGCTCTGGTCCCTTGTGCCTGTCCAGTGATGGATGCCAAGATGGCTTCTTCTCTCTCCATATATCTTCCCAAACTCACTGTTTTGTCCCCAGAGGCAGGATGACCTCCTGTTCTTCCCTTCCTGTGGGGTTCCCATTCCCCTGCTGATTCATATGTAAATAGGCCTTCCATTGTTTTTGGTCACACCTTGCTTAATTTTATTGTAGATAACTACTTTTCCTCCTGGCTGGGAGAACCTGTTTCTCCCTTTGTTTGCTCACGGATTTGAAAGCATAATACCATTGAATATTCATAATTCCTCATATAGTGTTAATACATACATTTTACAATTGTTAATCACCAGTGTGCCATTCGATTTCATAACAGACCTTACTGATACTTTTATAATGCAATAATATTGTATACAATCAATTGATTCAAATTACTTATCAGTTGAGGTTCAGACCCCCCTTTCTTTGATGGCTTTGTTTAGCTTTTATATAAATATATCTTTATTGTCTCTTCCCAACAACCAGACTGGACAGCCAAGCAAATACACATTCCATGATCTATGACAGACAGGGCTTATGAATTGCTTGCTAAACACATTCTAAGAACGTACTTTTAGCACATATTTATAACTCTCTGTACACATCTCATACATACATCATGCAAGAATATTAATGACTAGTGAGTTTTAAAGTTTTCTATTGATATCTTACACGCCGCCTTTTGGGCATGTATCATGACAGCATAGTGTTAAGTGGAATGATAGTAGGGTGACCAGATCTCAAATGTGAAAGTGTGGGGTAATAGGAGCCTATATAAGAAAAAAAAAACAAAAATCGGGACTGTCCCTATAAAATTGGGACATCTGGTAACCCTAAATGATGTTCAGTCCTGACAAGATTTGCTGACACATAACAGTGAATCACCAATGAGCCACTGTGTCACAACGATACAACAGGACCATGTTTATTTCAGTGACGCTGTTCTCCGGTTTTTAGACTTAGGCCTGAACAATTATGCCCATATCACTGAAATCGTATAGTCTCACTTCTACAGCCATGCCTTTCAAACAGGAACAATTCTATCTCCAGGGAGGAACAGATTTATTTTGAAATAGCCCCACTTTGCCTCACCCTTTTCCTTTCACGTTCTGTAGAGAGAGTGGCTATGTGTTTCCCTGATAGCCTTTGCTTAGCTGTAACTCATGAAAGTAGATCAAGGTTAACTAGAGATTGTAAATTCTGGCCGCTTCAGCTCTATGTGGAGTGAGTAACACAGTGTAAGGCCTAATTTTAGATGTGCTGCTCCTATTAACTTCATAGGGCCTAATAGGTCCTATCTAAATAATTACACACAGACACAAAACATTAAAAATCTTTATTAAGATTGTGAAATCAAGTATTCAAAAGTTAGGAAATTATATGCATTATGATATAGTCTCTCATTAAATGATCACATACTATTTTGTGCAGAGGATCCCAGTCTCATTCAGTGCAAAGAACGGATACAACTCACTTAATGAACAGCTATTCAATATTTTGGGGTTTTCCTTGTTGTTCTATGTGTGGCCCAAGCCTTACTTACTGCATGCCATGCAAAACCTGCTCTGAAGACAGAATTATTAGATTTCCTCATGGGCTTTTCTGAGGCATTCATCACTACAGTACCTGAATACTTCACAAATGTTCTAAATGATTTGTCCAGCATCACAAAGGAGCTCGGTAGCAGAGGCACTGACAGAACCCAGCTCTCTAGGCTGTATTCAATTGCCTGAACCACAAGACCATCCTGTCTCTTTCTGCAATCCCCTGCCTTATTCACTACACACCTTCCAACTGCTGAAATAAATAAAGCAGGAGTCCTATAGACAGCAGTCTCTATCACTATGCAACCCTGATTCACCACTCAAAGCAGGTCCATCCTGTAGTGCACTGAATGAGGCAGAGGGCCTGTGGAAAATATATTATGCGATCACACAATTAGAGACTGCATCATAATGCATATGCACAATGGAGTAAGTTAAGGTTGCACAAATAACCTTAATTCTGGCATTTTCCTAATTTTGAGTGCTTGACTTTGTAACATAGGAAATTACACAAAAAATCTAGTTTTTTTTTTTTTTTTTTTTTTTTTTTTTTTTTTAAATTCTATCATGTGGCATCATGTTGACCACCACTTTGGGCTATATTACTCTATATGGATTAGCACTAGAGGCGGATGAGACACTAACGGTGGGTTTCATGGATATTTGCTGATGAAGATGAGATTAAGGAATCTTGGGATCCATTCTAGGCTCCAGAGGGGCTCTAATGGGCATAGAGTCTTCTACCCCCATCTTGCCCCCCACCCCCGCTTGCCCAAATCATAATCCCCATTTTTGTCCCAGTCCTGTTTCAGCCCCACCCTGGCTCCTTGTCCTAGTCCCATTCTCCACACTTACCCAGTCACATTCTCCATTCCTGAGGCTTCTCATCCCAGTTCCAGTCTTTTTTGCCCAGCCAGTTCCAACTCCCCCATCCTGAATCCTTATCTAATCCTTCTCTCTCTCCCTGACCAATGTTCCCCATTCCAGTCTCTCTCCCTTGGCTCCTTTGTCCAATTTCTTTCTGCATCTCCTCTTTCCCCCACACAGTGGGTTCTTGCCCCAGCTTTTGTCCAGCCAGTACAAGTTCTCCTCCCATGCCCTGGTTGATTATCAGAACTGTCTCCTCTCCCCCAAAATTGTTTCTCAGCCTCCACCCTGGCTTCTAGTCCCAGTCTCTTTACCGATAGTCCCAGTTTCTCCACCCATCCCAACTCCCAATCAGTTTCCATCCTCCTCTGCCACCAGCCTCTAGTCCCAATCACCTCCCATCCACAGATCCTTTTCCCAGTCCTTCCCATAGGTTTCGCTCTTGTCTCTCCACATTCAGTTCAGGCATCTTTCTCATCTGGACTGCCTGTGCTCAGCAGCATAGCCATTGAGAGCTCAGAAGAGAATTCCCCTGCTCTCGGTTCAGGTATCTGGACCTGGGCCTGCCATTGCCCACAGCAATCCAGAGCTACAATTGCAAGGAAAATCCTGCTCAACCCCAGGCTGGAGTAAGCCTAATGTGAATAGAATCTTGGGGAATTTATCTCCCAAAATCTAAGACTCTACTGAACATGTGCAAACTGCATTTTTTTCAAAACTAGTAACTTGACCACACTTGGGTGGATTTTCATGGGGATGACACAAAGGCCACCCCTTGCCAAATTTCAAGTCCCTGTTCCTAAGCATGGAGACACTAAAGTTTTTAAATGAAAAGGTCAACAGAATTTTAACGTGAGCACAAGAATGTATTTTCCCATTATCTTCATTCTCAGAAACAGCTGAGCCATTTTGGATGAAAGTTTCAATATTAATAAAATACACCCTGAGGCAGACAGACAGCATGGAAAGTTTTATCCCAAACAACGAAAGTTTGGCAAAGTTCTAAATAACTGAAAACAGGGTCTTATAATGGGAAGTGTTGGGCAAATTTAATCATAGATGGTGCTACCAGCTCTGCCCTTGATAATCCAGTTTGAATTATGAAGATGTAGCTCCACATGTGTATGTGTGACGTTATTGACATAATCTGGGACCATATAGAACATGGTTGCAACCAAAGTCCTGTAGTGGCACCAAAGCTTGTATAAAGGGGGTCAAAGAGGTGTCTAAGACAAGGTTATGGTTTGCTGGTTATAACTATGCTGTTTATATGTGTGTATCAATTTTGTAGTTGAAGTTATGAGAATATTGGCTCTATACTGTCTGTATTTCAAACTTATGCTATGCTTCTGGGAGACATCCCAGACAAGTTGGTGTTAGCTCTGCCTAGCCTGCTTGATCACCCATTAAGGGCCATCAGCTATACAACTGACCCATTGAGAGAAGGCAGATATGCCTTGCAACTCAGCAAAGTATGCAGGGGCTGGCCCATGTGACTCCAGACTCCATTTTGCTGTAATTTTCCACAGTAAGGACAAAGAGATGTTCTTACACCTGGAAAAAAAAAAGACTATAAAAGGCTGATACCTCTCCTCCATCTTCTCTTCAATCCTGCTTCTTACCTCTGGAGGGACTTTGCTACAAATGGAAGCTCTACACAAAGGACTGAATGACCCATCCCAGCTAGGGATATACTCCGGAGACTTGATTTAAACCTGCAGTTTATTTCATCACTACTACAAGCCTGAATTAAGAACTTTGCCATTACTATATGGAATTGATTTTATTTAACCAATTCTAGCTCTCATCTATATCTTTTCCTTTTAGAAACAAATCTTTAGATTTTAGATTCTAAAGGATTGGCAACAGTGTGATTTGTGAGTAAGATCTGATTTGTATATTGACCTGGGTCTGGGGCTTGGTCCTTTGGAATCGAGAGAACCTTTTTTCTTTTACTGGGGTACTGGTTTTCATAACCATTTGTCCCCGTAACGAGTGGCACTGGTGGTGATACTGGGAAACTGGAGCGTCTAAAGGAATTGCTTGTGTGACTTGTGGTTAGCCAGTGGGGTGAGACCGAAGTCTTCACTGTCTGGCTGGTTTGGTTTGCCTTAGAGGTGGAAAAACCCCAGCCTTGGGCTGTAATTGCCCTGTTTTAGCAATTTGTCCTGAATTGGCACTCTCAGTTGGGTCCCACCAGAACCAGCATCATTACAGTATGGTTTTTTGTTTTTATTTTTAAAGTTGCTATATAGTTGTGCTCTACAATCTATGCCCTTATGGTGACAAAGGTAATCTTTCAAGTATGAAAGAAACGTAAACCAATGCAGTGCAGTCAGTCTGCAGACAATCACTGAGTGTCAGCTGCCCCATCCATCTCAATTAAGCAATTATCAGAATTTAAATGTCAACATTAACTATTTCACTGTGGGCAGAAACAGTGGTAGGCCATACTCACAGCACAGGAAGGAGAGGACAGTCTACTTTCTAACACAGTATTCCAGAAGTACTTAGTGTTGGGAGCTGATTTTCCATTGCTACCTACCTAGAAGAGCCTACCCTACTGTGCAGGCAGGAGGAGCAGTCGTATCAGGGAGAAGCAGTTGGCCACAAAACAAAACAAACAAAAAAAACAACCAAACTCCCTCCCCGCCCGTTATCTTTAGTCTCCCATCTCTACAATAAAGGCAGACGGGAACAATTGATTTAGGCCACACAAGTTCACCCGAACTACTCACAGTAGAAACCAAACCCAATCTTTTTCCAGTTTGTCCTAACCGTATACTATTTTCTGTCTAGCTAGACATTAAACATCATCACCAACAGATCTGAAATGAAAGTAAGTGGCCCTTGAAAGACAGATCACTTAACAAACCCAAAAGTAAAACCCATTCAATGCCACACAACAGGGTAGAGCTCAAGCACAGGTTTTGTCTCTAATTCTACTTGAATTACTATATAGAAAGACGGATTCAGGAGACTGGTCTACGTTCTTGCTTATGTACATAAATTTAGAGTGCTGAAGAATCATTATCTTGAAATAACCATTAAATGTAGCGTTTTAAATGTCTAATAATCTATTGGACTGTTTATCGAAAATAAAATTCTGCATGATAAATAATATATCAACGTTTTCTGATGTTACAAATTACTGTTGCAAAGAACACAAAACCATACACCTTGAGGAAGAAAATAAAGAACAGAGAGGAGGCCATGATATAGTTTTTCATAGAATTCTCAGCCTAAGTTTTCAAAAGCACATTGTTGGGAGCCCAACTTGAAGAACTGAAGATTTTCAGAGGTGCTGAGTACCTGCAGCTCTCACTGCAGTCAAATTGAGGAGAGAATATTTTGGCCCTTATGAACAGTCCTCCATTCTAACAATTAAGTAGCTATTACTATTTAGAATGAAATTAGCACCATTTGCCAGCAGCCTCAAGAGGGTATCCAAGAAATGAATGAATGAACATACTTTGAGATCAAACACTACTCTTTCCTAGAGGTGGCTCCTACATGTCAGGTTTGAGCTGCATAGGAATTTCAGGGGCTGATCTTGGAAACCTTTATTCACACTAGTTCTCGCATTTATTCCAATAGGGCCACTCATGAATAAGGACAATTCAGACACAGAGGAGTTGGCAGGTTCTCTAACCTTGTAAATGTCTTTGAAACATTAATGCTCCATATTTCTCAAGCAAGCCCTTTGTGCTTTGTCAAGGATATAATTATGATTGGATAAAATATTTGAGCCCCAAAGAATTAAAAATTAGATTCTCTTTACTGTAGAAGCTAATAGCTAAATAATTCATAGCACTTTCAAACACAGTTACAGATCTTTCATTTAAAATATGGTAATGGGATTTCATTTTTTTTTTTTTTTTTTGGTTTAATTCAGCCAAGTGGCCAGGCTGACCTAAGATAATTTTCCTGTTTCATCTTAGAATAGAACTATTTATAAGATCTCAGTAACAGCAAGTTTCCTCTCAAGACTCAATATGTCATATTCTCACAAATCTTCTGCCCCTCACAACTAATTGAGGATAACGGTAATTTAGTAGACTCTAGCTTTTCTATTTCAGTAAATATTGATAAAATTATTTGAATCCTAAACACTTTCATTCAAACTCACATCAAATATTTCAGAGTTAATTCCAGTGCCTCCAGACTCTTAACCTTGTAGGTATGTAATTAGATATGGATCCCAAGCCACAAAATTCAGATCCCCGTTCCTAAAAGGCAGGCACACACGCACACACACACACTTTTGCTTGAACAGGCATTTGATGAGAAACTAGATCCCCCAATTCAAGAAGTTAAATGTGAAGTTTCAATTCTACTGTCCAAAACCCATTTTGCTCTTTCAAGTGACTCAGCAGACATGTGCTAAGGAAAAACACATTAACTCTTAACCATGAAAATCAAAGAACCTAAAATAGCAATAGGCATAGGCTACATCTACACTACAGGGGGGAGTCTATTTACGATACGCAAATTCAGCTAAGTGAATAGCGTAGCTGAATTCGACGTATCGCAGCCGACTTACCCCGCTGTGAGGACGGCGGCAAAATCGACCTCTGCGGCTTCCTGTCGACGGTGCTTACTCCCACCTCCGCTGGTGGAGTAAGAACGTCGATTCGGGGATCGATTGTCGCGTCCCGATGGGACATGATAAATCGATCCCCGAGAGGTCGATTTCTACCCGCCGATTCAGGCGGGTAGTGTAGACCCAGCCATAGTCATAATACCACCTTCGTTGGCGTGTGTGTGTGTGTGTAAGTTTTCCAAAGGATTTAATTAGTATTAATGCAATTTCACTAGATAAAAGTATTATATACAAAAATGGAAATCTAATGGTGTTATCCAACAAGAGGATTTTTCTTTGATGATCCTAATTAGCATTTTGAAATAAGAAGTTATCCCTCTAGGTCCTATGACAGATACATAACAAGACTTCAGTTAATCTTGATTATCTCAATAAATGCATATACAAAATGAGCCTGAGGCTAACATGGGATTGCTGATGTTAACTGATCAAAGTGCTGTTATTTATACATGGAGGTTGGATTGAACAAAAGGCTAATATCTTCTTTACTTTATTTTTTTAAAACTTCTTTAAAATTCTCACTTGTCTTTTAAAATGGCTTGTTATAAAATGATCATGTGCCTAGAATGTGGGTGTTCCTTAAGTTTGATTATGTAACTTGTAAGTGTGATACTGCTTGTATGAAGTATAATACTGTATATATGCACACACCTTTACCAACAGAATTAATCTCACATATGTCAAAGGTCTAAAATTAGCATTTCTTTTAGATTTACATTTAAACAAAGAAGTCTCCCTCTATTCCCCTTGCTTCCTGTGTTTCCCTTAGACCCAGCGATCCTTCTCTCCACACCCCCCAGATACCTCCACATTGCTGGTTGGACATGATGGGATTGATTCTGTATGCCCTGCAGTCCATGAAATTGGTGTTAACTTCAATAGATGGAGGATGAACCCCAATGATACAGGTTCTTTAAGTATACACTACTGAGCAATACATGGACTAGAAACTAAATTTGGTTCATATTGGTTTCAGACATAGAAATAATTATATTAGTAGTAAATGAGATTACAGAAGGTAAAGTGAGACGTATGATTGTCTTTATCAGGATATTTAACTAAAACACCAAAAACGATAAGGTTAGGAAGAAGGATAGCTTGGGCAGGAAAAGGGGGTATGGAAGGCATGGAAACAGGGAGGAGGAGGAGCCCAGATGCAAGTTAGCTCAAGCATTTCAGTTACATGAACTGCCATGGCAAGCTCACTGCTTGAGACACATTTCTCAGGACCCAATTTATCTGCATTTTCCTACAGTGTGGGCACTCGGGACTGAACACAGAACTCCAGCTAAGGACTCACCCTTGCCAAGTAGAGTGAGGACAATTGCCTCATATGTCTTATATACGACACTCCTGTCAATATGCTCTAGAACAGGGGGGGGCAAACTTTTTGGCCTGAAGGTCACATCGGGTTTCCAAAATTGTATGGAGGGCAGGTTAGGGGAGGCTGTGTCTCCGCAAACAGCCAGGTGCGGCCCGGTTCCCACCTCCTATCCGACCCGCCCGCTTCTTGCCCCCTGACGGTTCCCCTGGGACTCCCGCCCCATCCAACCCCCCCACCCCCGGTTCCCTGTCCCCTGATGGCCCCCCCAGGACTCCTACCCCATCAACCCCCCGTTCCCTGTCGGCTCCCCCAGGAATCCTGCCCCATCCACCACCCCCTGCTCTGTCCCCTGACCACCCCCGGACCTCCCACCCCTGCCTGCCCACTCCCTGATGCCCCATCCAACCCCCCCTCTCATTCCTAAGTGCCCCCCCAGGACCCCTGCCCCATCCAACCCCCCTGTTCCCCTCCCCGACTACCCCAACCCCTATTCACACCCCTGCCCCCGACCACCACCCCGAACTCCCCTGCCCTCTATCCAACCCCCCCTGCTCCCTGCCCCCTTACCACACAGCACAGAGCACCGGTGGCTGGCGGGGTTACAGTCGCGCTGCCCAGAGCACCGGGTCAGACCGCGGCTCTGCAACTGCACTGCCCGGCCGCCCACAGTGTTGTGCTGGCGGCGCGCTGAGGCTGCGGGGGAGGGGCCAGGGGCTAGCCTCCTGGGTCAGGAGCGCGGGCCGTAGTTTGCTCAACTCTGCTCTAGAAAGATATTAGCATTATAAGAACTACATCACATTCCTGACTCATTCAATTTGTGATCCACTATAACCCCCAGATCCTTTTCTGCAGCACTACCACCTGGGCTAGTTACTCCCCATTTTGAAGTGGTGCAGTGGATTTTTCTTTCCTAAGGGTATGTCTACACTACCCGCCAGATCGGCCGACACTGATCAATCGAGCAGGGGTGGATTTATCGCATCTAGACACGATAAATCGACCCCTGAGCGCTCTCCTGTCAACTCCTGTACTCTACCTCTGCAAGAGGTCCAGGCGAAGTCGATGGGAGAGCAGCAGCAGTTGACTCACCGCAGTGAAGACACCACGGTAAGTCGATCTAAGTACGTCGACTTCAGCTATGTTATTCATGTAGCTGAAGTTGCGTAACTTAGATCGATTCCCCCCCACCCAGTGTATACCAGGCCTAAGAGTAGTATTTTGCACTTGCCTTTATTGAATTTCATTTGGTTGATTTCAGATCAATTTTCTAATTTGGCATGGTCATTTGGAATTCTAAGCCTGTTCTCCAAAGTGCTAGCAGCCACTCCCAGCTTGATGGTATCCACAGATTTTATACGCATACTGTCCACTCCATTTTCCAAATCATTAATGAAGAGACTTGATTTGTACAGGACTAAGGACAGATCCTTGTAGGACCCCACTGGATACCCCTCCAAATTTGACAGGGAACCACTGATAACTACAGCCATAACATCAGGGGCTCGTTCACCTGCACATCTACCAATGTGATATCTGCCATCATGTGCCAGCAATGCCCCTCTGCCATGTACATTGGCCAAACCAGACAGTCCCTCCGCAAAAGAATAAATGGACACAAATCAGACATCAGGAATCATAATACTCAAAAACCAGTGAGAGAACACTTTAACCTGTCTGGTCATTCAATGGCAGACCTGCGGGTGGCTATTTTACAACAGAAAAGCTTCAAAAACAGACTCCAACGAGAAACTGCTGAACTCGAATTGATATGCAAATTAGACAATCAATTTAGGTTTGAATAAAGACTGGGAATGGCTGAGCCATTACAAACATTGAATCTATCTCCCCATGTAAGTACTCTTACACTTCTTATCAACCTGTCTGTTCTGGGCTATCTTGATTATCACTTCAAAAGTTTTTTTTTCCCCCCCTCTTACTTAATTGGCCTCTCAGAGTTGGTAAGACAACTCCCACCTGTTCATGCTCTCTGTATGTGTGTATATATATATCTCCTCAATATATGTTCCATTCTATGCATCCGAAGAAGTGGGATGTAGCCCACAAAAGCTTATGCTCAAATAAATTTGTTAGTCTCTAAGGTGCCACAAGTACTCCTGTTCTTTTTGTGGATACAGACTGACACAGCTGCTACTCTGAAACAGTTTGAGTACAGTCTTTCAACTAGTTGTGCACCCACTTTATAGTAAATTCATCTAGACCCCATTTCCCCAGTTTGCTTATGAGAATGTTGTGTGGGACTGTGTCAAAAGCCTTACTAAAGTCAAGATGATCCCTCCCATTCACCCGGCCAGGAACCCTGTCAAAAAAGGAAATTGGGCTGGTTTGCATAATTTGTTCTTGACAAATCCATGCTGGCTCTTCCCTATAACCCTACTACCCTCTAGATCAGTGATACTCAGATGGGGCTTGAGAGCCGCAAGTGGCTCTTTAATGTGTCTCCTCCGGCTCTTCGCAGCATGAGATATTAAAGCATTGTATGCTTTAATTATTAACCAATCAGGATGCTTTTACTAAGTTATTAACCAATTGTAGTTGATAAAATAATACTTGGTCAGTCATTTTGCTGAGAGAAAATATATCCATATCTCTATAATAAATTAAACAATGGAATTCACATTACTATGGCTCTTTTGGGTAATGTTGATTGCTAATTTGGCTCCTGAACCACTGGGGAGTAAGTATCACTGCTCTATGTGCTTACAAATTGTTTAATAATTTGTGCCAATATCTTCTCCGGTATTGAAGTTAGGCTGACTGATCTAAATTCCTTGGGTCCTCTTTATTCCCCTTTTTAAAGATAGGCACTATGTTTGTCCTCCTTCAGTCCTCTGGGATCTCACCCATCCTTCAGGAGTTCTCAAATATAATTGCTAGTTTTTCTGAGATGGCTTCAGCTAGTTCCATAAGTACCCAAGGATGAGTTTCATCATGCCCTGCTGACATGAATACATCCAAGTTATCTATATATTCTTTAACCTGTTCTTTTCCTACTTTGGCTTGTGTTTCTTCCCCCCTGCTACCAATAATGGTGTTAAGTATCTGGTCACAATTATCTTTTTAGTGAAGGCTGAAGAGAGAGAAGCATTAAATACCTCAGCCTTCTTGGGAATGTCTACATAGCCTTTTGGAATGAGTAGGAGCGAGCCTCCCAGCTCAGGAGAGCAGATGTGGGGTAGTAGGACTTGTGCTAGCATTCTACAAATAGCTGTATAGACTGTGATTTGAAGTTGGGGCTCGGGCTGGAGCTCAGACTCTGAAGCCCACTTTTCCCCCTTACTTCAGAATCTGATCTCCAGCCTGAGCGCTGCCCATACTGCTATTTGTACAGCACTAACAAGAATGCCATTAGCCTAAGTCTGTCAACTCTGGCTGGGAGACTTGCCCCAAAATGCTGTGTAGACATACTCTTGCTGTCATTGGTTATTGGCTCTCCTTCCCCGCAAAGTAGAGGGCCTACGCTTTTCTTCATCTTTCTCTTGCTCCTCATGTATTTATAGAATCTCCTGTTATTTACTTTCACATCCCTTGCTAGGTATTACTCATTTTGTGCCTTAGCCTTTCTGATTTAGTGCCTACATACTTGCGCTATTCTTTTGTACTCATCCTTAGCGATTTGTCCACATTTTGTAGGATTCCTTTTTGATTTTACAGGTCATTACAGAACTCTAGATGGAGCCTAGTTTTACTTTGCATAGGGATAGTTTGCTGTTGCATCTTTAATATTGTCTCTTTGAGAAACTGCCATCCCTCCTGAATATTGATTAACTGTGGAGATGCTGCATTTATTTCACTTTGCCTAAACTAGGGCAGACTTGAGCAAGTTTGCAGTATGTGCCCTCCAAGTCAGTTATTTCGCCTTCGCCTCACAAAGGATCACATCCAGACTTAATTGTCCTTTTAGAGTAAACAGCTAGTCCCATAGTCATAACCACTCAACTCTGAGAACACTCAGCCATTAAACATCTTAAATCAAGCCCCAGGCAGTTAAATCACACTAACATCTATGCAACTCCCAGCCCATCTGCTCCAAAATTCACATACAAGTCATGTTAAAAGGGATCTACACAAACAAAGATGTTTCAAAGGACAAATCATCTGTAGTTTGAGACTCATATGTAGTGATCAAACCAAGCAAGGGAAAATAAAGGTGATATTTGCCCAAGACTGAACTTCATGAAAAAGAATGCAATTCCTCTGCCATAATCAAGGGCTAGAAGTTCAGGGGTGAGAGAGAGAGAGAGAGCGAGCGAGCGAGCCACGCATGTGCTGGGGAGAAAGTGTTAGGGTTAGAGTTTTTTTGCATCAAGCAAAAGTAAATTTGAGCAGGTGTTAGACCGTACTTATTCTCACTATTTATTGAAGCAAAAACAGTCCAATTTAAGTGACCTTTGCATAAATGTAGATCTTGGTATGAACAAGACGTGGGTTTGTTTATTTTTAAATTACTGCAGCCTTTGGACAAGACCCCGCAGTGATCTATAGATGTGTGTAAATCTTTGCAGAACTTTAGTTAACTTTCTAGATGTGTTCATTGTATTGATGGGAAAATATAGCCCCCTAGTGGCCTAATCAATGTTTTCAGGTTTTTATACATATAAATTTACTTCTAGATAACACTTTTTACTGTTAGTGATTGTCGTTATGGGAAAGTTTTACCAGATATAAAGGTAAAGTTACAGTTATACTGGTATAACCTCCCCCCATGGACATTCTTGTTCTGGAATAAGAGTGACTTTTGTATTTAGCTTATATCATTTGGGAAGAGGTTTAAGCTAGACTTGAGGAAAACACAACACTCATATCTGAATAAGAGTCCAGACAGCAGTTTATACTGGTAGTTTTACTGGTATAACTATTTACATCCACCCCTTAAATAATATTAAAATAACCCTTTCCTGTGTAGACAAGGTCTTAGCTTTGCCTTCTCTGTTCCTGCATGACTGAGTAATTTTGATGCTGACAAACTTCTTCAGAGATTTCTGAAATTTTGCAACAAACTGAATAAACTGTGCAATCAAGGAAGCTAAAACAGTTTGTTGCCTTACCCTTGAAAGGTAATCCATGCTAGTTTTGTTACTCCGAAGTTTCTTTTGGTGGGGGAGGGGGACAGGAGGGAAACCATCTTACATGAGTTTTGGGTGTTGCTACAAGCACGTTGTTACACTCCCTGCCCAGGAGCAGTTTTCAAACTGGGAGTTTTACGCAAACAGGAATGGAATAGGGAAGTGGTTTGTTCAACTGCCATGGGGAAGCAGTCATCCCCCACTCTGACAGATTAGAGACACCCTGCTCCTCTACAGCGTTCTTGCCTAAGAGGTGCTAAAGTAAATGTAAATCTGCATTGTGTGCCACTACTCAGTTTACTATGGAGTGTTCTACTGTGTTACTGAATCACTGAGTAGGTGACTAGAAACGATTTTTCCCCTCCGAATGAATATTGTAAGATGTGGAGAGATGTGTAAAAGCAACATATATTGGAAACTGGTTGGAGATGCCGAGTATCCAGTTGCACATTTTTGGTGAATGGTACTGGTCTAGAAGCAGTCACCATAAATAAGGGGGATACCCTATTTAAAAATAGGAGGATGAGGAAGAGGGCTAAGAAGAGTGCCTAATACAGCACTTCTTTTGCCCCTACTTTTCTTATCCTTCTGCTAGGAACTATTTTTCATAGCAAAAATATCCATGAGGTAATCCTCCCCACACCACCACCATTTTAAAATTCCCAAGCCTCACATTTTAACACAATTAGCAACGCTAGGATATGTATTAGTAGGCCATTGTCACTAACAACTGGTTACCTAACAGGCCTTCAAACTCCCAGGTAGTGAGGGTGCTCCAACAGCATATTAACAGACACCCTTTTGTGGCTTATTGCGATGAGATGTTATGGAATCTTTTGATTTATTACAATTCTTTTGGTTCATGCAATTATTACAAGTTTTAATCCATGAAGTATGGAGCATTGTTAAAGCAAAGATAAGTATTTAAGATTTAACAAGATGTCAAAGAAATATGGAAACAATATCATAATGAAACTCTGTATAAATGAGAAATTACTTCAAGCTTGACCCTCCAAGTTTGAACAGACTTTCACTTTATTAGTAAATCCAACTGTGTTAGAGAATGCAATCCCTGGAGTCTATTTGCCTACTGGCTGGTGTGAAATCCTGCATTCCAAAGGAATTAATCTTCCCCTCTGCTCTACTGAGAAGAAAAGCTGACTTTAAATGGAAGCTGCTGGTGCTTTATACCTCTGAAAAAAACAATCAGGCTATGAATGACTTCCCAAGGATCTCATAGCCAGATATGGGGAGGAAAAAAATATGCAACTCCTAACACCAAAACCACTGCAAAGAGTCTGGTTCCCACCCCCACACACTACACCAAACACATCACTAGACAAGCCTGTTTTCCCTTCTCATCTGAAACTGAGACATATGTTTAAAATGAGTGCACCACAGATTTGGTCTCTGGAGAATACAATTTATGTTTTAAAGGGCGTTTCAAGGCTCCAGTTACAAAAACAAAGTTGTGACACTGCTGTGGTAGCACGGTATACAAGACAGGCATCTTGTCAAATGGAGCTATAGCAGTGGTTCTCAACCTATTTACCATTGTGGGCTGGATATGAAACTCTGTGTTATATATATTGTATGGATGCAGCTCAAATACTAGCTGTATGGACCTGAGGATGTCACATGGGCTGCAGCTGTTTGCTGACTGGACTGCAAGCAGCCCAAGAACCACTGAGTTAGTTATAGGATTAGTTCTTGAAATTTCTTCCATATTAACCATCATAAATGAAAATAGAAAAATCCAGAGAACAATTTAAAATAAAACCCAATACAGAGCCCTCTGACTTCCCTAAACAAAACAGCTGTCTGCTTTAGTGGCTTATCATGTGAGTAAGGTCATTTTACTTACGTTGCACTATTCCACTGTCATGTGTAAGAGCACAATACTGTGGGGCTTCAATGACAGCAACATCCATCTTCAAGTTTGTAAAGAAATGAATGGCTGGACTCTGTTAGGTTAGAGTATATCAGTGTAAACACTGATATTTGTATGAACTTACTTACCAAATACAAATATAAAACTTCAGACTTGAAACATTATAAAAAGGGAAATTGTTTGAGGTCAAATGGAAAAGAAACAGACTCGTTGAAAGCAAGAACATGACAGAAAGGGACCTCTTAGAAATCTCATAAGAATACATGAGCCCGAGGAACAAAGTTCACATACAAAAGCTACTGGCAGTAGGGCTTTCGAATCCAGGCTCTGGTGCCAGCTTGCCAGAACCCATTGGCTAGTGAAAATTCCTCTGGAGACCAAAGGTATGGTAACCAAATATGAGGGATGGGGATATCTATGGCTGAAAGAGTCTGTCCTTCCCAGGAAGATAAGTAGTACACCTCTACCCCGATATAATGCTGTCCTCGGGAGCCAAAAAATCTTACCGCATTATAGGTGAAAGTGTTATATCGAACTTGCTTTGATCCGCTGGAATGTGCAGCCCCATCCCGCTGGAGCGCTGCTTTACCGCATTATATCTGAATTTGTGTTATATCGGGTCGCATTATATCGGGGTAGAGGTGTATCTGAAAATAACTTAGCAGAAAAGCAAATAAACCACAACTCAAATCAATTGAAGTGTCCATTTAAAATGTGAAAAGTGCAAAGCCAACAACGCAGTCCAACAGAGGATTTATCTATAGAATTCCTATTCATTTGATACACAATCAGCAGACGCAGATACAGTTTGCTGGGACATTAGGGAAGATTTCCAGGGTGCCAATCCTTGAGCTGCTACTGCTTTTCCTATATACAGTTCACTGAACATTGCTGGAGGAAGAAAAGAAGCAGGTACTATGAATAAGAACATTCAATGATGAGGACAAATTTATCTGGAAACAGACCCTATTACCACAAAGAAATAAGCTGAAAGCTTAATACTTCAAATAATAACTTAGAAAATTGAGAAAAATTAGCCTGTGATCTTCTGACTCCAGATACCTCCAGTCATGTCAAAACTAAATTGAAGCCATGAGAGGTAACTATAGCTAAACCCTTCCCAAAGCACCCTGCGGCCAGTTGCACAGTAGTATAGCTATCACAGTGCACTGCTCTCTGTGTCAATGCAAGAGCTGCTAATGTGGATGCACTCTGCTGACACAAGGAGCATAGTGTGGACATGCAACAGCGCTGTTAATTAAAGCGGCATAACTTTTGCCTACAAAACTTTGTAGTGTAGACAAGGCCTTAAAGACATAGTCCTCCCTCCATCCCCATTATTTTTAGTAAAAAGTCACAGACAGGATCATGGGCATCCGTGAATTTTTGTTTATTGCCTGTGGCCTGTCTGTAGCTTTTACTAAAATAACGGTGGGAAAAAAAATCTTAACCTTAGTAATCAGTATTACACAATCCCACCTCAGCAATTTAAGAAGTCAGAAGGAGTTGGAGATGGACCAATCTTTAAAATTAAGATGATAAATAAGAAGAGAAAACATAAGATTCACTTACCTCAGAAGACTATCGAGCATAATTGGGTCAAGAGATCTAAATTGCCCGACTAATGTATCATTCTTAGAAGTCTTAATATGACCTGAACCCCTTCAAGCTAAATTCAGATCTTCCACTGGCATTTTCCCCTCTGCCCCCAAAACAAAAATGCAGTTTTAAACACTCAAGAAAAAATTTAAATTGGCACAGTTAAAGACCTAGTTTTCTCTTTAGAGAAAAACTGAGGAAAAAAAAGAGGGAGAATCTCATTAAAAAGTTTAAAGCCATAGCAAGATAGTGTCAGTGCAGTTGCAGGACTCAGTTGACATTAGAGTACAGTTGGCAGCACAGCACTCAAATTCACTTCTAAAATGACTGGGAGGAGGGAAGGAATAGACTGCCTGTTTCTATACTGTTACCCTGTGTGTTGTAGCATCATTTTGTTAACAGGGGAAATTTTGCTCTTGTACAATTAGATTAGATACATTAGAACATTATGATGCATGATGACCTGATTGATGTTTTTTAAACTAAGGAAATTGTATATGATATCAAAATTGGAATAAGTAACCAAAAGATGAATCTAAGTAACTGTTTCCCCTACTCCACCATTGGTCAGCTTCTCTAAATGGTTTCCCCAACTTGCTTTCAAAATGAACACCCCACACCTCCCCTGAGCCAATTTATTATAACCATCAAATAGCTATTAAAATCTATGAAATAGCAGTGGGTTTAAGAACAAACCCTCCATACATCAGCTTTTATATCATAAAAAAATAGGTAAAACCAAAATCCATTTTGTAAGCACAATATTCAACCCTTTTATTTCCCTGTTTATTTATTTAGAAATATTTGGCATTCAAGGAATGCAAATTAGAACTTTTGGTACAGTGCTATGTAGCATCTATACCACCTTTTACTGTGAACCATGGTTCTGAGAAAAACAAAGTGTATTACAAATCAAGGTGCTCTAAAGCCTTAGAACATTGGTTGAAGTATCGAGTTAAAATAAAAACTAGTGCCAAAATAAAACATTATCCTGGGCTTCCCTTTTAGTAGCTATGATAGAAGTTTAATTTATAGAAGTACTATTGTAGGCCCCAACTGCACTATGTTATGTTTCACCAGCATGCCTAAATATTGTACTGCCATTGTACAACAGGGTTTGGTTTATGTGGAAGAGACCAAAGGGTTGTTGTAACCAAAGTAAGGACCTGTGCTCCAGCCCTTGTAGAGGATAATGCTACATTGTGATCCCTTACCATGCTGAACACATGAGTTAGTCCCTACCACATGGGCAAGATCAAACTGTGTTATATCCAAGCTGGGCTAATACCATGTTTAGGAACACAGCACAATCATGGTAAAATGGATAGTGTAGACAGGGCCTTAGTTTTATCACAAATAACCCAGATGTGCACTGTTTAAGTACTGCTAAATACTAGCTGGTCTGTGCAAAAAAAAGTTATTCTTTTGTAATATGAAAACATCAGAAAGCTTGATGTTAACCAAGGGCCCAATTCTGCCAACTTCAAGGGGATGCCTCTTTGCGCTAGATTGTGAGACTCTAGGCACAGCCCTGAATGCCTCTGAATCACAATTCCTCCACAGCCTTCTCCTTAGGCCTCAGAGATAGTAATTTACAGCTGGCCGATACCCACAATAAAGGCTTGATCCTGCAAGGTGTTGAATACTCTGGACCTGATGCAGCAAAACACCTAAGGATGCAGTAACTGTAAGCAAATAGTCTCAAATAGACTCAAGGCTAGCCGCTGTGGCCAGCAAGTAGGAGGAGTGGAGCCATAGCTTTGCCCATTCCCTAGTCACCTGCTCTGGGGAGAGATTAAGCAGGTGAATATCTCTGTTTACTCCCTGATCTAAGTAGCCTATGTAGGGATGTAAGGGGAGTTATTATCCCTTCTTACTTTCCTTGCATGGGCATGCAGTCTTTTCCACAATCTAGCTCTATGCAAGTAGGGTTGGCAGAATCAGCCCCAAAGTAAATAGTCACATACTTACTAGGAAAAGTTTACATGATCTCCCAATCCGAACCTTCGAAATAAATCTTTGCCTTAGTATTATTTAACACCTTATGCTCTATCTCTATGATGCATTCAGCTTTTACTAATGTGCTAACTACAGCTATTTCTAGGATTAAATTTAACCCTTGTTCTTTAATTAGTAGTAAAAGAGCTATCTTTTTAATCAGGCCACAAGTAGTTTTAAAGTAGACAGAAGGAGAAAAAAAAATACATTGTACTCCTGCAAAATAATCTTACTAAAGCCTTGCTAAATCGTTGACTTTATTTCTTCAGTGAAGTTTGCAGTGAAGTTTAATTGTCCAGAATAAATCTGCCCACTGAAAAGGAGCATATTTGTTTTATTTTGTAACATAAGGAAGTCACTGATGTATTTAGGCTCTTGATTTAAGAAGAACTATAAAGTTATTTTGTAGGCAGTGTCACCCTCCTTTTACCACATGGATGATTATTGGAGTGAAGATTAAAATTTTTACCAGGGGAATATAAATTTTGCATAAATGGTCTATACTTGCACTGAATAAACATAGAACTGAAGAAAAAAAAAAAGACTTGTGTTTAAATGAAACTTTTAGCTTCCTTGAGACGATGAGACACCCACATGTACTAAAAAGAAAAAAAAAAGTACATTTTAACTTGCTTTATTAAATATTATTCTTCCACCTCTCTAAGAAGACTCCCAGTTACAGAGTTACATTTTCAGAAGAGAAAGGCCCACAGATTTTAGTGGTGCAGCTATTTGTTATCTGACCTCAAAGGGTTAGTGTTTTGTCCCATATGAACTGGGCTAAAACTCGGAAGTGGAATTAATTAAAAAGTGTCCTATTTCAAACTGAGGTACAGCAATCCCACAGGTCCCCAAAAATTTCCCAAACCCATTTTGGGTTATGGGAAAATGTTGTAATTTAATGCAGAGCTAAATTCCATGGTGAACTTACAAGGTGAACATGTGGCCAGAGACTGTTCAGAATTAGAGCGCTTACAGCGAAGAAGGAAAGAGTACATCTTTTGAAGGGAATTCATACAAGACAACCTTTAAGAAGCCAGCAAGTTAATTTTGGAATTCTAAAAAACTGCTAGTTTAAATCCATATTGTAAGCTAAACCACCTACTTACTGTTGCCAACAACACTGTCGTATGTGTTTGCTAAGTAACTTAGTGAACAAAAAGACATTAAAGGAAAAGGAGGCTGCTTCTACAGGGACAAACATTGAACTAATCTCACATTAGAGAAAAATCTAGCATGCACCTTTAACATTGCAAACGGAAATCAAGAACAAGAGTTTGTTAAAAACCCACACAAGGAATCACTTATTTTCTTTTTAAAAGATATACAGAAATAATTACACTGATTAATAAACCACCAATATTCATGATTTTCTCATGTGAATTAAACTGGTTTAAGTTTTCAGAAAAAATATGAGCAAACTAGTACAGAACATGTCTGATCATTCAAAAATACTGTTCTGTCAGAGGAACTGTTGAAAGCAGACACAAATGTGTCTGCAACTTGTGCTTTTTATCCAAGGGAATATTGAACACATGGTCATAGATTTCCTGCTAGATGGATTATCAAGTGACTACATAAATCAATCCTTTCTTCTACCTGATTCAAGATGGGGCGGCTACAATACTGTAACAATGTGATGTGTTCCAAGAATCCATATGAAAAGTACCACTTAGACTATTATAAGTACCCATCTGGATTTTCTTTTAGTTTGCCTATATTCACAAAATATATACTGTATATGCACCTTGAGTATAACTGTATGGAAACGTCTCAAAAGATAAAAGATGGCATGAGACAGTTCAGTTGCCTTCCTAATTCTGAATTTGTAACCACCACCAATGAAGAAGCCCGATGCTATATGTAGTCCCCCAAAAAACACTGAGTGGCCTTGACTCTCAGTGCCTAGTCCCGTAGCAGGCTCTTCTCATGCCTGTTTCCTTAGGCTGAATATTTTGAGGCTGCAGAACCATATGTGTACTCCTCAGCAGTTATGTTTGTTTATGTGATGCCTTCTCCAGATCTGGGAGTTTGTCAACCAACGCTTGATGATCCACATTGATACTGGCTAGGAGTCCCCCCTCATTGCCATCTGAACCAGTATAACTGATTTCTTCACCAGTCAGGGTAGTCATATGACCACCCAATGCTTTCAGCACGGCATTCCCGGCACATATATCCCATTTCTTGATGTATGTCACATGAATATATACATCAGCTTTTTCTTGTTTCTTGTCTGGCACATCAAGGAGGGCTAAAACTTTATAGCCTAAAGATTAGAAAGGTAAATCAGTTAATGAAAACATCAACTTTCCTAATTCATCACAAAATAATGGCATTTATTAGCAATTACTAAAATGATTTTGTTAACTGTGTCATGTTAGTTGAGAATGTAACGGTGAATACAGCAGAAACCTTCACCTTCTGTTACACTTCCTGCAAGGTGCTGAAATCAAGATTTTTCCACTACATCACACTTGAAACTAACACATCCATTGTGACCATGATCATTTCCTTTTCACCATCCTCTACTGGTTTGTCAGATACATCAACAGAATCAGATTGTGTGCATTTAACTAAAGGATAGTGTTTCACTCTTGGGCTTGTTTGCTTTACTACAATTGTATCACTTATCTCCACTTTACTCCCAAATGCACCATTTTGTTAATTCTAGCTGGCATGCATATCAAACATATTTCCAGTTCATAAAAATCTTTGCATGTAATCAGTTTTCTTCATTTTATTGATTGACTTCATTATTTTACAAAGCTCCCTACTCACTCATTTCACAGTACAGTTCATCCTCTTCATTCTTGCTAAACCTTTCCCCCTTTTTATATGCTGCCAAATGGAATGGAATATCTGCTAGACCAATTAAACTTTCATCTTTCCTGCTAACCAGAACCCAACTTCTTTAGACTCATTCTCTTACCCATGACAGCTCATCAACATGAGATATTATTAACTGCATCCTTTCTAAAAACAAACAAAAAACAGATATAGCTGTCCATACAAAATTGGAAGATGCCCTTTTGCGAAATTCAGAAATTACTTGCATTTTGCAGGATCTTGAAGTGGGTAATTACTTCACACTTGTGCTTCCCCCTGAGGCCAATGAAGGGATTAGGAATATTGGCAGCGTGACAGAAGGGGATACAGGAGGGGGGGGATTACCATATCCGAGGTAGAAACCAAACTTGAACACCTTAACGGGACTAAGTCAGGCGGACCAGATGATCTTCATCCAAGAATATTGAAGGAACTGGCGCGAGAAATAGCAGGCCCCTTAGCGATAATTTTTAATGAATCTTTAAACTCGGGGGTGGTACCGTTGGACTGGAGAATAGCTAATGTGGTTCCTATTTTCAAGAAAGGGAAAAAAAGTGACCCGGGTAACTACAGGCCTGTCAGTTTAACATCTGTAGTGTGCAAGGTCCTGGAGAAAATTCTGAAGGAGAAAGCAGTTAAGGACCTTGAGGTCAATGGAAATTGCGACAAGTTACAACATGGTTTTACAAAAGGCAGATCGTGCCAAACCAATCTGATCTCCTTCTTTGAGAAAGTAACAGACTTATTAGATAAGGGAAATGCGGTGGACCTAATATACCTCGATTTCAGTAAAGCGTTTGATACTGTACCGCACGAGCAATTATTGGTTAAATTGGAAAAGATGGGGATCGATATGAAAATCCAGAGGTGGATAAGGAACTGGTTAATGGGGAGACTGCAGCGGGTCGTATTGAAAGGTGAACTGTCAGGTTGGAGGGAGGTCACCAGTGGAGTTCCTCAAGGTTCGGTTTTGGGACCGATTTTATTTAATCTATTTATTACTGACCTCGGAACCAATTGTAGGAGTGGGCTGATAAAGTTTGCGGAGGACACAAAGTTGGGAGGTATTGCCAATTCAGAGGAGGATCGGGATATTCTGCAGGGAGACTTGAATGACCTTGTAAATTGGAGTAACAGAAATAGGATGAAATTTAATAGTGAAAAGTGTAAGGTGACGCATTTAGGGATGACTAACAACAATTTTAGTTACGAGCTGGGGACACATCGGTTAGAAGTAACAGAGGAGGAGAAAGACCTCGGAGTCCTGGTAGACCGCAGGATGACTATGAGTCGACAATGTGACGTGGCGGTGAAAAAAGCCAATGCGGTCTTGGGATGCATTAGGCGAGGTATATCTAGTAGGGATAAGGAGGTGCTGCTTCCGTTGTACAAGGCACTGGTGAGACCTCATTTGGAGTACTGTGTGCAGTTCTGGTCTCCGATGTTTAAAAAAGATGAACTCAAACTGGAACGGGTACAGAGAAGGGCCACTAGGATGATCAGAGGAATGGAAAACCTGTCGTATGAAAGGAGACTCGAGGAGCTCGGGTTGTTTAGCCTAACCAAGCGAAGGCTGAGGGGGGATATGATTGCTCTTTAAATATATCAGAGGAATAAATACCAGGGAGGGAGAGGAATTATTTCAGCTCAGTACAAATGTGGACACGAGAACGAATGGATAGAAACTGGCCGTGGGGAAGTTTAGGCTTGAAATTAGACGAAGGTTTCTGACCATCAGAGGGGTGAAATATTGGAACAGTTTTCCGAGGGAAACGGTGGGGGCGAAGGACCTGTCTGGTTTTAAGATTAAGCTAGATAAGTTTATGGAGGGAATGGTTTAATGGGATAACATGATTTAGTCAAATGAACAGCGTGCCATCGCTGGTAAATAGCATCAATGGCCAATGAGGGTCTGGCTGGAGAATCTTGCCTGCATGCTCAGGGTTCTACTGATCGCCATATTTGGGGTCGGGAAGGAATTTTCCTCCAGGGTAGATTGGCAGAGGCCCTGGAGGTTTTTCGCCTTCCTCCGCAGCATGGGTCGCTAGCTGGAGGATTCTCTGCTACTTGAAGTCTCTAAACCACAGGATTTGGGGACTTCAACAGCAGAGTCAAGGGAAAGGGGTTGGGACGGCTTTGTGGCCTGCATCATGCGGGAGGTCAGACTAGATGATCATAATGGTCCCTTCTGACCTTAAAGTCTATGAGTCTATATAGGCACACTCCGCCTATGCCATGAACCAATTTTGCCGAGACATTTAATATAAAAAACCCTCCAACCAATTTGTTTGCTTGTAGTTAGATCACTCCTGGAACTGACTATTAGATTCTTAAATCACTGAACTCCTTTTTCTTATAATATATTTTCAGATGTACAAGCTGAAAATTTTCTTTTTATTGTTTTCTCATGCCAGTAAAATAGTGCAACAACTCCTGTTTCTGTTCATGATTATCAGCCTTTTCTTAACATAGCAGCCACTTTCACTCTGATCTTTTCTAATGTTTGGCATAGAGCAAAAGTCACCCAAAATGCTCCTCTCTCAATGTACCCAGTACTCTCTTTTCCTTTGTTTCATGTTGTGCCTAATATTTGGGTACTTACTCCTTTTCCTGCCAACTAACCAGTGCTTTTAGTCACTCAGTTCCCATCCCACAATCTGAAATAGGTTTAAATTTGGGTTCTAGGTGCATGAAGTACAGTACTTCTGCTGCAAGTTACTTGTTTTTGGTCACTTCTCCACTTAATAACTATTTCCTTACTAAGTAATCCATAAGCAATAAAATGTCTGGAATGCTTAAAGGTAACAAACCTGCTCCACCTGCCGGAATGATCACAGTTTTATTTCCAAATGTTTGCCGTGCTATCTGTTCTACTTTTCCTGCATGAGAGCGGGACACAATAATTCTTGGAGTTCTCTCACTGTAGGAGGAACGAGCTTTTACATTTGACCCACCATCCACCATTGCCCACGCTGCAAAGGAAACACACATTCCATTAGTGGGTTTTAGTGTATTTTAGAACACTTTATGTCTAGTTAGGTTCAACTGTAATCTTTCATAATAGATAAAATATTGTAAAACTGGAAAAAAGTGATTGTAAAATTCACAGGGAGATTCAGGGGCAGATATAATGTAGATATTACCTGAAATTCCTTTAGCTCATTCTTTTAAATTGACTACATTTCAAATGGATTTTGAAATTTTACCTTTTATTTCCTTCCCATCATTCAACAAAATACTGTCATCTTTTAGATTGAGAGAAGAATATGAACATGTTTATTTTCAGAAAACATTGATTGATTCAGGAGACTGAATTCAGTATGCATAGCCTTCCGCTTCTAGATTACTGGTTCAAACCACCCCTTGATAGGCTGTGTCCAAAAGCCATTACAATTTGACATTTATTTGGTGATTTCAGCACAGGAGAGAGGCTGAGACTATGTGGGCAGAGCCTGAACTAACCTGTAATCTTTAAATATGGCTCCCCCTTATTGATTTATATATATGTGGTAGAGCAGGATCACGATAAAACAAAGGGTTGTGGCATTTCCAGTTTGGAAAGTTACCCTCCACAATCCCTAATCTTGAGTAATACAACTAACTATATTTTTACATTTGAAAAAAATCTTATTTGGATGCCATTCCTGAAGATTTCTGATGGGCTATCCTTGCAGATGCCTTTTTTTAAAAAGAAAGAATGTGGTAAATTCCCAGTTACAGTTACAGAATTTTTGTTGGAAAGAAAATCAGCTCTTCAATAATAGGTGTGGCAGGTGCTTCAGAAAAAGCCAAGATACATATAAACGTGAAAATAAAGTGCTAATGATAAACAACTGGAATTAAAGTTAGCATTTAAAGAATGTAATACTTAGGTGGGGAAAAATCACAACACTGAATATTCTAGTAGGTAGAAAACCTAGTTCATTTGAACGAGCTTAGTTGTGGTGCTATTAGTCAGAGCTATTATATAACTTCTCTGGACTCTAGAAGTCAGTATGGCTTAAGGGAAACATGTTATCAGCCTCTGTTTTAACTATCCAGGAATATAAAACACATTTCCTTCAAATATACTCAACACTTAATTTGTTGTTTGAGCCTTTCAGAAGTTATTGGCAATACCCTGTCTTTGAATGTGTATGTTTAAACTCGCATCCATCCTAATCAGTGCTTCAACAGAGTCAAGAGATTCTGTATGTGAGGGCTGCATGTTTGGAATACAGTAACGCCTCGCTTATCATTTTTCAGGAACATAACTACAATGTAACTTTAAGCATTTCCCCATAAGAATTAATGTAAATAGGGGGGTTAGGTTCCAAGGAAATTTTTTTCACCAGATAAAAGACTAATTTTATATATATTTTGTGTATATACATATACATACATACATACACACACACACACACACATTATATATATATATACACACACACACACACACACACACACACGGTATAAATTTTAAACAAACACTTTAATACTGTACACAGCAATGATGATTGTGAACTTTGGTTGAGGTGGTGAAGTCAGAGGGTGGAAGAGGGTGGGATATTTCTCAGGGAATGCCTTACTGCTAAATGATGAACTAGCACTCGGCTGAGCCCTCAAGGGTTAACACATTGTTAATATAGCCTCACACTCTACTAGGCAGCAGGAATGGAGGGAGGGGAGACAGCATGGCAGAGAGAGACAGACACCATGTGTGTGTGAGAGAGAGAGAGAAGCATTGCCCCTTTAAGTACACTGACCCCACTCTACGTACACTGCATTTTTAAGTAGATCAGCAAGTTGAGACAGCAGCTGCTGCCAGCAAGCTCCCTCCATCCTGAGTCCTGTCGCGTCATGTCCTCACCTTGCTCTGTGGAGACGAGGTGCAGGAGCAGGGAGAAGGGGACACCCTGACATTAGCACCCCTTTTTCCCCCCACCTCCACACAGCAAGCAGGAGGCTCCCAGGAGCAGCTCCAAGGCAGAGGGCAGGAGCAGCACATAGCAGTGGGGGTAGGGACAGCTGAACTGCCAGGCATTTGATAGCCTGCTGGGCGGCTGCCGCACAGGAACTTAGAGGAGCGGGGAGCTGATACGGGGGCTGGTGGTCCACCCTGGTTCCAAGCCCCCACCAGCTAGCTCCAATGGGCTGCTCTTTCTGCAAGCAGTGGACAAAGCAGGCAGTTGCCAAACAATATTATAAGGGAGCATTGCACAACTTTAAACGAGCATGTTCTCTAAACTGATCAGCAACGTAACAATGAAACAACGTTAACCAGGACGACTTTAAGTGAGGAGTTACTGTACACAGATTTTCCCTCAAGAAAGTCTTGTGTTTAAAACTGTGAAAGATGGATGCATAATAGTTATTAACAGTGGTGCCTGCAGTCAGGCACACATTACGCAGGGTCCATAGCATGGGCTGTGGTGAGGAAGAACAGCGCTGGCCACCCCACTGCCCACTCAGGTTTGGCCTCATGATGGAGAGACTGGGGAGACTGCAGGGCCAAAATTGAGTGAGTGGCATTGCAATTGTCATGCCCGGGGTGGGGCAGCTCTTTGGTCTGAACAAGTGCTGCAAGGACTAACCTTTGGGTGAGAAATACCTTACTAGACAGGAAAGTAACTTGTATAGACTATTAGATTGTGTCTTATGTTTTTCTTTTACCTGCAACCTTATGCTACCAAAACTTTACACTTGGTTTTATTTGAATCTTTATCTCAAGCTCTGTTAAATAAACTTCAATGTGGTTTTACTACAAACCTGTCTAAACACACTGTGCTAAGGAGTGTGTTGAACTAAGGTGAAACCAGTGAACTGGGATGCATTGCTTTTCTGGAGGCAGTGAACTGGTGTATGTTGCAGGTGTCCAGAAGATAAGGGACTGGGCACTTGAATGTAAGAGTGGGATGTGTAAACTGATAGCCTGCACTGGGACAGAGCAGGGCTCCGGGCACCCAGAACAGAGCACTTATTTTGCTGGCAGCAGGTGGCTTGGGAGTATTTTCCCTGAGTGGGCACGGACAGGGTTCCCTCCTGCTGTGAGCTGGTGGTAGTGATTCACCACAGTCATCTTGGGTAACTCCCCAAAGCATCAGGACGCTGCACCTGGACAAGCTGGGTCAAAAGGCGCAGACTTTGATGGGTGAGGTGCTGGGGCCATAGTGGGTATGATAGGAAAAAATTCTGTAGGTGCCCCAGGTCATTAAGGTCCTGATTTTGCTACCCTTACTCATGATAAAAAATAATCTGCTTGTGGAAGCAGTCGTATGGACTTCAATGAAACTGGTTGTGTGAGCAAGGGGCTACTCAGTACAAGGGTGATAGAATAGAGGCCTATATATGCAGTGTTATTTTCTTTAGAGATTGTTCTTAATGTTTCAATGAAAGAGCTTCATCAACAACTGTATTTTCGGTTTAGGTTTCTTTCATGTACCATTCTTCTGCCCCACAAAGATCACTTTGTCCTGTGTTTTGTGGGTGCCCCAATATTAAGGATTTTGGACATTACCACAATATAAATAAGTAATAATGACACATTTTTGTTTTCCTGTATTAAGTATTATTGTATCCATTTATAACTACAGATTCTCCCTCAAGCGTAAAACTTTAACTGTACGTCAGTGAAAACGGCAGAAACAAAAAATGAGAGATGCATACTGATACCTGTATATGCTGAGAAAGGCTTGTGTATTACTCCTATTACTGGTTCACCATTCACAGCCACACACACCATAGTAGTGACATATTGTCGAAGATCCTCTAAGGGGTGGGGTTGAGGGGGAAGGGGCCAGGAAATCAGACAAATTAATTAGCTCAACATCACATAGGTTAAGAGTACACACAAAAAAAACAAAAAACAAAAAAAAGACCTGACTTTATAGACTTACATATATTGACACAATACCCGAACAGCATTAGTAAATTAATAGATTGTACGGAGATCTTATCCTTCAAGCTTTAAAACAGCCTGAGTTTTAAATGTAATCCTTTAAAAAGATATGACCTTGTTCCATCTTGATTTAAGTCATTCCACAGTTGCCAAAATATTAAAGAGTAAAAACTCCCCAGTTTTCCCATACTTTCTATTGTTCAGTAGATGTGCACTCTGCTCCTACTGGACCCAATTCTGCCACCTGGTCATTAAGCAAAAGATTCTTACATGAAGGTGGCAGATTTGGGCAGAACAAATTCCTCCCATTCTCCACCTCATGTTACATTCTGTTTACTTGAGAGCTGAATGTTCTCCCTAGGTTTTGAATTTTCATACATGATTACCATCATACCAGTGCAATATTGTCAAGGAAAAGAACCACTGGTTTAGTTTTGCTGTAATTATTTACCTGTGTTTATATTGGTTAGGTTTTTAACTGCACTATATTGTATTTTAAATAGTTTGTGCAGCATCATGAGTCTTTTGGAGAAGGGGAAGATTTACAATTATGTGATGCATTTTAACTTCATGTCCGTTTCTTAATTCAAGCCCAGGAACAGAGAATTCAACTGAATTTAAAGTAATTTGTTTAGAATATAGCATCACTGGCTATTCAAGCATAAGAAATAGGTATTAATCAACTGCACCCATAAGTGACAAATATCATCAGATGTATTTTAGTGTCACCTAGCTCCAGAGTCAACACAGTGCTAAGCTTTGAAAACAGCTGTGGCCAAGATATCTACCTGGGATCTCCTTTTTAAGAGTAGTTCAGCAAAATCACAACAGCGCTAATAAACAACAACTCTTGTATAAATGCTCTTGAAAATACATTACATTTTTGTCTCCTATCTAAAGGAAAAAAAATCAGAATTAAATATTTAGCTCAATTTAAAAAGAACAACAACAAAAAACAGTTACCTGTGTATTCATGCGTGGCATCTAATGGATCGATCCACACTGTCACACTTTCTGCTGGGACCTTTTTAGGCTGTATTTTTTCCTTTATGTCTTCAGGAATACTGCGATCCCAGAAAATTATCTCATCAGGTGCATCAACATGTTCTTCAGTATTTATCTATGTTAAAAATGATACAAACAGACACATTAACCCAGAGTGTTGTACCAGGATGATCTATCAAATATTTGTGCACATAATGGAAATTAACAGCCTTCCCTTTCTCCTTGAGGAATTTAATTTCTAACTCAATGTGGGTGGGGGAGGGGAGAGGGGGAAATCCCAAAACATTTAATGACTTTGGAGACCAAATTATATCTCTGAACCTTCAGATCTGCCCATATGCAAAGCAGAATACATGACAAGTGACCAAAATGTAGAACGCCTATATTTTGCTGCAAGCTACCCATATTTCAGATCATGGTGTTTAACTATAAAACCTGCTATTAAGGATATTTTCCTCACTGTGCGAATTAAATAAACCACTTTTAAAAAAAGTAAACTTCAGCCACTTCAGTAACATTCCTGATTGAGTTTGAAGAAAATCACTCCTCACAAAAAACGGCCTTCTGCTATTCAAATTTCTCATTTCCCTGCAGCTTTCTAAAAACATCTAAAAGTGGCGAATAGCCATTCAAGAGTAGCCTATTGTCAAGGCTGCTTCCCCACTCTGAACTTTAGGGTACAAATGTGGGGGCCTGCATGAAAACTTCTAAGCTTAACTACCAGCTTAGATCTGGTCCGCTGCCACCATTCCCAAAGCTTATTCCCTTCCCTGGGAAGCCTTGAGAAACTCTTCACCAATTCCCTGGTGAATACAGATCCAAACCCCTTGGATCTTAAAACAAGGAGAAATTAACCATCCCCTCTCCTTCCTCCCACCAACTCCTGGTGGATCAAGATCCAACCCCCTTGGATCTAAAAACAAGGAAAAATCAATCAGGTTCTTAAAAAGAAGGCTTTTAATGAAAGAAAAAGGTAAAAATCCTTTCTGTAAAATCAGGATGGAAAAATAACTTTACAGGGTAATCAAACTTAAAGAGCTCAGAGGACCCCTCCCCCCCATCCTTAGGTTCAAAGTACAGCAAACAGAGATAAACACTCTAGTAAAAGGTACATTTACAAGTTGAGAAAACAAAGACAAACTAACACGCCTTGCCTGGCTGTTTACTTACAAGTTTGAAATATGAGAGACTTGTTCAGAAAGATTTGGAGAACCTGGATTGATGTCTGGTCCCTCTCAGTCCCAAGAGCGAACAACTTCCCAAACAAAGAGCACAAACAAAAGCCTTTCCCACCCCAAGATTTGAAAGTATCTTGTCCCCTTATTGGTCCTTTGGGTCAGATGCCAGCCAGGTTACCTGAGCTTCTTAACCCTTTACAGGGAAAAGGATTTTGGAGTCTCTGGCCAGGAGGGATTTTATAGTACTGTACACAGGACAGCTGTTACCCTTCCCTTTATAGTTATGACACCTATCAATTATTTTCTTATACAAAAAAGGCAACCTAATTGCAACCTACAAATTCAAAACTACCGTATATACTCGATCATAAGCCAGTTCGTTTATAAGCTGACCCCCAAAGATGGATAAGGAAAAATGGAAAATTTTTATAACCCGTTCATAAGCCGACCCTATAATTCAGGGGTCAGCAAACTTTGGCTCCCAGGCCATCAGGATAAGCCGCTTGTGGGCCGAGATGGTTTGTTTACCTCGAGCATCCGCAGGTACGGAGGTAAACCTAAGTAAACAAAGTGTCCTGGCTGGAGCTGCTCCGGCAGGCTGGGCAGCGCAGCCGCAGCCTGCTCTGGCTGGCCAGACCGGGCGGTGCGGCCACAGCATGTTCCAGCAGGCTGGGCCGGGCAGCACGGCCACAGCGTGCTCCGGTGACTGGGCAGCGCGGCCACAGCCTGCTCTGGGGGACGGGGCCCAGCGGCGCAATTGCAGCCTGCCAGCCCCAGAGCTGCAGCTGCTTCAAAGGCTGGGGAGAGAGCAGCATGGCCAGAAGTGGAGAGACTCTGGCCCCGCCTTTTCCCTTCTGTCTCTGCTGGCTGTACTGCCTCTCCTTGTTCTCTCTGTTGGGGGGAGGGACTGTGTCCCACCTCTCCCTCTCTATACCCGTTCATAAGCCGACCCCCGTCTCTAGTGCTTCCCTTTTTTACTAAAAAAAATTTGGCGCATGAATGAGTATATACGTACTTTAAAATGAATTTGTGGTTTATCTGAATCTCATGAAGTATGAAGGCAATTTATTCTAGAAAGGTACGAGCAGAAAATTCAACCAAAACATCTGGGCCTGAAAAAGCTGTACAACAGGGGACTTCCCAGGCCTTAAGAACTTGGTTCTTTATATTGAGGACATTCTCTTTCATAATTTGTTGGCAAAACAGAAAGCTGGGATTGAAAGACAAGTCATAAGCATACCAAAAAAAAAAAAAAAAAAAAAAAAAATCCATGTTGATGAATCTAGTAATCTGAATAAACAAACCACAGTCCAGCCTGCATAAAGCATTACAGGAACCTCACACTGGTTCATTTTCTTGCTCTGGGCTATTCCTTGACAACAGTTCATTAAGTCTTTTTTTGCATCACCCACTCTCCTCCCAAACGTGTTTGAATATTAGCCAGTTGTCCATGAAAAGGTGCATTAAATAAGACATTTTTCCCAGTTTGGGAAGCAAAACTACAGCTATACCCTATGAAGTCTCAATTACACAGAAAATTGAAGATACAAAAATAATTATAATTAAGTATGTGAATAGTCAAATCCTTTTGGCAGCTTTTTAAGGAAATACACTTTTATAGTTTAAAAGATAGCAACTACAGCTAATGGAAAATGCAATATTTCTAAGGAAGAAATTGTTTCCTTGTTCCAAACACAATGAGCTCATCATACAATGCTAAACTTTGAAAAAAAGAGTAAGAAATTGATTGAAAGTGATAAAATTAAGTTTCCCTAAATAACCTAATTATAGGAATTAAAGTAGGAGAATTTTAAAAAAATCCTAAAAGTTATCTATCTATATATGAAGTGTAAATAACAGATGGAGGTAAGTAAGCACTCCGAAATATAAATCCCACTATTATTTCATTAAAACTGCAGATTAACTCATTCAAATACTGCCTGCTTGTAATTTAAAAAGTAGCCATTACCAATTAGGCATATGTGCAGAAATTAGGCTTAACACTTTCACTCCAATTCACCCTTTACAGGAACTGCAGAGGACTTATCAAGATTTTTATGGTCAACAGTTTCAAAAGCCCCTGTTGAAACTAACAAAACCAACAAGAATACTAACTTTGTCCACTAACAGAAAATCAGCCAACAAGATCAGTGGACTAACCACCTAAAGCTAGACTGAATGCTCTCAAAACAGTCAGAAGATTCTCTATTATGCTAGAATTGCTTAGCCACAAGAAGTTGCTTTCTCACTTCTTTTTTTGGCCGGGCGGGCGGGAGGGGGGGGGAGAGGGGGTAGTGTACCTGGAGACAGAAGCAGCTAGAGACAGGAATAAATAAATAGCATGGCTCATAAAGCTCTCAGTTGAGGGAATCCTAGTACTTTATGTGCCGACTGAGATTACTGATGTTTTCTTCCAGATAACCAGCCATGAGGGACATAAATGCAAGACCCAGTTCAGAGCTCCCTGAAGCACACAATCTCATTGCCAAGGCTCCTTAAAACTCAATCAGAGAGGATGGCACATTTATTCCCTCACTCACCAACCCTGATCTGCTCTCATGGTGGTAGCTAATCCACTCCCATATATGATGAAGTAGATAAACTCTTGCAGTGATAAGAAACTGTTTCTAAGCAAAGGCATGACCTCAGTCATGTTTAATCTCAGTTTGTTTCTAATTAATATAAACCTTATTTCCCCCAACCTTTCTTCACAGGTACCTCAGGAGTGTAACAGTCTTTGTTGCGGTCACCTGGACTCTTTCTTGTTCTAAATTCCCTGCAGGTCAGTATCCTATGTAAAATAGTTAATAGCTGCTGTTCACTTCTTAGTAGACAAGTGTCCCCATCACAAAAAAAGTCACCACTCTAGCTGGCCACTTCTCTGCAGACAGGACAGGATTGGATGGGCATAGAGCAGTGGTTCCCAAACTTTAACAACCTGTGAACCCCTTTCACTAAAATGTCAAGTCTCGTGAACTCCCTCCTAAAAATGAATATTTCCAGGGATTTTCTCCTTCACCTGAGTATAAATTATAAAAGCAGTGATCTTGGAAATATAAAATTTGTTTTTATGACATGCTTATTACACATTATTAATTATTTATCATTACAGTATTTTTATTACATTATGAAAACAGCAACACTCTTCCAAGATCTCACTTTCGTAGCTTGTATCACTTTGAAGAAGCCTGTTATAAGACAAGGCTCCTATGTTTCATCAAGGAGTATCAGATGTGAAAGAGCATGAAAGTATTTAAGGTGCCAACTCAAAGAGTTCCTCCTACGCAAGCATTCAGGTCTTGAGCAGTCCAGGCAAACAACGCACGTTACAACAAAGCTTAAGCTTGTTCTTCGTAATCATTTTAAATACAATACGAGCTGCCTATTTAATTTTAGAAACAGCAAAAAATATCCATTTCCCTTTCCATTTCTTATAAGGAGTCTTGAAGTTTAAATCTCCTCAGTGTGATACATATGTTTGGCTTTGATCTGCTTAGCTCTTGGAAGTCCAGAGGCTCTGGGCTGCTGGCCCTTATGCTGCCCGGAGTCCTTAGGGACAGCTCTGTCCGCCATTAGGGAATTTTTTTCCCCCGAGAACCCCCTGTAACATTTCACGAACCCCAGTTTGGGAACCACTGGCATAGAGAGTAAGGGTATGTCCAGACTACCTGCCAAATTTGGCGGGTAGTAATCGATCTATCGGGAATCGATATATCGCGTATCGATATATCGCGTCTCATCTAGACGCGATGTATCAATCCCCAAATCCGCTCCCGTCGATTCCGGAACTCCACCGGGGCGAGCAGCAGTAGCGGAGTCGACGGGGGAGCTGCGGCCATCGATCCCACGCCGTGAGGACCCGAGGTATATCGAAATAAGATACGCAACTTCAGCTTGGGAATAGCGTAGCTGAAGTCGACGCATCTTACATTGACACCCCCTCCCCCGTGTAGACCAGCCCTTAATCACCATCTTCTTTCTTAAAGGCATCCTAATCAGATCAGATTTGAGGCACATGGGCAAAACAGCATGCAGAAGCTTGCACTATTCTGTGCTGTTCCTCATTTATGGACAGAGGAATTCAGTCTCAAAGGTCTCTGTCTGGAAATTTAAAATAAAAATACCAACTAAAATAGTTTTAAATACATTTGAAAAGATAATCACAGAACATATGCACCATGATGTTAAGGGCCTGAATTAATATATTTTCTTCAATGAGCTTTAAATGGGAGATTCACTTCAGTGCAGAGGGCCTGCATAAAGCCCAAGACAGTATCTGTCAGTGGAATTTTGGGTTTACATCTTAGCTCACTGTTCTATTTAGGTACTTGCTGGAGATTGCCAAAAAAGGAGACAATGTCACAAAAGTACTGCAACAATGTAACTGCCCAAATCATATAACTCATAATTCTATAATGATTTGCATTCCCTTTCACATGAGGCCCAGGACTGCAAAAGTAGGGTGGCTACAGCTAAGGTTTGAGGTATACTGGAGGAATTCATGCCAGTGAATACACTGAAAAAGGCAGCAGCCCTGTGGAAAAATATATGGTTGCTAATTATATGATCACATACTAACAAAATGCATAAACACAAAGAGGCAGAACTGGCAACCGTTGTTCTGGCATTTTCTAACTTTTGAGTGTGCGACTTTACAACTTAAATAACCCTCTTTTAATGCAGTGTTTGTATGTCATCATATGTTTTATGCTTTAAGACAGTAAGCCCTTTGTGACATACCATGCCTTCATGTCTGAATAGCAACCAGTCCCGGGGAGCACCAGTCCTGAGAAGCATCTAAAGGCCCCACTGTAATACAAATATTAAAGAATAACCCTCATTAAAAGGTGATCAGGCTTATTGCAGCATATAGTAAAAATTAATTGCTACTCCTTGCTCCTATTTAACTTTGCTACTGTAACTGGTGTGAATTTAGCCAGCTGACATCAAACAGAATAACTTGTATAAATAGTGGATTTTTCCCCCCATTCTGCATAGAATTGAGACTCACTGCACATTTTTTTCCTAAGAGAAAAAAAACAAAGGTACAACATTTTCTATGGATTTCTCTCCCCTGCAGATTTCAAGTGCTTTTATTTATAAGTTAGAGGCATCAAAAATCCAAGACACTTTACATGTTTATTTCAAATCCCATAACAAGGAAGTCTAACTCTTCCTTTTCTATGGATAACGAGGTCTTAACAAGAAACTCTGCTTCAAGTATTGATTGTTTACATGCTTTTCTTCTTTATAATGTTAAGTAGCGTAGTGCAGGGTAGACAGTACCGCTGGGAATACAGTGGCTCATTGGGTCTTTGTCTACTTTGATCAAATGACAAACACTTTATTTCCTACTATCTAATTAGGCTATTTTTTAACACTGGAAAATTACAATGCTGAAAACATAATAAAGTTTCTATTCTTTAAATAAACTGTGACTGAGGCTATGCTTACACTTAATCTGCTAAAGCGACATAGCTGCAGATGCACCACTGTAGTGCTTCAGTGTAGACATTCACTACAGTAATGGGAGGGGGTTCTCCCATTGCTGTAGTTAAGCCACCTCCCCAAGAGGTGGTAGCTAGGTTGATGGAAGAATTCTTTTGTCAACCTAGTACTGTCTACAATGGAGGTTAGGTTGGCATAGATACATCTCTCATGGGCATGGGCTTTTCACAGCTTTGCCAGTGTAAGTTTTCAGTGTACACCAAACTTGATTTAAGTCCCTATTCCTGCAAAGAAAAGCATTCCTGGACCCATGTAGGGAACCACTGATTTTAACAGAGCTTCACATAGGGGTTGGCCCAAATGCTTCTCTTTGCAGGATTGAAGCCTTAGAGCACTAAAACCAAAATAGCACATACTTGACTTATGCCTGGTAGTGAATGCCTTATTTAAAAAAAAAAAAATTCTTGCAAACAGTATCTTTGAGTTTTGTTTTCATAGGTGTTAACCAACAGCAATTAATCTTAACATTTTAGTTTTACTTGGTCATAATCCATCGTATTAATAATGCTGAGAATTACTATTTTGGGTTAATGAAGGAAGTGTAACTCCACATAACCATGAAAAACCTGACTTTATTTTAACTGAACAAGTGAACCATCACTATCCATATAAAGAACCCATGCAAAAGAGTTACTTGTTAGCTACAGAAGAGAAAAATTTAGTCCAGAGAATCATTATCCACATAGTCAAATCTCCTGCCTGCTGGAAAGAACTGTTTCCAGTAGAAATATCAAAAATAGCATTTTCACATTTTGAGACAATCTATAAAAACAGATCTCAAAAATTATTTGCATTAAACGTATATCATTTTGGTATATCAATATTTCTTGCCTCACTGCAAAATTTGGTCCTTTGCTAACTGACAAGGAGATATCCCAGCAAGGGATGCCACACACACACAGGCACTTGCATAACATTACTCATGCAAGAAGTTATTTGTGTGCCTAAGTGTTTCCACAGCTGTAGTGTGTGTCTATTTCTTTGCCACTGTGGCAGTTTAAGTGTCAACATACCCTCAAGTCACAGTTTCTTTAAAGAACAGAAACCTTCATTACCGTTTCAGTATTACTGTAATTTTCCTGTGGGAACAACTTTCAAGGTCTCTAGAAAAATATTACTCCTAATTTATTTTGAGCATATTAATTTACAAACAAATTGGTTTTACCAGTCAAAAGTTGGTGGCATTAGACAGTGGGGTTTATAATGGAAATTTAGATTATCTTTAGCTCAGAGGGTAATAGCAATCAATGCTTCCATAACAAAAGACACTTATTTTTAAACAAAAAATAACAACAACAAAACAGGTTCAGTCTCCTGTGACAACCTAACTCCTACTATTGCTTCTGTCTTTCACACACCACCACCACAAAAACCAATGCTAAGGAACATGACATAATAGTTTACAAAGAGACCTACACTGTCGGGTTGAAGATCAATAGAGCTATGACAACTTTCACCAGCTGAGATCTACAACCACATCTGTGTGTGCCAACCTTTTGCACAGACTGTACAGAGTTTTCACTTTCTCTTAGTTGTAATTTATATATCATTACTGCTAAACAGGAGTTAATAGTATAAAGCATTATTTTAAATATGTTTCATCTTGTACATACAAGCTTCCCTCAATTTAATTTTAAGAGCTGTAGAGAGGCAGAGAAGGAAAGCATATCTATTTACTTTTAAAGTGAATATGCTGGGATGATTCAAAGCATTAATACTGCTAATCAAAACAATGCCTCAAGTTTTTGCACTCATGAACTGGAGGCTAACTTCAAGGTTTTTTTTAAATTATATCAAGCTGAGATTCAGTATCACCATCTATCATCAATTCCCTCATCAAGGGCCTGATCCTGTACTCCTCATTCTGGAGTGAAGGATAAATTCCAGAATGAGGATGGAATTGGGGGGAAAAGAAAGTGTCGGGGGCTGCGTGTGTGTGAAAGGGAGACAAAACCACATTTTTTTCCATAAAAGAGCGCCCTCAGGGCATGGCAAACAATTTACAGATCTGTCTGAAGACAAGACTCTTCCTCAACAGTCTAAACACTATGTACAAATTCAGGAAAAGAGGGAGGTGGGATAAAATGAAGAAAACTGTAAATGAACTGAAGTTTAGCATACTTCTTGTCTGTTTTGGTGTTTTTGTTTGGATAGTTTTTTATATATATATAAAAAGATTTTCTTCCTAGCTTAGTAATAGTTTAGCTTTTTGGAAGAAGTGTCTTAGTATGTTTACTACATCTTTGATGTACTAATTCATAAGATTGTGATTACTACCCACATTACATGGCCAGTGTATTGTGTGTCACTTGGTATTCCCATTACCAGAGATATTTCATTACATTTAGTCAATCACCAGTGAGAAGACTTCTCCTACTGTTCAGAGTTTGTGCAGGTAGAAAAGACATGACTGAAGTCCCCCAGGAGTTCCATGTAGCCATTAGTTACCCCTAAAAAAACCCTTTTAAGTTGCCTAAGGTAACTAAATGTTAGTATAGCATTCCCTAAACTAAGTATATGAAGTTTTAGGTAATACTATGATGTATTAGCTAATTACCAAGGCAAAAGTGGAGAGGTTTGAAGAACAACAAATTAATACTAATTTTGAAGAGGGGGAGAAGCTTCGGAGTTATGGTGTGTGGGGCCGGGCAGCAGGACAGCCCCGACCCCTGGTCTATTATACCCACCACCCACGTAGCTGTGCATTTGATTTTTCCTTTGTAAGCGTAATACTTTGTACTGGTCTTTATTGAATTTCATCTTGTTTATTTCAGACTTATTCTCCAACTTACTAAGGTCTTCCCTCCAAAGATGCGAGGGAGATTCCCACACCTAAACTATTCTTTCTAGGTGACAAATATGAGGAACTGTCTCAGATTGAGGTATCAAAGGAGATTTTGGAACAAACTGGTAAATTAAACAGAATAAGTTCCCAGGACCAGATGGTATTCACCCAAAAATTCTGAAGGAAATCATGTGTGAAATTGAAGAACTACTAACTGTGGTATGTATCGATCACTTAAATCAGCCTCTGTACCCAGATGTCTGGAGGGTAGCTAATGTAACACCAATTTTTAAAAAAGGCTCCAGAGGCAATTACAGGCAGGTAAGCCTAACTTCAGTACCAGGCAAATTGGTTGAAACTGTGCTAAATAACAGAATTATCAGACACATAGATGAACACAATATATTGGGGAAGAGTCAACATGGCTTTTGTAAAGGGAAATCATGCATCACCAATCTATTACAATTCTTTGTCAACCAGCACCTGGACAAGGGTGATTCAGTTGATATAGTCTTCTTGGATTTTCAGAAACCTTTGGCAAGGTCCCACCCCAAAGGCTCTTAAGCAAAGTAAGCTGTCATGGGATAAGAGGGAAGGTCCTTTCATGAATCAGTAACTGATTAAAAGATAGGAAACAAAGGTAGGAATAAATAGTCAGTTTTCATAGTGGAGAGAATTAAATAGTAGGGTCCCCCAAGGATCTGTATTGGGACCAGGGCTGGTAAACATATTCATAAATGATCTGGAAAAGTGTAAACAGTGAGGTGGTGAAGTCTCCAGACAATACAAAATTACTCAATATAGTTATGTCCAAAACTGACTGCAAAGAGTTACAAAGGGATCTCTCTAAACTGGGTGACTGGGCGACAAAGTAATGCACATTGGAAAATATAATCCTAACTATACATACAAAATGATGGGGTCTAAAATAGCTGTTACCACTCAAGAAAGATCTTGGAGTCATTGTGAATAGATCTCTAAAAACATCTGCTCATGTTGCAGCAGCAGTCAAAAAAGCTAACAGAATGTTAGGAACTATTGGGAAAAGCACAGATAATAAAACAGAAAATATCATAATGCTACTATGTAAATATATGACATGCCCTCACCTTGAATACCGCATGCAGAGTTCAGGTTGCCCCACCTCAAAAAAGATATCTTGTAATTGGAAAAAGTACAGTACAGGGAAGGGCAACAAAAATTATTAAAAAGACTGGGACTGTTCAGCTTAGAAAAGAGACAACTAATGGGGGTTGATACTATAAATGTCTACAAAATCATGAATGGTGTGGAGAAAGTGAATAAGGAAGTGTTATTTACCCCTTCACATAACACACAAACCAGGGGTCATCCAAAGAAATTAATAGTCAGCAGGTTTAAAACAAACAAAAGGGAGTACTTCTTCACACAACAGTCAACCTCTTGAAATTGTGAAGGACAAAAGTATAACTGGACTCTAAAGAGAATTAGATAAATTCATGGGTGATGGACCTAAGATGGTCAGGGATGCAACCACATGCTCTGGGTGTCCCTGAACCTCTGACTGCCAGAAGCTGAAACTGAAGGACAGGCGATGGATCACTCAATAATTGCCATGTTCCATTCATTCATTCTAAAGCATATGGCACTGTCCACTGTCAGAAGACTGGATATTGGGCTAGATGGACCATTGCTGTAGCTATTCTAACGTTCTTAAGGTTGTTTAGATTTCTAATCTTGTCCTCCAAAGTGCTTGCATTCACTTTCAGCTTGGTGTCATAAGCAAATTGTATAAGCATGCTCTCCACTCCATTATCCAAGTCATTAAATGAAAATATTGATTAGTACTGGATCCAGGACAGACCTCTAAAGGACATCACTAAATACACCCTTCCAGTTTGACAGGCAACCATGAACAACTAATCTGAGAGTCTAACAAATTTATTTGGGCATAAACTTTCGTGGGCTATAACCCACTTCATCAGATGCATGAAGTGAAAAATACAGGAGCAGGTATAAATACATGAAAGGATGGGGGTTGCTTTACCAAGTGTGAGGTCAGTCTAATGAGATAAATCAATTAACAGCAGGATACCAAGGGAGGAAAAATAACTTTTGAAGTGGCCCATTACAGACAATTGACAAGGTGTGAGTGACAGTAGGGAGAAATTAGTATTGGGGAAATTAAGTTTAGGTTTTGTAAAGACCCAACCACTCCAGTCTTTATTCAGGCCTAATCTGATGGTATCCAGTTGCAAATTAATTCCAGTTCTGCAGCTTCATGTTGGAGTCTGTTTTTGAAGTTTTTTTGTTGAAGAATTGCCACTTTTAGGTCTGTTATTGAGTGACCCGAGAGATTAAAGTGTTCTCCTACTGGTTTTTGAATGTTATGATCTGATGTCAGATTTGTGTCCATTTATTCTTCTGCGTAGAGACTGTCTGGTTTGGCCAATGTACATGGCAGAGGGGCATTGCTGGCACATGATGGTATATATCACATTGGTAGAAGTGGGTTCTGGCCCACGAAAGCTTATGCCCAAATAAATTTGTTAGTCTCTAAGTTGCCACAAGGACGCCTCATTGTTTTTGCTGATACAGACTAACACAGCTACCACTCTAATCTGAGAGTACAGCTTTTCAGCCACTTGTGCACCACTATATAGTAATTTCACCTAGACCACATTCCCTAGTTTGCTTATGAGAATGTTATGTTGAACGGTGTCAAAAGCCTCACTAAAATCAAAACCTATCAAGTCTACAGCTGCCCCCCTATCCTCCATTAGGCCATAACCCTGTCAAAGAATTAGGCTGGTTTGGGATGATTTGTTCTTGACATATCCATGTTGTCTTTTTCTTATCACCCTATGACAATACAACGTACTACCTTACGCTAGTTATGTCAAAATATGCAAACAAACTTTTTTATTTCCCAACTCCATCCCAATCCCTGCAAATCAGATGTATAATATGCCTCTTTTCATTCAACCTACTGAGAGACAAAAGCCGTTATAGCACTTTGGGGCAGAATGTATTAAAACTGGAAGTTTCATATTAACGTGCTTACTGTTTGCAGTATAACTATATTTATATAAAACATGGGTTCTCAGTCTGGGGATCACAATAAGGTGTCCTGCTCTTCTTATACTGTATTGCTAAGGTCTTTTCTACACTAGAAAGTTGTGCTGCTTTAACTGCACTGAAATAGTTCAAGCAACATAAACCTGTAGCGTGGACACAGTTATACCACTATAAAGTTACCTCATACTAGTACAGCTAATCCCACATAGGAAAGAGAATAAACTATACTTGTACAAGACATCTTTAAAATAGTGTAACTGCATCCACACTATGGGTTGTACTTAGTGCAGGGGTTCTCAAACTGGGGGTCGGGACCCCTTAGGGGGTCACGAGGTTATTACATGGGGGGTCACGAACTGTCAACCTCCACCCCAAACCTCGCTTTGCCTACAGCATTTAGGATGGTGTTAAATAAATATAAAAAAAGTGTTTTTAATTTACGTGTGTGGGGGGGGGGTCGCACTCAGAGACTTGCTACGTGAAAGGGATCACCAATAAAAAAAATTTGAGAACTACTGACCTAGTGTAACCCAGGCCTGCTTGGTGTGGCACTCTATCCCCCTCTTGTGACTAGAATTGATGAGCCTGTTACACTGGCCAAGAGAGATGTGTCTTTTAGCTCATGCATTAAGCTCCAGAGGTCCCAGGTTTTATGCAGATGACGACTGGGGTCGGCATTACACTGGGACAACCATTACAAGAAAACATAAAATCAAACCCCTAACTGAAAGAGTTATACCGGTACAAAGCTTCCGTGCGGCTCAGACCTTAGCACGAGAGGATCCTGGCAAGGAAAGATTGAGAATCACTGACAAAGTATTTCAGGGGCCACCCAGTTTAAACAAACAGAAAGTTGCCATTACAGGATACTGAGTTACCGGTTCAAATGATTTATGATCAGGGACGGGTGTGCTGGATAAGGAGGCGGTGCTAGGGAAGAGATTCCCATAAGGGGGGGCTGCTGTTCAGCTATGCAGAGGGGGGTTTGAGAGACACGTGGCTCACTCTGTTAAGGGAAGGGGCCCCTGACCAGGGGCTCAGGGGGCGGGTGTGGGACCCACCTGCACGCTGGGGAAGGTGTTCTTGAGCAGGTAGAACATCTTGCGGTTGGACAGCACGTCCCCGCTAGTCATCTTCTCCTCGGCCCCCTCGCGGGTCTTGCCCTTCGCCTTCTCGTTGAGGACGTTGCTTTCCCGGACGCGCTTCACCTCCTCACCCCCCTTGACGGCGGCCAGCACGGACGCGGCAAGCAGCTCCCGCAGGTCCACGGTGCCCTCGGGCAAGGGGCCCGGAGGAACGTCGGGTCCGCCCCCGGCCCGCTCCGCCGAGTCGCCCAGCACGAAGAGGGCGAGGCGGCCGGCCAGGAAGCCGGAGTAGAGGTGGTAGAGGACGCCGAGGCCCAGCAGACAGAACACGGCCACCCCCAGCGGGGAGAGGCGGATCCCCATGGGGGCCATGGCCGGGGGCGGCGGGGCGGGCACGGAGCGGGCTCTTGGGGGCCGAAGGCGGGCGCTCACCAGCGTTCCATAGCGGCCCGCCCGCCCCGCACCCAGCCCGGCAGCGGCCCGCAGGCAGCGCCCGCCCGCATGGAACCGCAGGGACCCCGGCGGCGTCTCTCGCTGCTCAGCTGGCTCCCGGCTCCACGTTCCCCGGCGAGCAGAGGTGAAAGGCAGCGGAGCGTGTGTATCCGGGTTAGGCTGGGGCGGGGCGCCGTGGCAAGCTGCCGGGGCTCCCACTGAGCATGCCCGAAGTAGGCTTCAGGCTAGCAGCGTGCTGATCTCTGAGCGTCAGGGGCAATCTGGGGCTAAGGGCTCAGAGAAGGGGCCACGCGGTGAGAAGGGAGGGCCTGAAATAGGGGTGAGGGGCTTAAAGCCACGGTGAAGTCCAGCGTGCAGGGAGTTCAGTGCTTCAAAACCAAGTCAGGCCCACGAAGAGAATCCTGCTTGGTTGAGTTTCTAGAAGTGTAAATGTTGGGTTCCTTTTATTTGCCTTTGAGCCTTTAGGGTACAACCAGGCCATGGTTTCGGGTTTCTGTTATTACGATTCTTATTAAATGGAAGCAGAGCTCAGGTAATTACATAGCAGGGGTTTTAATAAGCGCATCAGATCTCACCAGCAGTTGCTGAGAGTTGGCAACAATGCCTGTAAACAACCGCCCCCTGGTGATTCTCTCTTTGCCCACCCCCTCATCTGCACCGATGAAACACTTCAGACCTGTGTTGAAAAGAATTTTTGACCACTGGCACCAGTTTCAAGGAAGCCAACTGTCACATCCTAACAACAGTTTCCTGCTGAATGCTGAGCGGAGCTGTGGAAGTGGAGCAGAGTGGTTGGCACAGCATGTAGAAATCACTGGATCACAGTGATCACTTTTGCACTATGTGTGTGTATGTACATGTGAGTAGTGGATGTAAATACATGTGGCTACAACCTTCAATAAACAATAGTCAGTTTGCTAACACTAGCCAAAACTTTTAGGCCCCAAACCTTAAAAATGATCCATGTGGATCCATTGGACTGATCAGGCTGTAAATGTTTGGCTAATTTAAATGGACTATTCCTTATTGCTGATTCTTTATATATATATATATATATATAAAAGAATCCTTACATTTTTGCTTTTTTTCTTACATATCTTTGCTTCAATTTTTTTTTTAAAAAAAAAGCTGTATGCCTTCATCACAAATTCATGAAGAATTTTGTCTGTTTTTTAAGTTTCAGCAAAAACAGTTATGCTTTTTCCAAACTTGAAGTTTAGCAAAACTAGGTATTTTGTCAAAGCTAGGTACTCAGTGCAGTTAAAACTAGGTATATATAGCTGCACTGAGCATGCTCCCTGGTCTCCACTGACCTTCGTCTACACCCAGGCCTGGTCTACACATCAGAATAGCTATGTCTCTCAGGGGTGTAAAAAATATATACCCTTGAGAGAGAGAGAGAGCTATACTGACCTAACCCCTGGTGTAGACAGCACTAGGCTGATAGAAGAGGTGGGAGGTGGATTACCTATGCTGACGGGAGAACCCCTACACTTAAGCATTTGAGTAGTGCAGCATTTTAAGTGTGGATATAGCCTAAGAATGCTCTCTGGTGATTCATCATAGCTTGAACTGTAGATAGGACAAGGTTTCAGCATCTGCCCCTTAAGCCTAGGGCCTAGGGCAATGTTCCAAAACTTTTGAAAGCCCCTTTAGTAAAATGAAACTAATAGCTCCCCCACCCCCACCCCCTTCAACCAGGCCAACATTTTTCAGACATTGTCTCTTCAATAACGCCATGAATTTTAACAGGTTAAAATCAATAGCATTTTATTTTCATTTCTTTAAGTAATCAATCAAAACTGTTGAATTAAAACAAAGAATCCTTAATAGCCTATTACCACTATCAAGTATATTTTAACTCAAAGGTCTGTGCTGTGGATGCACAGGTTCTGAGCTCAGACCTTGCTAGTGATCGATACAGAGGGTCATTGTGGTTCCTCATGATGCATTTTCTGTCTTTCCATTTTTATTTATTTTTTTAAGGTTGCAAAGTCAAGCACTCAAAAGCTAGGCAATGACAGGATTACATTTGCCTGTGCAAACTTAATTTGGCCCCTTGTGCATAGGCATTCTGTTATAGTTTTTATTTGTGTCATCACATACTATTTTTTTTCCAGGAGTCCTGCCTCATTTAGTGTACAGGATGGACAGATAGATATAAGAAGAAAATGGATTGTGTTTAAAGCAACAGATTGGGACTCAGGAGAGCTGAATTCTATTCTTGTCTCTGTAACAGACTTCCTTTAATATTAGGCAAGACTGTATCTTAATTAGGGCTTGCATTCTGGGGGGTTATTAATTTCATTTTTCAGTGTTAATTTTTAAAATTTTTTGAATTTTATGTAGGTATCCAAAAATCACAGTTTTTCGGCACTCACTCTTGAAACTGGTGCCACTGGCCAAAAATTCTTTTCAACACAGGTCTGAAGTGTTTCACCAGGGCAGATGAGGGGGTGGACAAAGAGTGAATCACCAGGGAGAAGCTGTTTACAGGCATTGTTGCCAACTCTCAGCAATTGCTGGTGAGATCTGATGCTCTTATTAAAACCCCTGCTATGTAATTACCTGAGCTCTACTTCCATTTAATAAGAATCATAACAACAGAAGCCTGAAAACATGGCCTGGTTGTCTCCGCCCTTTTTCTGACTAAATAATTGTGTGTACTTCACAGGACATATTATTGAGTAACGCCTCATAGCCCTATCTTAGGAGGCAGACAAGTATTATTCCTCCTATTTTACAGAAGGTATAAGGAGATTGATGAGTTGCACAAGGTCGTCACTAGCAGAATTGGGAATAGAACTTTCTCTGTTTCTAATGTGACAGGCCCGAATTTGCCAAATGAGGGTGCTTGTTTGTACTGTGAGTAATCACTACAGCACACTTCCTTCCAGAACCAGGAAGAGAACCCAGGAATCCTGATTCGTACCATTCTTCTGCTGTCTAGAAAATAATTGGGTAAGTCACTGGCACCGTGGGGGTTGCATTGTACTACAGCTGGGCTGCTGTTTTAATTCAACAGTTTTGTTTGATTAAGAAATGAAAATAAAATGCTATTGATTTTAACCCATTAAAATTCGTGGAGTTATTGAAGAGACAGGGTCTGAGAAATAAATGATTTACTGTTTCTTAATAAAAGTGCTATACCTGGTCCTGCTACACAAGAACGAAAAACATATGTGAACTGGGCTCAAGCATAGCTGCTTGTTTGTACGTGCCTGGATGCCAACAGTTTCGGATCTACTGTGTTTCAGTAGCCTCCAGTACCACCAAAATCAAATTACATACTTACAAAGATCAATTCCCCTATGTAACACTAACAATATTTTTAACTGCAACTATTAGCAAAAGAGAAAGTGCCCTGAACTGATAAGCAGTGCTGTTTGCAAAACAAATCCACAGTCTACTTCAAAACAGTTTGCTGCTGCATGAAGAACTTATCAAGAATTCTAAGAGAAGTGAGAATTTGCTTTCTGGCCCTTTCCTGACTTTCTCACGCCCCAGTGAACCCCAGAATCATTTAGTCATGCACCCTACAGTTCTGCTGCAGTCGTCAACCTGTAACCTTGATTTATGTGTTCCCAATTAATAAATTTAAAGCTAAGGATTAAAACCAAACTGAATTCTTTAAGTGCAAGTCTCCAAGGCTGTTACAGATCATTTATTTTAGTGGAGGATTGTGAATGACACAATGAGTGACAGAATTAAAAACTTTATTTAAAACAAAATAATTAGATAAAACAAATAGGATTACAATATAAACCATACACTGCATTTCTACTCACATTCCAAGATGAAATGGTGCATCCAGAGGTGATCAGACCCTGGATGAGAAGAATGGGTATATAATCTTTTCTCAAGCAGTATCTTGATGGTAGATGAGCAAGCTAATGTAAAATTAGTGTATATCCTTTTTATAATGAATTATAACAACACCCCTTAATTAATTAACACTAAGCATACTTATTATCATATCTATATTTCAGCTATCATAATAAAATATTTTCTACTTTCTCATTGGCTATGTAACAAACATTATCTTAATTAACACCTGCATAATATCATTCCAGTAACTATCAAGACAGGTAGCATTCTTCCAACATTCACATTTTGTCTAAAACACTCATTAAAACCCAAAAGTGTTTATAGTATGACCTGGGGTTATGTCCTAACTTATCTCTAACTTGCCTCTGAATTGTCTCACTTCACTCATATTTTATTAGGCCTTTACTATTAAGCTCAAATTTAGGCCTACAAACCTTTTCTCTACTTATATTTCTATTTAACATAAGCAAGCATCATCTCTATAGGCTACACTATTGATCATGAGAAGGAGGTGAAGAGTTCCTTATGGAAGAGTCGGAGAGTAAAATCCTAGCCCCGTTGAAGTCAATAGAAGTTTTGCCATTGACCACAATGGGGCTGTATGAATTTAGTAGAAAATGGTAACATTTGTTTAGGCTTTCTCAACCATCATATAGAATTTTTAATATAAAATTTTATCTTTGCTATAGACTTCTATAGGATGGTTAAAAAAACCAGCAACTAAAGAAAGGGTATTATTCCCTATTTAATTCTGTGGGTAAGATTCGCCACTGCCTTTAACCCTTTGTAGTTATTTACAACTGGGTCAAGTGAATGTACAATTATATTAAATCAGAATAGCATTTATATGTGAAATAGAAATGTACATGAATGTGAAATTGACATTAATTTTGCACAGGAGTAAATGACTGTGAAGTAGAAGACAATAGAAGATCAAACTCCATAATTTCATAGAGTACTTTCTTGAGGACCTTATTATATTTCTACTGGTTTATTTACTATGAAATTATAAAAGATATTTGCCATAAAGGGATGTGGCGGCAGGACCAGCATCCACTCAGCTGGACAGAACCTCAGTACAAGCATCAAGTTAATTAGACAAAAACCTCTCAGGGATTTCACGTTTAGCCACAGGTCTTTCTGAGGTGCAAAATAAAACAGCAAATTCTCTGTTTATCTTTGCTTCAGGCATCTTAGCAGTCTTCAAATACAAAAACAAACAGTATCAACCAGACAGTTCTTAATGTATCCTGATATCTGTGTTCTGGCTTCAAAATAACAAACACTCCATCCTTGCTGAGAGCCCTAAAAGAAGCTCAGGATCTTTTTTTGCATCTCTGAGCCTCATTAACTCAAGTGCAGGTAGGAAGCATATGGCTTCCTCCAGTTACATTCATTTCAGGGAGGCATTCCCAGAAACTCTACAAAATCTAGTCCAGAACAACTAGATTCAACCCTCAAATTTAATCCTCAGAATTTAGGACTGAACTCTCAAATGCTCACACAGGGGAGGGATGCATTAAGGCTGCGGGCCTCTCCAGGGAACACCAATGTATATGTGTTCACATACCTCTCTCCATTGACTATGCTCTTAATTCATCTCTGTGAGAAAAGGGACAGAACAGAATCCTTCTCTCCCCCCATCCAGCAGCTCCACTGAGGTTGTTGCAGTCCTGTAAGGGAAAGAGACCAGGATTCATGGAATTCTGCTTTGGAAAGTGAGATGGGGAGGGACTGCAGCACAATTTCGTGAGCTTCTCCCTTTCCCTCACTCTTTTAGCAGCTCTGTAGCTCCTGACAATTAAGCAGTAGAGAATCCTTTTGTTTTCTTTCTTAGGGCCTGGTTTTCTTCCCTTTTATGTTTATGTAACACCACTGACTGCATTGGAGTTGCTTCTGATATGCACTGGTGTGAGATGAGAATCAGGCCCTTTATTTTGATTGCTAACGTAAGTTCAAATAAAGCAGGAATCTGCGACCTTTAGCATATTTTAATTTGGGGGATGTATGGCTGATACGCTTAAAGATATTTTTATATCAATTGTTTCAGAATTATTCTCTACCTCTACAACTTTTAATGGTCAGCAAAATCTAATTCCACACTGGTCAGTCAAAGTTTTGAAGAAACTGAAATGCAGGCTTTAATAGGATGTTTTCCAGAAAGCTCAGATGTTACTGGTAGTTGTTTAACTTTAGTAGTTTCCACTACCATACATCATCCAATCTGTGATATTATAAATCTCTCTCTGAGCATAGGAGTATATAGATTAAATAGAAAATTACACCTTAAAGTATCTTTATTTAAAAGTTACAACTTTGTAACAATAATAGGCCTATTTTTATGTTGTTTCTTGTGGGACAAACTATCCAGATTCTATACATCATTGAACTTTTGATCATTTATTAAACAGTTGGCAATTCAGAATTTCACCTGAATAGGAAATTTAATGATGTGTGAAAATGAAGATATGAATAATTCAGTCAGTGCTGCATTTATTGATCTTCAAAATGACTTTTTATGCCATAGACCATTCTTTACCGAGTAATAAATTTTATAGTTTTGGTTTTAATGAGGAAGTGATTAAGTACCAAAATGTTAAATTAACTTATACAGAATTTCTTGGCTTGTCTCTTTAAAGCCAGATCCTGTTCCCACTGGAATTTTGGGTAAAATTTTCAAAGATGTCTAAGGGAATTAAGCAACCAACTCCTATTGAGACTCCGTGGGAGTTGGATGTTTAACTCCTATTAGGCTACATCAAAAATCCCAGACCATATGTCATTGTTGCTATCCTAATAGTATTCTTTCATGTAAATGGGCACTACGGTTGCTGCATGGAAAGTGTGGGATCAGGACTGGGAGGATAGGAATAGAGGTGTGTACAAGACTCTCTTTCTTAAAAAGTGATTGGCTATAACAAAAGCTTAAGAACCACCAATTTATTTGATTTCTCTGACCCATTATTGTGTTCTGTAGTATATTAATGATCTGAATGTTTATGAGATTGTTTTTGGCATGATGTTCTATGGACGATAATTTGCCAACTGTCAGAAGCAAATCATGTCCTTTTATACTTATACATATGTAACTCTGACATAAATATAAGTACTAAAGTTATCATGTTTTCCACTGGAAATTTATTAGAATTGCTCCATTCTCAGTATAAACAAAGGACTGAATTCTCGCCAGCATCTGAATTCCAGTCAACACAGGGAAATAGGGTGAGCCAACAGGGAACCAGTTATGATGCTGTGATTTGTGTTGACTTAGCCCCAGTGCTAGTAAGAGCAGACTACCTGCTGTACAGAGGTATGCTAGGCACGGACTTTACACCAGTGGAGAGTGAGTGTAGGAGTTTGGCAGAGTCATCCTGATCCCAGTCATGTTCTGATTCTTTTGTTTGAAACCATGGTAATTAGTTGTTTCAAGTCTTTGATTTTATGCTCCAGGCACTTTTAAATCTGATTTCTAATCTTCTAAATCCTGTAATCAAATTCTCACTCGTTTACATTAAACATTTTAACAGTGATTATTTGTATTCCTTAATGAGAAATATTTGCCTATTTGATTATTTTCCTGGGATAATCATGATTAAAATCCTAATCCCCCAAAAGATGCTTTTTTAGAAATACAAAATATTCTGGATTTAGTTAGGAAAATTAGGAGATATAAATGAGATTTAAGAGCTACCCTGGGGTGTGCAATTTGAAAAAAAACATCTTATACAACTTTCTTCAGCTATAAAGCCAAGTGGATGAAAAGTAGCCCTGGAAACAAGGGAGGAAGGTATAGAATGTAATTTTACATTATTAAGCCGCAGTTATCCAGTATTTCAGATGCTTTATTATTTGTGTTTCCTGTCAAAATGCAGTTATGAAGTGGGGAACTTTTTTCTTTAGATTTTGTCAGAATTTCTGGAGAACTTTTGCTGACCTGAACTTATTTCATAAGGAAATGCAACCACCCTTATGTTAAACTTGTCTTTTTGGTTGCTGTTTTTTGTGATAATTGATATCAAAATGTGGAGAATCTCTCCAACTCCTCCAAAGTGCATGGAGAAATAAGAACTCTCTCTCATATAGCAGCAGTCTTCTTCTGCTGTGTTTATTACGTTGAAAGGGCTCTTTGAAGATCATTATGTCTGTAAAGGGAAGGGTCCTAATTTTCAGCATCTTGTACAAAGGTCCTTTTGTCTGCAAGGGGGTGGGGCTGAGTGTCTTACACTTGATGGTTTCTCATTAAAATCTCTATTGTTAGCAACATCTGACACACATAGAGCCCTTCATTTTTGGTTTTTATTTTACCTATTTTTTCCCAGGAATTTATCGACGTTTATTACTACAACAACAACAACAAAACAGCTGAAAATCAGTGCAAAAAACAATTAAACTCCATATTTACCAAGAAAAAATATTATTTTGATGGATGGAAGGACAGGAGAAAAAACTATTCAGTAGATTAATGGTTTGATGAATGAAATTCATTGTGGGTTGCTACAAAACTAAAACAGAACTCAAAACACAATTTCACCTCTCATCCCCAAATAAAACTTTTTTTATTTGAATAAATAGTTTACTGTTGTAGACTTAGAACTGTTAGCCTATACATATTTACATTTAACAATTGGGCCCAACATTTTAAAATATTTATAAACCCTCCCTGTCTTAAGTGAAATCCTTCAGTGTAATTTCCACAAGCCCTGAGTAGCATAGGCTTATAGCAATCTTTTTAAGGAGTCTTTTCTAAGGCCCGTTCTTCTACAGTCTTGGATGTAGCCAAATTTTGAAAATACTCTCTCCACATCAGCTGAGCCAGCTTGAAATGTGTACGTGATGGGCGTGAGATTCATCAGTCTGTTCAGATGCACATGCACTTCAGAGCTTGCGTGTGTGCATGTTTGTTTATTTGTGTGTATCTTCTAAACTAATAAATAGCCTTACTGCAACAGGCAGCTCTGCATATACCCACAGACTAATGTATTATTGTAATACATATCTCTTATACAATGTATTGTATTTTCCTAATAAAACAAGTTATTTTTATATATTTGAATGATACAAAAGTAGGGTGAAAATTGGAAAAAGATTAATAATACTTTTTATAAAATCCAGAGGGTTTGGGGGAGTAAAAATCCCTTTAAACTGAAAACGAAGGGCTTAGACACACACACTTCATGATTGGCTTGTTGTATTATTTGAGGGTATTGTAAGCTGCTTCCTGGTCTATCCTGCCCCTCTGAAGTCAATGGGAAAGCGTCTGGTAACTTCAATGGTCCAGGATCAGGCTCTAATTGCCCTTATAGACATTAATAGAAGGCCACATTTTCAAAAGTCACTCTAAAAATGTGCTCATAAATTTGTGGTTGTATCCACTTGCCCATGCAACATTTTATTTGCATATGAAAATATTTTTCCTGCAAACTGGCTAACTACATGCATAAGACATTGTGTCCATGCATAATCATGCAAATTTCGTGAGTACATCTTTAGAGGTCCTTTTGAAAATTAACTAATCTAATGGCCTTGCTGAGTTGTATGGAGCACTATTGTTGACTGGCCACCAGTGGTTTAACCGCTTTGTAATCTATTCCTGCTTCAAGCACATCTGAGCAACATGGCAATTAAGACACCAGCAGTAGACCAACCACTCTCCATTAGCATTCCCATTTGTGGTAGGGAACCTGAAGAAAATACTACTATAGACAAGATCTAGCAAGCTAAATTCTCTGCTGAGCTAGCCTGAAGAAAACCGCAGCGATGTCCGTGATGTTACTGCGTACTGTAAGAGTGGGCAGAATTTGGTATAGCATTTTAAAATAGGACATTAGCATCCACTACAGCATAACAATAGCAAAATTAAAACAAAAAAATTAACTGAGGACAGTAGCACTAGAAAGCCATCATTAAAATAACCTTGGACAATGTCATGTGAGGAAAGCAAACCTCTCACGTTTACTGTGCTTCTGCTTGACATCCAAAATGGAGTCCCTACAGGAATATAGGTAAGAAATGATGGGCATTAAGGGCTTGATCCTGCTCATACTGACTTCAGTGGTGCAGGATTAGGGCTTAAGGGAGTCTAGGAATATTCATTCCCCAGAGGTGAATGAATGTATTGAACAGGCTATCAGAAGAAGCGGGAACTCGTAAGAATTAGATAGGTACCTCACGTGGGACAAAACATGTAGGGTTCGCATAGAGCGGCTACACGAGTGATCTTCCAGTGGTGCAGCTGCCTCGGTACAGTTGTGCCACTGTAAGCTCGCTAGTGTACACCTGGCCTTAGATTCTTTATCCAACCTGACACATGGCTCTAGTACTCCAGAAGTCTCAGAAGAATAAATTCCATCTGGGGAAACCTGAACAGCCGCTGGAGGAAACAGATTCAAGTGCCATTCCAGTATGAACAATAGATCACACAAACTGTGTTCTCAGTTGAGTAAGGCCTGAAACCAAATGCCTACCATCACTGAGGTATTATCAAGAGCCCAGCTCTGCAGCTCAAGTTCACGGACAGAGTTCCATTACTATCATTGGGGCTACTCACGTGAGTAAGGGCTGTTGGACAGGACTATGAGGGTAGATCTACACTGTGATTAAAGACCCACGGTACAGATGCGGCTGGCCTGGGTCAGCTGACTCGGTCTCATGGGGCTCAGGCTGAAGCCCAGGCTCTGAGACCCTGCAAGGGGGGAAAAGGTCTCAGAGCCCAGACTCCAGCTAAAGCCCAAGCATCTACACTGCAATGTTTAGACACCCCTCCTCCCCCAGTCTGACCCTGTGAGCCTGAGTCAGCTGATCCAGGCTCAGACTCGGTGCTGTGGGTTTTTTTCCACAGTGTAGACATACCCCGAGTGTGCACAAAACATGATGTATTAATGCTGAATACTGGCTGTCTGGAGTGCTTACCTAGATGCCTAAGGGCTTGAGGAGGAAAAAACCTTTCCTGCTTTTAAGACAGAGCCACAGATGTTTTGCCCCAAAAGTTTACATTTTAAAAAATATTAGTATTTAGGCAGAATCATCTAGAAACAAGCATCTAAAAGAGGTCATATTATTATTATTCATTTGCATTACAACAGTGCCTAGGGACACAATCTTGATTGGCTCTGTCATGCTATCTGGAGTGACTCATGACCATGAGTGCCTACCTCAAAGCCGACTGTCAAAAACAGGGCAGACACCTGAAACTGGCAGTGTGGTCTATAATTAGTTTTCACCAAGCCAGTAACAATTATGAATTCCTGGATCACTATAATAGTCTGTTTCCTTAGACTCTCCAGTCCATCTTGCCACCCAGACAAACTGGACTTAGTGATAAATGGTCACATTCACCAAAGATCGCACCACATTCAGATTGCTTCCAGTCCCAAGAAACCAGTCACTTATCACCAGATCTGTTGGTACCCTAGATCCTACACCAAAGACAACACCTGTAGTCAATCTTGTAATAAGCTATCTAAAGGTTTATTAACTAGGAAAAAGGAAGAAGAGAGTTATTTACACGTTAAAGCAAGCAAACTTATACACACAAATGAGTTACCATCTAAATCCTAAGAGTGACAGAGTTGTAGTAATCTGTCAATTCTAAATGTCTTTCACAGGGCAGACCCAGGAGGCAACCCCTGGGGATCTCTGGTTTCAGTTTGGAGACTCTGGCCCTGTCAGAGTTCAAACAGCCAAAAAGATTGAAATTTTTCCTGTGGCTTTGTTTTATTTCCTTCATTCAGCTTTGAAGGCCACAGAACGAGCTACCTTGTACATAGCATTTCCCTGGTGCAATAGGGCCATTAACCAATCCTTTGTATTCTGATGATTCTTGGTGGCCCATCTGATTTTGATAGTTCTTCTGGATGGGTGGGGCGGGGGGGGGAGGAGAATGATTCCCACACTTGAGTTCACAAGTTCAGGGCAAACATTTTTAAAGTTATGAAGCAAAACTTGCATATTTTCTGATAGACATTACAAGTGAGATCAATACTTGCAGCAACTTACAAGTGTTTTATTGCGTCTAAACACTAAATACATTCTTATAAGACTAATACCTATTTTGAGCAAAACTAATGTACAGGTAACCTGGTCTGGTCTCCAGTTACGAGCTTGTCAGTTCTTAGCTAATGCCTGCACCCTGGGCAAGAGCTGGCATCTGACCTGCCAGCGTCACAAGCTCCTATATCTTGCTATGCTCTGTGCAAACACACAGTAAGAAACATCCTCACCCTCAAGAGCTAACAGTATTAGTAGATAAGACAAAGCATGGGAGAAAGGAATGCACCTTCAGCTGTTGTCTCTATTTTTGCTTACAACGTTCATTTTTTCAAACCATTTAACACGGCTGTCAGTAGGCCCAGTCCTGCACAGTGCTTAGAAATTTTTGCCAGGTGCTGAAGCCCAGCCCCTCAAACGTGTCTAGGTGCCTAGCTTCCATTGATCTCATTGGGCATTAGGTGCCCAAATACCTTTGAGGATCTGGGCCTGAGTGCCTTCAACTCCCGTGAAAGTGGTCAGCATTTTGAAGAAGACAGTATTGCGAACCCCATGTATTGAAAACTTATGAGTCAGGCCCCACAAATCATGAGATTTTAAGACAAATAACACTGGTCTACAATTTTTGAGAAGTCGTCTGCTTCAGAGATAAAATGTGCTATTTATTATGTATTTTGATGTGCTGAATTCAAATATGACAATTAAAACAACTGATTGGCTACTGTTTCTAAGATATTTAAGTTTTTACATTTTATGTCTATGTATATTGTGTAGATAGTAGAGTTTTAATCATAAATTGTAAACCTAGGTCTTTTCATGTGTTTATGGTTGCTTTACATGATAATATTTCACCTGTCCTGTTTATGTAACACTTTAAAAATCAGCAAAAGGGTTATATAAATAAAATGTATTATGAAACAAAAGGCAAAAAAACTATTATGTACATAGTTTAGTCCTATTCAGTGTCTACTCGGCGCTTCTTGGCTTGTCTCTTGTATTCATTAAATGGAGCATCTCTTGTCACTGTCCAGCAATAGTCTGCAAGCATTCATGGGCTCCATTTGCCCTGATAGCGTTTCTCCATTGTTGCAATGTCCTGGTGAAATCGCTCGCCGTGCTCGTCGCTCACTGCTCCGCAGTTCGGTGGAAAAAAATCTAAATGAGAGTGCAAAAAATGTATCTTTAGTGACATGTTGCAACCAAGGCTTTTGTATGCCTTGAGGAGGTTTTCCACCAACAACCGGTAGCTGTCTGCCTTGTTGTTTCCGAGAAAATTTATTGCCACTAACTGGAAGGCTTTCCATGCCGTCTTTTCCTTGCCACGCAGTGCATGGTCAAATGCATCATCTCGAAGAAGTTCACGAATCTGAGGACCAACAAAGACACCTTCCTTTATCTTAGCTTCACTTAACCTTGGAAATTTTCCACGGAGGTACTTGAAAGCTGCTTGTGTTTTGTCAATGGCCTTGACAAAGTTCTTCATCAGACCCAGCTTGATGTGTAAGGGTGGTAACAAAATCTTCCTTGATTCAACAAGTGGTGGATGCTGAACACTTTTCCTCCCAGGCTCCAATGACTGTCGGAGTGGCCAACCTTTCTTGATGTAGTGGGAATCTCTTGCTCGACTATCCCATTCACAGAGAAAACAGCAGTACTTTGTGTATCCAGTCTGCAGACCAAGCAAGAGAGCAACAACCTTCAAATCAGCCACAAAGCTGCCACTGATGTTGGTCATAGTTTATGCACCTCAAAAGTTGTTTTATGTTGTCATAGGTTTCCTTCATATGGATTGCATGACCAACTGGAATTGATGGCAAAACATTGCCATTATGCAGTAAAACAGCTTTAAGACTCGTCTTCGATGAATCAATGAACAGTCTCCATTCATCTGGATCGTGAACGATGTTGAGGGCTGCCATCACACCATTGATGTTGTTGCAGGCTACAAGATCACCTTCCATGAAGAAGAATGGGACAAGATCCTTTTGACGGTCACGGAACATGGAAACCCTAACATCACCTGCCAGGAGATTCCACTGCTGTAGTCTGGAGCCCAACAGCTCTGCCTTACTCTTGAGTAGTTCAAAATTCCTGACAAGGTCATTCAGTTCACCTTGTGTTATGAGGTGTGGTTCAGAGGAGGAGGATGGGAGAAAATGTGGGTCCTGTGACATTGATGGTTCAGGACCAGAAGTTTCATCCTCTTCCTCTTCCTCGTCTGACTCAAGTGAGAATGATTCTGGTGCATCAGGAACCAGCAGTCCTTCTCCGTGGGGTACTGGGCGTATAGCTGATGGAATGTTTGGATAATGCACAGTCCACTTTTTCTTCTTTGACACACCTTTCCCAACTGGAGGCACCATGCAGAAGTAACAATTGCTGGTATGATCTGTTGGCTCTCTCCAAATCATTGGCACTGCAAAAGGCATAGATTTCCTTTTCCTGTTCAACCACTGGCGAAGATTTGTTGCACAAGTGTTGCAGCATATGTGTGGGGCCCACCTCTTGTCCTGATCTCCAATTTTACAGCCAAAATAAAGGTGATAGGCTTTCTTAACCATAGTGGTTATACTGCGCTTTTGTGATGCAAAAGTCACTTCACCACAAACATAGCAGAAGTTATCTGCACTGTTCACACAAGTACGAGGCATCTCTGCTCACTTTGGCTAAATAGAAATGTGTCCCTTTGCAAAATCAAACACTGACAAATAAGAGAGCACGACACTGTATGATTTCTGGAGCTGATATAGGGCAATTTGTTCAGCAGAGTGATGTAAGCTTCATTATGATTGCATCATCCATGACTTCTAGGAATAACATGATGCAATTCATATCATGTATGACGCAATACCAGCTTCAGATTGCATCATTCATTGGTTTGCCTAAAAAGCAAGTACTGTCCAAACCCAGTCATAGATTTATTCATAGATCCAGTCAAAGATGTATTTTAGTCATTTCTGGTTTAAATTGAGATCCCTTCCCTTTATAACTCACTTATCCTCCGCCATTTCCAAGTCAAGGGTCGTATATACTGACCCAATAGCATATCTTGAAAACTAGAGCCAATCAACAATTTTAAGCATCATTTTCATTCTCAGTGACCCAGAATTAGTAAAGTTTGACTACATTTATTTCAGAAGCATTTTGGCTGTAGAGCAGTGTAATACATTGCACATTCTTCTTATTTGTCTCTTGGTTTCTGAGCCTTCAGAGTCTACTTGGGTCATGTTTGCAGGCTTTTCTCCAGAGCCAGGAGGGCACAAAACTTGACTTTCATTTAAAAAATAATTCTTACATAATTCCAGAAGTTGGAGGTTTAAGAAAAACTTCAGCTACCATAGGAGTTGGCAATTCAGTGCCTCGTAGAATTGGATCCGAAATATGAGTGGGTGGTACGCAGGGAGATTGGAGAAAAAGTTACCCAGATCTTCAAAGTCTATTTCAAGACAATGTTTTCTTTATGATTTTTGACAAAAAACAACAGTCAAAGTCTATTATTTATTTTTATCCTATGTTGCCTAAAAGGAGATACAGTAGCTTAGGGTCAAGGCTTATACAGTTTTCCATGCGGATCTGAAAATGTATGCTGTAGTCTGCTGGCCTGTCCCTCACCCAGGGAAGGACTGACACCATCTGAATCATGCCCTGATTTTAGGGCTTTATTTATGGGTGGTACTGACAGTCTTCAGCCAACCCCCACAAATAAACAGTTGAACATAAATCCCAACAACTTAACCAGGTCCTTTCCCCTGAACCAGGGGCTTCCTTGTCAGAGTGTCCCTGAACCCAGCAGCTCTTCCCCCAGCCCTCTTATAGGCCATCTGCCTGGGAATCACCCTATTCCAGAGACTGGCACAGGAGCCAACCTGCTTTCTGCAGTTGTCCTCCTTCCATTGAGCTCTTTCAGCCTTTATAGGAGTTGGATGCTCATCAGGCAATCGCTGACCACTTACAAACTACCAGGCCCCAACCTGTTCTTAACAGGGCTCCACTTCAGGATAGGGCTGGCTGGTCCCACATCCTTATAGTGGCAACCCCCTCTGTTACACATACCAAGAGGTAAATCATGGAATGGTAATGAATTAATTTTGTTTGAGAGTTTCATTATATTGGTGTTTCAGCCGTGAAAATTATTTCTTTGTAAACAGCATGGTGCCTCATTTTAGTTTCATTATGTACAATCTCTCAAATATCTGAGCAAGAAAGAATCAGAAACAATGTAAAATAACTCTGTCCAAGTCATCGTTTGCTTGGTTTATCTGCTGCCACATTATAGAATGTTTCTAGTTGAGTTCTCTTCATTACCCTCTGTGAGTAGGAAATTGGGTTATTCAATCCCTTTCACTCTGTTTTATATAATTTAGTACAAACTTAATATTATTTTTATTATGTGTCACCCTCCAATTTCTAGGTAAGCTCCATAGATTTGCATCAGTAATTTTAAACATCTTAATAAGATCTTAAATATAAAAATCAGTTTAAATAGGGATTCCACAAATAGTTTCAATAATGTTGTCAAAGCCACTAGCTCTGAACAGCTATTTTTAAAAATAATCTTCTACATTAGTTATTTTAGCGATATCAGGAAAAATTGAGTTTTGGCAACCTTTTTTGCCTAGAGTTATGCTCCTAAATCCACATTTAGGCACTCGGACACTTATAGAACTTCTGAAAATTGGGCATTTTTATTTAGGTACCCAAATATGGATTTAGGAGCCAAAGCCCTGATCTACACACTTTTTGTTTGTTTGGTGGTATAACTATTTCAGTTAGATGTGTAATTTTTTTTCTAAAATAGTTATACTGGTACAGCCCCTAGTGTGAATGCAGTTACACTACTATAAAAGTGCCTTATATCGAGCTAGCTTATTCTCCTTCCCATCTGGTATAAGCAATACAACTTGTGTGTGTAGACAACCTTATCTTTAGTCACCATGTTTGAAATTTTTGACCTTAATTTTTACTAACTTTCAGATTATCTTCTTATTTCTAAACCTCATTTGTTATCAAGGATGATTCACAGATTGCAAAGCTGAATGACAAATAGCAGTCATCCATCTCCTACATCTGGGGGCCACAAATACAAAATTTGGCCTTTTTTTGACTGCTTCCCTCTCTTTCTTCCTTCCCCATTAACAATACTTAAGTCTTGTCTGTGCCGAATCTCCAACAAGTTATTGCGGTCTAAACCACATTCTCAGACAGATACGTGGATAAACTGTTGTGCTGTACCCCCCAGATTCAATTAAATGAAGAAATAGAGCTGGGTATCATTATCATATTAACCTCCTAGAGTTATTCAAATAGCTCAGTTATTTTCTATCTATCCACCCCTCTTCGGGTATCAGCATGTGAACAAAACTTCTTGCTCAGCAAAGCTAACTCAGCATATGACCTTGATCTTTATCCATGCCATCCACCAACACAAACAGCAAAGGGATACGTACATACCTACAAAACACTTCTAACATATACAGATGTTGGGCCAAATACATCCCCATTGTAATTCATTATGGAATTAGAACAGGGAATTATTTGTCCTGAAACAGAAATTAAAATAAATGTTATAAACCATATTTAATTTTTGTCACTCTATATTTCAGAGGCAGAAGCTCAGTTTCATTGATATTTCTTTTCTTTTTCTCTACCTAATAAGAAACCAGTAGAACAGTCAATTCCTGTGTTTGTTGTATCATCAACCTGGGGCCACAGGGAATGCTGCAGAATGATGAAGCAAATCAGAGTCCAAACTAATGACTAAAAACTGTTAAATTGTACACTCTCTGGTACCACTAAAAATACTTGAGGACACTAAACAACAAGAAGCTCATTAATATTAGAACACACAGGGCACAATACATCAAAAATAATCAAGAATCTAGAAGGTGAAAACCTCATGTAGTGTATTTCTTTATAATATTAGCAAAGGCAATAACAGATGCTGTTCAAGCCAACTTTTAATTAAACCTGACAATGCACACAAAACATTTGATGTGGTAACAATCAACACTAATACAATCTTGTTGTAGAAATATCCTCAAAAGCATTTGATAGTTGAGCTGGATTGAAAACAATGAAATGACAGATACACTACTAATCTGGTACTGTGGTGACGTCTATAACCTTTTACACACAGCGGAAGGATTAGTAAAACACAAAGAATCACAGTAGCTATTTTCACATGACAGGCTGTAAATGAATGGAACAGAGATGTAAAGATGGATGATAAAATGAGTGAACAGGTACACTGAATACTTTATATTAAGAATGTCATTGCTTTTCTTATGCTATGTTATTGACACTGCATTGTTAATACTGTCTAAAAGAGTTCCTATTTGATATGCAGTGGAATTACTGAAGAAATCTAATAACTAGAGATAAATCTAACTTTAATACTGGGACCATACATGCAAAATGATGTGTTCTAAATTAGCTGTTACCACTCAAGGAAGAAGATCTTGGTGTCATTGTGACAGGTTTCAGAGTAGCAGCCGTGTTAGTCTGTATCCGCAAAAAGAACAGGAGTATTTGTGGCACCTTAGAGACTAACAAATTTATTAGAGCATAAGCTTTCGTGGGCTACAGGCCACTTCTTCGGCTGCATAGAATGGGACATATATTGAGGAGATATATATACACATACAGAGAGCATGAACAGGTGGGAGTTGTCTTACCAACTCTGAGAGGCCAATTAAGTAAGAGAAAAAAACTTTTGAAGTGATAACCAAGATAGCCCAGTACAGACAGTTTGATAAGAAGTGTGAGAATACTTACAAGGGGAGATAGATTCAATGTTTGTAATTGCTCAGCCATTCCCAGTCCTTATTCAAGCCTAAGTTGATTGTATCTAGTTTGCATATCAATTCCAGCTCAGCAGTTTTTCGCTGGAGTCTGTTTTTGAAGCTTTTCTGTTGCAAAATTGCCACCCGCAGGTCTGTCATTGAATGACCAGACAGGTTAAAGTGTTCTCCTACTGGTTTTTGAGTGTTATGATTCCTGATGTCAGATTTGTGTCCATTAATTCTTTTGCATAGAGTCTATCCGGTTTGGCCAATGTACATGGCAGAGGGGCATTGCTGGCACATGATGGCATATATCACATTGGTAGATGTGCAGGTGAACGAGCCCCTGATGGTATGGCTGATGGGATTAGGTCATATGATGATGTCACTTGAATAGATATGTGGACAGAGTTGGCATCGGGCTTTGTTGCAAGGATAGGTCCCTGGGTCAGTGTTTTTGTTCAGTGATGTGTGGTTGCTGGTGAGTATTTGCTTCAGGTTGGGGGGTTGTCTGTAAGCGAGGACAGGTCTGTCTCCCAAGATCTGTGAGAGTGAGGGATCATCTTTCAGGATAGGTTGTAGATCTTTGATGATGCGCTGGAGAGGTTTTAGTTGGGGGCTGAAGGTGACAGCTAGTGGTGTTCTGTTATTTTCTTTGTTGGGCCTGTCTTGTAGGAGATGACTTCTGGGTACTCATCTGGCTCTGTCAGGTTTCACGTGCCACTAATACATTTTAACGTTTTTAGAAGGTCTCTCTCTATAAGTCTATATATAATATAAATAAACTACTGTTGTATGTAAAGTAAATAAGGTTTTCAAAATGCTTAAGAAGCTTCATTTAAAAGTAAATTAAAATGCTGATCTTAAGCCGCCGACCTGCTGAGCCCGCTGCCAGCCTGGGGTTCCGTTCACCTAGGCCGGCAGTGGGCTGAGTGGGGCCTGCAGCCGGAACGCTGCCTGGCAAGGGGCCGGCAGCCAGAACCCCAGGTTGGCAGCGGGCTGAGCGGGGCCAGCGGCTGGGACCCCAGCTGGCCAGAACCCGAGGCCAGAACCCCAGCCAGAACCCCAGACCGGCGGTGGGCTGAGCGAGGCCGGGACCCCAGACCGGCGGCGGGCTGAGCGGGGCCGGCACCCTAGACAAGCAGTGGGCCGAGCGGCTCAGCCCGCTGCCGGTCTGGGATTCTGTCTGTTGGCTCCTGCCAGCCAGGGTCCCAGCTGCTGGCCCCGCTCAGCCTGCTGCCAACCTGGTGTTCAGGGTGGGGATGTGCGGGGTCCAAGAGTCAGGGCAGTGGGTGTGTGTGTGGGGGGGGGGGGCTGGGGATGTGTGGAGTGTGCAGGAGTCAGGGAAGAGGGCTGGGGGCATGTGAGTGGGTGGAGGAGTCAGGGATGGGGTCGTGGGGGGGATGCAGGGGGCTGGAGTGCAAGGGGGGTGCAGGGGTCAGGGCAGAGGGCTGGGGGGTGGGCTGGGATCAGGGGGGGTGCTCCTTGCCCCCTGAGCGGCTCACGGCAGGGGGCTGGAGGGATACGCCCCGCTCCTACCCTCCTTCCCCCTTCCTCTTCTTCGCCGCCTTACTGGTCTGAGCAGCGAGGGCGCTGGAGCTGCTCTTCTCCCCTCCCTCGCAAGGGCCATCGGCGGCAAGGAGGGAGAGAAGGCAGGGCTCCACACAGCACGCTGGGGGAAGAGGCGGGAGAGGGGGAAACTTGGCTGCCAGCGGAGCCTGCTGTACAGCAGCAGCCGGCAGGAGCAAGCTTGCTTCTACCCCTGCCTCCGCCAGAGAGAGCAGTAGGTGGGGGGGCGGAGAAGCGCGGGCTGGGTCGGGCAGGATTTATAATGGCACGCTGCTGCCTGCTGGAGTCCGTCTCAGCCCGCCGCTGGGGTTCAGCAGCGGGCTGAGCGGGACCCTGGCAGGCAGCAGTGTGCCATTAAAAATCGGCTCGCGTGCTGTCTTTGGCACACGTGCCATAGGTTGCCGACCCCTGGCCTATGCCTTAATCCAGCTGTGTACAGACCTTTCCCAATCTCTGATTTTCCCTTTGGCCCCTATTGGATTGAGCTTCTCTGATGTCCAACAGTTTACCCAATAAAGAGGAAAGTCCCCTAGTTATGTTGAAAGGATCAGTCCTTTCTTCAAACCATCACTGTTTTTGTTGTTTTAATCATGTTCAGCACTACAATTGCTTCCAAGGAACCATGAAGGGTTATTCATTTTCATAGTGAATAATAATTTTATTATGTACACTTTAGTTATTATGAAAATGATTGGCCTTATTCTGTTCCTAGTTACACTGATGAAAATCAGGAGTAACTGCTTAGGGGCTAATGGAGTTAAACCAGCGTAAAACTGATATAAGTGAAATCAGAATCTGGCAAACAAGTCCAAGAAATACTAGAATAATTATCATTGTAAAAACTAACTAACTATTAAATTTCTTTCACATTTACTAAACTGTTATTTAAATCACCATTAGCTAAAATAGAGAAGGCCTGTTCTGGATGAGAGATTAAATTACTTGCAGTATGCATGCAGTCTTTGAAAGTGATTGTGCTCCCCTTTCTATCCTCCTCTTTAAATGACACCAGTAAAACTTCTCTACAAAATAAATAAGAGAAGCAAAACCTATTGGAACAAAGTCTGCTCTGTTACACTCATGTAAATCTGGAGTAACTTTATTTATATCAGTGGAGTCTCTCCAGATTGACACCACTGTCACACAGAAAGTAATCCAAGAGGCTGCTTTTTCTTAAAGATACAAATTGAACTTTTGGGCCACTAACTTCCATGTCATGTAACACTCACATTCACAGTATGATGTTTTTTAATCATATGGGTATTCCTTACTCATGCAAGCCTCCCACTGCAATTTCAAATGAGGAGAACCATTTGTACTTTAAGCATCTTCAAGTTATGTAAAGGTCATTTATTGCAGCGATTCTCAACCATTTTCCACCTCAGATCCCAAAATGACTGGCATTTTCTTGCTATGACCCACCCAATCCTACAATTCTTGTGGCTGCAAACTATTATGGGACTGAAGTCTGGAAAGAAACCACAAGTGGGTTTTGTTCCTGAGTGGGAATTCTGGGGCTTTTTTGGTGTTGGTTGGGCTGTTGCTGAGGGATGGTGAGTGAGAGCTACATTGGGAAGGTTTGTGGATGGGGAAGGAGAGAGTCAACATGGGTGTGGTGCAAGTCTGGTAGGTGTTGCTGATGGTGGTTGAGGGGGCTGACTTAGGGGCTGACATTGGGCTGAGGGTGCTTGAGAGAGGTGTGGCTGATTCTAGCTGTTGTGAGTGCTTTTCTTTTGTCCTTTTCACCTGCCCACCCAACACTCATCTCTGGGAAACTGGCTTCAAACCTTCTGAAGCACCATTTTTCCTGCTCTAATACAGAGTACTGGTGGGTGGCGAGAAGAGGTGAGGGATGAGAGCTTCTCTAGGGTTGGGTTTAGGGGCGGATTATTGGACAATTTCTCCAGATGAGTCACATTAGGCTTATGCACTTAAATATGTAGGACTCAACTCTGCACTCTGCTACCCAGCAGCTATCACAGTACAGTTTGGGAAATCAGCTGAAGTTCCTACGTTCATGATCCAGCACAGTTGCTTGTTTTTAAGGTAAATGATTATGTGATTTACATACTGGAGGGCTGTAGCAAGCCCATATGTTTTATATATAAAAATCTAGAACTGTACCTTAAAACACCCCCTGGGATAATCTGGGGCTTGTGTACATGGGAAGTGTAGTGAGACAGGGAGTGGCTCTACAGTATACCAGCTTGCCAGGCAGTAACATCCCATTTGGACACAAGACTTCAGTATGTTGTAGTAGTGTCCACATGGGGCATTACTGTGCGGCAAGCTGGTGCACGATAGATTCACACTCTGGCTTACCACGCAGTACCTTGTTATATAGGCAAACCCTGGGTCTCATTCACTTAATCAATGCCGAGGTTCCCGGCCAATGGGAGCTGTGGAGCCAGCACTCAGGGTGGGGCGGGGACAGCTCACAGAGCCCCCTTGACTGTTCCTCCACCTAGGAGCAGCAGGGACATGTCACCACTTCGGGGGAGCCACATCGAGCCAGGTAGGAGCCTGCTAGCCCCACGCCAACCGGACTTTTAATGGCCCAGTCAGCAGTGCTGACCGGAGCCGCCAGGGTCACTTTTTGATCGGGCATTCCGGTCGAAAACCAGATACCTGGCAACCCTAACTATAGGACTAAATTTTCTCAGAGGAACACATATTTTCTAGAGAGAAAAATGAGCATCTGAGAATATTGTGCCATGAATTATATTGTCGTACATAATAACTACTGTATTACCAAGGTTTCCAATGTCTGCTTTGTGGCCTAAAAGGAGTAGGTGGTCTGAGACCAGGCCCTATTGGACAAGTATTTACATCTGTGGCAGAGTTGGAGTAAGCTAAGGCTAACTCACAGCTCTATGCTCTGTAAGCTTCCCAGCAGAGGCCTAATTTGGGAGATACTTGATTAAGGACTGTGTGGTTAACCAGTTAACAAGGGGATTCAGCTCCTCTGCTGGGGATGGCTCAACAGGAGATGGAAAGGGAGAGGGTGAGGCTGAAAGGAAGGGCAAAGAAGCCCTGGATCTCAGAAAAGTGTGATTTCTCCCCACACCTCTTGCCTTGTTACCTTAGGAGTAGGCAGGAGCTTGGGGAAAGCTTTATGGTGTGGGGACATGAATTTACTTGTATAAGACATTGTAAATAAAGCACATGGTGTTGACGCCCCTACAGGGGAATGTGTGAGGACTGTTTGCAAAGAAGAACATATGGGGAAGGAGAGCCCACCCTATGACAACATTGCATAAACCACTATTATAGTTGTCATTAATTATCATCCTGGTGGGCTCAGCAAAGAAACCACAGATTGAGTGGACATCTCAGCTCCATAGGTGATCCATCCAGGTTAGACCCGAGGTATATAGGCAAGATGGAGTGGGAAGCTAGCATTTCTGGTATCCATGCTATACTTGATCTATGATTATAAAAGAGGATTTAAGTCTTGTATCTTTCATGGGCACTGAATTTACGCAATTGTTTTTAAATTACATTTAAATTTAATCTGGTGTTTTGTTTACAGTAGGTATCACTATCTTCCTTTAAATTCTTCCTCTTCCTTTCAGGCCTGGGTTCATAAACAAATATTTTGGCCTGATGAAGGGTCAGCGAACCTCACCAGTCATTTTACACTTGTGAGCATTCTTAGCAAATCCAAAGGCTTAATCACATGAGTAAAATTAATCAATTGTATAAGGGATAGGGCCCTAAGGATAATATAAATTATACTCTGACATAATTATATACTGTATTTAAATCCATACATACCCTCTGTATCAGTGAAATACTTACCGTTACATATGCAAGGTACACAGGGTTAAAAATGGGTAGCTTCAGAGTAAAGAAATAAATCTCTGAAAATCGTAAAATTATCTGGGCCCTATGGAGCTGGCAGAATTTCCCTTTTGAGTAGAACTCTGGCTGTACTGCAAGAAGAAGAGACTTTATGATTTGTATATTTAATCATAAATAGTCTCTAACAAAATGCCTGGTATATTGTGTGGTTGTTAAACACCAATTAAATCATAAAATGTATTGAACATTTTACAGTAAGATAAAATATGATGTGCAGCTGATAAAACAACATCAATATTAACCACATTATAAGTGAACAAGATCTATTTACAGATAACTTCCAGATTCCCAGGGATGTTACAATTTATGTACACAGCTGGCTTGAATCCTTTCCCTTCCATTTCTGGTTTTTGTCAGGCTGAGTGCTAAATTTTTGAAGGGGAATAAGTGTTAATTCATTATCCCGTCAGTTCTTTGTCTGCTTCCACAACACAGAGGAGATTTTTCATCATGCTGCTCATTGTATAGGGCAGCCTTTAGAAAGAACCATTTACGAGCCTGATTCTGCTCAAACCAACAGTCTCAATTCTGCAATTGTATCCGTGTACATAGACCCATGTGGAGCCCGACTGATTTGAATGGGGTTGTGCTGGGGATGGGTGGGGAGGAGGAATTCAACTATGTGCACCTGAACGCAGGAATAAGGCCTAAATCAGGCATAATTATGCTGAAATCCATCACACCAACAATAAACTGGTGAGAAGTGCTGGTTAGGAAAAAAAATCTGGAAAATGTTTTGTTTTTTCATCTGAAAACTGAAAGCTCCAAAAAATAATTTTTTAAAAAAAATTTAGTTCAAACCCCAACATTTTCAGCTAAAAATTTCCAAAAGTTTGTAGCATATTTTTGACCAAAAACTGCTGAAAAAATGTCAAAGCTTTGGCTGAAATCTGCTGAAACTTTCAGGTTAAAAACTGCCAAAGATTTTCAGTTTTTGTAATTTTTTTTTTTTTTTGTGAGGAAAACAAGACACTTTCCATGAAAATTTTTATTTAATCAAACACTCAAATTTCCATTGAAAAAAGTTTCAATGAGAAAATTTCAAGCACTTCATGGGTGAGACCAGAATCAGGCACCATCCATTTGCACCTACTTCTTCTTTAATTGCTTTGGGAAAAACTGTGACCCTCCTTGTGCAGCTGTACAAGGTAAAGGGCCATACCGTCAGCTACACATAGTGCAGCTCACAGTATGGGAGGAGAAGCAGGCCATATGGAGCCACTACCATTCTCCTATTCTTGCAGGAAGAGAAGAAGGGGCGGGCAGTGGGTGGAACTTTGATTCCACTCTCAATGCACCATGCAAAGAAGCTATGCTGATGCATTGGCAGATGTACACTGTGCCAAATATAGATCTGGCATGATTTATTTCCTCCCCAGAGTAATAGGGGGACCAGGAGAGAGACTGTGTCTTGCTAAGTCACAATCTCCCTTCTGGGCTGCTCCAGAAGCAGCAAGAGAATGGTTGCTTCTTACTCTGGACAGATAATTAACTCACAATCTAGTCCTTATAGGTTGATTGTCAAATCCTTTGTGAGGGGTTAAACTGGGTTAAACTCATCCTCCAGCTGTAGCTTTCACTTCTCATGTACCATACATACACAAGGTTATCCCATGCAGATTAATATAGGAGGCTTACAATTTTACTTCATAAAAAGTTGAAAGAAATCTTTCTACTTGTACTTTAATAATTTTTTAAAATGCAGCACATCCTACGTAAACAAACAAGCCTATGTCATCTTGAATATAGGCATTTATGGTAATTTAATTTGCATTGAGCTTGCACATTTGCATTGTATTTTAGGAGGAGGTGGCCCACCACAGTTTTTCATTATTTAGACATTGGCTAACAGCATTTGAAATGGTTTTAACAGAGAGAACTAGAATGTTGCAGTGTCCATACACTGGCTACTGCAAGCACAACATACCTTGCCTCCACTTTCTGCACTGGTTTCCTATAGAATATCCAGTCAAGTTCAAGCTCTTGGTGTTTAATCTTCAAGGCAATCAAATGCCTGGGCCTAGCCTATCTAGAAGATTACCTAAAGCTCTGGGATGAAGACTCCTGAGGCACAGTAGAACTTTCTACCAAAAGGGAGAAGCTTATCTTCAGGAGACAGAGTTTTCTCAAAGGTTGGTACATGACTGTGTAGAACAAACTCCCCCAGGAGCATCACAGACCTCACCAACTTCTGCTCCAAGTACAACCTCCACTTCTTTGACATTGCCTTCTCTCATATAAACACAGTATATGTAAAAACCCCAAACCAACCTTACCAAACCAAAACACTCCACTGAACATGCAATTCTCTCCTTGGCAGAAGAATGAAAGAAGGAACCACACATGACACCTCATTGCATGCACAATTGTAAGGTGGTCAGATACCACAGTGATGATGATCGTATAAGAACCTCTATAGAATAGAACCATAATGCTATTTATTTAAAACACACATAGCAATGCCACAAGATTCAGTAGCAAATTTGTGTTCAGCAATTTATAAGCAACTAAAGAGGTCACAGAGGGGTTACTGTGTTGCAATTATATAATTCTGATCTTAGTTTTCTGTTGAAAAGCATAAACAAAGAGGCAAATTTTCAAACAAAATTACATTGACTGCTTTACCTAGCTGCACAGCTATAAAATGGATCGGAACTCCCCAAATATCATATAGGTATGTGACGTGTTTTGATTAAGGCTTGGCAAACTGTTCTTGAAAAATATGTTTGGCATCCTCTCTCCATAAAATTGAACAATATTTTACAAGGCATTTATAATTCACCAGTGGAGTTTACTGCTGTGAGAAGCAACTGAGTCAAACAGGGTTTACGGAAGGATTGCATTTATTTTATGACCACTAGCTATGTTTGTGACCATGCAAATCAAGATAATGAGAAAGTTAATCAACCACTCTCTTCTCATTGAGATTTCTCCTTAAGGCTCACTTCTTGGACATCTGCAAAATACTCATTAACACAATAGGGTCCTGGTCCATGACTATGGGTCCTAGGTGCTACACTAATACAAATAATAATAATCATAGTTAGATAAAGGGACAATTAAAATTTGTTATATTTAATAACTTAAAAAAACATAAACTTGTTTGTATGTCGTATTCCTTCTCTCTATCCCTTGTATGCTTCCTTTTACTTATTAGGAAAACATTCATGAAAGTACTTAGATTAAGCTCACGTTCAAGTGTTTTGCTGATTGGGGGCCTAACAACGTAAGCTACTTAAGGGAGAACTGTTTCCCCAGGCGCTTCAGTAGCACCCGGCACAACTTGGGTGCTACTGCAGTTATAGGCGGATCTTGTATACCTTAAGTACACCTATACTTAAGGTATCCTGCATTTCCTGTTTTAATTTGCTTATAACTTTGTCAAACTTTAATAGTTGAGGCTGGAATTTTCCATGCTAGGTGTCTGCCTCAGGCTCAATCATTTTGGAGAATTTCAGCAATTTAGCCATTTCCTAAAACAAGATTAGGGAAAAATATGTTTTGCCCCTGGTTTAAAAAATAAACTTACAGCTGTTTCATTGAGAAGCTATAGCATCTCCATGCTTTGGAGCAAGGATCTGAAGTACAGAAGAAGGGCAATGGCCCTGGTGTCAGCAATGTGTCTTTTGCTGTTCCCAAGAAAAAAACACCCAAATCTGGCCAAGTTCTAAGCCTATGAAAATCTCAGTCCTCACATGCTTAATGGAGACCCGTTAGAATTTGGCAGCTACATTCTCTAAAGAGAATGCCTTCATTGAGCATGCTCCATCCTGGGGCTGAGTAGGACTTCCCCTGCAATTTCTGCTCTCCTGCTGGTACCAAGGCAGCATAGAAGAGGAGGCCATTTAAGTGGACAGGAGCTAGATAGGGCAGTGGCTGAGGGAGTAGATTAAGAGTGGGGTGGGGTGGATGGAGATGGAGGCTGTCTGGGAAAGGAAATTGGGAGTGGAACGCTGGAACTTGGAGTCAGTGGGCAGAGAGAAGGCTGACATCAAATGAAGCCCTGCAGGTTGGAGATGGGGAGACTTGGACTGACTGGGCAAGGAGATTGGAACTGGGATGAGGAGTTGGGAGGATGGAGAATGGGACTGGCTATGTGAGGAATCTAGGATTTGGACAAGGAGTTGGGGATGAGGATGGGGGAAGAGACAGGGAGAAGCTGGAGGGAAGAGGGACAGTGTGAAATAAATAAGGTATGGGGCAATACTTCAAACAAGGATAAAACAAAATATTGAATAGCTGCTCACTGACTGGGCACCATTCATCCTGTGCACTGAGTGAGGCAGGGACTTGTGAAAAAAATAGTATGTGGTCATGCAATTAAAGACACTATGATAATGTATGTATCATAGGCACGGACTCTGTGGGTGCTCCGGATCTGGATTTTTAGAAGATTTTTCGGTGCTTTCATCTGTTTTTAGAAGATTTTACAACTAATATGGACATGACAAGGTCTAGCAGGAAAGTATGGTCACTCATAAGGAAGCTTAGAGCAGCACAGAAATTACCACCCAATGACAGTGTAAAGAGTCCTCGAACAGCATCACCACACACCCACCTACATGACAAAAGCCAACAGAGACAAGCCCTTTAAGGAATCAGGAGAGAGAGAATAGCCCCACCTTGGAGTGAGGAAGACATCTGCTAACCTTTCTCCACTGAGAGAGCACTGAACCTTCATAAACACAGGAAAAGCAAGTGAGGTGGCCTTGATAAGATTTCACCAGAAATGCTACTATATCTTTGTAAGAAGAGCATTAAATGGCAATCAATTTTCAAATCCTTTGTCATCCAAGAGAACAAGATACCTAAGTTATGGTAGAAAGCTAGAGTGCTAGCAATACCAAAACCAGGAAGAGACCAGACCCTTCCAGCTTGTTACCATCAGTAGGGCCCTACCAAATTCACCATCCATTTTGGTCAATTTCACAGTCATGGGATTTTTAAAATCCTAAATTTCATGATTTCAGCTATTTAAATCTGAAATTTCATGGTGTTGTAATTGTAGGGGTCCTGACCCAAAAAGGAGTTGTGGGGGGATTGCAAAGGTTATTGAAGGGGAGGTTGTGGTACTGCTACCCTTACTTCTGTGCTGCTGCTGGCAGTGGCGCTGCCTTCAGAGCTGGGCAGCTGGAGAGCAGTGGTTGGTGGCTGGGTGCCCAGCTCTGAAGGCAGCGCCGCCGCCAGCAGCAGCGCAGAAGGAAGGATGGCATGGTATGTTATTGCCACCCTTACTTCTGTGCTGCTGCCTGCCAAACTAGGCCCTCAGTCAGCAGCTGCCACTCTCCAGCCGTCCAGTTCTGAAGGCAGCAGCACAGAAGTAAAGGGTAGCATGGTATGGTATTGCCACCCTTACTTCTGCGCTGCTGCTGGAAGGGTGCCGCCTTCGGAGCTGGGCACCCGACCACCAGTCACCACTCTCCAGACACCCAGCTCTGAAGGCAGTGCAGAAGTAAGGGTGGCAATACTGCAGCCCCCCTAAATAACCTTGCGACTCCCCTGCAACTCCCTTTTGGATCAGAACCCCCAATTTGAGAAACACTGGTCTCCCCTGTGAAATCTGTATAGTATTGGGTAAAAGCACACAAAAGACCAGATTTCATGGTGGGAGACAAGATTTCATGGTCCGTGACACGTTTTTCATGACCGTGAATTTGGTAGGGCCCTAACCATCAGATATCACTTCTGAGCTGTGTTTACAGACTTCTGGAGTGACTAATTCTGCAAAGAATCACGCCCACAGTACAACAGACTATAGGTAATAATCAGGCAGGCTTCAGACTAGGAGCACTTGTGACCAAGTTCTTGCTCTTTCCACCTATATAGACAATAGTTTTAAACACTAGGGGGCTGTGAGTTTTGACAACAGCATATGGTGCTGTCTGGCATACTGGTCTGCTATCTTGAAAAAAGAATTTTCTTTCATCTGAAATGCATAGCTACATTTATTGAAAATGTTTATTGTTGATTGTATTTTGTGTTATTTTCCCTGGAATGTTTAAAAAATAAAATAAACAAACTCTCCAGCTAGCTTTCATTATCTAAATGCAATTGCATGACTTATAACTACATTTAACATAGCGAAAACTTGCTGTGTTCCTGTGGTGTAGTTTGTGGAATCCCAGAGGGTTTGTATAGAACTAAACAGACACTTTGCTGAGTGCTTTGCAAAACCCAGAGTACAAATTTGCCATATTTCTCATGTGACAACAATAAATGCTCATATATAGGGAAGATGGGTCATCCTGACAGGCTTGGAATTGGTGATTTTCCTTTAAAAAAATAAGTTAAAGGATCTATCCATGCTCTGGTTCACTCTTGAAATTTGGAAATGCAATGAGAGCATCCTATCAGGTGCTGGGTAAATCCACTTACCTGTTGTGTTTCCCAGTGATTATGGAGGGCAATGTACCTGACATAGTAGCATCTTTTTACTGCACTTTCCCAATTCTGAAGAGTGCAGATGACTTAGAATGCTCAGGAGAGCAGAGGGCCTGCTCCATTTCTTCCGTTCCAGCAGCATGCAGTGGTGAAGAGTAGACAGGGACATGATCCCAACCCACTCTTCACAGTAATGCTAAGGACCACACCTCTTCTTAGAATTCTCTGCCTTCTCAGAGGCTGGGACTGTGTCAGTTGCTGCTTACTTAGGCATCTGCTGTGTCACAGGCATGCTTGCTATTCTCCCCCATACCTGTCCCCAACAGCCAGGGGAGACCTGTGGAAAAGGTATGGATCTGGCTGTTCTTTTCATGTGAAGAAATGAGTATGGTGCAGACATATTTGTGCAGAGAACATTTTAAGCAGGGGAAAATGACATGCATCACTGATTGAGGCAGAAATTGTTTCAAAATTTGTCAGCACAGCCCTGCTGCTGCTGTGACTCCCAGCCCTCAGATTCCTCACTGACTCATCTGCATGGCAGTGAAGGTTGCCAGTCAGCGTGGGGAATTGTCTTTTTAATACCTCTTTCTATATGACTGATTTCCCCCTCCCTTCCAAACACTGTTTGGTAGCACACTTACAATTAGCAAAATTTACTGATGGAATGAAATTTTCAGATTGAAAGTAAGCAGTAAAAATAATCCCACCAGACTAGAGAGGGTCAATTAATTAACAGCAGGTAGTTAGTAAGTATCAAGTGATTATCTGGAGCTATGCCTTTGGGGTCGGGATTACTACCATTGCTAGAAAACCTGAATAAAAAGCCAAGAGAGGGTGATGCTGGAGGCAGCTGGCTTTTATTTATTCACTGTCATAACTATAAAGGGAAGGGTAACAGCCCTCCTGTGTACAATACTATAAAATCCCTCCTGGCCAGAGACACCAAAATCCTTTTACCTGTAAAGGGTTAAGAAGCTCAGGTAACCTGGCTAATACCTGATCCAAAAGACCAATAAGGGGACAAGATACTTTCAAATCTTGGTGGGGGGGAAGGCTTTTGTTTGTGCTCTTTGTTTTAGGGGTTGTTCGCTCTTGGGACTAAGAGGGACCAGACATCAATCCAGGCTTTCCACATCTTTCTGAACAAGTCTCTCATATTTCAAACTTGTAAGTAACAGCCAGGCAAGGCGTGTGAGGTTTATCTTTGTTTTCTCAACTTGTAAATGTTCCTTTTGCTAGAGGGTTTACCTCTGTTTGCTGTAACTTTGAACTTAAGATCTAGAGGGGGTTCCTCTGGGCTCTTTGAATCTGATTACCCTGTAAAGTTATTTTCCATCCTGATTTTACAGAGATGATTTTTACCTTTCTTTCTTTAATTAAAAGCCTTCTTTTTAAGAACCTGATTGATTTTTCCTTGTTTTAAGATCCAAGGGGGTTGGATCTGGACTCACCAGGAACTGGTGGGGGGAAAAGAGGGGGAATGGTTAATTTCTCCTTGTTTTAAGATCCAAGGGTTTGGATCGGTGTTCACCAGGAAATTGGTGGAGAAGTCTCTCAAGGCTACTCAGAGGAAGGGTTATAGTACTTGGGAGGGAAATATTCTGGGGAGGGGGGGTTAGACAGAGTTTCCCAAATAACTCATAAATAATTTGAGTGGTGGCAGCAAAACCAGATCTAAGCTGGTAGTTAAGCTTAGAGGTTCTCATGTAGGTCCCCACATCTGTACCCTAGAGTTCAGAGTGGGGAAGGAACCTTGACATTCACCTAGACCCCTCCACCCCAGTCTTACAAAGGTACTGGTATTATTTTTCTACTTTCTAACTCCTGAGCAACCTGCACTCAGCCCTGATTCATACATTTGTAAGCAGAATCAGAATGAGCTCTCCCCTGATATCTGGTGGTGAGCTGTGGAAAAGGACTTCAGGGGCTAATCTGGTTTGCCTGGGCACACCCACCCTACCTAGCATGATGGACTGCTTGCCCAAATGGTCACTTTGGCTGCTGTGGGATCCCCAGTCTCTTTGTTATTGGGGCAGGAGTAATAAAGGGTTGTTATCCTGGTTATGTGAATCAAAGACAGTAGAACTATACTTGGCATTTTATGACCGAGGGACTCACCCTCAACTAAGTAGCACTTGCTAGGCAAGGGACATGGGTTCCAAAACCCAGTGAACTGAGAGAGATTGGGGTCCCCAAACACCATTTTTACCCTGCTTATCTCCACTGTGTAATAGCAGAGCTAATTTTGACTATGTTAGGAGTCTTGTTACATACTGCAGAGCTGAAATCACTGATTTCCAGGTTTAAGCATGTGGTTCTGAGTGTGCCTGTTTGTAGCCCCCCTACTAACAGCTGAAATTACTAAAGAGCTAAAGTTACTAAGAGCTGAAGTCACTGAGTGCTGAGTTAAGTGGGGGAGGCCTGCAGACATATTGGTGAGTGGCTAGTAGGACGGCTAGCAGAGAGGAGCTGCTAGCAGGATGGCTGGTGGTGAAGACTGTAGCAGAACCCCACGGAGAGGCGTGGCAATCAGCCATCGACCCGAGCAGCGGAGCATGTAAGCTGCCCCCATACCTCCACCCACTTCCCCCCAGGCTGGGAGGTAAACTCTGCAGAGGAACTTCTGAACTCTGGGGGCTGCACTGACCAAGGACAGAACTCTGGGTAGGGGTGACTGTTGAGTTGCTGAACTTAAGACCCTGAGGGGAAAAGGAAACTGAAAAACTTACTTGGGGGTGGGTCTTTTGCTCATGGTTTGTGTTATGAATCCTGTTTGTGGTGTTTCCCCAACATAATGCTGCAATGTTTTGTGTTATGGTTTGTGTTATGAATCCTGTTTGTGATGTTTCTCCAACATAGTTCTGCAATGTTTCCCTCCTTTATTAAAAGGCTTTTGCTACACTCAGACTCTGTGCTTGCAAGAGGGGAAGTATTGCCTCTTAGAGGTGCCCGGAGGGGTGGTATATAACTGTTCTAGGTCACTGGATGGGGGCTTGAGCCAGTTTTGCGTTGTGTTATTGAAACGGAACCCCTAGATACTGAACCCGCCCCTTGTTGCTGCCAGCTCTGACGGCAGAAGTGTTACACTTTATAGAATTATAATCTAAATGTCTGTTGTGAATACAGCACAAGTAAAAGAGAGAGATTTTTCCACAACAATATTCACCACAGTGAAGATAATTTTGACCCAGTAGCTATAGAGGAGCTGAAATAGTGTTTCAGCACTCTTTGGTACCATCATTAAATAAAGTGATATACAAGAAATGTATGCACTATAGCATAATATGAGTTGGCAACAGAAGAATCCTTTAACAGTAAAACTGTGGCAACGTCAAACTACTTATCATATAATGCTTTTTATAACTTGGATTTATAGCCAGTTTTGCTATTTTGTGAGTTTTATGTCCAGTGGTTTCAGGAGAGTCCCATCCCAATTGTTGCAGGATTTAAATTCAAGAACATGGACTTTGGAAATGAATAGGCCCTGAATCTTTGAGCTGCACCATGGGACTTGAGAACATGTGAAGGTGTTTCACTGATTAGGGATGGATTTAAGTATATGTTTAAGTGCTTTGATGAATTGGGGCTTCAGCAGTTAAAACAGATTGAAAGAGGAGAAGGAATTCTCTCTCTCTGCATGTGTCAGAGAGGGGACTGCAAAACTTCAGCACTTGGGGTGGGATCCCCAAAGGGACTTAAGCACTGCAATGCTGAGCGTCACAACACCTAACTTTAGCAGCCTAGAAAAACACAAACAAAATTGTGATCCTCAATGCTGAGTTAAGTGCCTAAGCTCCCTATACAATGAATGGAGGAGGATAGGTTCCTTAGAATGCAACCCACAAAAGCCAGCACGCTAGGTGTAAAGCTGCCTACAGTAGTCAGTGGAGATGCCAGCCAGTTATGTGCTAAGCTCTTCCCCTTGCTTACAGATACATAGCCGCCAAGCTAGGCTTGGCAATCCTTGAACAAAAACTAGCCCATAGGTGCCAACACTGTGGGTGCTCCAGGGCTGGAGCAACCACGAAAAAAAAATAGCAGTTGCTTAGCACCCACTGGCAGCCAGCTCCCCCCAACCAGCACCTCCTGCCCACTGGCAGTCCCGCCAATCAACTCCTCCCTGTCCCACCCACTATGATCAGCTGTTTTGCGGCATGCAGGAGGCGCTGGGAGGAACAGGTGTGGGGACGGGGCACGCTCAGGGGAGGAGGCGGAACTGGGCGGGAAGAGGTGGGCTGGGGTGGGGACTTAGGAGAAGGGGTGGGGTGGGGCAGGGCCTGCGACGGGCAGGAAGAGGTGGCATGGGGGTGGGGGCTTGGGGAAAGGGGTCGGGTGGGGATGGGGCCTGGGGCAGAGCGTGAGGTTGAGCACTCCCTGGGCCTAGAGGAAGCTCGTGCCTATGACCCAGCTGCCTGGAGTCAGGTAACTTACAAACGGAAGGCATTTCTTGCTTCACACAAAGTGGCCATAGGAGGAGGTGGTGGCTACCTTATAACTCTTAGCCCAGTGGTTAGAGCAGTTACTGGGATGTAGAAGGCCCATGTTCAAGTCCCCTTTCTAGCAGAAGGGAAGAGAGGATTTGAACATGGGTCTCCCCCCTTTCAGAAGGTACATGCTAACCACTCAGCTATGGAATATTCTGATTTGGGCTTTCCTCAGTCTTTCCTGTTGAAGCTGTTGCACTGTGAATAAATAATGAAAGAGTGATTAGAGCAGGGGACAGGACCACCCAGGTGGGTGCCCTAATCAGTAGGATAGAAGTTTTAAGCTGGACACCACCACCACCTCCTCTTCCTCCTCCAGCTAGAGTTTGAATAGAACCTGATCCAGTAGATATGCTCAGAGGGTGCCTACCAGATCGGACCCTGCACACGACTTAGGTGGCCAAATGCTTATCTCCCCCCAGTTCATGAATCATTGTGGGGCTTAGGTGAGAGACAGGCACCCAGACTCCTAGAGTGACAGAACTGTTGGAATGCTCAGGAACTTTTGCCCTGAAAACCTAGTTACTGAGTGAGTTTAGGCATCTACAGGTTTTAGTGGGAACTTTGTGGATGGCAGTGGAGCCAAAACTGGGATTTAGGTGCCGAATCTTAAAATTTAGGCACCTTTGTGATACTGGCATTTGGGCCTTGCTGAACAGTGGTAGATTTAAACATACTTTTCTGAATTGGGGCCTGATTCCTTCACAGCTCTAAATTTTATCATTGTTTTCACACCATGCATGGAAAAAAACTGCATTCTAATTTAGTAAATCGCTTCTGTGGGTATAAGTGTGTGTTAATTAATTTGCATTTAATAAACACTGTGCAATCCCACTGAACTAAGGATAATTTTACAGGGCCGATGGAAATTAAAAAGTACAGAGAGACTGAGCTTTTGTGTAAGAATCCCTGGGACTAGAAGGCAGGAGTTTGGGGAGCCTGTGATAGTAGCTGATACTCCTACATCACCACAGGAAGGCTATGCAGAACTACCTCCAGGGAGCACTGTGGGGATTAGGTGCTGCAGGAAGTACCACCCACAAGGTCTAGAGTAGCAGCACCCTGTAGCTCTCTGATTGGCCAAGCACACTATTTAACCCTGGAGGGTGGCCCAGGAAGTTGTCTGGGCAGTCATACAGGTGTTTGCCTTGCTGTGATGCCAGATTTCACCTTGCTTCTGATCTCTAGCCTCTGACTCTGGCTTGACTCTTGCCTCCTGATTCCAGCCTGGCCTGATTCTGACTCTTGGTTATTGATTCTGACTCTAGTGGTTACTCTGATTTCTGCATGCTGGCTACTGCCTCGTGACTGTCCTGGACTGGTAGGCCAGACTGCCTGTCCCCTGGTCCCTTATACTCTTTGTAGTAAAGACACACAAATATTTGCTTTAACTAAAATAAGTTTAAACAGCAAAAATTATAATTGCACAGTTTGGAGGCTGCTTCCATCTGCCACACAGAGACTACTGTGCACCTCCAATGCACTAGTTTTATATTGAAGACCCTACAGAAATACAACAGGGGACAAGGTCAAATTTTACCTAATTATCAGGAAATCCCTTTAAAATCTGTGCTGCTAAATAATAGACTTATGAAAGCAAAACTGGAGCCTGGTTATAGTGTGACAGATTTATGTTACCAATCTGCCTGTGGCATCCGGGGATCACGCTGAGGCCGCAGGATCTTCAGGGGAGGAGAGGAAGAGCACCCAAGTGTCTGAATTTTAAAGCTTTATTAATAAAAAAATAAAATAGCAGAGAGTGCTGGGGATCCCCCATGTCACTCAGAGGAAGGAAAAAGCAAAGCGTTAGTGCCCCAAGCTCTAACTCACTTTCATACTCACACCCGCACTACCCGAGGCTGGCCAAGCCTAGATGTAACGTAAGAAGAAGAGGGGGAAGGGTGGATGGGAGTTCTTGTCCCGTGCACAGGTCAACCAGGGTCCACTGTATCTCTGACTTTCTTTGGCTCTCAGGAGGGTTTTTAAGTCCTGGCTTCTACTGGGGGTGTTTCATTCAGGGACCTCTGCTCCTGGTGCTCTTTGTACCAGTCCAAACCGTCTCGCTGTGGCCTCCTCGGCTTTCCCAAAACACATTGGCTCCAGAGACTTTGTTTCCCCCCCGTTGGCCTTCACTGTTTCACTCGTTTTGCAATCTCTCCAGCCCTGCTCACCTCAGCTCTCCTTTTGTCACGGCTGGCTGGGGTTGGGTAGATGTGAATGCAGCTGTAAACTTCTTGTCGAGCCCATGACCTTGGATCGGGACCAGCGTCTTATCTTCATACGGAGCTCGCTGAAGTGTCGAGTTAACCTGTTCTCTGCTCTCTTCCTCCTTCCCCCTTTGGCCTCTCGCAAGCGGCAAAAGAATCTTCCACTTCACACTCAGACACCTTTGACCCTCCCCCGAAATGCCTTGCAATGCTTGCAACCGCGTTAGCAACATATAATGCTAATTTGCCTCCCCATGAGACCCCCGGAGGGAGGGAGTCCTTGGGCCTGTGACAATAGGCTAATGGCTGAAGTGCTTTATAAGGTAGGATTTTCAAAGGGTCAAAGCAGAGGCCTAAATCTGTTCCCATTGAAGTCAATGGCCAATGATTTCAAATAGGAGCAGAATTAGGCCAATGTCGCACCCTTTTGAAAACCTCACCCTTAGACTTGAACATACATAATACACACAGAAAATTACGTTTTTAAGGTTGTGAATTTAAGCTCTTAGAAGTGAGAAAATGCTAGAATTAAGGCCCCCTTCTGCACCTTCAATTTGGCCCCCCTTGTGAGTCTATAATTTCATGTTCATATGCTTTTTTCTCACAATACCCCTGCCTTATTCAGCACCATTCTTCCTATGCACTAACTGAATGAGCTATTCAATATTCATTACTCAATGCATGACCCCAGGCCTTATTTACTGCACACTATTCAAAATCTGCTCTGAAGACAGAATTATTAACTTCTTCATGGGATTTTCTATGGCTTTCATCACTATAGTATCATAATGATTCACAAACATTAAATGAATCAATTTTCACAACACCCTGTCAGATGAAGGGCTATTATTATCCCCATTTTTCAGATGAGAACTGAGGCACAGAGATCAAGGTAAAACATTCCAGTAATTTGGAGTGCCCAATTTGAGACACCTAAGACCTGATTTTTCAAAGTATTTAATATATGATAGCACTTTATATGTTCAAAGCACAGCTCCCATTGATTTCAGTAGCAACTGGAGTGCTTAGCACTTCTGTAAATCAGACCCCACGGACTCAAACTGGGCATTCAGAAAATGAGGAACACACAGATTAGTGACCACCTGTGAAACGTTGGATTTAAGTGACTCGCCCAGCCTACCATAGGAACTCTCTGGTAAACAGAAAATCCAGTTCTCCAGGGCAGTAATGAATTGCCTTAACTATGAGATTGTCCTTTCTCTTCCTGCAATCCCTGCCTCATTCACTACACACCTTCCAACTTCTACAACAAATGAGGCAGGGTCATTCCCAGAACAGCTGCATCCTGTGCACTGAATGAGGTAAGGGTCCTGTGGGAAAAAACAGTATTTAAACATGTAATTAAAGACTGCATCATAATACACACACACACACACACACAGACATCCTTCGTTCTTGAATTCCCCAACTTTTAAGTGTCTGATTTTGCAACCTCAAGAATGTTCTTTTAATGTAATCTTTTGCATGTAATTTTCTTGGTTTTTAAAAAAGCAAACTAAACATATGGAAATTCCTTCATATGACATCATATTGATACCCACATGGGTCACCAGCAGGGTTGGAACATTTAGATCCACCACACAGATGCGTGCCACTTAACTAACCAAGTAACTGTTGGCAGTAGTAGGTTACGTATGCGATCAGGCACTAGAGGTAGATGAGGCATACACCTTGCTAGTGAGTTTCACCAGGCCCTCTCAGAGGTCCAGAGAGGCCCAGACCCCTTCCAGCTTTTGAGGCCCCTAGCCATAATAAAAATAAAAAATACAATGTCACAGTTGATATTAAGCATGGCAAGCTCTCGTCCCATATTTGAATGGTGATCGTTCTTTACCTGCTTCAGCACGTGGAAGGTGTGTTCACCTGAAGCCACTGATGCAGGCAAACTGACAAAAATATGCCATGCAAGTGTCTAAATTTGAGGCCCCCTTTGAGCTTGAGGCCCAGACCAAATGGCCCTCCTGGCCCCCCCTCTGATTGGCACTGAGTCTCACAGATATTTACTAATGGCAGAGAACATAGAAATTCAGAACTCCTGGGTTCATTGCCAGTTTTTGAAACAGCATGTACTCTTATGGGTAGAGACCGTTCTGCCCATTCTCCTCTCCAAGCCTCCCTTTGTTCTCTCCTTCACATCCCCTAGCTATTGCACCGTCTGCTTCTATGAGTATCACACACACAGTCTCCCCAGCCCGCACATGCACACACACCAATGTACCTCATTGTAGAGAAACAGAGAGAGAAAAAAATTAGAATATTGCAGGTGTTTTCAACTTGTCAACTAATGACCATTCATCATAGAAAAAAATCTCCTTCCAGTTCCTTACATGTAAATCTGGAGTAACTCCACTGAATTAATCAGAGAAGGATTTGGTCCTCTGTCATGATACATGAAGTGAGAAAAGTCCACAAATCTGATTTCAAAGCACACCGTAATAAAACTGTATTTTCTCCTTCTGGAAATTTCTCAATAAAAAAGTATTTTTTCACCAATCCCCTTTTCCTGTCCCCCCACCTCCAACGTAAAGTAAAAATATGAGAGGGTGAATAACAGCTTTTGGGCATTTCTACTGATGTGCTAAAATCTTTGCAGTGCTCTGGCTTTGAATGAGAAGCCAAGCCTGAGCTGTAGTGAACTCTTCACCAGAGATTAAATCAACACTCACAAGCTACAAAAAAGAGAAGTATTTCTTTACAGCTTTTAACTCACTAAGTAACTCCAACACACCTCACTAAGCTTTAATAGTTCTTTTCTCAGCTCCTTCCCACACACACAGGCACAGTTCTCTCTCTTTAATGCCTGTCTACATCTCTTGAATTTTTTTTTATCTTAGCATATGCTATGACAGAAACTGGCAACACTGAACTGCAGCAATTCTCAGTCCAGGTTGGAGGCTACAGCAGCAAGGCACTGTAAAGGGCAGGCACCCCAGGTTACAAGGCAGGGGTGACTCAGCTATTCATTGGTCTGGCTTGTACCCTAATATGTCACACCTACGCACACAATATCTGCTGCAAATCTTAATACATTGATCAAAAAGCACATTCATCATGTCCTTGCTCTGTGGCCATTTCAAGCTCCTGTCTTCTTGAAAAAGGAGGATCTTAAGCTTGAGGACATGGAAAGATTTAGGTAAAAGATACACTGTACCGAACCCATTTATCTCCTGTACATTTCAAAACCTGCAACATTTGTCCAGTGCCCACCTGTAAATGACCAAAAAGGTCTTTGCTATCCCCTGGTTTCTACCATTTGTGCCTGGGCGTTGACTGACAAGACCTCATTCCACTGTATCGTACAAATGCAAGGTGATGAAGTGCTGCTCTGCGCTCCAATTGACACAGGGTGAATGGGATCAGGGGAAGAAGGAGAGGTGAACAGTTCAGCTAAATGACACACATTTGTAAAATGCCAGTGCTGGGCCTCAGACAAACATCTGTGTGAATGCCAACATCTTGGTCATTTGCAACTATGGCGTAATTTTCAGGTATCTCTGAAAAAAAAAAAACCCATAAAACACCATCCCATGCAGAGGCGACATGTCAGAAGGGCCATGCTGGGTCAAGTGCCCCCTCTCCCCCCACAGCAGCCAGCTCAGTCAGGGAGCAGAAGGGCAGGGCCAGAACCAGAGTAGAAGGGGCGAGGCCAGGGACTCTTCTGACCACACTGGACTGCTGCCTGGTGCATCTGCTCTCCCAGGCTCAGCTTCCTGGGACAGCAGCCAAGCAAGCCGGAGGCACAACCCCTCCCCTCGCCCCAGGGTAGGGAGGAGACACGAGGGAAGGTCACATGTCCTCCCCTTTAGCTTCTGCCTTCCCAGTATGGGGAGGCACCAGTCATCTATGATCCCATGCTTGGAGAAGATCTGTTGTATGCATTTGCAAGTTTCTTTGAAAATGCAGCCCAGACCCAGCAATGGAAAATGAGTTTCTCCCATGCAAAAACCTGGGAAAATGAAGTCAAGAAATGCTAGCTTCAGTTGCTTGCAAATAAAGATTGAGCCACAGCTAATGCAGTGTTTGTTATCTCTTCCTCAGAAGTCTTGGATTCAAGGATTTTACTTTTAAAAAAAATCGATGATGACTTTTGCCATTTGGGCTTTTGCATGAGGGCAAGAGGATGGGTCAGTAACAGCTGAACTAATTTCACTGCAAACATTTTAAAGCTGCCAGCATAAAACAAGGGCATGTAAGGGAGAACAGGCACTTGCATAATTAGAAGTGAGGTTTTCCTGTGGGGCAAAGCAAGATATCAAAGTGAAGTGGATTCTGTGGAATGCTCCCTGTTTCTCTCTGTCTTGGGGAAGGGACACTGAGCCCGATGACCAGACCATGAGTTCATGTCTCACCTCAACTGTCTTCTGTTTGTAATTCTTTACAGCCCTTATTATAGAGAGAGGCCTTAGACTCCAGAAGACAGACAAATATCATTATCCCCATTTTACGAATAACTCAAGTGAGAGGTTGCATAAAGTCAGTTCAGGCAAAGCTAAGAACAGCTCTCTGATGTGGCAAACCCAAGTCTCCTTGACCTTGTCACACTACCTTCCCCAAATCTGTGAGCTTGGTTAGCCTGCTGATAACCCCTGCATTAACCATTGGACCACACTCCACGCTCAAAGAAAGGAACAGAACAGAATCCAGGAATCCTGACTGCCAACATTCTACTGCAGACCGGAAAATACTATGGACCCAATGGGCAAATTATGTGTCACGTTCTCCTCTAGCGGCTGGACCCCAGAGAGAGTAACAGCTATTCCTTTACTTAAGTGGTAGAGGGCTGTGTTGGGAGTGTAAAGGTGGAGGAGTCTTTAGGGTTGTACACGATGGAATTTATTTTTCCAGTCTCATGTTTAAAATGGTTTACATAATTCATACAGTGAAAGAACCATTATAAATCGGTCAAGTTCTGACACAAAAAACAAGTGTGCCACAGTTTGAACATTTGCACATTTCAGTGGCTTGTGTCTCAAACTAGCAGGTTTGAAAGTTGAAGTGTAAGATGTGGGGTCATGAATTCTTTGGGAAATCCTGCAGCTTAAGAAACTGATTAAGGATTTGAGCAGGAAGGCAGCATGGAAGAAAAACAGTCCTGTCCACATTTCTGCACTGTGTGAGGGGATGCGTTATTCCTGAACTAGAGCCTGATTAAGCCACATGTGATGACGAGTCATTCCTGTGCTAGGATCCAGCCGATCCACAAGCCGGTCTGGTGCCTCTCAGGGCAGGTATATAAGCCCCCCAGGTGACACAGCCGCTCAGTCTGTCCACCGTCGCTTCATGGCTTGGACTCTCCTCTGCCTGTTAGTGGAGAGCTACTCCACAAGCCTTAGCCTCCTCTGGCTCCAGCCTTGTTCCCAGTCCTGCTCCAGCCCAACGTTTGCCTTGTTCTGATCCTGATCTTGACTCCTGATTTGGGCTCTGATCTCTAGCTCCAGTTTCCAGTTTGACTGCACTGACCATTAAGATTGACTGCCATTGCTTTAGGACTCACCATCCAGCTCTCGGTTTCTGATACACTGTTGCTAATGAGTTGTCTTCCACTTTCCACTCAGATGTTTTACATGTATAAAACCAGATTGCATGAAGATCTGCAAGTTGTGCATGCATTTGTGTATCTATATTTGTACACACAGTTACACCAACTGTACATGCAAATTCGATATATGCATGCACAAGTCCTCTTATGCCCATTTGAGTGCCAATTGCTCACTTTGCAGATATAGGTCTGGCTCAAGCACACTTCTGTGTGCACTGCATAGCCCTTCACCTTTAGAAAAACCTTGAACATATTCTTTAAAACGTGTGTAATGAATTAATGTTACGTAGAGATGGGCCCAAATCATATCTGCATCCCTCTAACCCTGCATTTTGGAGGAATTTGTTCAGGGGATAGGGGAGAAATCTCCAACTTTGTGTCTCTAATTTTTCAGCTTTAAATCTTCTTAACCTGGAAGCTCTGTCATTTATTACATATATGGTGCTAAAGAAGTACTGTATCTAAGACCAGGTCTACACTACAAACTTACATTGGTATAATTATGTTGCTCCGGGGTGTCGCTAAGGGGTGTGAAAAATCTACACCCCTGAGTGATGTAGTTATACTGACCTAACCCCCAGTATAGACAGTGCTATGTTGATGGGGGAGCGTCTTCCGTCAACATAGCTACCGCCGCCTGGGGAGGTGGATTAACTAGGCTGATGGGAGAAGCTCTTCAATCAGTGTAGTAGCTAAAACACTATAGTGACGCAGCTGCAACGCTGTACATGTAGACAAGCCCTAATTTTTGTTATATTTCTCTGCTCCTCCTTGTTATAAACAATTCATTATAAGTGATAGGTTTCAGAGTAGCAGCCGTGTTAGTCTGTATCCGCAAAAAGAAGAACAGGAGTACTTGTGGCACCTTAGAGACTAACAAATTTATTAGAGCATAAGCTTTCGTGGACTACAGCCCACTTCTATGCATCCGAAGAAGTGGGCTGTAGTCCACGAAAGCTTATGCTCTAATAAATTTGTTAGTCTCTAAGGTGCCACAAGAACGCCTGTTCTTCATTATAAGTGATATTTCTTAAACAGACAGAAATAAGCCTTGCCTTTTTTGTCTTTATAGCTATCAATGTTAGTCTTCACAGCTTGTATTAAGCCTAGTAAGCCTTTCTTGATTTACACCCTGAGTGGTTGCATTTGAGTTAATAGGATTACCTGGGGCATAATGAGCGTTGAATTTGTCCCAGAGAAGATGAAAAATAAGGTTTTGGTTATCTGCTGCTTTTCGCCTATCCATTTGTCTGTCCTACAAAAAAATGTTTGTGTGCATCTTAGCTAAAACTGCAGTAATGCTAACTGCACAAAAAGATGTAGAGTACAGGGATAAAGAGCAATTTTAACGGTTAATTGCAACGTACTGTGCAGTGGAGGAAATGTCTAGTAAAATACAATAAATTATTGCAACCAGTAGAGGGCCTGCTATGTCTGACACAAAAGCTTAAAGAATGTGAACACTTTAAAGCCCATCCTCCACTCAAAAAAAATCCTTAGTATGACATCATGGCATAGAGGACAGCAATGAGGCCTATGCTGCATTCTAATCAGAAAGCATGCAGAAGCCATTCAGCAGAGCATTACGCAAATCAACAAGCCACTTTGTATTTCTTCACAAAGCAATAGGGGTTTTTTCCACACCATCTTTACTTTGCAAACACAGAAGTGCAATTTAAAAAGGAAGACTGCAGAAATTAAATTGATGGCCAAATAAATGCTCCGTGAAGGCCAAGGAGCTGTGAGAAGGAACTGCAAATTTCTGGGCTCAGAAATCCAGTACATCTAGAACCGGTGCTTTTTATTTGTCTACTCTTTAAGAGGCTGTATGGTCTGTTGACCAAATGCTAGAACCAAGCAACTCAGGAGAGTTGTATGCATGCATATTTATTGCTTCTGATTCTTCTGTTTGGACAAAGAAGATGTGTGAGCTGAAACATGCTGGTAAATCAGGTATGAGTGTTGGGAGTAAAGTCTCCTTCAAGCTCCCAGTCCAGCTCATTGATGAACAGGGGCAGCAGATGATCATGGGAGAGCAGGAGTACAGTGGGACAGTCCTTTTTCACTCACCTGGTAAGTTACTTGAACTATATTAAAGACTGGAACTAAAAACTAAAAGGCTGAGCGATGTACACACATAGCCAGTGAAAGCAGGCAAAAGGATAATGTCCCTGTGCCTTTAAAAACATTCATTTATTGATCCTGAATGCATAATCAATCCTATGTTTACTGAAAGTTACCCAGAGAGATGGGGCTGCATTCATATCTACTTACAAAAGGCAATGCAAAAAGTGGTGTAATCAGTGTTCTGTTATGTGGAGGAGCCAGGGAAACTTTTTTTATCTCTTTAAAAAGACAACAATATTGATAACAAATGTAAATATCTACTTGAAACCCCTTAGTATCGTTGAAATAGCATGTGTCATTTTTCTTTTGTAAGGGCTACTTTGCCATCTATATATTTTCTGTGCTTTCATCTGTTTTTAGAAGATTTTTTCTCTTCTGTTCTCTACTGAACTCCCAGCTCACTGATAAAATGCAGTATTTAAAGGAAAAGGCTTTCACTGGTGAGGAGTGATACCGTCCCAAAGGAAAGCAATGCTGGTTTTTGATACAAACTTGCACTATAAGGGTATATCTACACTGCAAGTGCAGGTGTGGTAGTAGCACAGGTAGGCATATCTGCACTAGCTTTAATCTAGCTAGCATGGGTAACAATCATAATGAAGATATGGTGCCATAGGCTTGTGCTCAAGCCACCTGAGTACAAGACTGCCAGGGAATTTGGATACATACCTGAGTTGCTAGCCCATAGTGCCACATCCACACTATTATTACCCTTGCTAGCTAGAATAAACCTAACACAGTTATGCTACCCTTGCCATAATCACACCTTCACTTGCAATGTAGACATACCTTAAATGAGGTAGAGGAAAACAATCATAGTGCATGCCCTTACACTGGAAAGATACATCAATACAGATTAAGGACACTTTCCCCAGATCTATACTGATTTGGGGCATAATTTAAATGGAAAAGTAATGCAGAGTAGTTCTCTTATAGGGCCTAAACTGGTGTTAAATGTATTCTTCCATCTGAAGTCGTCTCCATGTAATTGTATGCTTATTATTATTGTCGAGTGGAAGTCCAAAGGGCATTGGGGAATGTGGGTGGTGGGAAGATATTTGTGTGTTCCAGCTGATGGCAAGACACTAGCAGATTTAGAATTAGCCTCCTATCCTACTGCGTGTGTCCCACACTTTGTCCTAGTACAGTAATAATCATAATGGGCATACACATCCCAGCACTGGAGGAAGGGCATTTGCTAATTGATTGTCTGCTTTAATCAAGTGTCTGGCCATCAGCTGGCAAACTCAGGAAGAATGTCCTAAACCACCAGGTTGCACCTGTCCAAACTGGGAGCAGAAAACACTAGAAATCCCATAACGGAGATGGCTCATGTAGGATTTCCTGCACTGTTTTGCAGACTCTGGCAGTTCAAGAAGTTAAGATAAGAATTGCAGTGTTTGGGGTGTTTATTCAACCTGTATTTCCAAACCTTTTATGGTTTGTATGTTTATGGTTTGCTCTTCACAACCCTTAACCCCGCTTATCTGACAAACTGAAGAGAATACTATCACTGACACACATGATACCGCTCTTTACTTTTAAGACCCTTGAGAGCTTAGCTCTACACTACCCATCAAGCCCAATGTGCTAATGAGCCATTGGCCGCTCCCCTGCAGTTCTGCAGATATGCCAGCTTTCATTATCCATTAGTTCAGTTTTTTTCCCAAGACCTTCATGCTTTTTCCTATGCCATTCCTTATGCATGAGAGTTGCTTTCCCCATCCCCCTCCAAATCCATAAAGCCACTGTTTTACCCTCCTTCAAATCCCATCCTAAAACTACTTTCCACCATGGTGCCTACAAAATGGTCAAAAATGGCTAGGCGGCTGGTGTGCTGTTACTGCCGATTATCATACTTAGAATGAGCATTTCATTCCTAGGTTGTCCTTCCACCTTCTCCTGTTTCTTTTATCCATCAGTTATCTCCTGTCATATGCTACAATAGTCTCTGCTCCAAAGACCTTACTGTCTTTTTTTTTTTTTTTAATACAAGCATGCACAGCACCTAGCACAATGCAATTTTGAGTCCTGATCGGGGCTATAGGAATTTCCGCCATACAGATAATAAATACTAATGATAAGGATAGAGGTAACATAGGAAACCCCTTCCTGTCTCAGAGTGTAAGCTCCCATTTCACCATGGGTACATTTTAATAAGTCATTACATTTGTAACAATGCAAAACATCATGTTATGCAAAATAACTCAAATGATGATAATAATAATAATAATTAATAATAATCCCAATATGCAGTAGCTCATCTTCCAACCTTTTAATGCATATCATGAATCGCATGCCATCCTCAAAGAAAGGGTACATCCCAAGAAGCGTTTTGCACTAAGGCTGTCAATTTAATTGCAGTTAAATTTAATTAATGCATTATTTTTTAATGTGCGTCATCAGCATGGAAGCATGTCTTCTAAAATGGTGGTTGAAGCATGAAGGGGCATACAAATGTTTAGCATATCTGGCACATAAATACCTTGCAATGCCGGATACAACAGTGCCATGCAAACACCTGCTCTCACTTTCAGGTGACATTGTAAATAAGAAGCTGGCAGCATTATCTCCTCTAAATGTAAGCAAACTTGTTTGTCTTAGCGAGTGGCTGAACAGGAAGTACGACTGAATAGACTTGTAGACTCTAAAGTTTTACATTGTTTTGTTTTTGAGTGAAGTTATGTAAAAAGGATAATTCTATATTTGTAAGTTGTACTTTCACAATAAAGAGATTGCACTACAGTACTTATCTGAGCTGAATTGAAAAAATATTATTTCTTTTATCTTTTTACAGTGCAAATATTTGTAATAAAATAATAATATAAAGTGAGCACACATAAACTTTGTATTCTATATTGTAATTGCATTCAATATATTTAAAAATGTAGAAAACATCCAAAAATATTTAAATAAATGGTATTCTATTACTATTTAACAGTGCAATTAATCACAATTTTTTTTTAATCTTGAGATTAATCACAATTAATTTTTTAATCATTTGACAGCCCTATTTTGCACCTCAACAAAGCTATCAGACTTGGCCTAGAGCACACAATATTGGGGTAAAAAGCAATAGAAGGTACCAAAAATGTAACTACCACATTTGCAGTGTTTATCCAAAGGCATCCAAATGGACAGAAATCCCAGCAGGGAAAGAGTTATTTGGTGTTCATATTGGCTGTCGAGAATATTAGGGCTTTGCTGGTGGTGGGATGTCTCCCTTTAGGTTGATTGGTGTTAATCACTCCTCTCCTTTTCTTAGTTGACTTCCTCGTTCATAGTGTGCTGAAATAATCAGGGGTTTTGTCTTGATGATACTATTTATTGTAATAACAATACTTATCCTCTGTTTCTTTGTGTCATTCTGTAGATTAGGTTACAAAACTGTGTTTTTCTCTTACTTATTTCATGATAGGATAGTAATCATCCCCCCCTCCTAGCCTGACACAGAATCAGCCTGAAAGGGAAGAATACCTTCTCCCCAATCTCCTTCTTTCCTACCTACCTCTAAAAGTAATGCCACCCAGAGGTAATCTCCCACCCCTTCTTCTTGGTTGCCGAATTACCCCAACATTGAAGCTGCTCACCCAGAAATTGAGGGCCTGGTTCTCCAATGCCCTTCACCTAGCATAGTAATTTACGCACGTGTTTAACACTCACATTGCACACAGTTGACAAAACAAAAAATAGTCCAATGGACCTGAGTCTTTGACCCAGATGTCAAGTAATGCTTCTTTCATTCCTCAAGAAACTGTAGGTCAGACTTGATAAAGGCATTGATAATTATGCCTGCAAGCTCTCGTGTAGTGGCTCAAAAGCATGAGTATCAGACTCACAGCAGACTGTTAGAAAGCAGGGCACACCAAATTGGTTGTGAGTTCTATTCTTAGATTTCACCTATCAAGTGTAAACTCTGTAGGCACTATAGCAGCCCAACTATGGAGTCACAGACGGTCTCCTTGGGTACTCTGATCTATCTTGCCACCCAGGTGAGGCTGTCTTTGTCACAGATGGTCCCTTACACCAAAGATCAGAGCAATATTCAGGTTACTTCCAGTCCCATAAACCAGTCACTTACCCCATGTCAGTAGCACCTTAGATCTCACACCAAAGCCAAACCTATAATAAACTATCAAAAGATTTATTAACTAGGAAAAGGAAATAGAGTTGTTTACAAGGTTAAAGCAGGTAAACATGTATAGAACATGAATGAGTTCCACTCTAAGTTTCAAAAGGCAATCAAAGCTTCTATAATAAGCAAGCTCTAGATGTGCTTTAGGGCTAACCCAGGCCAAGACGCTGGGGAGCCCTTGCTTATGCTTAGAAATCCCCCTCCCCCCAAGTTTAAGCAACCTAAAGATAAAGTTTCTTCTTATTAGGGATTTTTATTCCCTTCCCCCCAGAGTTCAAACTGATGGTGTGAGTACACACACATCTCTCCTCTTCATGGGGGCAGGTGTGTGTGTGTGGAAAAGGAATGCAGTTAACAAAATCTTTGTTCTTTGATGTTCCACAATGGTTCATTTGGTTTCATCGGTCTTCTTGGTGGGCAGGACCTAACACCTTCCATAAGAAGCCAGCATTTTATATTAATTAATGCTTCTTTCCTGTTTGATGACTTACACAATTATAGAAGATTACAGTGTGAACATTTAATATCACCTATAACATGGGGTACAGTTGTTATAAGTGAGATTAATACATGCAGCATCTTATAAGCATTTCATAAAGTCTAAACACTAAACACATTTTTTATTTTAACAATACAAACACACAGGTGAGCCAGACTCATTTTGGTTGTGCATTTCTCAGTGTTAAGTTGAGGCCTAAGCACATGAGCTGGCACCTGGTCTGCCAGAGTCTCAAAGCTCACAGTATTTGTGCCGAAGTTCCAACCTTTTTATCAAATGTGCAGTTTCCTGTCCCATTACTGCATGCAGGCTGAGCAACTGTGCACATTAATATGGTACTTATTTTGTGAAGGCAGGGGTTCAGTATGTTTGCACAAATGTGTGCATAAGCTGAAAGGTTGTGTTCACATGTGTTCTAGATGTCACTAAGGAGGCTCTTTGTAAATTTGTCCCTTTCTCTTATGGAAAAGTTTGCAAGAGTTTAATAGAGACAAAACCAATAGGGCTGTATTAGGTTACTTTAAAACATATGCATTTGATAGAAAATGATACCTTCTCTATTTTTTTTGTTTACCCTTCCTCTAGAATTCTATAGCAAAGATATAATTTTTCATCTAATTCTCTATTCAGGCATAAGTGGAACTTAAGTAGTATGTAACCCTTGTGATGGCCCTCTGCACAGCGATGAATTGCACCTGGAAAGTGTAAATGTAAAGGGCATGAGCATGATGAAAGCCAATTCCCTTAAGGATTTGAACCAATATTTTCAGACTCTTTTTGTATCTGAGGTTCCAGAATTGGACTCCTGAGTCATCTCAGGACCCATATGTAATTCCGTGGTAGAGATCATCCTCGAATCGAGGGTTTGCCAATCAATCACTCAGTAGAGCAAGGGTAGTCAATTATTTTTTGTCAAGGTCTAAATTTCTTGGTCAAGATATAGTCAAGGTCCAGACTCCAGAGAAAATAATAATAATAAAAAAATAATGTTAATAAATAAATAAAAAGATTTCGGGGTCTGTTCAAAAGCATCTGGCAATCCAGATTTGGCCCATAGTCTGCCTATTAACTATCTCTGCAGTTGTGTCATTACATGGTCATGAATTGTATGATCACAAATCCAGAATCCAGGACTTGTCTAGACAAACAGTTAGTGTGCAGCAAGTTCAGGTGTAACTCTATAGTGTGCCGTGTGGACCCTGCTACCATGCACTAAGTGGTCCCTAGTGCATGTTGACCTACTCCTGTTAGGAAGGAACTTTTAATGTGCAATAGCAGAGTCCAGATAGACAGTTAGTGCACTGTAGATTTATACCCCAGCTTGCTGCATGCTAACTGTTCATCTAGACAAGCCCTCAGCCAACTTGGAAGTTTCCGATATTTTTTGATGGCTTATCCAAGTCAATGTGAGCCTTAGTTGAACCTCCAGACCTTCTAAACTTTCCCCACCCTTAAAATGCCCTCCTTTCTCCTACTCTGTGACCTCTTTTCCCATCAACAGACTCTTCCCTCTACCTTTCTCAAACCCTTGCAGGATTATTCTGCTCATTCCATGCATGGTCAAACTGTGTTATACTGGAAAGCACTTTAAGGTGCAGAGAAGGAGCCATGGGCACTCTCCCCAGTAAGCAGCATAATATAAAGAGAAATGCTGAATCACGCTCCACCTAGCAGTTATCTACAGGGGAGAGAAGCTGGGAGAGAATGACTTATTTGAATATATCCAGCTGGTTTATTTGGGGGCTAAGACAAAGTCTGAGGACAGGTCTCATTTTATCTAGATGGTTTTGCCTACTTCTATTTGTTACAACTAGAACTGGTCAAAAATATTATTGTGAACAATTTTAGAGTTGTTTTCATTTCAAAGTTCTCAAAAATAACCCATTTTTCATTATTTGGGGGGGGAATCAATTTGTTCTTTTCAAAATCAAAACAGTTGGCTAGTTTATCTGGTTTATGGAAGAAGAAGAACAACAAAAAGATAGCTATTTAGTTAAACTTCTGTGATAATGATTTAAGGAAAAAGGCATGAAGTTTTTCCACAACAAATGAAAAATTAGAACCATGTTGACTTTTTTCATAAAAAAATATTCATTTTTAAAAGGTCATTTGTTGGTGGAAAAAAATGTTGGTGGAAAATTTTTGACCATCTCTAGTTACAACATTGAATCAGGTAAAGGAAACCAGCTGTAGAAGAGAAAGAATCTGTCACACACAACTATGTTGTTTAGAAGCAAGGATAGAAAAGAAAGTAGAAAAAAGGACATACCAGTCGAATGAGATTTTGGTACAAAGAAAAGTGAAGTAGTGCTTCCTTAAACAAACTGCTAAGAATGGATCAAATTCTCACATGTTATAAATAGGTGCAGTTCCATTAACTTTAGGATCCAATGGTAGTCCTTTCCTGTGCATGGAAGGTGCATAGAGCATTTAATTTACCCTCTGGTTATTTTAAAGACAGAATGCAGGAAGATATGTAGGTTAGAAAAAGAAGATAAAAATAAATTGTCTCCCTGAGAATTCTAAATGATAATGGGGAAATTCTGAGCGTGATGCATAAGAAATATTTATTCAAAAGTAGTGTGTCTGACATTTAATTAAATGTACAACCTGCATGATAAGTAATCTTCCCAATGTGATCTGTGAAAGTCAGTTGTCCTAATCAAAGCCAAGCAGGTAGAAATACAGAACTTAAAGGAGACTGTTAGCCTGAAAATATTCAAAACTGTTAATTTGATTTTTGTCAGGGAAATCATAAATCAGTAGTTAAAAAAATTACCAAGAGTGGCAGTGGTGAGTGTTTAATTAGAAATTATGTGCCAACTCTATTTTTAATTGCAATAGACGTAATGTAATAATGCTGTTAGAGAGAGAGACTGGATTTGCCTTGAACAAGCTGGCATGATTAGTATGGCTGTATTGAATACACAACCACATTTTCTCAGACTTAACTAGAGCATCTGAAATTATCCTTGAGTGAGCTGAACAGTCTCTCGCTGTTGCCCAAGCAAAGCTGAAGTGAAGGAAACACTGAAACCATCCCACACTGAACAAAATATGTCCAGGATGAGTGAGCAGCACCGCTCCACAAACAAACAATCAGCTCTTCGTAAGGTGGAGGGGAGATTGTTATGTTCTCCACAACAGTTTTGCAAAGCTGCCAAGTCACATAGATGGTGTGTCCATCTATTCCACATGCACAACCATTTCAAAATGATGCTATTCACATGGCAGTTTAGGGATTGCTCACTATTGTCTGACTTATTTTGGAGCCAGAATTTAACACTGTGGTGGCTTCTCTTTCTAAATTCAATTTGTTGTTGGTCACACATCACTAAACCAGAAACAAATGGCTGGATTGAACCTGGCCCTCCACAGATGCACTCAGATCTTCCCTACCCCATGATCCCTACCGCTGCAGTGGGGGAAGGGCTTTCCAGATCCAAAATGGGAATTACCTCTTCCTCCCTCCCCAAATGCCGTTTGATGGGAGCATTTTCCTTCAAATGGACCTTTCTCTTTCCTCAGCTGAGCTCGGCCACAGGGCTCCTAGGAGGTAGTAAGTTCCAACCTGCCACCCAGCGACCAGCTAACAGTTGCTAGGATAGAAGCTGAACCATGACAGAGGATTCCAGTCCTGGAATCTGATTGGCAGAAGGCTGGGGGTCCTGACTACTTCACAGCTTCTGTATAAACCCAGCAAAAGAACAGGAAGTTGTCCATGCAGCTGGGATCTCCCTGTGTAGGGATGCTGCTCTCCCTGCAATTCCTGCTCCAACTCACCTGACCCTGCCTGCCTCCTGACACCCGATTTGCCCTTTGGTATGTTGTGTACTCTGATCTCCTGGTAACCTGACCCTGCCTGCCTCCTGACACCTGAGACTTGATTTTGCCTTCTGGCTTGCCTTGGACTCTGACCTCCTGGTATCTGACCTGGCCTGACTCCTGCTTTGATCACTAGGTCAGACTGCCCATGCCCCAGTCATGACACTTACTCAGCCATGTACTTTCTGGCTATTGTCCTATCATTTCTCATTTAGTAGACCCTTTCAAATTCTAATCGTTGTCTCATCAAAGTCAGTAGTTGTAGGCAATGTCATCTAGAGAAAAAGATTGCATGTCTGTCATTCAGGAATGTCTCCTTTGTTTTGACTACTGAAGTAGTTTCCTCCAGAGTGACTGTTTCATTCAGTCCAAGGGTTATTTCAGAATTTTATGTCAATTTTTTGTGATCAGACTTGACCTGATTTCTTCCAAACCTCATTTACCAGAAAAGAGTATTACTACATAATTCATTAGAGACCAGAAGTGCATTAAAAATGTATTCGACAAGAACTAATCCCTCCAGGAAATCAAATAACAACGTATTTCCTTGAAGCAGCCACAATGGAGTATGCCAATGTCTAAACATGCCAGACTTTTTTACATTAAAATAAATAACCATCATATTGCCTCTGCGTGCACATATATAAAAAGAATGCTAAGGTCAGTTGACCAACACGAACTAAACAAAATCCAACAATCTGATACTCAGCTATAAACAAAAATGCACACACCCTCTGGCTAGAGCCTGGACTAAGAGCTGACTTGGTGAATTATTTAATGTCACAGACTTTAGACAAATTCTTTTTTCTTACTCATATTAACAAAAAGGTGGCAGCCATATGAACAATGTAAATGTAACCCATGCTAACACAATGTGGCTCTTTGTCACCCCCCAGTGGTGAGACCACATATAGAGGTTTGAGTCTGCTACCGCTGCTAAGATAACTCACCTAGTCCTTTAGTTCAAGCAGTAGCAGGTTTGTGCTTTTAAATCCAAATATCCTAGTTTCCATTGCCACAGATGCCCTAACCAGGGGCATGCTAATGAATACATTAAGGCTATGTCTACATTTATAATGCTACAGTGGCACAGCTGCAGCTACTCCACTATAGGATTTCAGTGTAGACACTTACTACAGAGACTGGAGGAGTTCTTGCATCACTGTAGTAAATCCACCTCCCTGAGAGGCGGTAGCTAAGTTGATGGAAGAATTTTTCTGTTAACCTAGCGCAGTCTACATGGGGACTTAGGTCAGCTTGACTATGTCATTCAGGGGTGTGGATTTTTCACAGCTCTGAACAACACAGCTGGGTTTGATCTAATTTTCTAGTGTAGACCCAGCCCTAAGATGTTTACAACATTGCATTGTGAACTTCTAGCAGAACCTTCAAAAGATGTAGAAACTACTTAGAAAATCTGTTTTAGCATCAGCCTACCCATATGGCGGATCATTTGATTTACTATATTTTTTTCCCCAAATTCTTATCATTTGCCAGTAATGTAGGTTGCTAAATTAGCTCTGAGGTAATGAGGAAGCAAAGAAGTTTTTGTAGAAAGTGGGGGTGCTCCTTGGAGAGCAGTTTTGTTTCCCCTGATGAGTTTAGTTCCATCAGACATAGTACTATACGCCCGCTATTGAGAACAATGGAAGTTTCTGGGTGCTAAACATGCTAGAAAACCTGGCCACCACCTTAAGGTATCTAAATGGGAGCTGAGCTCTTTAAAATGTGACCCTTAGGGCAGGTCCACACTTTAAATGCTGTAGCGGCACAGCTGCACTGGTGCAGTTGTGCCGTTGTAGTGCTTTAGTAAAGAAGCTATTATGCCAATGGGAGAGCATCTCCCATCAGTGTAGTTAATCCACCTCTGGAACTGGTGGTAGCTATGTCAATGGGAGAAGCCCTCCCTTGGACATAGTGCTGTCTACAGCATGGGTTAGGTCGGAATAACTGTGTTGACCAAGAGTGCGGATTTTTCACCTGCCCCGAGCAACGTAGTTATACCGATGTAAGTTTATAGTGTAGACCCAGCCGTAGTCATTTTCTCCACCATTAGTAGTTAGGAGTAGAGCAAGGCAGATACTTAATTTTTCTATTCCATGGGAAAGTCTGCAATTTTGAAATTCTGTTCTGAAATGGAATGAAAGCAAAATATTGTAAATTTCCCGCAGAACAAAATTCTGGGGGGGAAAAGGTCAGGGTCAACAAAATCTAAACCTTTTATTCCAAATTCAACTCTATTATATAAAAAAATTCAAAACAGAAGTTGTTTTGAAGTGACATATTGAAATGTTCCATTTCAAAAGTGTCCAAATAGAATACTTTGATCTTATTGAAATATTTATTTCCAATTTTTTTCCAAAATGAAAATGTTTTTATGAAATGTTTCACTTTCAACAAATCTGCATTTTCTAGTGGAAAAAAATTCCACTGGGATATTTCCCATCAGCTCTAGTTAGGGTCATAGGCACATCCAAGCAAATTTTATTTGGTTTTACCCAGATAAAAAGTGCAGGCAGTTAGAACTGCTTCCAGACAAATAATATCTTTTTTTTTCAGTTGTTCACAACATTTTCTCTAAAGGAGAAAATAGCAAAGAAACCTTTATTTTTAAGGGAGTCAGCAATTCTTGGGACATTTCCACCTCGAGGGATGGAAGTTTGACTGAGTTACTTACCAGAAAGTTATTTTCGTCTGAAGCTGCTACAATGTGTTGGAAATCATTAATTCACAAGGAGTTTCTCACTATGGATGTCAGTTATTCATTTTAGGGTGATGGGTTGAATGGATGGGTTGAATGGGTAGGCCATTTGTCCAGTTTTAAGCCAGACAGTCATGTATTTAAATGTCCTGTCCAGTACTGAGACAAAACTGGACATGGTTTTGTCTGGTATCAGGGACAGGTGATGCCATTTTGAAAAGTGCATTGCTTGGCCCCCGCTGCTGAGTTCTTGCATGCACAGTTCGTGTGAGGTCACACTGGTGGGGATGGGGTCCACAAGTGGCAGCGGGCCCACGCCATTCCAGGAAGTACTAGATGTCCAGGATTCTAGGGATGTGTGAGTGGCTGCCCTAGCTTACCTTGTAAGAAATGTGTTTTGTTTCTGAAAGTCACATTTAGCTCCCAGGCAGATGTCACATTTCATTTAAGGTTTGTGAACTTTTCTACTAGATGACATAAACGAATAATCAAAAGGTATAAATATTGTACATAGTCATTGTCTTGATTTTATTAATGTTGGCATTTGAACTCCTTCCATTGCATTTTCTTCCTAAAGTCTGTATATCCAATTTTAGAATTGAATTTTGGGGTCAGATCCTCAGCTGGTGTAAATCAGCATCACTTCACTGAAGCCAGCTGAGGGTCTGCCCTTTGATGTTCAATAACAAGAAAGAAGGTCTATGGAGGGTCTGGGTTTTGGTCTGAGATATAATATGTGTGGCCTGAAGCCCAAGAGTGTGATGAGCTCACTATTGACACCTGTTGATGAAATGGGAGAAGAGTGGCCCAGAGTTGCTTGCGAAGTCCAGAGGGGCAAAGGTTCTGCTGCGGCAGGAGATCTCTCTCAGCATCTGTTGGTTGAGCAAGGGGCAATGGCTGAACTGGGCAGGCCTCACTTGCATTTCAGTTATGAGAAAGTTTGGGGTATTGGAGTTAAAATACAGTTAAGTTTTGAGTTTGGGGGCAATAAAATGCTATTGGCTCTGTTGGGAAAGAAGGGACAAGAGAACGGCACCAAACATACCTGAGGCAGCTTGGGCTGAAGCTGTGGAGAGAACAGTAGCCTGCTAAGAGACTCTGGAGTGGGCCTTCCTACCCAGCAATTAAAGCTGCAATTACCTCAGCTGGATCATGTGGTATAGAGGCCCTGGAGCAGCCCAAGCAGTACTGACCTGCTAGAATCCTTGAACTTCTCCGACCTTAGACCAGTGCTTCTCAAAGCTGGTCCACCGCTTGTTCAGGGAAAGCCCCTGGTAGGCCAGGCCGGTTTCTTTACCTGCCGCGTCCTCAGGTTCGGTCGATCGCGGCTCCCACTGGCTGCGGTTCGCTGCTCCAGGCCAATGAGAGCTACTGGAAGTGGCGCGGGCCGAGGGATGTGCTTGCTGCCCTTCCTGCAGCCCCCATTGGCCTGGAGCAGCGAACCGCAGCCAGTGGGAGCCGCGATCAGCCAAACCTGCGGAAGCGGCAGGTAAACAAACCGGCCCGGACCACCAGGGGCTTTCCCTGAACAAGCGGCGGACCGACTTTGAGAAGCATTGTCTTAGACAACAAACTGCGAGCAGGGAACTGGGGAGTACGGCAGTGGCTAGAATACAATGGCCACTCAGAACTGCAAGAAGAGGACTGAGATTTGGTTTATTGCTAAGGCACCTTGTGGGATGGGAGTCTGACCTAATAGTTTTCAGAGGGGTAAGCGTGCTAGTCTGTATCAGCAAAAACAACTAGGAGTTCTTGTGGCACCTTAGAGACTAACAAATATATTTGGGCATAAGCTTTCGTGGGCCAGAACCTACTTCATCAGATCTAATAGTGTTAATTAATTATATGCTGGCTTTCCCAAATTTATTCTGTTAACTCTCCCCTGCCCCCCCCATTTATAACGTTTTCTTTGTTTTAAAATCCCTGCATTCCAGTGCTTGCAAGTGGGGAAGACTATCAAAAGCACCCAAGGTGTTATATATAGTTTCATAGGTTTCTGGGTAGGGTTTTAAGCCAGAAGTTTTCAGAAGGAAACCCTTAGAAAATAGAACCTCACCCTTTTTTGCTGGAAGAAGGGTTAGATTTATGTGAATCGCTTTTTAGTAAAGTTTTAAAATAAGATTCAAGTTGCCAAGGCCCAAGTCCTGCAAACTCTTATGCATGTATTTAACTTTACACATGGGTTATGACATAGAAGTTAATGGGAGCACTCACATGTTTAGAGTTAAGCCCCAGTGTAAGTGTCTGCTGGATCTGAACTCCAGATAGTCTTGAAATACCTCACCGTTTTGAACATGTGGAGCATTTCAGTTCTGTTGTTGACTGAATGGTGGGATTGTTTTCAGTAATAAAGAATATTTATTATAGTGCTATGTGAAGGTCTTTCTAAAGAACTTTTTAAATGGGATATCAAATAAGTCAGTGTTTTCATTCTCTTGACCTTGGAGCTTAACATTTAGAATGAATCATGTGAAGTGTGATCCACCAGGATATCTGAAACCAAGTGACATCACTCACCTCAGAGTATTGTACAGACATCCTGCTGCAGAAAACACCTCATTTCCAGTGACCAATCTTAACCATTTCAGGACTTGAAAAATCAAATCACTCCCTGAATATATTTAATTTATAAATATTTTGAATACAGGGCTAGATTGCCAAAACTGATTACCTTAACTTGCATCCGCAGTCTTGCATACAAACTTCTGCATGAGCAAAAGGGGCAACTATCTGTACAAGTTCCATTTGCATGCACAGCCACCCATTATGCATGTAAACATGCTCATGTAAAGGCATAATACAAATTTTGTCCATGCAATGGGTTACATGCACATTTTGCCTGTGCTGGGCCGTGAGTTTTAACAATTTGAGCCACAGTTTATATCAGCTATAAACTGGATGTGCAGGGGAGTAAAGTTCACAGACTGTTTTGGCTTAAAGGATATGAATAAAAGGTGCCTTGGGGAGTGTGTAAAAATAACAAAGGTTCACAGAAGTTCTTGATAATGTTTAGAACATTACAGTCCTACTGCATACAACAACTGTGTCAACACTAAAAAGATCACCTGTGTATTATATTGTTATAGGAATAGCTAGGAGTATCTTCTCCAGATAATAATTTCTGATACTAAATTTCAATTCCTGATGTTCCAGCAACATAATCTCAGTAATGTATATTAAATCCTCAGAATGAAAACAGGGAATGTGGCTTAATAGGCACATCATGGTATCCAGCATCAGATGTGCCGCTCTTCACAGCTTTTATGTGTGTTAATTTTAACCCACCTCTTTAAAAAGTTCAAATCCTGACATTTTCAAATCCTTGGAGTGTGAAAATCAATGTAAGCCTGGAATAAATTGTATGTGTACATCAGAATTGTAAATCTGATCTCCCTGAACCTGTGGACGTGTGCACAACAGAGAAATGTGCCAGACAGGATGCAGGTGTATGAATAGTATTCCTATTTGGATTGTGGACGTAGGCACCGACTCCGAGAGTGCTCCAGCCCTGGAGCACCCACCGGCAGCCACGATCAGGATATGCAGGCAGCATGGGGAGGGAGAGGGATGAGGCGAGGACGAGGCGCTTGGGGGAAGGGGTGGAACTGGTGGGAAGAGGCAGGGTGGGTGTGGAGCAGGGGCAGGAAGAGGCGGGGCAGGGCTGGGGACTTGGGATAAGGGTGGGGTTGGGGCAGAGCCTGGGGCAGAGGGGGGGTAGGAAGGGGCAGGGCAGGGTGGGGTTGAGGGAAAGGGGTGGGTGAGATAGGCCCGGGGCAGAGTGGGGGTTGAGCACTCCCGGGACCTGGAGGAAGCTGGCATCTGTGATTGTGGGAGCACCTAGCAACCCCAGTCATGGACTAGGACCCTAATGTACTAGGCAATGTACAAACACAATCCACGCCCCGAAGAGCTTACAGTCTCAGTAAAACCCACAGGCAGTGAGCTCCTCTTCTCCTGAGGAAAATAGCCCTGCAATTACTGGGTTTTGAAAACTGAATCTGAATGTTTTTTTTCTGGGTATGAGGGGAAAAAAATGTCATCTAATTCAATATAGTGAGCAATCTATTCAACATTAGCCACATTTTCTCATGAATTAAGAGAAATTGAACACATATACACTCAGCCTTCCCCCCCCACCCCAATATTTACACCATCTATCATATGTACTTACCTGGGCTCCACCACTATGATGTCCGAATGTTTCACCATGTTTTAATGTATTTATCATCACACCACCCTGCGGGGAGGGGAGAGAAGTGCTATTATCCCCATTATACAGATGGCGACTGAGGCACAATATATAACTTGCGAAAAGTCCCACAGGAAGTCTGTGGTGGAGCATGGAATTGAACATGGGTCTTCCAGGCTAATGCCTTAACCACTGGACCATTCTTTCTCCAAAATGCTACCATAACTCAATACAGGAAGAAGGATTCCCTGCCAGATAAAAGGAGTCTCTCCACTCACCCTCTCAGGGCCTGTGGACTAATCACTGATGAAAGGAGGATTTTTTCCCATGATAGCCTGTTTTCTCACTAATCTTATTTTAAATAATGTAACATAATGAGGATTTATTTTGGTCTCTGTATTTTTTTTTTAAACCAGACAAAAAGGAAATGTGTTATTTGTTTGATTTCTAGTTTAGTACTTTATGTGACAGCTTGACACAAGAACAGATACAAGAATGTGGCTCACTCATTTGTGTATAGATAGCAGTCTTAAAGGATCGCAAACCAATTATCCTCCAAATTATCACATGATTTCTGGCTGATATATTTTGAGTGACTAAAATAGTTTAGAATAATAACCTTGTAACTGGACAGTAGTTTTTCGGAGCCTGCCTACAGGGCTCAAGTAATTCGTAGTATTTATTTTTTAAGATTAAATCTTTGAAAACTCCAAGTCCTTATGTGCTGGGTCCATGCTTCAAAAGTTCATCCTTTGGTGTTGTATCAAATCACAGAATGATGAATTCTGGAGCAACAGCAGAATGAAGCTATCCAGCCAGCATGGTAGTAGAGAAAACTACTGATCATAGTAAAATAAAGTTAGTTTTGATAGTTTATACACTGAATGAATCTCAGAGACAGATTAGTAGGGTGTTTAGAATTCATATGTGAAGGAAGTGAAATTTACCAGAGTGACCCAGGGATCCCTTGATGCCCTCCGGCAGAGGGCACAGGCATAGGTGCATAGGGCTTTACAGGGATACTCTGGGTCAGTTATATGCATAATAGTTCACCAAAGGGTGGCATGTGAGGTCTCTACTGAGAGTCAGTAGCCATAATTGTTGTGAACTGTATGTACAGATAATATTTAAGGAGTTATGTATCAATCCTAAACATTATGTTCCTCAGGTCTTGAGCTAAGGCGGGTCACCAGGAGGTGACATACCTTGGAAATGTTGCTTTCAGGCAGGAGATTACAGACACCTATCTCCCTGTCAGGTCATTTTTAATGTGTATATTGTACGCCTCACAATGTAGGCCTATTTGAATACTGAGCCACCAGTGGTAGATTGCTTTAGCCTGTGGATTTCACAAACAATAGCTGGTGTCCTGTTTATGAACAATGACAAAGGATTGTTCTGGTATATCTTGGGGTGCAAGGAAACATGTGGGTCCTTCGCTAAGAAGGCAAGCTGACAGCATACTTATTTCATGAAAGGAGGATCATAGACAGCCTGGCTGTAAAGTGCTGTAAGGATTTTGGGCGGGCAAGACACGGTTAGACATGAGCCTATCTTGTTAATTAAGTCTAGGCTCCAGAATGCATGTTATTATTTTATATGTAACAATTTGTTTCCAATACTTCTACTTGCTATTATTTGCAGGGCCGGCTCCAGGTTTTTTGCCACCCCAAGCAAAAAAAAAAAAGTCAGAGTGCCACCCCTTGAAAAGTGCCGTCCCCAAAGAGCCGGAATGCTGCCCCTTGAAAAGGGCCACCCCAAGCACATGATTGAAACGCTGGTGCCTAGAGCCGGCCCTGATTATTTGAATCTCTGTTTTGGTAAATAACCTTATACTTAATTTCACTAGAGACTTATCCAAGTGATGTGTGTTAAGCGGAGCAGTGATCTAAGGTGGAACTGGTAAGCAGGGGTGCACTGCTTCTTTGGAAGCAGCGAATCTGTGAATTCTGCGAGTGCACAGGAGACCAGGGGCTGGACACTTTAAGGTGATGTTTGGAGGGCTCGTGGGTTGGGGTGTGACAGTCGCTAACCTGTAGAGAAACAATGGGGCTTGTGAGGTCTGTGTGGCCAATGGAGTTGGGGAACTGACTTCTGGCAGGTACAGACAAGGCTTCCTCATTCCAAGGGCAGGTGGTAACAAGGTATCTCACAACCCTGGGTACCCCGGAAGCATCACATCCAGTTTTATCAATAGATCGAATCTTAGAATCTTAGGGTTGGAAGAGACCTCAGGAGGTCATCTAGTCCAACCCCCTGCTCAAAGTAGGACCAACACCATCTAAATCATCCCAGCCAGGGCTTTGTCAAGCCGGGCCTTAAAAACCTCTAAGGATGGAGATTCCACCATCTCCCTAGGTAACCCATTCCAGTGCTTCACGATCCTCCTACTGAAACAGTGTTTCCTAATATCCAACCTAGACCTCCCCACTGCAACTTGAGACCATTGCTCCTTGTTCTGTCACCTGCCGCCACTGAGAACAGCCGAGCTCCATCCTCTTTGGAACCCTCTTCAGGTAGTTGAAGGCTGCTATCAAATCCCCCCCCCACACTCTTCTCTTCTGCAGACTAAACAAGCCCAGTTCCCTCAGCCTCTACTTGTAAGTCATGTGCCCCAGCCCCCTGATCATTTCCGTTGCCCTCTGCTGGACTCTCCAATTTGTCCACGTCCTTTCTGTAGTGGGGACCCCAAAACTGGATGCAATACTCCAGATGTAGCCTCACCAGTGCTGAATAGAGGGGAATAATCACTTCCCTCGATTTGCTGGCAATGCTCTTACTAATGCAGCCCAATATGCCATTAGCCTTCTTGGCAACAAGGGCACACTGCTGACTCATATCCAGCTTCTTATAGTCCATTCATCCAATCCATACTTTTTTAACTTGCTGGCAAGAATACTGTGGGAGACAAATCAAAAGCTTTGCTAAAGTCAAGATATATCTATGTCCACTGCTTTCCCCATATCCACAGAGCCAGTTATTAAATCATAGAAGGCAATCAGGTTGGTCAGGCATGACTTGCCCTTAGTGAATCCATGTTGACTATTCCTGATCACCTTCCTCTCCTCCAAGTACTTCAAAATGATTTCCTTGAGGACCTGCTCCATGATTTTTCCAGGAACTGAGGTGAGGCTGACCGGTCTGTAGTTCCCCAGGTTCTCCTTCTTCCCTTTTTTAAAGATGGGCACTATATTTGCCTTTTTCCAATTGTCCAGGACCTCCCCCGATCGCCACAAGTTTTCAAAGACAGCTCTGCAATCACATCAGCCACCTGTAAAGCCTACGTGTCAGTCTTGCACTACAGCTTTGATCCATCAAAGCATTTGAGCACATGATTAGCTTCACTGAAGTCATTGGAACTCCTCATATACTTAGTTAAGCATCTTCCATGATTGAGCCCTGTGACATTATAAGAGCTTTCTCCTACGTTTCCACACCACCCATCACTCCCCTGCCCTCGCCCCCCTGTCCCCCACCGAAAGGACATAGACAGGCAGAGGCACAGAGCCATTGTTAAAGTCCAGAGAAATACTGCAAAGTCAAGCGATTCATTAAAAGGCAACTCTGACATTTTGAAAAATGGATAAAGTTCAGTGATTATATTTTGCTGTTTTAGCTGTGAGATCTGCATGCTTCAAATGTCAAAAACATTAGGCAGGATTCCCAAAAACCAAGAACAAAAAATTAACCTATAAGTTTCACCATTTCCTCTTCCTTGCATACTTGTTCTCTCTTTCACATAATTGGGGAAGTTGCTTTAGTGCTAGACAGAATTATGTCTTTCTGGATATCTCCAGCCCCTTATTATGTTCCTGACTTTCTGGATTTTTAAAATATTCACCCGGTGTGTATATATAGAGAGAGAGGAGTGGGAAAGATTAGAGTAGCTGCAAGTGCATGAAGTGTGAAATATCCTCCCCTGCAATTTTGCAGATAGACAAATAAATGAACTGTTGCCGCAAATGAGTCACTTCACTATGTACATTCATCACAATGTCTGATTTATATTTTACATGGGCAATGCACTTTTTAAAATGCACTTTTGTAAGTCAAAGTCATCCTCCACACATGCTAACAGTCTCCCCCACAGTTCCAATTCTCCCCTACAATCATTCCTCTTGAACTCAGTAGGAGTTACTCATATCCTGCAGGGGCTAATCAATCTACAGTATTATGCTTCACAAAAAATGCTTGCAGACCATTAGCCCACAATCATAGCTGCATGGGCAAGTCCTTGTACCCACATTGGGATCTCTTGAAGGCCAATTTCTGTGCAGATGCATGGCTCCATCCATGTGATTCCAACTGGAAGATCAGGGCCATAAATACTACTTTAGTAAGTGTATATCTTCATCACAGGGCCTGATCCATAGCTCACTGAAGTCAATGGGACTCTTTCCAGAGATTTTTCTGGGCTTTGGATCAGGCCCTTAATGAGAACTTAAAATCCTGAAGCTGCAGTGAGCTCTGTGTGGGCCGTCCTATGCTCCTACATGAGGGCTGCTCATGGGTGGAGCTCTGCAAATAACCAATTTTTTTAATCTGGTGGTCAAACAAAACATTTAAAACAAATGGATTTGTGAAATGTTTTGAGTGACCTGAATATGCACGTTTCATCTGAAGCATTTCATCCAGCTCTAGTCATGGTGGAAGGTATCCACCTACATGGAACTCATTGCAGAATCCAGGCCTAAGTTCTGAACTCCCTTGATTGAGGCTGGCTGTTGTGTTGGAGAGAACTGAGAGACGGATAAGTAATATATCTGTATTTCCATAGGATTATGATGCTGTTCTTTGGCTGGTAGCATACAACCCCTCTTTGAGCACTACAAGGTAAATAACTTGACATTAGCTGAAGTTTAATTTCTCTTATAGTTGTTAGGCAAAAAGATTCTTTTCCCCAAGAATCAGGCAAGTACAGACAATACTGAAGGGGATTTATTCACGGTACTGGGAAGACTGACAAGCAGCTTCAAAAATATGGTGCCACTGTGACCAGTTATATACATTCTCTTATAAATTCATTTGCATTTATCTGTACATACAGAGTCAGACATTGTTACAAGTCAAGAAAGAACCCCGAACAAAGATAAAAATAAGAACAATACGTACATATAGAGGTCATCCTACTTGCATCAAACATTTATGGCTACCTTGCAGGGGGAGGACGCGGGGTAAGGATGAGTGCTTGCAGACATCCAGTGGGTTGTGAAGGGAGGGTTAGCATTGTTCTAAGAATTGAGTTACTGAGTGGGCATTGACCACATAAGCTTATCAATTGTTTACAGTTGTCAGTGTCCTTGTTTCTCAACAGTTTCTGTCTTTTCTGCTGGCTGAATTTCTGCTGGCTTCCTGACATAGTGGATGGAGTTTTCTAGTTTCCAAAAGCAATAACATACTATAATAAAAACTAGAAATGGCCTGGACCCAACCAAACCCCCAAATCCAAACATATGCAAACATAGGGACATTTTGGTCCAGATCCAAGCTTTGTAGCTGTCATAAACAGATAGTTAAGGGTTAATGCCTTTTTTACCTGTAAAGGGTTAAGAAGTTCACCTAGCCTAGCTGACACCTGACCAGAGGAACCAATGGGAGGACAAGATGGTTCAAAAGGAAGGAGGGAAGTTCCCTTTGTCTGAGTCAGTTTTCACGTTTGACAAGAGGGAAAAGCTCCAGAATTCAGCCTTTTATCAAGTAGTGAGTATTAGTGAAGGAAATAAATAGGTTTATGTTTATTTCTTTGTAACCTGTCTTGTGCAATTAGAGGAATAATCAAATTGGGTATTTGGGGTATTTTTTGTGTAAGTAAGTTTTTGCCCAGGGGAACATCCTCTGCGTTTGGAATCTGTTGTCTGTGAGAGTAGCTAATCAGACCAGATGTAAGCTGTTAATTGAGCTTAGAGCTTCTCATGAAGATCCCCCACATCTGTACCCTAAGGTTCCTTCCCTAAAGTTCAGAGTGGGGAAGGAACCTTGACAGTAGCTCACTCAAGGCCCGCTTATAGCAAAATCAGATGTTTCTTATATTTGAGATGAGAAATGACTCAAGCTAACTGGCCTGTTCTAGATAAAATGTTCAAGGATTAATTTCAGAGTGGTAGCTGTGTTAGTCTGTATCAGCAAAAACAATGGGGTGTCCTTGTGGCACCTTAGAGACTAACAAATTTATTTGGGCATAAGCTTTCATGGGCTAAAACCCATTTCATCAGATTAATTGCAATTTTTGGAATGATATTTATTTTTCTTAAGCTCACCTCTTGTGAGGTTTATGCACCATCTGAAATAGAAATCATGATTGTGATGGGTTAAGATACCACCTAAGGGAAATCTCACTACTGCTGTATTGTATGATAACTAGACTGGTAATATGAGTCAGAATCGTACACACCAATTGATCTGTAAATATATCTACTGAAACTAACTGCAGTTTTTGCGAAAAATCAAGGGGAGAATAATTGTTCTATCTATATAAGACCCCATTTTCTGCTACCGACAGCTTCCAGGCATTCCCCTGCCCACACGGTTCTTAATTCAGGATCAAGGTCTATATCACTTCCCTCATAGTTTCAGGCCGATAAGATATTTTCCATTTCTTGTCCTAACTAGAGTATACTGTTGTTGTGCACTATTAAACAGTTGCCATGATTTGCCCCAAAGTGGCTCAATTTCAGGAATGTATGAAATGACTAATACATACATGCAGTCAGATCCTCAGCTAGAGTAAATCAATATGGATTCACTGAAGTCAATGGAACTGTACTGATTTATATCAGCTGAGGAGGTGGCCCATAGTTTGTGAAGTAGGCTAGTGTCATATTTGATGAAAGATGCTATCAAAAACCAGTTCATTTTCATTGTATTGCAATGCTCTCAGCCAACTGGATCTTGCTTATATGAATCTAAAAGAGCATTACCTTGATAGGATAGACAGAATTAACTTTTTATATTACTTAAAAATACAGTATTACAGCCAGAAAAAGCTAAAAATTCATTCCAACAATTGCATATTATATTGTCCTATGACTTTTGTTCAGTTGAAGGCTGCTTCCATTTGGTTTAAGTTTCCACAAACCTTATAAATGCGTCAAATCTATTTTTCACTGTGGAAGATAATTCTGTAATCAATTGTGTAAAACCAGCAATTAGGTATCTAACCTAAATGGCACAGCGTCTGATGCCTTAGCAAAACCTGTAATATATGCAGAAGGGCAATGTATTGAAGGATATTACTAAAAAGTCAATTTAAAAATCCCTTAACATTATTTTAATTTTGCACAATAAAGCACTCAAAAATAGGAGATGCCAAAGTTAAGATTGACTGTGCAAACAAAACTTTGTCCCTTGTATGTATGGACTGTTATAATACAGACTTTAATGTATGTTTGTGATTACACCTCTCCCCCGATATAACATGACCCAATATAACACGAATTCGGATATAACGCGGTAAAGCAGTGCTCCGGGGGGGGGGTGGGGCTGCACACTCCGGTGGATCAAAGCAAGTTCGATATATAACGCGGTTTCACCTATAACACGGTCAGATTTTTTGGCTCCCAAGGACAGCGTTATATCGAGGTAGAGGTGTATATGCTATTTTTATTTTAGCAACTGGCCTGATCCAAGGCCCAGTGTGTGTGTGCAGGATGGATTGTGCTTAGTGACTGAAGCAGCTATTTGATTGTTATTTGTATCCCCTTTTGTTTAATGTCCCATACCGGGCACTATGTCCATCTCCTGCACCAACTGAGGCAGAAGCCCTCCAGTTTCATTCACTCCATGTTGGCCAAATTGTCTGCAATAACTCTGTCTCACTAGAGAAACACCCCATAGACCTTTTATGACAGGAGCCATTGATGGGGGCATGGTCCACAAGTTTGCATGTGTAAATTCCCTAACTCAGTAATAACCTGTTGGCTCAGGTCTTGTGCAGGGTATTTCTACACTTAGTAGTAGGAAACTGAGCAAGGAGCTGGTATTTGGCCTGAAAATGTTCAGTTCGATGTACATGTGTGCTCATTTCAACATCCATTTTGCCTGGGTGCTCTTTTTGTTCCATTCTCTCTCTCTTGTATCTATAGACAGCTGTCACTGATGTATGAATACAAATTCATGTGGGCATATATATTGAAGTTAAAGGTAAGAGAGGAAAGTGAAGGCCCTGTGGCATTCCCAAAAGTCAGTCTTTCAGCAGTTACCCCATGTGGAAAGCCAAGGGGCAATAGTCCTCACTAGAGATAGGTCCATGTTTTAAACTGTGGATCTGAACCACCCTAAACTGTAGGGAAGTTTGTATCTGGATCCAAATTCACTAACATGCTTCTTTCTCTCTAATGAACAGAACCCAATCCCTGGAGCCAAGTGCCACAAAATTTGGGAAAGTTTGAGTGTGGATCCAAATGCTCCAGTCATGTCCATCTCTAATTTTCAGTAATCCCAGTTCAGCAAACCATCCCTATTTAGCAAAGCACTTAAGTATACGTTTAATGTTAAGCACACGTTTATTAGCTCAGTTCTGTCCTTTCTCTACTGCCTGCAAATTTGCCTCCCTCCCTCTCTCTTTTTAACCTTATCATAAATAAAGAGTCCCACTTACCCTTTCCTTGCCCCTATTTGGACCGGCTACATATTCCAACAGAGTTTTCTTGGTAGTAGTGATGTCATGGAATCACACCGTTTGGGACGTTGCAGCACAGCCAGTGTTAGCTGGTACAATATCAGATGATCCTTAAAAGAGAAGAAAGTGATCCATGTGATGAATGCCTCTATTAGTCCAGTGTTGTTGTAGCCATGTTGGTCCCAGGACATTAGAGACAAGATGGGTGAGGTAATATTTGTTATTGGGCCAACTTCTGTTGGTAAAGGAGACAAACTTTACACAGAGCTCTTCTTCAGGTCTTGGAAAGGTACTCAGAATGTCACAACTAAATACAAGGTGGAACAGATTGTTTAGCTTTGGTATTTAATACTACTGTAAGAGAGCTTTCCAAGTGAAGTGGCCCGTTAACACTTCTGCAGTCAAAGGACAAAAGAGGGGGGGTTAGTGGGTTACATTGTTATATTAAATCATAAAGCCAGTGTCTTTATTAAATCCATGATTTTTAGTGTCTAGCAAAGTTATGACTTTAAGTTCCTAGGCTAATCTTTTGAAGGTGTTGTGCAAGTTTCCTTTGAGGATGTGGACTGAGAGGTCAGATATGTAGTGATTGCTTTGTGAAAAGAGTTCACTCATGGGAGATGGGGTGCTTTTGTCTTTTATCATTTTTCTGTGTGGTCTCATTCAAGAGCATAGCGATGGTCTCATGTCATCAACATAGTTGTTATAGGACACTGGATGAGGTACACCACATGTTGTGATAGGTATGTGTAGGAGCCATGGATCTTGAAAGGTGTTTTTGGAGGGTATTGATCACTGGGGTGTTGTCCGAAGGCCAGAAGAGGGAATTCAGGAAAGATTATTTCAGGATGTGGTTCCAAACTCCCACTTTGGCCTTCAGACAACTCCCCCACACTCAAGCTCATTCTCAGAAGCTCCACACACCAACTCAAAGCAACACTAGACCCTGCCAGAACAACTGATGCAAAACCTGTAGAAATATCTCCACTGTTACAATGATCAATATCTACATAAGAATTGCCATACTGGGTCAAACTAATGGTCCACCTAGGCCAGTATCCTGTCTTCTGACCATGGCCAGGGCCAGAGGCTTCAAAGAGAATGAACAGAACAGGGAAATTTTTGAGTGATGCGTCTCCTGTCATCCAATCCCAGCTTCTGTCAGTTGGAGATTTAGGGACACCCAGAGCATGGGGTTGCATCTCTGGCTAGCTTGGTTAATAGCTATCGATGGGCCTATCCTCCATTAGCTTATCTAATTCTGTTTTGAACCCAGTTATATTTTTGGTCTTCACAACATCAGTGGGCAATGAGTTTCACAGGTTGACTGTGACTTCCCACAACACACCTTTCAAGATCCATGGGTCCTACACATGCCACAACATGTGGTGTACCTCATCCAGTGTCCTAAATGCCCCAACAACAACTACGGGGATGAAACCAGACAATCACTACGCTCTCGAATGAACCCACACAGTAAAATGATGAAAGACAAAAACACTATCTCGTCCATGGGTGAACATTTTCCACACAGCAGTCTCTCCATATCTGACCTCTCAGTCCTCATCCTCAAAGGAAACCTGCACAACACCTTCAAAACATGAACCTGGGAGCTTACATTCGTATATGTATCCAAAGAAGTGGGCAGTAGCCCACGAAAGCTTATGCTGTAATAAATTTGTTAGTCTCTAAGGTGCCACAAGTACTCCTGTTCTTTTTGTGGATACAGACTAACACGGCTGCTACTCTGAAACTAAAAATCATGGATTTAATAAAGACACTGGCTTTATGGTTTATTACAACAATGCAACCCACTAATTCCCCCCGCCCTCTTTTGTCCTATGACTGCAGAGGTGTTAACAGACCACTTCACTTACTGTGGTGTTAACTAGTTATGCTAAACAATCTGTTCCATCTTGTATTTAGCTATGATAATCTGAGTACTTTTCCCAGACCTGAAGAAGAGCTCTGTGGTATGTCTACAATGTGATAAAGACCCACAGAATGGCCATGGCTGGCCCAGGTCAGTTGACTTGGGCTCACAGGGCTTGGTTTATGGGGTTATAAAATTGCAGTGTAAACGTTCCGCCTTGGGCTGGAGTGTGGGCTCTGAAACCCTGCAAAGTAGGAGGGTCTCAGAGCCCAGGCTCTAGCCTGCACCCGAACGTCTACACTGCAATTTTTAGCCCTCAGCCTAAGTCAGCTGACCCACCTCTAAGACTCAGTGCTGTGGGTTTTTCCCCCCCAACAATATAGACATAACCCGTGTAAGCTCTAACCCTGGTCTCTTTCACCAACAGAAGTTGCCCAATAAAAAGAATTACCTCTCTCACTTTGTCTCCAGCACATTCAGGATATATATATAAAATAACTGAGATTTCCCTTTTTGATTTGCAAGTGACCTTTTAAAGATTAGCTCTTGCATTAGCAGTGCAAGTCCTTTATTCTTTAACTCACAGTATTTGCACATTTCGGAAATAAGAAAAATGCAAAATAAGTCAATTAATTAAAACAGTTTGGCTTCAAAGGCTCTCAAATCTTTAATGTTATTGATCGTGTTCTGTGAAGGTCTGCATGATACACGCAAGAAATAAGTTCCTAACTGAATATCAGGCTTTATTCTGAAGAGAGCCCGCATGATTAATAAACTGCAAGAACTCAAGTATTAGTCAATGTTAATAGAATAACCAGATTAAATTAGAGCTCTTGTGTGCATTTGGAATCTAAAATAATGGATTTGGCTCTTATTTTTAAAACACGATTTAGTATCGATTCAGGAAAGAATTAGAGCTAGAGGTTGAGTTTCATGCACTGTCCATGAGACAGAATTTAAGACAAGGAGGTTTAGGGGAAATGTTCCTCTTCATTTCTCAAAGTAGATCTCTACTGCATCTTGGACACAATCTACTCCATTGATTTGTTGTACTCAGATGTAGTGGTAGGGTGACCAGACAGCAAGTGTGAAAAATCAGGACAGGAGGGTGGTGGGGGTAATAGGTGCCAATATAAGACAAAGCCCCGTATATCAGGCCTGTCCCTATAAAATCGGGACATCTGGTCCGGGGGCTGATCTTCAGCCACCCAGTCCTGGTATAAATTATAGCTTCAGAGGAACAACTTTAAAGGAGGAAATGTCTGCAAGGTGCTGTGTGATTTGATGCAGTTAAAGCACTAAGCGCTCCTGGATGTCCGGGGAGAAGGCATGCTGTTAGTGTGACCCAGAATGGACAGGGTTAGTGTGGGTGTTACACAAGATGAACAGAAAAGATTGGGATGGGTGTGATATGGAAGCACAGAAGCAAAGATTTTGTGGGCCTGCTCCATTATTGCCGTCTAGCCCTAATGTCAGTTTGTTCAGCCAAGGTAGGATCACTCCAGTATAAAGAGATTCTCTGGTGGCAAAGAAATGACATGGGGACACTTATGCCACATCTGCTCCCTGCTGCCAGCCTTGCAAGAAGAAGGAGGCATAGTCTGAAAACAACAGGCATGGCTGGGATGCCCTGCACCATACCAATCCTTGGCTGCATTTTCAGCCCCTTGTGACCATTGTCACCAACCAGCCTGAGGCTGTCATGGCAGCTCTACAGTTCCACACAGTTGTCTAGACAACAGAAACTACTCCCCAGAAAGTGATGCCTTCCACCCTGCCCCACTAACTGTCCATATCATGGTTCCATTCTGTCCTACAGTTCTTGATATACTTTCCCGTTGTCCTAGGGAATGTGAGTAGAGTGACTCAAATGCAAGGAGTGCAGAGAGACAATCCAGCAATCAGTGAATATTTATTGATCATATCTTCTCTGTCAGGAAATCCTTGGTAAATGCAGAATTCAGGATACAGCCTGCTAATCTCCTGCTTTCAGGCTGCAAAAAATGTAACCAATAAATAATACAACAGCATGCAGAGGAATATCATTCTGTGGGTAAAGTCGGAAATAAGATGACTACACCTGGTTTAGTCCTATTGAATAATAAATGAACTGTCTTTTTCTCAGCTAATATAACTGCTCTCATTACTGGAAATGTTCTGTAATAATCATTCATCCGGGATCCCTGTCTTGTTACAGATGTAGATATTATACTTCTAAATGAAAACCCCTAATGTTCACCATGGATATATAACTGAAATATGATGTTGAACTCTTTTATTCGTGCTATGAGGAAGGCTTCAGTAGCTAAGAAGGACAAGAGAATACATGCAACAAAGAATACTGTGGCACCTTATAGACTAACAGATAAGCTTATGCTCCAATACATCCGTTAGTCTATAAGGTGCCACAGGACTCTTTGTTGCTTTTTACAGATCCAGACTAACATGGCTACCCCTCTGATACAAGAGAATACATGTATATCTTATTCCTATTTACATTATTTTTTCTAAGTGGACCATCTCCTGATTTAATATAACTTTTAATGTTCCATCTCTAGTGTTCACAATATCTCACTTTTCCAGGTGTAAATTTATCAGAATTCTTTACAGTTGAAAAAGACAATAGATTGTATTAACAACTATGGATCAAACATTCATTTGAACAGCTACAATGATGACAATATGGCAGTGATAATAAAAACTGTAATCCAATGCACTATGTATGTATGCAAAAAACAGAGTTAATACAATATTCGGGTTGAGAAAACAAGCATTCATAAATCAGGAAATGGAGTATAAGGCTGAAAGATAAATCTGAATTATAAAACCTTGTGCTTAGGCTTACTGTATAGTCTCTCCTTATACCAGTATAAATTATTTGCCCATTAGTTAATACTGTGATGGGGCAAGGCCAGATGGCTACAATAAAGTAGTGAGGAACAGGTATGTTAGCCCCAGGCTAAACAAATCCCTGGTACCATGGTAACCAAATGGCAGTTGCTCCAGGTTAATCAAGACACCTGGGGCCAATTAAGATCCTTCTAGAAGGCAGGAGAGACAGCTAGATTGATTGGGACACCTGAAGCCAATTAAGGACTGGCTGGAACTAGTTAAAAGCCTCTCAGTTAGTCAGTGTGGGGTGGGTGTCAGGAGCTATAGGAGGGAGCTGTGCTGTTGGAAGAAGGAAGTAGTAGGAACCATATCAGGTGCAAGGAAGGAGGCCCTGAGGTAATTGTGAAGAAGATATTGAGTGGGGGCTGCTGTAGGGAAGTAGCCCAGGGAATTGTACATGCCCTATTTCCAAAAAGTTAGCTTTCATAGCTGCTAAGTTTAGGGTCCCTGGGCTGGAGCCTGGAGTAGAGGGTGGGCCTGGGCTCCCCCCTCCTCTCCCTGATTAATCACTGATACTGGGAGACAACAGAGAGTGTGTGAGGGAGGGTTGTTTCTCCTCACCTCCCTTGCTAGCTTATGATGAAAATGGCTCAGTAGACTGTGACCCTTGCCTCTAGAGAGAGAAGGGCTATGTGGAGGGTCACAGTGAGCCTCTGAGGCTAGCAAAAATCCATCAGGAAATGCAGGACCCACGGAGTCAAGGACAGAACTTTGTCACAATACACACTACAATATGAACTATTTTTCCTTAGGTAGCCTTTTTTATATAGCACAATGCACACTGTTACTGAAAAGCATCAACAGCAGAAGATACTATGGAACAGGACTTCGAAAATATAATAAAATGCAAACCAGACTTGGCACTTATTAGTCATCAGTTTTCTATTTTTAAAACCAAGACATGATATATTTCCAGACAGTTTGTTTACAAGACAGTGAGAGATCTTTAAAGCTGTAAATTCCCTTTATGGTTAAGCAATCAAATGGCTTAATGTCTATTTGGTTTATTTCATTAGCATAAGTGCATTTGATACTGTGAAAATGTACTGCAAACATCTTGCTCCGGATCTGTCAGGGAGTGCTTTGGGTATCTTCTATTCTTATTTAAATTGCCTGCAATCTGTAACCACTGAGATGTTCTTTGCTGCACTGATTTGTTGTGGTTTTCCATGAGTATCCATTCTGAGGCATTTGTTCTTTGGGTTATTTTTTTAAGGATATTTTTAAGAACGTAAGTGGTCACACTGAATCAGACCAATGGTCCATCTAGCCCAGCATCCTGTCTTCCAACAGTGATCAGTGCCAGATGCAGAGGGAAGGGACCAGGATAGGACAATAATGGAGTGATCCATCCCCATCTCTTCTGGCAGTCAAAGTTTTAGGGAAAGCCGAAGCATAAGATTGTATTCCTGACTATCTTGGGTAATAGGAATAGATGGACGTGTCCTCCATGAATGTATCTAGTTCTTTTTTTTAATCCAATTCTTCTTTTGGCCTGCACAACATCCCCTGGTAATGAGTTCCACAGATTGACTGTGCATTGTGTGAAGAAGTACTTCCTCATGTTTGTTTTAAAGTTGCAGCCTATTAATTTCATTGAGTGACCCCTGGTTCTTGTGTTGTGCTCGCTACCCATTCCAGAGTTTATAGAACTCTATCATATTCCACCACCCATCAGTCATCTGCTTCCTAAACTGAACAGTCCCTGTCTTTTTAATCTCCCAGCATATGGAAGTTGTTCCAAACCCCTAATCATTTTTTGTTGCTCTTCTCTTTACATTTTCCAATTCTAATATATCTTTTCTGAGATGGGGTGACCAGAACTGCACACAGTGTTCAAGGTGTGGGCATATAATGGATTTATATAGTGGTGTATGACATTTTCTGTCATATTATCTACCCCTTTCCTAATGGTTCCTAACATTGTTAGCTTTTTTGACTGCCACAGCACATTAAGCAGATGTTTTCAGAGAACTATCCAGGGTGTCTCCAAGATCTTTCTTGAGTAGTAGCTAATTTAGAACCAATCCTTTTGTATATACAGTACAGACCTATTTATGCGCAGATGTCGGGAGTCAAGCTGTCACAACCACGTATTAACGGACCGTGGGTGAAGAGGGCCATGCTGAAAAAAGTGTCTATGATTCACTTAGAAAAAAACGCCGTTATTTTCTGCTCTTTCGGGCTTGCATTTTTTTTCTTTCTTATGAAGTCAGTTATTCGCTGCAGATGAATGATTTCAATATTTTCCACATTTTACACCTCCAGAAATCTTACAACTGTTTCTGTAGCACTAAGGGCTTCTATGGGCAAAATTTTGACCTTTTCAACGACATCCTCGTCATCGTCATTGTCATATAGGCCTGCGTTATTAGAATTCTCACCATCACTTTTATGGTCCAACATAGCCTCGCAGCCCGTTAATATTTCTTCCTCGGACAGAAATTCTGAAGTCGGGCAATCTTCATCCATCTGCAGCCACTCGGTAATGATTTCCGGCAACGTATCCAAACTAAAATCTTTTATTATTTGAAAGAGAAGTTTATCTTTATCCTCTTTTGTCTGCGTGCATGTTTGTAGGATGTCTTCTTCCGAAAATCCTTCAAAGTCTGGCTCTGAATCAGTGCCACTGCTGGAGTTTTCTGAGTCTGAGCCATCTTTGACAGAAAAGACATCACCAAGAGTCTTCATCCAGCAGTTTTCAATGGACTTTTGTTTTACTCCATCCCAAGCTTTTTTAACTAAATAAATAATTTCCTTCATGTTTAACTGTTTCAGGAATTTGGAAATGCCTGAAGACATGCATGACACGATCGCCAAAATCAGCTCCCGTCGATAATTGTTTTTAAAATTCTGAATAATGCCCTGGTCTAAAGGTTGAATTTTTGATGTTTTGTTGAATGGTAGATATAGCACTCAAATTTTTCCATCGCTCGATACAAGTGATTCGGCTGGAGGATGGGCTGGACAATCGTCAAGTAGCAAAAGTGCTTTGGCTTCGAGTTTCTTCGACTGCAGATGCTTACAAACAGCTGGAACAAAACTGTTGTGGAACCAGTCATCAAAAATATGTCTCGTCATCCAAGCATTTTTGCTGTTAGCGTATATTACTGGCAGTTTGGCTCTATTGAGGTGATTAAAGCAGCGAGGGTTATGAAAGCGGCCAACGAGAAGAGGGGCAAGCTTATGGCTGCCCGTCTTATTACTATAAAAAAGATCACACGATCTTTTATCTTTTTAAATCCAGCTGTTTTCTGTGTCTCGTAATTAAAGGCTAAAGTCTTATCAGGTAGCAATTTTGCAGATAAAGCTGTTTCATCACAATTATAAAGTTGTTCTTCGTGGTAGTCTTCATTTTGAAAAATAGATTTTAACTCGGCTGGAAACGCGTTTGCGGACGATTCATTGGCTGATCGGCTTTCTCCAGAAATCGATACCTGCGCTATGCGATGATGCTTTTTAAAAAGACTTATAAACTCCTTGCTGGCTTGGAATGATTCATTCCCTGTTAAATTTCCAAATTTTGTCACTTGGGCTTGAAGAATTGACCCACTTAGCGGTATTCCTTTCAGCCTTTCCTGAGCAAACCACGTGTGCATGGCTTTGTCTATTGTGGGTTTGCTGAATAGCGTACATGTTTTCGCTTAAGCCCCAAGGCAAAATCGATATTTTGTACAAAGCCATTCAGTTTAGATTAGTTTTTTAGCCATCCTTGGAGAGTAGATTCGGCAATCCCAATATCTTTTGAAACTTTGGCCTGGGTTTCTCCGCTATTTACTCGATCTGTTACAGCTAGCTTTTCTTCTACGGTGTAGGAACACTGACGCTTACCATCTGCCATTAAAATTTTCTAATGTAGTATATATATTATTATATATCTCTCTAGCGTGAGAATGACTAAGCATGCGTGATACGTCTTTACCAATATCGGTAAAGACGTACAACATGTTTCCACTTTGCACTTCCTGTCGATTTCTATGTCAGTGAGTTAGTGAGCAAATCTGTAGTGCTACATAGCAAGTTCCTGTACCGCATGTTAACAAGTCTCGCATGTTAAATAGGTAGCACTGGGAGGCATGGCGCTACTGTGATTTAAGCGGATTCACACGTAAACAGGTCTGTACTGTATATAGTTGGAATTATTTTTCCAATATGCATTACTTTGCACTTATCAACATTGAATTTCAACTGCCATTTTGTTGCCAAGTCACTCAGTTTTGTGAGATCCCTGTGTAACTCTTCACAGCTTTGGACTTAACTATCTTGAGTAATTTTGTATTGTTGGCAAATTTTGCCACCTTACTGTTCACCCCTTTTTCCAGATCATTTATGAATATGGTGAACAGCACAAGTCCTTGGGGGACTTCATTATTTACCTCTTTCTATTGTGAAAACTGACCTTTTACTGCTACCCTTTGTTTCCTGTCTTTTAACCAGTTACTGATCCATGAGAAGACCTTCCCTCTTATCCCATGACTGCTTACTTTGCTTCAGAACCTTTGGTGGGTGTGGGACCCTGTCAAAGGTATTCTGAAAGTCCAAGAACACTATATCAACTGAATCACCCTTGCCCACTTGCTGGTTGACAAGGAATTCTAATAGATTGGTGAGGCATGATTTCCCTTTTCAAAAGCCGTGTTGACTCTTCTCCAACATATGGTGTTCATCTATGTGTCTGATCATTCTGTTCTTTATTATAGTTTAAATCACTTTGCCTGTTACTGAAGTTAGGCATACTGGCTTGTAATTGCCAGGAGCACTTCTGGAGCCTTATTTAAAAATCAGCTTTGCATTATCTATCCTCCAGTCATCTGATACAGAGGCTGATTTAAATGATAGGTTACATACCACAGGTAGTAGTTCTGCAATGTCATATTTGAGTTTCTTCAGAACTCTTGGGTGAATATCATCTGGCCCTGGTGACTTATTTCTGTTTAAATTATCAATTCTTTTCAAAACCTCCTCTATTGATACCTCGATCTGAGAGAGTTACTCAAGTTTGTCATCTACAAAGAAATGGCTAGGTGTGAGAATCTCCCTCACATCCTGTGCAGTAAAGACAAATGCCAAGAATTCATTTAGCTTCTCCACAACAGCCTTCTCTTCCTTGAATGCTCCTTTAGCTCCTTGATCATCCAATGGCTCCACTGATTGTTTGGCAGGCTTCTTGCTTCTGATGTATTTAATTTTTTTGCTGTTAGTTATTGTGTCTTTGGCTAGTTGCTCTTCAAATTCTTTTTTGGTCTGCCTAATTATACTTGCCAAAGTTTATGCTCCTTTCTATTTTCCTACTAGGATTTGACTTTCAATTTATAAAGAATGCTTTTTTGTCCTCTAACCTCCTCTTTTACTTTGCTGTTTATCCACAGTGGCACTTTTTTATCCTATTTTTTTTTTTAATTTGGGGTATACATACCTTATGGTGTTTTTAAATAGTCTCCAGGCAGTTTACAGGCATTTTACCCTTGTGACTGTTCCTTTAATTTCTATTTAACTAGCTTTATTTTTGTGTAATTACTGTGATGGATATCTTTTGGTATTTCCCCTCTACAAGGATGTTAAATTCAATCACGTTATGGTTGCTATTACCAAGTGGTTGGACCAGATCCTGTGCTCCACTTAGGACTAAATCAAGAATTGGCTCTCCCCTTGTGGGTTCCAGGACTAGCTGCTCCAAGAAGCAGTCATTCATGGTGTCTAGAAATTTTGTTTCTGCATTCCATCTTGAGGTGACCCATACCCAGTCAATATGAGGATGGTTGAAATCCACCATTATTACTGAGTTTTCTGGTTTTGTAGGCTCTCTAATCTCCTGGAGCTTTTCATAGTCACTATCACCATCGTGGTCAGGTGGTTGGTAATATATTCTTGCTGCTATATTCTTTTTATTATTCAAGCATGAATTTCTATCTATAGATTCTATGGTATAGTTTTGATTCATTTAAGATTTTTACTATATTTGACTCTGCTTTCTTTTATATATAGTGCCTCACCCCCACCAGCATGACCTATGCTGTCATTCCTACATATTTTGTAACCAGGTTTTGTCATGTTCTGTTGATTATCATTCCACCATGGTTTTTGTGTTGCCTATTATATCAATATCTTCATTTAATTCCAGGCACTCAAGTTCACCCATGTTAGTATTTAGACTTCTAGCAGCTGTATACAAGCACGTATAGAATTTGTCAATATTTAGTTATCTGCCTTCATGTGTTATAATTGAATGGGACTCTTTCTGTTTTGTACTATTTCTTTTCTGGGCTGTCTCCTTTCACTTGATGGTTCTTCTCACTTTATGCTGATGCACACAACTTTATTTTCATCTGTGACATCTTTGATCAAGAAGAGTCTTCTTTTGTAGTTATATAAGCCTGGCCTCACAAAGAATATGTTCAAGCCAGAAGCACTGTTCCTGAAGGAGTAATCAACTATTAAATGGAGCATCATTGAGTGAATTGATATGAATGTCTGCCATTTATTTAAGCTCTGAAGGGAAAAAAAGAATCTGGGTGATTATTTTGAACATGAACTTGCTTTAGAATCACAGATGCAGTTCGAACAATTTGTAAAATGTTTCATTACTGTCAACCCAGTGCATTGCAGCTTTTGCTCTGCTTCTTGTTTCAGACAAAGTTCATTATTTCATGTGTTTTTCCTGTGGCAGTCAAGCTGCAAGAGATACTGCTATTATAACTTCCCTATTAACCTCACTTGTACTGAAAAGTTTGATCATCTATCACCTGCCTCCTGAAGGAATCCCGTCTCTCTCATTTCTGAAAAACTCATTTTTAAAAAAATTGCTGTTCTCTCCCAGGTTTGATAGTATCTTAGTAATGCTCCTTTGCATTTGGCTGAGTTAAGCTTTGACTGGTGTCCAAGTCACTCACTCTGAACTGCCAACACAAGCCTTTTGTCTTTTCCAGCATTTAATCTCTGTTTTGCTGATGCCGGAGTTCAGGTTATTTTGCCCCATGTTTGTTGAATTGTTGTCTTCAGAAGCTGTAGCTCATTGATTCTCTTAGACATTTAAAGTCAAAGCATTTCTTGCTTGCTTTTTTTTTTTTTAAAGAATATGGTATTGCTTTCCTATTGTAGAACATTATGAAATATACTCCATAAAAATGCTGGATTGGCCTATTTCTGTGGTGACGACGCAGGAAAGGAAACAGAACGCCAGGTCTGTGGTAGCTAGAGAGCTTTACAAGCCTCTTGCAAAAAGCCTCCTAGGAAAACTTTTCCTGGGGTTTTTATTTCTCTCCTTACTTTGTTTACAACTCTTCTTAGTGGTTACATTCTTGCGCATAGAAGAGCCAGGCAGTATACATGCACATAAGATAACGAACCCATCTCTTGAGCGCGTGAACACCAGCTGCGAGGGTACAATCAAATCAGCCAAATAAGTTTCCCAAACACAAACGCTGGATTGAAGGTCACTCCTGCCTCGTAGCCATGGGAGCAGTTTGCCGCGCCTGTGGACTGGCGATTCGGGAGCTATGCATCTCTACATCTCCCCCTGTTTTATTTTATAAATGCGGTGTTTAAACAAAACACTCTCGCAGGGTAGCATACACAATGCCACTAGATTGGGTATACATTAAACAAAGCAGCAAAGTAAAACGTCAAACATCAAAACTAGGACCCCATACTATAAAAGGGTCTTCATCCACTCTAAGGGTGGCTATAACTAAATATAATCCTACCAAGGAAGAAAAACGTCTTGGCGGATGACTTAAGCATAGCATTTCAGCATATCAATTTGCTATTGCATACAAAACTATTATCAGCAAGCTTAAAACAGCACATTTCTTTCACTGTCTCACACCCCAGATGTTGCTGGGTGGTTTACAGACAGGAACAAGGCAGGTACTTAACAGACCTTGCATTTCCGGGGCAACGGCCAGGCAGAAATCAGATTGATTTAATACTTCTGCCAGGTGGACCCAGGTGTTAAACTGCAGCCGCTGCTCCATCTGGGGTTCGCCTTGGCAGCTAGGGGCCAACAGGAAACTCTCCAATACACACAAAATAAGGAGTGAATTAGCATTAAGGCAAGCTAACAATGTCACAAGGTAATTTTCTGCGGTAGGTTCTAGCTGCTGCTGCACTCGCAGCTGCTCGGCCTGCAATGAAAGGGCTTTAACCTGTCCCCAGGTTATGCGCTGCGGGGGCCCCCGCGGGGGGCGCTGGCGAGGACGCTCGGGATCCTGCAGATGTAGGTTGAACTGTGGAATGGGGTTCGATAGTCCCTGGTGCCAGGCCATCGCCGTGCCACGGGCGGACGTTACGCGCCGGGACCCACAACGGACCTGTAGGAAGAGAAACGGCAGCATGCCCTCGTCCCCACGTTATAAGGGGCACTGGGCCATGCCACTGAGGGTCTGGGGCCTTGCGATATTTAACAAAGGGGCGGGGCAAGGCCTGGTAGCTGCGAAAATGACATTCTGCTGCAGAGTAGTTGTCAGTCAAATTCAAATGATTCAGGGTAAAAAGCACTGCAGCCAGCCATTCCTGGCGGGGAGGAAGGCCTACGGGAATCCCCCCTTTCTGTTTTTGGCGGACCAGGGCTTGCTTGAGCGCGTGAACACCAGCTGCGAGGGTACAATCAAATCAGCCAAATAAGTTTCCCAAACACAAACGCTGGATTGAAGGTCACTCCTGCCTCGTAGCCATGGGAGCAGTTTGCCGCGCCTGTGGACTGGCGATTCGGGAGCTATGCATCTCTACATATTTCTTAGTTGCAGTCAGGAGTATTTCACTGTAGAAGGGATGTCTGTGTGTAATATAACATGGTGCCTGGCAATCCAAGGCCCTGATCCTGTAAAGACTCATATTGAAGGTTATTTTGCACACTGTAAGTAGCCTATTGAATTCAATGGGATTAATAAACCTAGAGCAGGAATATAAAGAGGAGGCACAAAAGAGTTGGAGGATGGGTTCTGAGAGCACAGTATCCTCTCCCTCTCCCTGCCTTCTGGCTTCAAGGAGGAACAAGAAAATATAGGGTTGCCAACAGAGCAGTGTAACAGGATAGGTGGTAGGGAGACCAGACAGCAAGGGTGAAAAAATCAGGACACCTTTTTTTCAGGAGGCGGGAAGGGTAATTGCATATAAAAATTAAAAAAAATAAAAATAGAATGTGCACATAGGCTATCTTGTATTGAAGATCACACAACTCTCAGATTTCATCATTAGCAGTCTTATACTTTATCGATGATGCTTCAGCCCGGCGTGGCTCCTTCAGCTCCTTGAAACACAAGCCTCCTTCAGCCCCACGCAACAGGGCTCAGGCTGGAGCTACTTCAGTCCCACGCAGCTCAGGCTGGGACTCCTTCAGCCCTGTGAAAAATTGGAACAAATTACGTCCCAACAGTACTTTGATTGGGATGCAGGACAAACCCTCTAATATCGGGACAATCCTGATTTTTATCAGGATGTCTGGGCACCAGAGTAGCTGGCCCCCATGGAATTGGACCCAGATCTCCTGTTGCAGTCAAGGTGTGCCCTAGTTTGGGGAAACAAGAAGGGCAGGGCTGTCCCTTGGGGTTATAAATGAGAGACAGCCCAAAGGCAAGAGAGAGAGTTCAGGAACCAGAGTCCAGAAAGAGAACACTCAGAAGAAGAGCAGAGCTGGGCTGAGAGCTTCAGGAATGGAGATGCCCTTGAGGGATAGAGCGCTGAGAGCTCCCTAGATGAACAGTTGCAGTTTAAAAGCAGAAGGTAGTCAGGGTGGTGGAGGTCACCTATAAACTTCCCCAGGCCAGAGAGGGCTGAAGGCTAAGAGCAGCAGAGGGAGATGCCTGTTGGCTCTTTGAACCAGAGAGCTGAAGCTGCAGGGCCAGAGTGGGCTGAAGGCTGGGTAATGATAGAGAGGTGAGACCACTGAGGTCTCTGGGCAAGTGCTGGGACCATACCTGAGAGAGAAACAGGGCGGAGCACCACCTCAGCTGGAGGGGCTGGAGTGATGCATGGTGAGTGATGTTGCAGTACCTCAGAGGTGATGCATGCTGAGAGATGCCGGAGCAGTACATTATTTGGTGTATTGATGGATTGTTGGGACTTGAAAGGTTAAATGTATTGTTTGGACTGTGCTGGGAAATTCTGGATTATGGTTGTGGGACATTTTGTAATAAATTAACCCTGCAAAGGGCTGTTTATTCTCAGAGTTTGTGTGGAGTTACTGGGGATTCTGGAAGAGGGAAATTGAGGCAGGGGCTGCTTACAGGATGATCCTGAGTGAGGCCATGATAGGGAGAGCCCTACAGGCAGCCACCCCCTGACAGTCAGGGTGGCAAAATTCTGATGAAACGCTTTTTTTGGGGGGGGGGGGTCAGAATTTGCTAATTTGTCAGAATCAAAATGTTTTAGAGAGATGGTGTGTCTGCGGGAACCCAGGCTGGTTTCCATCTGAAACCCATCTGGCTTCCTGCCAGCTTACCTGCCCAGCTCCTTGACACATGCTATGTGCACTGCCTCTGAACTGGGGATTCCAGGGTCCACAACTCTAGGGCAGCCCACCAGGCAGCTTGCCCCAGAGCTGGCCCTCTTTTCTTATGCAGAGAATTTCAAAAGTTTTAGTTTTCATTCCAAATTGGAAGCAAACCAATTTTCAGACTATTAAAATTCTCCACAAAATGGAATTGCCTTTCTTCACACAGCTCTAGTTGCCAACTCTGGTGATATCTGGTGTTTGGCTTGAATCCCTAGCTCCGTCCAACAACTCATTAGGTGAGAATTACAGCTTTCACTTTTTAAACATGAGGGCTTGTCTACACCACTTAGCTTTTAGTGACAAGGCTGTGTCGACGCAGCCTTGTCGCTAAAAGTGAGCATTTGTAAATGCTCTTTGTCGGTACTTTGTCGGCACTTCCAGCCCTGCGAGTGGTGTTAGCTTTGTCAGCAGGAGAGCGCTCCTGCTGACAAAGCCGGGTTCACACTGCCACTTGCGTAGGCAAAACTTTTGTCTTTCGCAGGGGGGCTTTTTTAAGTACCTGTGAAAGACAAAAGTTTTGTCAACAACTTCCCAGTGTAGACATACCCTGAGTTTCTAGACCTCGTGGTTGCAGAGAAAAGCTTGAAAATGTGACCTGAACTCAATATAGCAGCTTGGAAATGAGAGGGCAAATAAAAAGAATCTCACATTTATTTATTTAAAAATATCATGGCTTGGGCACGGGAGGCAGTTCATGATTTTTGGAAGTACTGCCATCTTGATCTACAGCTGACATGAGACTCTGTAAGTTAAGGGCTGTTTTTTCCTGAACTGAAGCACATCTCCCTTTACTTGCTATTTTGCTCTTTTTTTTCTGTCTGAGATGAAGAAAACCCCTAGCCAAAGTTTATGGTGGAGAAACTCTCCACCTTGTGGCAGGATATAGAATTGCAGGGTTCCTCTCTGTCCCCATGCTTGTTTCCTCCCCCCCCCCATTACTGGGCTGTATTTGTACCCAGCTGATTCTACAGATATACAGCACCTAGCACTCTAGGGTCCTGGCCCATGCCTAGGGCTCTTAAGTGCCATGGTAATACAGATAATGATGAATACATGTTCATAAACTGACCAGCTGCTGACTCCAGACTGTGCTGGTGCAACTATGTGGGGCATGTGGATGAAGGATCTTGGTGTGAATTGGACAGAGGCATGAGTCTGGAGGGCTTATAGCCTGGGGTGGGGAAGGGAGCTGGAAGTCACATAGAGGGTTTTTTCAGCACAAATGTGCAGGAGCTCAGTGCACAGAGAGCTCTAAGATGCTTCGGGCATGTACCATCTTTTTGTTCTGTTTGTGCAGAGCCCAGTACAATGGGGTTCTGGGCCATCGCTAGGGCTTTGAGATGCTATGGTATGGTAATATGGTAATAAATATGCTATGGTAATATAAACAAACAATAGGTTAGGGTTGCCAAGCCTTCAGGATTGTCCTGGAGTCTCCAGGAATTAAAGATTAATCTTTACTTAAAGATTGTCATGTGATGAAACCTCCAGGAATAAGTCCAACCAAAACTGGCAACTCTAATATAGGTCCAATTGAGAAGGATGTAATATGTGTCTGAAGTGTTCTGCACTTTATAATGATCCACTAGGAGGAGCTAAAGGGTAACTTATTGCAAGGCAAATCAGTCAAAGATTTCAGGTTACATAATTAATGAAGGGGTAGTAGCGTGGGCAGGGAGTCCGGTGGGACCTGGAGTTCTCCATCCCTGCTGAGTAGAGCTTTGTTCTGGAACTCTCTGTATGAGCTTCAGTTAGGAATAACACATGTCCTCTTTTGTTAATCTATAACAGCGATCACTGATTTTGAGGGTTCTGTCTCTGGTCCTTAAGGAAGCCTGATCCTGAGAAATGTATACATGGCTGAGGAGCTTATTTAAAAAACTGTACATCTAAAAAAATGCACTGCACAGATTTTAGCGTGAGATTGAAATTCATTGTCCTAGACAGATGCTGTGTGTATGTACGTGTGTGTATGTAATATTGGCACTCCACACACATCTATATAATAAAGCATTACAATAAATTAAAGCTGTGTTGATTTCATTTTGATTTCATTGTATAGCACTTCACTTTATACCTACTGGTTCATGCATATGCTAGGAGCACTGTACTGCTGTTTGTGCTAAACAGTCATGTGTTGTACCTAGTTATGTAACTTATGGCAGGAGACATTGGGTAGCATTGTTACACATAGTCTTACCCATTATTTTTCTTAGCATTCAAGCAGTACACAGCCTTTGAAGAAATGATGTATTGTTAGTTTTATATTGATTCCTTGAGGTGAGCTGTTGCAAACAAGAGTTTGCTCTCTGCCTTAGTCTCTACAGAGTTAAGACTTGGTGTAGCGTAGTTTCTAGGAACTTGACTTTGGTGGTTGGGTTGAGATTTCTGAAAGACAGATTTGCCTGGGTGGTGGTTGATTTCAGTTCAAGGACTGGTATGTGTGTAAATAAACAAATTACACTAAGAACATATCCTGACTCCATGCTGCTGTTTTCTCCTCCAGTGGGAAACTGATTTTCAAGGCCTCAATATCTACTGCTGCTTGATAGACAGGTGATATAACTGTAAGATGTTACTGTGTTTTCCTGAAAGTCCTAGGGTTACCATACGTCCAGTTTTTCCCGGACATGTCCGGCTTTTTGGCAATCAAACCCCCGTCTGGGGGGAATTGCCAAAAAGCCGAACATGTCCGGGAAAATGCCGGCCGGGCACTTCCCCTCCCGCAGCTGCTCTGCTCCTCCTCTGACTCTTTGGCTTTGTTTAAGAGCCAAGCTGCCCGAGCGCTATGGGCTTCAGGCAGTCCCCTTGCCTCCGGACCCCAGCCACCGGCCAGGCACTTCCCCTCCCGGGCTCCGGCGGCGCAGGGTACGGAGGCATGGGGGCTGCCCAAAGCCGGTAGCGCTCGGGCAGCTCGGCTCTTAAACAGAGCCGAAGAGTCAGGGGAGGAGCCGAGCCTCCGGCCGTGGCGGCTCTGCTCCTCCCCTGACTCTTCGGCTCTGTTTAAGAGCCGAGCGCTACGGGCTTGGGGCAGCCCCCATGCCTCCGGACCCTGCGCCGCCGAAGCCCGGGAGGGGAAGTGCCCGCCCGGGGGCGCAGGGTCCGGAGGCATGGGGGCTACCCAAAGCCCAAGCGCTACTGGCTTCATGGTTTGCCGGGCAGCCTCCAGAGCCTGCGCCCCCGGCTGGGAGCTTCCCCTCCCGGGCTCCAGCTGCGCTGCGGAAGTGCCGGCCAGGGGCATGGGGTCTGGGGGCTGCCCGGCAAACCGTGAAGCCGGTAGCACTCGGGCAGCCCTTTTCGCGTGGCTGGGAGTGGGAGGGGGCGGGGTTGGGGTGGGGAAGGGGCGGAGTTGGGGCGGAACTGGAGGTGGGAAATGGGCGGGGCCAGGGCCCTGTGGAGGGTCCTCTTTTTTTATTTGTTAAATATGGTAACCCTAGAAAGTCCCCTCTAAATAGATAGGAGTCTGTATGGTTCCAAGCCATGAACATTTTGTGTTTCAGTTCAGGTGCAAAGTGCTGCAAAATGAATCACACTCTCTCTCTCTCCCTCCTTTGGATACTTAATATCAGTTTGTTCTTTGTTTTATTTAACAGGACATAAATCATCAAGACTGAAATACAATTTCTCATACACAAAGTTCAAAGTATATAGCAATGCACTATATGCAATTTTCAAATGTCTGTGAACACGTTATTTTAAAACTATCTTTAATAAAAATAACACAAAAAAAAGTATGCTTCTCATTTAGGATGAAGTCGTTGGCAAGTTTGAAGTGAAACTCCTCAACACTTTCCAAAAGATTCACCTTGGACAGGGGAGGGCAAACTACGGCCCACAGGCTGGATCTGGCCCATCAGGGCTTTCAATCCGGCCCACAGGATTGCCAGCCCCATGGCGCAGCGGGGCTAAGGGAGGCTCCCTGCCTGCCCTGACCCTGCACCACTCCCGGAAGGGCAGTGGAGGATTTAGAGTTAGTGGGGCCCTGTGCGCAACTTCATTTTTGGAGCCACCCGCTCGAGACCGAGCTAAGAAGAACATTCTCTCTTATCTTCCCCCCCATTTTTCATTCTTTTTTTCTTCATCCTCCTCCTATATTATAAGTAATAAGAAGTAAATTAAAATAAAGTGACGTCTTAATCCTCCTTGTCAGATGCTGCCATCACTTAAATTATATGAGGAGGGTTTGTGGTGTGGATTATTTTTACCTTCAGAGAACATCTAGCTCCTTCATCTGAGCCCTGTTTGTATGCATGAAGATAAAAAAGACAAGAGGCCAATACACTTACACAAAGCTTCAATAAATCCAGCAGTTTTGTCTCTCAAAATTGCAAAGCAAAGATGCATTCAGCTGGGCATATGTCAGCTCTCTTTTTATTTAATGTTACTGGCATGCAGCTATGTTGTTTTTTTGTTGTTGTTGTTTCTCTCCATTACAATGTCAGCAGGACCTTAGCAATAGTTCTCAGTTTTCATATTTGGGAGCTTCACACCTGTGCAAACTGTCTTTGCTAAAATGTAAGTCTCCTGAAATCAAAGTCTCTCTTCTAGAAGGAATAGTATATAAGCACTGAAGAAGCCGTTAAAAAAAGAGAGAAGTCTGCAGCAGGCAATGTTTTTGGAATCCATGAAATTTCATTTTCAAAATCTATATTTGAAATCATATGGTGCTTTTGTTTCTCTAGGTCTGACTCAGTGTAAGGAAAAAGCAAAAATCTTTTGCAAACTCATTGATGAAAAGAGAGGCATATCTGGGAATGATATCTTGGATCTCCTGCTGAAAGAAGAAAGAGAAAATGCCAGCAATATGAGTAAAACACTTTACATGGATTGCAATGTCCAATCATTCCCAGTCAGCAAAACAGCTGAGGATGATGTCTGCCTGAGCAGCAAAAGAAGAAAAATGTGTGCAACTCAGAGCCTTCCTTCCACGGCCGCTGGTCTAGTATCAACAGCACCTGCTCAATTCCATGCCATCTACAGCTTGCCATCTGTGTCGGTGAAGTCAGAGCTGGCAGGAGAGTTAAGACAAAGATCTGCTTTGGAAGACAATTGCTTTCAGCTGTCATGGGAGGCGCTCCAGCTGGAAGAGGATGAAGACATGGGGGAGGGTGATGAGGAGTGCAGTGAGGAAGAAAACCCATTTGCTGTTCTTGAAAAATTGATAAAGGAAAATCAAACACTACGGAAAGAAAATGCATGTTTGAAACAGATGCTGCTAGCAGCCCAGAATTCAGGTAAGCGTGTTCTTATTCTGTGATTCCAGACAGGATTTGAAACCATGTCACCTTACACAATAAGTATTAGTATTATTTTTATAGTTTTTGGGTGAATGTTTTACCATCATGCATAAGTTTGGTCAACTAGGGACAAACCTGTTTTGTGAATCAGAGCCCTGAGTTCAATTTCCCACTATTCCTGGAGTCTTTATTATTCAATTCTCAATAGTATGATGTCATTGGGAATTGAGGGCCTCCAGGACCACACAGGAGATGTTCAGCATTGCCCAGCATCAGGTCTTTGTGAGCAGGTGTTGTGACAGATTTCCCATACAGCTCTGCCAGTGCATCTCAATGATGGCCTACCACCACCTCCTACACAGGTCCCAGAGCTGGAGTTCCCTTGAAAAAAGACTGCTAGCTGTTGTCAGATTGTGGTGAAATGGATAGACATCTAATGGGAACCAGAGTGTGTCCACCACATTCATTTTGACTCCCAGCACGCTAGAAAGTTAGTTTTCAGAATATTTATTAACAAGTTCTCACTTCTGTTTAATAGCCCCTGAGAAGCTTGAAATGAAATCTGATGTTTTATTGTTTTTCCTCTACTGCCTCCGCATATGCATTCGTCCTTGGAAACTTTTTCATTAATGTAGTGCAGCTGGCACTGATACTTTCTGAAAGAAACAGTAATGCCTGTGTTTTGAGTGGAAATAATATATTTATCTGGATGTCAGAAATAATTATATATATTATATAAAGAGTAAATCAGATTTTGGTCCAACATTACAAACTTTGACAGGATTTCAAGGAAAGCTTCATTTGTTCTCTCCAGCACAGTGTTCTGAATTTTCCTTCCATGTATGAACTTTGAATTTTTATTTGAATAACAAATGCTAAATTTGACATTTCCGTGCCTCTTGCAACATGTGACCTGTTGTCAGGGACTGTTAACCATGTCTCAGTCTAATGCCTCTTTAGGAACCACAAGAAGAAATTTGTTTCTTTTAAGTAACTGAAATCTTTTTATGTGAGAAAGGAAGGTTGTCACTCACCCTGTGCAGAATACTAAGCTTTCCTTTAAATGTCTGTTTTAAACTATGTTTTTTGGTTTAAAAAAATACTCCCTACGTAACTCCTTGAAGACAAGGGAGTCTTTCCATTGACTTCAGCAGTCTGTGGATTAGGCCTTTGTTGCGCTGACACCTGCTGATGGAAGGAGGGATAGACCAAGCTGTGTGCATCTTTGGGACTTACTGAATTCTGTAATAACCTTGATACTCTGAATGGTTACATATTGTTCCCTCAATTCATGCATACAGATGTCATTGGCAACAGTTGGTTGTGCACGTGGATCAAGGGTACAATATGTCATTTTTTGACAGCGCTTATGAAAACAGTTCATCCTGATCTGGCAGCCTCTGTACATGAACAACATTTGGAGAAACACTCTCCTGCAATAAATTGCCTGACCGAACGTATGGCTAAACTTTGTGTTACACAGGTGCACTAAGGGCTCCAAAGGCAGGATATATTCACTGAGGCATGCAGGTCTAGATCTAGACTAGCATCATCTTCACGCTTTGTTGATGCACATAGGGACGTTTTAAACACTGAACCTAAATACATAACTAAAAGATTGTTTGCTTGTTTTTCTTCATACACATCCTTCATGCATCTCATTTTGCTCAGAATTGTTGTAGAAAGCTCCTTCTGCTTTCCCCTTTTAGTAATTTTATTTGCTTTCCCTGACTGCACTATCCTCAGTGACAGATAGTATATATTTAAAATTTGACCCACATACAGTAGTATTAACACACAGCCATTTACGGAGTAAGTGTTGTATTAACTTAGATGGAATATATGGGCCAAAGGTGTTAACATAATCCAGTCACTGCCCATCATTAAACAGTGTTAAACGAGATTGGGGGTTTGGTATACAGAGACCACAGCCTTCTTAGGACCAGGGCAAACACCCCATTAAAAATCCTTTTAACCTTTAATAAAAGGTAAAGAAAGGAAGGCAAACAGTTAAAGCATTTGAAATGTAAAATATTAAATAAGGCTCTTATTTTAACCACATGTCTTGTTCCCTTCCCCCGGAGAGCATTTTAGAAGGAAAAACCTCCTTGTTTGACACTCTCTGAGATGGTATCAAAAAGGGCAATAACTGTTCTTTGAGGGGAAAGAGAAGATGTTAGTTGACATGGGCCGAAGCAGTTGATGTTGTTGTTGCTGTTGTTAAAATCCAATCCCCTTTCATGCCAGGTGGTGCAGGGGATTCAGCTGGAACCGGTAGAAGTGGTGATGTTATCTGGGTTCCTTTTTCTGATTGGGTCTGGTCAGGACATCTCTCATGATTAGAACAAAGAAGGTCTGGGGTTCCAGGAGATAGTGGAGTGGCAGCCAGGATGGTGAAGTTCACTCTAGTAGCCACTGTCTGTTCTTCCATATCTTCCCTCCAAAATGTCTTTCTTTAAGGACCCAAGAAGGGAATGATGGGTGGAACACCCTCATTATTTTGTCCACCAATTAAACCTAATATCCAACATTCCAATTTTGATTGACTGGTTCCTTGTTCTACATTTTTCTTATTTACCAGGCATTATCTTAACACAGTCCTTCTAATTATATCATACTGCCTTGTTGTTTGAACTAATTCAGTCTTTCTGTCTCCCTACCATACCTTTTCCCATCAACTTTTGTTGTTATAGGTTACTGTGACATTGTATGAACTTTCAGATACTTTTTTAGAGTTGACCTCACAATTAGGGTGGATTTGTAGGTGCAATTATTACAACAATATACTTTAAGACATGTCCCCTTGTTGGGAGGGTATGGAGGTGCATCAGCTCAGTAGAACTCCAGTAGGCACAATGCCTCTTGGAGCTCCCAGGGGACCAGAGAAAATGTGGCTAAGACACCATTCTAGAGGGCGAAAGGGCTGCTTTCCACCACCGGTGACCGCACTGCTAGACAATGTGGAGGTGTCCCAGCCCTTTAAGCCTAACGATTCAGTGGGGCCTAGCCTAATTTTACCGGTGAGATTGTGTCTGGCGCTTGTGGAGAGAAAAGCTTCTTGCAACTTCAGCCCCCATCCACAACAGACTCACTCAGTGCATGATACAGTCTGGCCTACAGTCAGCCTTTGGGGCCCACACAGTCTATGGTAATATTTTCCACTAATTTGAGGGACCTAACAATATAAAGGAGAATCTCCATTTTAATTTTTAAGCACATTTCTAGTTCCCTGCCTTGAGAGGACAGCCTTGGGAATGAAGCTGAGTTGAAAGGTTGTCAGTAATATTTTTCTAAAGATGACAGCTTATACCGTTTTTCCTTCACAGACTGGCTTTTGGGGTCTGTGAAAACTATGGTCATGGATCCTTATCCCTGAGAGTCCCAGGTCAGTCTAGGATGGTGAGGACAGTTCCTCCCAGGCTGCCACTGATGGACTGTCACACACTCTCTCAGAAGTAGCTACCTACAGGTCAGTCATCAGCTGGGCAGCCAACGTGAAGTCTGGCCACAAAAAAGGGCATCTCAATAGCATGGGAGCTTACCCAGAGCAGTAGACTAGGTACAGAACTGTATTCTAATTCCAGGCCTGATACTAACTCTGGCACTGGCCTAAATTACTTAACCTTTCTAGTTAGCTCCTCATCTGTAATATGAGGATAATACCCACTATACAGGTGGTGGTAAGGTAGCTGTAATAATGTAGCAGTTAATGTTTAAAGCACTGTATGTGCATTGGATCCTGCTAAAATTTCACAGTGGGAGCTAATTGTCCACCAGACCCCCTATTTGCTTCGACAAAGGTCCCTTGTAATTTTTTTTTAACTATTGGCAACTATGCTCACAGCCCAGCAGCATCTAGGGTCCTCTTCTGCAGCTGGATTTTTCCCTTCCTGACACTTTACATAAAGTGTGTCATTTATATTTGGACCGTACTCCAAAGAATTCTCATTGACTTACCCCAAAATCATCAGGATGGCCTTGTGTGCGCTGGTATGATCATGTGAACAGAAATTGGTTCGGTTTGGAGGGGGCAGTGAAAAACTGGTTGACAGGCTTGGTCTGACATACCAAGGAGTCACCTCAGTCTGGAACTTAATGAAAAAGAGAGCAGCAAGTGAGATTAGTTTTCTTTTTTTTGCTCTCTTTATCCTTGTCATTGGGCCAATGACCCTTCAGAAGAATTAGGACCTAATTGGCCCATGAGAAACCAGTGGGCTACAGTTGGGAGCAATCAGGTATTCCGGGTGGTGGCTTTTAGCTAATTAGTAATGGAGCAACTCAGCTAGAAAGAGGCTGCTAGAGCAGCATAAAGAGTTGCTTGAAAGGAGGAGGGAAAGAAAGAGGGCTCTCACTCTAGAGAAGTCCTGTAGTTGCTGCAGGAACCCATAGGAGGTGGAGCGGTAGAGACAAGTGCTTAGAGGTGACATTGAGAGCCCCAAGAGAACTGTCAGGATCCCTGGGGAAGGGAGACCATGGCAGGCCCTAGACCAAATGGCACCCCAGGTGAGGAGCATCTTCAACGCCCTCCCCCCTCCATTGGTTAAATTTTTGAATACCTTATTTTTTTACTGCATTTGTAGCCCACTGCCCCCCCACATCCAGCACCCCAGGCAGTCACCTGCATCGCCTGCCCCTAAATCTAGCTCTGAGGGAGACAGTTGGGTGCGCCTATCAATAAGTTCCAGCAAGGAAACTGGGGTCTGGTCTGGCTCCTGGGAAGGAGATAGGAAGATCCTACAGTTTGGTCTGGCTCCTGGGAAGGAGATAGGAAGATCCACGGGGAGCGGAGTAAGCTCCTGGGTGGAGGGGATCCTGAGTTAGGGTCTACAATGGGTAGAAGAAACTCACAGGAAACAGGTTAGGCTACTGTTTAAACTAGGAGATGGAGGGGGGGAAGCCAACTGCTGCAGAGGAGCATGTGGATCGGACAGAGACTTCTCTTAGAAGAGAGTCTATTGATAGAGATTCTCTAGGTTCTAGTCGGGAAAAGAGGATGGAAGAGGATAATGTAAGGGCCAGATCAGATGAGAAACATTTACATAAAGAATCAGACATATCAGAAAAGGGCAGACAAATAAACAGTGACAAGTTTTTAAAGTGCTTGTACACAAATGCTAGAAGTCTAAATAATAAGATGGGTGAACTAGAGTGCCTCGTGATAAAAGGGGATATTGATATAATAAGTATCACAGAAACCTGGTGGACTGAGGACAATCAATGGGACACAATCATTCCAGGGTACAAAATATATCGGAAGGACAGAACAGGTCATAGGGCGGGGGGGAGGAGGGAGTGGCACTATATGTGAAAGAAAATGTAGAATCAAATGAAGTAAAAATCTTAAGTAAATCCACATGTTCCATAGAATCTCTATGGATAGTAATTACATGTTCTAATAAGAATATAACATTAGGGATCTATTATCGACCACCTGACCAGGACAGTGATAGTGATGATGAAATGCTAAGGGAAATAAGAGAGGCTATCAAAATTAAAAACTCAATAATAGTGGGGGATTTCAATTATCCCCATATTGACTGGGAACATGTCACCTCAGGACGAAATGCAGAGACAAAATTTCTCGATACTTTAAATGACTGCTTCTTGGAGCAGCTGGTACGGGAACCCACAAGGGGAGAGGCAACTCTAGATTTAGTCCTGAGTGGAGTGCAGGAGCTGGTCCAAGGGGTAACTATAACAGGACCGCTTGGAAATAGTGACCATAATATAATAACGTTTAACATCCCTGTGGTGGGAAGGACATCTCAACAGCCCAATACTCTGGCATTTAATTTCAAATTAAAAGGGGGACTATGCAAAAATGAGGGGGTTAGTTAAACAGAAATTAAAAGGTACAGTGACTAAAGTGAAATCCCTGCAAGCTGCATGGGTGCTTTTTAAAGACACCAGAATAGAGGCCCAACTTAAATGTATACCCCAAATTAAGAAATACAGTAAAAGAACTAAAAAAGAGCCACCGTGGCTTAACAACCATGTAAAAGAAGCAGTGAGAGATAAAAAGACTTCCTTTAAAAAGTGGAAGTCAAATCCTAGTGAGGTAAATAGAAAGGAGCATAAACACTGCCAAATTAAGTGTAAAAACATAATAAGAAAAGCCAAAGAGGAGTTTGAAGAATGGCTAGCCAAAAACTCCAAAGGTAATAACAACATGTTTTTTAAGTACATCAGAAACAGGAAGCCTGCTAAACAACCAGAGGGGCCCCTCGATCGAGATAGAAAAGGAGCGCTTAAAGACAATAAAGTCATTGCGGAGAAACTGAAGCAAAGAATTTGTTTAGTCTTCACGGCTGAGGATGTTAGGGAGATTCCCAAACCTGAGCTGACTTTTGTAGGTGACAAATATGAGGAACTGTCACAGATTGAAGTGTCACTAGAGGAGGTTTTGGAATTAATTGATAAACTTAACATTAACAAGTCACCAGGACCAGATGGCATTCACCCAAGAGTTCTGAAAGAACTCAAATGTGAAATTGCGGAACTATTAACTAGGGTTTGTAACCTGTCCTTTAAATTGGCTTCTGTACCCAACAACTGGAAGATAGCAAATGTAATGCCAATATTTTAAAAGGGCTCTAGAGGTGATCCCGGCAATTACAGACCGGGAAGTCTAACGTCGGTACCGGGCAAATTAGTTGAAATAATAGTAAGGAATAAAACTGTCAGACACATAGAAGAACATAAATTTTGGGGCAAAAGTCAACATGGTTTCTGTAAAGGGAAATCGTGTCTTACTAATCTATTAGAGTTCTTTGAAGGGGTCAACAAACATGTGGACACGGGGGATCCAGTGGACATAGTATACTTAGATTTCCAGAAAGCCTTTGACAAGGTCCCTCACCAAAGGCTCTTACGTAAATTAGGTTGTGATGGGATAAAAAGGAAGGTCCTTTCATAGACTGAGAACCGATTAAAAGACAGGGAACAAAGGGTAGGAATTAATGGTAAATTCTCAGAATTGGAGAGGGGTAACTAGTGGTGTTCCCCAAGGGTCAGTCCTTGGACCAATACTATTCATAAATGATCTGGAGAAAGGGATAAAAAGTGAGGTGGCAAAGTTTGCAGATGATACTAAACTGCTCAAGATAGTTAAGACTGTGAAGAACTTCAAAAAGATCTCACAAAACTAAGTGATTGGGCAACAAAATTTAATGTGGATAAATGTAAAGTAATGCACATTGGAAAAAATAACCCCAACTATACATACAATATGATGGGGGCTAATTTAGCTACAACAAATCAGGAAAAAGAACTTGGCGTCATCGTGGATAGTTCTCTGAAGATGGCCACGCAGTGTGCAGAGGCGGTCAAAAAAGCAAACAGGATGTTAGGAATCATTAAAAAGGGGATAGAGAATAAGATGGAGAATATATTATTGCCCTTATTTAAATCGATGATACGCCCACATCTTGTATACTGCGTACAGATGGGGTCTCCTCATCTCAAAAAAGATATATTGGCACTAGAAAAGGTTCAGAGAAGGGCAATTAAAATGATTAGGGGTTTGGAAAGCCTCCCATATGAGGCGAGATTAAAGAGGCTAGGACTTTTCAGCTTGGAAAAGAGGAGACTAAGGGGGATATGATAGAGGTATATAAAATTATGAGTGATGTGGAGAAAGTAGATAAGGAAAAGTTATTTACTTATTCCCATAATACAAGAACTAGGGGTCACCAAATGAACTTAATAGGCATCAGGTTTAAAACAAATAAAAGGAAGTTCTTCTTCACACAGCGCACTTGTGGAACTCCTTACCTGAGGAGGTTGTGAAGGCTAGGACTATAACAGCGTTTAAAAGAGAACTGGATAAATTCATGGTGGTTAAGTCCATTAATGGCTATTAGACAGGATGGGTAAGGAATGGTGTCCCTAGCCTCTGTTTGTCAGAGGGTGAAGATGGATGGCAGGAGAGAGATCACTTGATCATTTCCTGTTAGGTTCACTCCCTCTGGGACACCTGGCATTGGCCACTGTCGGTAGACTGGGCTGGATGGACCTTTAGTCTGACCCAGTACGGCCGTTCTTATGTTATGTACTGTAGGGGATGTCCTGAGATAGGACTGTAAATGGAAATAGGGAGACCCCGGAGATAAAGTGCCACATCCCCTGGGGAAGGGAGGCAGTCGGGGAATCCTGCTGGGGAAGCAGCAGTGTAGGAGAAGCTTTGCAGGGGCCAGCAGAAGGGGTCCAGGAAACAAAGCAGAAGAAGTTATTAGTTTGGAGATTAATTTTTTGGATTTGCATTTGGATCTTTCAGTTATTCCAGAAGGGGGTTTGGATTTTGTGACTTGGCCAGAAGACCAAGCCATGGAAGGCCCTGTGAGAGGCAGGCAGCCTGCAGGAGGTGCTGGAGCTGAAGATACCAGTGACATTATATACAGACTCAAGGGGGCATGCAAAGGGAGAGTGTGTCCCATCAGAATCCCTATGGAGAAAATGATTTTCCCCCTCAGACCCTTTAATGAGCCCCTCATGCTTTACATCTAAATTTTACTAAAATCTCCAGCTCTTTCTGCTGACAGGAGTGAAATACCAAATAGTGAGCAATGGACCAAAACGAATGGAAAAAGGGGGAGAGAGTTTTGGGTTTTTTTTTTTTTTTAAAGACTCTTTAGCATGGTGTCTGGAAAAATATTTGACACCAGGGGTTGTGAGCTTTTGTGCCAAGAGAAATGTTCTTAAACTGCCTTTAGCCCTTATTAAATCCTAATGTATTTCTAGTTCTGAGGTTAGTGACTATTTGGTGATAAGGGTTGATGACAGCTTTTTAGGTGTTATAGCCTTAGAGGGAGGAACAGTCCTGAACAAATGTTGAATCCATAGGCTAGATCCATCTTGTTGGATAACTGGAAGCAAAGGAGATTTGTAAACCAAATGTTAAGTCTGAAGGCCCCCAGGAGCTGGAGAGTCGCAGAATATTATTTTATCTGAGCCTTCTGGGGTGCTGGTCCTGAATCAGATGATGTGGTGATGTCCCAAAATTTTAAGTAGCTCATTAAGAGAGTGACTCCTGTTTTGCATGTGTACAGTACCTACCTATTTTATGGTTTGTGCTTTTCCACTGTCTAGGCGTGCTACTGTTCAATTTTAGATTTCCCCTATTGGTAAAATGAGTCATTTTACTGGTGTCTTTGGTTATTCAGAGAACTGCAAAGTTATCAGAATTGGGATTCTGGACAAATATTATAAAAGCATCACTGTTCTACAACAAAATAAAATATGAACTGGAGAAGTGAGTACATGGCCTACATTTCAAACCACAGTTCCTTCTGAGTGCACTTATGGTAAATTGTTGCAGAAAAAAATTTCATATAGTGAAGCGCTCTCAGACAATCAGTCAGAGAAATACTTTTAGCTGTATTTTACTCAGCATGTGACACGTACTGAAACCAAACTCTGTTCCTTACTGCCAAGACAGACTGGTTCATACAACTTCATATGCATTCTCTCTCACACATACAACTCACACAGTATGTGCCTGATTACAATACCACAAACCCACAAAATGGACTGCTTCATACACATATGCGTCTGTTTCCAAGGAAACAGAACTGCATTTTTGACAAATGCACACAATTTGTTACTCATATCTACTACCATGCCAGTTTTCAAACCTTTTTCTGCAGCTACCGTATGTGCTTCCTAATACACAGTCTAAGCTAAATAAAATGTTTGTGATTGCTACTGGAAAGCTGTCTTCTGTTATTAGCATGGATGCATAGTGACAGTGGATTTCACTCTCTCACATGCCTGCCAGGAGATGAGATTGAATGGACATGGTTGAAAAGTAACTATTACAGCAGGGTTTCCTGGGTTGGTGGACAATAGGCTCATGAATGAGGTGACACTGGGCCAGATTTTAAAGGTATTTAGGCATTCACTGGGACATTCAAAAGTGCCTAAATCCTATTGAAATCACCTTATTATTGAACCTACTGTCCAGCAAGTGATTAAAGTGCCAGCTAAGGGCCAAACCCTAACCTGTATTATGTGAATATGCTGAGGAGAAATGGGTGTAGGGAACTTCCTTTCCCACCCCACTCATTCAGTAAGAGGGTGCCTAGTGCTCAAAAAAGTACAAAACTGAAGGATACCGTAGCCAGTCTACATTAACTCCGACTTTTGCTAGCCCTGGTGAACTTGCTCAGTGCTAGACCAATGATGGGAGAAGTGCCTAAAATTCTTGTTGTAGATACAACTAGAGAGCAAAATGGTTCTGGTGGCAGATCACTGCTTGGCTGCCAATGAGTCAGATAGGATTTTCCCCCTGAAGGTACACAAGACATCTCCACTGGTGGAAAACAATAGAAAAATTGTGCATGTGACTCTTTAAGCAGTGGCAATCACACCATGACTGCAAACCCTTCAAAATACTTTCCTCGGTCCACCAGCATTATCTCTGCCTTGCTCAGATTCAGTCAGCTGTTCTTCCTTCATGAGCTGATCGCATCCAAGCACAGGGCCATCTTGGTAGTAGTGGAGTGGTCATATGTGATGAAAGATAGGTAGAGCTATGTATCATCTGCATATTGCTGGCACTTGAGTCCACGTCTTTAGACTAGTTCACCTAGTGGCTGCATGTAAATGTTGAAAAGGACCAGAGAGAGAATTAATCATTGTGGATCCCCATGGGTAAGGAGGGGACTAGTGTTGGAGGTGCAATTTCCTATCACTACTTGTTGGGTGCATCCCTTCAAACCATTTTAGTGCATTTCCCTGTACCCCTGTCACCTCTCCCACATGAGACAGAATGATCAACAGTGTTGAATGGTGCAGCGGCATCCAGGATGATGATAGTGGATGTTTGTCCTCTATCCATAGACAGAAAGAGATCATCCATCAGTGCCACTAAGGCTGTTTCATCAATTCTACGCCAGTCTATGTGATCGTCACTAGGCCAGGTAGGTAGTGTCTGCAAAGATGTTGCACCATGCTCAAAGACCTGGCCTTAAATGTTGTTCTCGCATTTCATTCCATTTTAAAGCCTGGAATGAAGAGAGGTAGAACTGGAAAATTCTGTACATTCAATATACCAGTTACTAAGATTTGAAAAGCATGGAAACTGGTATATGCTTTTTCAGGGCTTCAGAACCTATGCTGAAATTTATAGCTTAAGTTCTTTAAATGAATGCTTCAGAACTTAGTTAAATTTGTTGTGCTCAGTTACAATATGGAATCTTCTACTGTCAATCATACTATCATATACTTATCATGTGTCCTAAAATAGGGGGTGTTAGCAGCTAGTTGGCAGATACTGCATCTTTCCTGGAGCCAAATGAAGCTTTTGGACTGCACTAGGGTCAGCTAGAAATTGTGTGGGTGTTTGTAAATCCCAGGGTGAGCATTATAAGATCTGTTTACTGAGGCTTCAACAGCAGACAATCAAACATACATTTTAACAAAAGGCTATACTGCAAGCTTTGGATATTTCCTATTCTAGAGGTAAATTTGCATTTTGGTGGTGGATGAGAGATGAAAGGGATTAGAGGTGGGCAACGAAGGTGGGTTTTGGATCTGAATTAGATTGGGGCTAAGATTTGGCTTTTAGGTTCAAGGTCCAACCAGGGTTAAGATGCAGGCTCAGGCTTAAAATTAATATAGCTGAAGTCTCACAAACATTTCTTGTAGGATTCCAGACCACAATGGCAGGGACTTCCCAGTTCTGTTGTTCACATGAGATTTTTACCATTTGGGGCTGTAATTGCGCAAGAATAATTTGCGTGATTCTGGCCACATCCAGCCTGGAAGTAGGAAACAAGACCTCTTGCAGTTTTGGAACCTATTGATAACCAAAATTGTGGAGGTAGGATAACATCTGCGATTGTGAATCTAACCCCCACAAAATTAAAGTGATTCCATGTTCCAAAGTTGGCCCATTTCTAGTTACACTGGACATCAGCAGAATCAAGGGCCACAATGCAGTAGTTTGTTATAGGTGGAAGCTTTAAAAGTAAAAACCTCTGAAGTAACTTTCTTTTTTTCTTTAAGCACCATTCAGGTTGTTCTCTCAAGAAACACGTGACTCAGCTGCCTATTACCTGCGGTTGGTCCTGGAAAACTTAGAAAGAACAGTTACAATGAATTCTTCTCCTTCACCTCAGGCAGTGGGAAGCAAAAATTCTACCACAACAGTGAATAAGGTAATAGCAATCTTCACTGGATAAAAATGGTTTGAGGTTTCAGCCTTTAAAGCACAACCCTTTTTAATGTCATTCTTACTCTATTTTTTTCATTAGACTGTTTTTTTAATGTAGAATCTGAACTGTATAGAGATTGTTACCTTTCAGATCCATGTGCAGTATTACATGTCATATAGAAGTTTAATATTATGTGTGTATGTGCATAAACATTTATAGAGCATGTGATCAGGTCTCTGGAAACAAGCACAATATGACAATGTTATCAAAGTTTTTGGGAAAAGGACATGCTTTTTCCATGGTGTCAACATCTTTCAGAGGAAAGAATAAGTTAAAGTAATTCAATGAGAGGCATAATTAGACACTACTGGCTTTGTTGTTGTAATGTGTTTACTGGTGACAACCTAGTACGTGTTGCATCTAGGTCAAGTCAGGCCAATTTACCTTATTCCGTGCAATTATTATTTTGTAGCAATCCTATTCCCAGAAGCCCTCAAATGACTAAATCCAGTTATTCTGAACTCTAATCAAAGTTAATCTGATGACTGAAATGGTCTTTGTAGTGGTTGTCTTATAGCAAGCTGGTTAAAACTGAGACATAGAAGGGTTAAGCATCTTACCTGGGGAGACAATGTCACGTTGGCACAAGGCTGGCAGCAGGGCTGGCTCCAGGCACCAGCTTAACAAGCAGGTGCTTGGGGCGGCCAAGGGAGAGGGGTGGCACCTGCGGCAATTCGGGGGCAGCAGGTCCCTCACTCCCTCTAGGAGTGAAGGACCTGCCGCTGAACTGCCGCCGCCGATCGTGGCTTTTTTTTTTTTTTTTTTTTCTTGGGGCAGCAGAAATGCTGGAGCCGGCCCTGCCTGGCAGTAAGGAGACCAAGGTATGACACAGGATATGTCACTTAACCTCTCTATACTTTTGTTTCCACAGCTATAAATGAGGATACATATATGCCGAACTACATCATGTTTGGAAAGTGTTGTATCTAGTAAGTGCAAAGTATTTAGCCAGCCATTGGCAGACATGAGACTAGAACTCAGAACAGAGATGGTCAAAAAAGTGAGCATTTTTTGTGAAAAATTTGTCCGGTTTGTCTGAGACCGTGATATCCCCCAGCCTTTTTCTCTTCCCTCTGAGGAGGTTCTTCCTCTACCAGCTTCTTTAAAATTTAATGCGCATTTTTGAGTGAAAGTGGCCCATTACGTGCAAAAAATATCTAAATTGTGGAACATCTGTTACATGAAACTCTGATGGAGAAAAATATATTATTTTTTTTCAGAATTCATCCAATTTTGCAGAGTTTTTCAAACCATAATATAAGCAAATATTAATTGGGAGAAAAAATTGATGACTATTTTGCCCAGTTCTATTCTAAACATATAAGCCCAGATCGTCAGATGCAACAGACTTCCACTCGGTGCTGCTGAATTGGGAAGGGCTTGAAGTGAAAGGTGTCTTTTTGCTACTTCTGCACTGCCCCAGTGGCTATGGCTGCTAAGGGGATATATACTTCACTTTGGCTCAGCGTAATTTAGAGTGGCTCCAAGACCACAGTGCATCTGGGTTTTTTCAGTAGAACTGATCAAAAATCAGAATTTCTGTCTCCTGGGAAATCCTGGTATTTATTTACTACTTTTTTTATTCTGAATCATGACAAAATATCGAGCACTCTATAAACAAGAAGTTCTGAAAAATTTCAGTATGGAAATGAAAAGTTTCAAAACTTCTACTTGGACCTTTTTCAGCAAAATGAAATGTTGCAACATTCCTGAATCTGAAAATTTTGTCGCAGGTTGGTTCAACGTTAACAATGCATCTACTTGAGCAGCCAAATTACTTCATAGGAGTTGTGGTTTGGGTGCCTCATGGCCTCCTATGGGCCAGGCTTCCCAGCCAAACTGCATCTTCCATAATGCAACATGATTGTGGGGTTACTGTGATACACGGTAGCAGCTCAGTCAGCGGGGAGACTCTGGTGCATCATGGGAGATTAAGTTTGGCTACAAGTCTGACCCATAAGGGAGAACAACAGGGGTATAAGGCACCTGAATTCCAGTTTCTATGAGGTGTCACAGCAACTTAGGAGAAGGCATATTAATATCAAACTGGTCCAACACGTAATGTTTCATTTGAGTTGACTGACCCAAAATGAAATTATTTGGAAACTAAATATTTCATTTCAACTTAACCAATGGCACATTAATTTTTTTTGCAAAATTGATATCTTCCCATGGAAAATTTTGATTTTTTTTTTTTTTTTTGCAGAAACATTTTCTGTTTAAACATTTTGACAGGAAATTTCCAAGCCGCTCTATTTATCAGACAGCAGACCACATCTTTTCCTCCCCTGATACTTTTCTTACTCCTGTGTTAATAGACGGGTTGTGGCATAGAGCTAACTATGCCAGTTCCATGCCACCATCGGATTCCTCATGCCAGGTTACTATATAAGTGCTAAGTATCACTGTAGTAATCTTCTTATACTGTCATTTATACGTAGTAATAACAGGACTATGAAATTATCTGACCACTAATTCGTTTGATCTCAGCTATAGAAGTCAGTTGAAGTTTGCACAAATAATAGTGGAAGGCAGACATAGTGGGGGAACAAAGGTGACTTTTCTGAGGATATATCAGGGACTAAGGAAAGAAGATGATCTTCAGCCCATAAACCATTGTATTCTTTGGGAACTGGCTGGAATTAAAACTGTAGGTATACAGTACCTGGAATGCAAACATATATCAGCAAAGTAAGATTAATGCTCCATAATTAAGACGGTTACTGGAAGGCAAAAGAAAATTACTGGTCTTACTGAAGATCATGATTCAATTTGGTGGATGGAGTGAGCTTGTGTTACTGGAGAACATTTTTTCTTAAGAATCCTGTTAAGGATTATCCCTGTACCCAAATTGTTCCTATAAAGGGATGAGAGCTAGAATGTTCTAAAATCTTATCAAAGGAAGCTTCCTTTTAAATACACTTAGAAATAGAGAAATATCTCACTCTTCTTTTTTTATTTATTTATTTTTGGTCTTGCGGCCCTAAAGATAGAGAAATAACATTAAAATTCTTGTAGAGTATTGAAGCGTAAATTTTCACAAGATAGTTATAAAGAGTCCTTTACAAGGTTATATCAATTATGTTATCTCAAGTGGAGAATGATGACATTTCTTCTGAGTAGATTTATGACCAATGATGTTTTGGATTAGTCTGACCAGCAAGCTTTGTCTCAAACAGCTGTCACATGTCAATAGTAAGTTTGGGGGGTTTTGGCGGTAGGAGGTATTGAGGAAGATTGTGCATTTGCCAAAGCTGTAGGTATACAGTACCTGAAATGCAAACGTATATCAGCAAAGTAAGATTAACGCTCAATAATCACAGCAATATTTGTATCCATCTCTCATGTGCATATAGTGGAGATGTTGCTATTATCTGAAATTAAACCGAAGTCTAAGATGGTGTGACTGCCCTGATAGTGGATGAAGCATGGTTTGATAGATTTTTATGATAAGTCCCAGTCCAACCAGAATTTTAATAATGCACAAACACCTATTATGTATGTACTTGTACTCAATTTGAAATAAAATGTAATAGAGTAAATGATAAAAAGTCCGTTTAAATGGTCTACAGACAGCCTTGTGCCTTTACAGAATAAATTTTGTGTCCTCTCCCACCCTGTATAACATCAGAAACTTTCAGTTGCACTTATGCCACAAAACCCAAACAATGGGTATCTTAAATCTGTAATGTGTTCAGTAGACATTAATTTATCTTTTCCCATACCCAACCCCTTCAAGCTGTTGGGACACTTTCGTAGCCTGGTTTTCTTCAGGGCTTTAATTAGTACAGTTCTCCTTGCAAAGTGCTACACAAAAGAGAAATAAGGCAGAAATGTCTTGAGAGGGATTGGAGGTTAGCAGCACCTAGAGGTCTTCTCCCCCTCTGCTGGGGCTTTGACACTACCCCTGGCAGGGTGGATGTCCTGGACCTCCAATCCCTTGAATTGCTGTGAACTGGAAGAACATAACTATTTAAAGGATTGTGGGGAAGTCCTTCTAGAGCTGAGTGGTGCCAAAGGCCTCCACCTTCCCTTTCTGTTTCAGGTTCTGTGGCTTCAACTACACGGCTTAGAGCTGTTTCAACCATCTGGACAACCATAGGGAATTCTCTCCAAGGCTCCCAGACTGGTAATACTGATACATAGGTGCTGGCTCCTATGTTTCGTTTGGTGAACAATCCTCTTTATAACAGCCTGTAGTGAAGAGGCATGGCCTCCCTCCCTGACAGATGGGGAGAGACCCGCGACCGTCCCCTGGTGACCAGAGCTGTGACACCTGTGACCACCCTGCTGGAAGCAGAGGGGCGGGACAGGAACCAGAAATATAAAAGGCAGGCCCTCCAGCTCACTTAGAGGAGAGCTGCTGGAGGAGCAGGACATTTCCCCTTTCCTGCTGCTGGAGCTCAGGTCTGACAGAGGCTGCTACAGCGTCCGAGACCTGGAGGGACTGCTGGAACTACCAGGCACCGGGACACGGAGGAGCTGTTGGGGCTGCCACTAGCCATTTATCCTAGTGATGACCCCAGAACCCACGTACCCTCTGAATGGAAGTGTAGGAAGAAGCCCAGGGAAGCTGAATAGGATTTGGCTGCATTACTGACTGATGCATGTTGCGGCCGGATTCACTGCTGACTGGTGGCAGACCATTCCACCACTGTTCGGGCCCTGGCCTGGGACGCAGTGGAGTCAGGTGGGCCTGTGTTTCTCTACTACCCCACCCCTGGGGATGGCAGCCTCCCCACCTTTAGGCCAAGATGCCTGCACTGGTCTGTCGTCCACCCAAGCTAGGATGCCAGACAGTTTTGCTGTCTGCCCTGCAGAGAGCTTATCCCCCTAGAGTGCAGCCTGACTGCAGTCCAGAGCCATTAGCTGTTTGTTACCCATCCTGATTGAGGTCCTGGGGCCTATAGACTCAATGCTGTTCTGCTTGACTACAGACCAGTGACCAGAGCCATTAACTGTTGGCTGCCCCACCGTGGCAGAGGGTCGGGGCTCTCAGACTCAATTGCTGCCCGGCCCGGACTGCAGGCTTGGGCCTACTAACTGTCAGCTAATTCCTCCCTGAACTGGGTCGCTCCAGAGGCATTATAGTGAGGGGGTGTGCTCTCCCTCCCTGACAGATGTGGATAGAGATGTGACTACCTTAAACAGCCCTTAACATATCTGAAGACTGTATTATCAGGTTCCCCCCTCAGTATTCTCGTCTCAAGACTAAATATGCTCAGTTTTTTAACCTTTCCACATAGGTCAGGTTTTCTAAACCTTTTATCATTTTTTCTCTCTCTCCCCTCTGGACTGTCCAATTTGTCCACATCTTTCCTGAAGTGTAATACCCAGAATAGGACACAGGACTCCAGCTGAGGTCTCACTAGTGACGAGTAGAGCAAAAAATTACTTTCTGTTATGGAACACTTGGTGGAAAAGAGAGTGTGCACAACTGTCACTTGTGTCACATCAGCTTTTACATTGTGAATTATTTGGGCCAGGGATTGTGTCTTTTTACATATTTTTGTAAATGGTCTATCACATTTTTGTATTGAAAAACTATTTATTAATAATAATGAATCATAGATATGCTGCTTTACCAGTTCCAGTAAATGTTTGTGCTGATCCAACTTGTTGCGGATAGTTGTAATAGAAATTTGTAATGTCCCAATTTCAGAACTAATTACTTGTTGTGATTGCTGCCCCCAAGGCTCTTTCCAGGACCTCTGAAATATAAACTGTGGACTTAGATCCTCCTGGTTCCTGTAATGGGATTTGCTCAGCAGGTCCTTAGTGCTGCACAGAGTCCTCCTGTTGATTTCAATAGGACTTCACAAGGCTGGAATGGTCAAGTGCCTGTTTCCCTTTGCACGACCAGGGCCTTAGACTCTGCAAAACATACACGCTACTTTTCTGTGTCACTGTCCTGGTGCAGAAAGGAGTTAATCTTACAAGTCCTTGCAACAATCCTACATGGTCAGGACAGGTTGCTTTTATATGGAATAAAAACAGCATTGGAGCTTTCCAGATTCAGTTTTGCCAGAGGTGTAGGGATGGAATAAGGGATGGAATAGAGGAAGAGTGCAGCTACCCTCTGTTAGTGTCATGGGCTCTCGTGCGCACGCGGTTCTTTAACAGATATCACACTAGGGCTGAGCTCAGCAATTCTCTGTTCCTTGTTTTTTCATACTTTTAACTTGTAGCACTCTTCTGCGGTCCTTGTGGGGTGAGGGAGGGGGTCATTTTATGTCTTGGATTAAAGAGACACAGCAACCTGCTTCAACTCGCACTAGCTGCCATCTAGCAGCTCCCTGTCAATGGAGCTTGGAAGGAAATTGTTTGTTTTTTAACAAGGCTTGCGCTAAAAATAAATATATGAGGAAGTTTATTTTGAATAGTAATGGGCCTTAATGGAGCTGTTAAAGTAGAGCCTTAGAGCATAGGTGCCCCTTCATGTTACTCCTAGTTTCATGTATATAGATAAATGGGCTCACTTCTTGAAGTGTTCTTGTGCACACACCCAAATTTTTACATGTATACTCCATCCCTCCTTTCCTATGTGAAGCCGTTCCCACAGACACTGCAGCTAGGAGAAATGTCACAATACATTATTCCCTGAGGAGATGAAGCTTCTCAGTGGTTTGAAGGAGGGAAGGATCCCTAAGTCTCCCACAAGCAGGAGAGAACCATCTGCCACTCTTGCCTGGTAGGTCTGACCCTGCCACCCTGGTCTGATAGGTCAAACAGGATTTGAACATCCAGGGGCTTGTTTCACACCAAATGGTAACCTCTCTGCCTTGCAAAGGGGAACATCTCACACATCACACCATGAAAAGCTCTGGTCAGCTAATGTCTGAGAGGAGACTATGCTGTTTCTCCTCTTGATTTTTGTACTCAGTGGGATTGTAGTCAAGTGAGGAGGGAAGTATTTGATAAATGCAGTGGAGTTATTCTTTTGACTACTTTGATGGTCTTGATTTCCATGCTTTTCCCTTTTATCCCTGGTTCCTGTCTGCACACCTTCTTTTAATTTCACCCCATCCTTTCCCTTAGTAAAGGGCTAGTTTCTTTTTACTATATGATTCCTCTAAACAGAGATCATAAGACCTGTATATACATTCATTCACGGGGACACTAGGGTTATGTCTACAGTACACCTGGAAATGAGCCTCCCAGCCCAGGTCCACAGACGTGTTCACAGAGCTTGCGCTAGCTTGTTAAAAATAGCTGTGTAGATGTTGCTTGGATGCTGTGGCTCAAGCTTTCAAGCTGCACCGTCTACACAAGCTGCACCGTTCTTGACATGCTAGTGCAAACTCTGCTAGCACAAGTCCATGGACCTAGGCTGGGAGGCTCGCTCCCAGATGCAGTGTAGACATACCCTAGGTGGGAGGCACTGCACCTTAATGTGTATACTCCAGGAAGGATGAGCTAAAGGCTGAGACCTGGACCACAGGGCCACTTAGGAAGGAGGGGTAAGTGGACTCACCCACTCTAGTGTGCTGGGGGTGCTCCAGGATGGAGCTACATATACACTACATATGAATAGGAATACTAAATTCTTATGGACTTTATTTTTACATACTACAGAAATATACTGTATCATTCATTGCACATATATGTCCCTGTATAAAATCACTCAATGTTTATTAAACTTAATACAAGTGAACATTTCTTAAAGAAATGGAAATAAATTACTACCCTGTCTCTTTAAGCATTTGTGATTATATTATTGCATCATTGCACTCTGCCTTTGGCCTTTTAGACACCGGCCCCACATTGAAACAGCATGGACGACATCATTTTAAATAAGTGTTTTTACTTCTGAAGTGCTTGTGATTAAGGTCAAGTTTAACTAATATCCCTCATGAGTATAAGAGCCAATATAAGTTAGCCTTGAAAGGCTGTTTTTGTTCAGAGTCCTAATTCAGAGTCCTAAAATGCATTGCACTTGAAATATTGCTAAAGTGTTAAATATTTACAGTATGTTCTCCCCCAAAATTACGTCAGTTGCAATAGATGTGTGGCATGCCTCTCCTCTGCCCCTGCTTCCCCCTCCTCCCCCACAGCATTGCTCATTCGCTTATGGCTACCTGCACTTGTAACACAGCATAAATCCACAACACCCATAGCTCTGACACTTTGTTTTTTTAACCGTATTCAACACATGGATAGGTCCAGCCATTCAAGTTTATTATTACTTGTAATCAAGCTCTTTACAGAAAGGAAACTACAGGGACTCAAGCCACAAACACTTGCTGCCACCACTACGGACATTTGTATTGCACATAGTTGTTTTTTTTAATTATCTTAATTTTTCTTGGCAGTGGCCCCAGACTTTAAGACTCTCTGTCGTCCTTCTGAACCCCAGCCAGAATACATGCTACAGGAGCCAGGCCATAACCATTGAGACAGTAACTCAGAAATGTTAAGTTGTTTCATCAACATAGATCCTTCATGTGGATGCATAATTCTTTCCCATTTGCAATTATCTTCCTCAGCCCTCTGCTCCAACAGTTGGATCATGGAATATGCCCTGAAGTCATGACAGTATCAACCTTAATTTTTAATTTTCTTGCTCTTGTTGATTTTTGTTTCTTACTCTTAGATGTAGAGGGTTTCATGTGTGTTATACTTCCTGGGGGGATAGTTTCCCATCCATGTCTGTGTTTAACTCAACTTCCATTAATGTCAAATGGTGTCCTTATGCTTAAAAATGTCTAAACATTAGAGCTCCTTAAGGTACTCTGTGCACAGACAACTTTCTCTTTCCTCTGTTTGGGTGGATTTTGTTTTTGTTTGTTTGTTTGTTTTCTTTACATAGAAGTCAGTGTCAGGAAGAGCCTTTATTTTAATTTAATTTTATTGTATTACTCCAAACAAACTGGAGTGAAATCTTGATCCCATTGCAGTCAGCAGTAAAACTCCCACTGACTTCAGTGAGCCCAGGATTTTGCACTTGGCATCCCCAGGAATGATAGCAGCAGCAGGCCCTCACATCCAAATGCGTCTCCTTTGGGTAATGTTTCTACCTTCCCGCTCTTCAAGCAACAAATCAAATCATTACCAACTGTCTGTCGATGTTCTGATCCCTTTGAGGAAATGGCTGAGGGACAACAAAGCCATAAATTGAAAGGAAAAAAATCTCCTCTTGATCTCTGTATTATGCAGATAGAACAGATAAGCTGCAAACTAAAGCTCTCTCACTTGCTTTAACATATTCCCTGCTGCTCATGGACACATTTAGGGATACGCTGTGCATTCCACAGTATGATTTTTTTTTTCTGTATGGGAATGAGCCTTAGGTTCATCTTAAGTTGCTTTCTATGTCTATTTACAAATCTTTTAGGCAACTTTGGCCCCTCTGTGATGTCAGGGTCCTTGCATGGGCCTCTGACTCGTGAGCCATGTCTTCTACCATCCCACGCAACCCCATTGTACAATTGTATTAAAAAATGTGTCCATCTCTCACTCTCAAAACGAATTACATTGTTGGCCCACACAACTACCATTTGGAAAGTGTTACAGAACCTCACCCCTCTGAAACCTTCTTCTAATTTCCTGCCTGAATTTGTTCATGGCCAATTTATATCCACTTGTTCTTGTGCCAACATTGTCCTTTAGCTTAAATAGCTCTTCATGTTCCCAGGTATTTGCCCCTCCCGCTGATGTATATAGAGAGAGTTGGGCTGTCAAGCGATTAAAAAAAAATCACGATTAATCACACTGTTAAACAACAATAGAATACCATTTATTTAAATATTTTTGGATGTTTTCTACATTTTCAAATATATTTATTTCAATTACAACACAGAATACAAGGTGTACAATGCTCCCTTTACATTTATTTTTATTACAAATATTTGCACTGTAAAAACAAAATAAATAGTATATTTCAATTCACCTGTGGAAGTAGACACACCTAATACAAGTACTGTAGTGCAATCTCTTTATAATGAAAGTTGAACTTACAAATGTAGAATTATGTGCAAAAAATAACTGCATTTAATAAATAAAACAATGTAAAACTTTAGAACCTACAAGTCCACTCAGTCCTACTTCTTGTTCAGCAAATCACTCAGACAGACCAGTTTGATTATTATTTGCAGGAGATAATGCTGCCCACATTTTGTTTACGATGTCACCTGAAAGTGAGAACAAGCATTCGCATGGCATTGTTGTAGCTGGCATCTCAAGATATTTACATGCCAGATGCGCAAAAGATTCATATGTCCCTTTATGCTTCAACCACCATTCCAGAAGACATGTGTCCATGCTGATGATGGGTTCTGCTTGATAATGATCCAAAGCAGAGCAGACCGATGCATGTTCATTTTTATCCGCTCTAGTCAGATGCCACCAGCAGAAAGTTGATTTTCTTTTTTGGTGGTTCGGGTTCTGTAGTTTCTGCATTGGAGTGTTGCTCTTTTAAGACTTCTGAAAGCAAGCTCCACTCCTCGTCCCTCTCAGATTTTGGAAGGCACGTCATATTCTTAAACCTTGGGTTGAGTGCTATATCTGTCCTTAGAAATCTCACATTGGTACCTGCTTTGCGTTTTGTCAATCTGCTGTGAAAGTGTTCTTAAAACGAACATGTGCTGGGTCATCATCAGAGAAATATATAACAGAATGTGGGTAAAATAGAACAGGAGACATACAATTCTCTCCCAAGGAGTTCAGTCACAAATTTAATTAACGCATTATTTTTTTAACGAGCATCATCAGCATGGAAGCATGTCGTCTGGAATGGTGGCCAAAGCATGAAGGGGCATATGAATGTTTAGCATATCTGGCACGTAAATACCTTTAAATGCTGGCTACAAAAGTGCTATGCGAACACCTGTTCTCACTTTCAGGTGACATTGTAAATAAGAAGCAGTCAGCAGTATCTCCCATAAATGTAAACAAACTTGTTTGTCTTAGCAATTGGCTGAACAAGAAGTAGGACTGAGTGGACTTGTAGGCTCTGAAGTTTTACATTGTTTTGTTTTTGAATGCAGTTGGGTAGCAAAAAAAATCTACATTTGTAAGTTACACTTTCATGACACAGAGATTGCACTACAGTACTTGCATGAAGTGAATTGAAAAATACTATTTCTTTTGTTTATCATTTTTACAGTGCAAATATTTGTAATCAAAAATAATAATATAAAGTGAGCACTGTACACTTTGTATTCTGAGTTGTAATAGAAATCAATATATTTGAAAATGTAGAAAAACATCCAAAATATTTAATAAATTTCATTTGGTATTCTATTGTTTAACAATGCGATTAATTGTGATTAATGTTTTTAATCTCAGTTAATTTTTTGAGTTAATCGTGTGAGTTAACTGCGATTAATCGACAGCCCTAATAGAGAGCAATTATATCCCCCCTCATCCTTCTTTTTGCTAGAATAAACAAGCCAACCTTTTCTAATCTCCTTTTATAAGATAGAACAATCAGGGGGAAGGGAGAGCCTTTAGCTCATCGCTGCACCTTTTCTATTTAAATTTATCTTTCTTGAAGAGGAGGAAGATTTCCTGAGACTGGATGCTCAGGGAGCAGGATAGAGAGCAGGTGAAGGACTCTTAAACATCTATAGTACTGTAGATGCTTATAAACATTCAAGAGTTGGTTTGAAGTAATGGGAGTTCACAATTGTCATAACTATAAAGGGAAGGGTAACAGCTGTCCTGTATACAGTACTATAAAATCCCTCCTGGCCAGAGACTCCAAAATCCTTTTCCCTGTAAAGGGTTAAGAAGCTCAGGTAACCTGGCTGGCATCTGACCAAAGGACCAATAAGGGGACAAGATACTTTCAAATCTTGAGCGGGGGGGGGGAAGGGGGGAAGGCTTTTATTTGTGTTCTTTGTTTTGGGAGGGCGTTCGCTCTCGGGACTGAGAGGGACCAGACATCAATCCAGGATCTTCACATCTTTCTAAACAAGTCTCTCCTATTTCAAACTTGTAAGTAAATAGCCAGGCAAGGCGTCTTAGTTTTACTTTGTTTTCTCAACTTGTAAATGTACCTTTTACTAGAGTGTTTATCTTTGTTTGCTGTACTTTGAACCTAAGACTAGAGGGGAGTCCTCTGAGCTCTTTAAGTTTGATTACCCTGTAAAGTTATTTTCCATACTGATTTTACAGAGATGATTTTTACCTTTTTCTTTAATTAAAAACCTTCTTTTTAAGAACCTGATTGATTTTTTTCCCTTGTTTTAAGATCCAAGGGGTTTGGATCTGTATTCACCAGGGAATTGGTGAAAGTCTCTCAAGGCTACCCAGGGAAGGAAAGTAGCCTTGGGATGGTGGCAGCAGACCAGATCTAAGCTGGTAGTTAAGCTTAGAAGTTTTCATGCAGGCCCCTACATTTGTATCCTAAAGTTCAAAGTGGGGATACAGCCTTGACAACAATAAATAAAGAAAATAAACATAAATGTGACTTCTCAATATATTAATGCTGTATCAAGCACACAAAGGAAAATGTTAGCTGTGTGAGCTTATCCTTATACCATATTTTGATCTACAAAAATAGAAATTGCTGAAGAATGTAGTAAAAAGAACAGTGTGTGTGAATGATATATATATATATATATATAGAGAGAGAGAGAGAGAGAGAGAGAGAGAGATATACCTGGATAGATTTCCAGAATAGGACAGATCCTGTAGTCCTCAGTCAGACAAAAATCCCCATTGAGGGTCCACTCTGGTTCAATTCTGGCAGCTTCTAAAATATAGAACATTCTGAGCTCTACTGTGGGGCTCATAAACTATTAAAAATGATACTACCGTATTCCTGTACATTATCACACTCCCATTGATTTTGTAGGGTATGAGGGCACTCCCTAAAGGCTTAATGCAGCAGCCAATTAACCTTGACCTATTAGCAACATTTTGGAGCAAGCCTCCCAGCCTGAATGGAGAGATTTAGGCTAGCAGGGCTTGCGCTAGTGCTCTAAAAATAGTTATATAGACATTGCTGTGGAGATGTGGCTTGGGATGGCGCTCGGGCTCTGAAGCCACAACTTCAAACAACTATCTTTACAGCACTTTTGAGCACTAACGTGAGCCCTGCTAGCTTGTGTCTGTCGACCCCGGCTGGGACACTCTCTCAAAAATGCTGTAGACATACCCTTAGATGGAGCAGGGGAAATATAAAGGCAGCAAGGGGGAAGAGTGGAGGGAGAAATACCTGGGTATGAGCTGGAGCCCTGCCGACAGATCTGTATGTGGAAACTCTTGACTGTAGTTGCTGCCTTTGTTCTGCAATAGCTGTTTTTTTTTCTGCTTGGACTCTTTGTAAATTCTCATAAAGATGGCTCTGGGAAGAAGTGACCACAACTGACTGACTGACTTTTATTTTCTTGGGCAGGGAAATCTGTGCACCAGTCCACAGGGAGTTTTACCTTAGTAAAACCTGGTGGATCAGGTCCATAATTGGTTAGTTAGCTTTTTTTATTCAATATTATCAATGTTATCTATCATTTATTGCTGAGTGTTTCCCCTCATTTATTAACCCTTCTTCCTTCCTTTCCTTTATATCTTTACTCCCCTTTTTTTCTTGGTCCCTTCTCTCCTATTTTTTCATTCATTTTATATTTGTTTCCTTTTCTTCATATTTATCCCTTCTTTATTTTAGCTTTTCTGCCTTTATTTTCTTTTTTCATCTCTCTCTTTTTTCACATGTACGTATCTGATATCACCAGGAGGTCCCAGAGCTCACCTTGAACTAGAGAAATAGAAAAAGCTTGCTCATGCTATAAACAGAATGCTAATTTCAATTAATTGATGGAAATGCTTCTCCATGCCTTTAGGAAAGAAAGGTGTGCTACAGATGTAATATTTGCAATGAGGCAAAAGTTTGAAAGAACGATAAATGGAGGGCATAACTGCTATGTAGCATTTATTGATCTTGAGGGAGCTTATGACTTGGTTCCACAGGAGTTGGTGTTTGGAGTATTGAGATGGATGGGAGGGGGAATGCAAGAAGCAGGGAAGATAGAGGAGCTGAAGTGAGGGTCAAGAGCTAAGGTGGTAATGATACATGGAATTTCAGAGAGTTTTACAGTGATGGTGGGTTTGAGACAAGGCAACGTGCTGAGTCCATTTCTTATTGTTCTAGTTATGGAGTTCATTAGCAGGAGAACCAAGCTTGTGGAAAGGCAGAGAAAACTCATATATATTGCTGACAATCTGGCCATTTTGGCTTATAGCAAAGAGGAATTGGTAAATATGGGATCAGACTAGGCATCTGTGTTTGAAGATCATGATTTGAAGGTAAACACAAAGAAATCTGAAGTAGAGAAGGTGGAAGAAGAGCTGTTGATTGATATTTCAGGAGAGAAGCTGAAGCAAAAGAAAGAATTTGTGTACTTGGGAAATACACTTGGTGCCATGGGAGAGAGATCTGGAGAACTGAAAAGAAGAACCCAGTGTGCCTGGGCCTCAGTGAGAGCAGTTAAGTAACAAACTAAAAGGAAAAGTGTATGTTGCGTATGTTTGACCCTGCCTGGTTTGGAAACAGTGGGTCTTACGGAAATGGAAAAAAAGAAGAAACAGGCAGTAGAAAATAATATACTGAGGAGATTAGCAGGCAAGCAGAGGGTAGACAGGGTGCGCATGGAAGAAATTAGGGGAAAGATGAATTTAGCACTCTCAGGCTGGAGAACACATGTTTGAGGCAGGCTTAGAAATGTGATAAGAAAGGGTGAAGAACGACCATCAAACAAAGCATGGGAGGAAGAGAACAGCAGGAAAGGATGTGGAATACCTAGCATACAATGGAAATACTTTGTCAAGAGAACTTTGAAGAGAAAAGAACTGGAACTCCAAGACCTCGGAACCTGTGCTGTGGACTAGAAGAAGTGGCAAAGGATCGTGGGCACCTCCCACCCTTTGAAAACAGGACAAGGAGTCACAAAGTGAAGTGAAGGAAATGCTTTTCCTGTGAATAACTTCAGCCAAAGTAGTAAACATTAGGGGCTGTGATTATTTTGCTCTCAATTATACCAGTATCAGTCTGAAGTTAATACATTGGTATTAATGGCACTTCCCTGCTTTGACCCTTAGAGCAAAATCTGGTCCTATAATTCCATGAGAGACAAACATAAAAACAACCCTCCATAAGTAGGCTTGGCTGAACTCATTTTTTCTATATAATTTCAGTGGATAATATTGTTTTGTTTTTAACTTTTTATCAATTTTAAATTTTTACAGTTGCAGGAAATTATGGAGGGTCAGAGAATTATTTAATGACAGATGTTTAGATTCAAAAAGTTAAAGCTTTATAACACTAAAAACACAAATTGTCAAAATATACAAAATAAATATCCTTAAATCAAACTGTAAATTCTCAAGCAGCATATATCTTTCTTTGCCTTTCTATACATTTCAGTTATAGATGGAAACATTTTTTTCACCTGTATGTATGGTGAAATTGACATTTACTGATATTTATTGATAAAAATCTAATCCTTCCAAGTATATACACAATCCATATTTTGGTAAAATGTGCAAGATTTGAAACTTGCTGCAGTGACTTAAGTGGTTTCCTTGTTCATGGCATGCCATTTAAAATTAATGCTTTCATAATAGCATTAGGTCCAATGCTCCCTCTCGAGTTGCATGCTGAAGACATCTCTGTATTCTAGCACCCCCTACCTCTCGTAGATAGGGGAGGGGTGATTCAACAGCCTCTTCTTATGGACCAGGAAGGGGACACTTCTTGAGTGCTGGGATCTACATGGGGGAAGGTTATAATCTGAAAGAGGAGTAAATGGGGCAGGGCATAAAGTTGTGGAAAGGAGGCATAGAGTTCTTGAAGAGCTCATGGCAGAGAAATAATACAGTTCCAGGCGCCGTTATATTTCTGCAGCCCATCTCCATGGTGTGGCTCTCTTAAGGATCACCTCTATGTTGTGGGAATCTTGCTGGAGGGATCATCATTGACCTAGAGCCAGCAAAGAATCAAGGGCCCTCTACTGGGGTGGCCTGGACTTTCTGTTAAGATCCATTTAGGAATCTGAAGGAAATGGGGGGCCTGGCACCAGTGCAAGTGGGCAACAACCCTCCCTTCCCAATGGAAGGATCAGACGTGTCTCTCTGAGGTAAAATTTACATAGATGTCCTGCCCTTTTGCTCCCCCCTCCACCTCCCATGGATATTCCTGCAGGAGACAGGCCCTCTATTAATTTCAAATATAATATCACACCTCAAGCTACAAAGCCAAATGTTTTCCTCTCAATAATACTTGAATGTCATGAAGAAAACACTTCAAGCCAGAAATTGGAGAAACAACCTGTATTATCATGCAAGTATGGTTCAAATCATGTATTTATAATCATATGATGATTTCTCAGAGAAACTACAACAATGATCAGAGGCAAATTACCAAGTAAATGCTTTATGGACCATGGTAACATGATACAGGAGAGAGAGGAGAATAATTTGGGCATCCTCTCTTAATGCCTCAAAAACCAATAGCTGTCTTCATCTTCCACGGTCTTTCCTCAGGAATCTGTGGCTTAACACATCTGTCTGTTCTAGTCTATATAGGTTTCAGAGTAGCAGCCATGTTAGTCTGTATCCGCAAAAAGAACAGGAGTACTTGTGGCACCTTAGAGACTAACAAATTTATTAGAGCATAAGCTTTCGTGGACTACAGCCCACTTCTTTGGATGCATCCGAAGAAGTGGGCTGTAGTCCACGAAAGCTTATGCTCTAATAAATTTGTTAGTCTCTAAGGTGCCACAAGTACTCCTATTCTTCTTTTTGCTAGTCTATATAAGTTCTTATATCACACTCATTGCCATAGTATCTGAACACCTTCCAGTAGCATGTTAAGCAACATATCTAGTGTCTGACACGTTTGTACTCTTGTCCTCTCCCCAGGGGAAGAAACATGCAGTGGAGTGCTTTGTTTTGGAATTGTTTAAATAAATATAGCAAACAGTAATTTTTGTGTATGGACATAGAGTACAAGTTTAAAAAATGAACCTTATACATACAGCAGAAGGTGGTGAGGTTTGTGATGGCCCTTATTCCTGTGAGAGTTCATTCCAGAGGCATGGATCAGCACTTGAGAAAGCACTGTCTCCTGCACAGACGAATTTCACCCTTATTGCAGAGAGTTCAGTTTTGTCAGAGGAACGAAGTTGTCAAACACAGTCTTCATCCCAGAGCCTTAGTAATCTTTTAGATATCTGGAGCTCAGGCCATCTAAGTGTCTTAGGAATAAGGACAGAGACCAGAAACCAGACACTTGTTTAAAATAAGATCTTGTAATCATTGCCAAACAATGCTGTAAGAAGGAAATAAGAGAATTCATGTGCAAACAGAAGGTAGGAGATTCCTTCTACTTTAATGTAAGAAAAGGTGAGCTAATTTGTGCAGGGCTGATGCTGATTGAAATCCAGTCTATGGCCAGTAGACTGGAGAAACTGGTCTGTAGCAGTTCACTGAAATGAGGATATTACTGCTGCACTGCTTCTGAGGTCAATGTCAGTTTGCATTATCTACCCTGTAAGTATCACTCCTTCAACAAAGACTGAACCTGGCTAGATCAAATTGGACAGTTATATATTTTTTTAAATGAAAACGTATTTATTATTTATTATGCTCGCACCCAAACATTGGTGTTTGTTATATTTCAGTTAGTAAAGAGAGGGGGTTTTTAATGATAAATGTCAATATTTTGAATTTCCTACAATTAGGAGTTAAGAGTCTGATCCACAACCCATAAGTGCCAATATGAATCTTTCCGTTTACTTTAGTGGGTTTGGGATCAGAGCCTGAAACTGTACTGTGCTGCACCAACCTCAGCCTTCTTGTAGTGGTTGCATAGTTGCAATAGTTAAACTAGATTAAATGAGAGGTCTTAGTATGAGGAGAGATGATCAGACTGCTGGCCAGCTGAAATGGGAGAAGGCAATCTACTGGTCAAATTCATACTGCTCAATCCCATGATCTGTATTCGGCCAATTTCTAGCTCCATGTCAAGGAATGGCTGTTATTGATTCAAGGAGCCTTCTTCCTTTTGCCACTGGTCTCATCTTCTTTAACACATGATAAATACTGTCTCTAATAAAAATATCTGAAGCCTACTTGTCTTGGTGTGCTAAGACCAGCATTAGTAGATCAATGGTTCTTAATCGTTCCACACTGTGACCCCATGCTACAACAGAAGAAAGTTTCAATGCCTTTCCCCCCACCCCCCCCAACCGCTATCTACCCAAAAAGAAAAGGAGGGTGGCTGTGACCCCCTGGACCTTTTTGTGATACCCAGGCTGACAATACATGTAACAGAGAATGAGAATTAATGTTCCACAGTCGATTACACCAGACAATGATTTTCATAAATTTTCCCAATCACAAGTAAAAAGTCATGTAACTCCTGTTCTGCATCTGCTTTCAAGTCATGCTTACAGACACCATGAGAATAGGTCAAAAAACAAATCAATAAAAGTCTCATTATAAGGCAGGTAAGCCAGTGAAGTGAAAGGCAGATCAAAGATTTAATTGCTGCCTATTAAATATATTGGAGGGGAATATAAATGAGTTTTAGCAGAGCATGATAAGAGGATCTGGTTTTGTTCCAAATAAAATTGTTTTTTATCTATCAAATTGGCAAATACATAGTCAATTTCTTTCTGATTTTTCTGATATAGGATAACATCTAGATCTGCAATAGTTTTGAATAGTATTCAGATTTAATGAATACAACTTCTTAAATCTATTCCACTACTAATGTGCATCTACAATTTAGGTAGGCAAGCATTATTAGTTGGCCTTTGCAGAACTGCAGAGATTTTCAGAATCCTATGTATTTCCTTTCTAGCTGTGATTACAGAATTATGACATCTGGAATGACGTCAGATGTAAATACTTCAAATGAAAAAAATCAGAAATTGATTAGAAAATCAGACAGATCTACAAAATAGTTATATTTTGAAGGCCTCTGTCCCTCCCTGTTTGTTTTACATTACCGGACACTTAAAGAGATCTCACTTCCCACTGAATAATGTCAGTCTTGAATTTCTAATGATTAGAGAGTTGTGGTGGTTGCATTCAAAGGTGTAACAATTGGAAGTAACTTTGGCTTGCCTATTTTTTATGAAATTACACATGGATTTTAAAACTCAATCCTGTACCAGTGGAGCTACACAAATTTACATAGCTTACAATCTGATATATTTTTGTAGCAACTGACAATTCTGTATAGCTGAATGATCTTTGTTCTTTTACTCACCTGCATTTCTTTAGCTTTCATATTTTTTTTATTTTTAAAAGATCTATTTCCCACTGCAAAGAGCAACTGAAATGCCTAAAAGCACAAGAATTTCAAATTCACTTTTATTTCTAGTTCTGTTTTCTTTTATCCTTCTAGGATAAATACTTGAAGCCTTTGATCATTGATCCCGATAACCCAGAGAGGTACTCGCAAGTGCTTGTGGACCCCAACAAACTATACAATGTGGTGAAAAAAGCACGAGAGCAGAAATCCCACCAGGAAGTTAGCCTGTTGAATGGACTCATAGATCTCGTGTTCAGCACTCAGGAGCTAGCAGTAGCCCATGGGCTGGGGCTGAAAGGGAAGGATAAAGAAGAAAAGGCCCTCAACAGGGTAAAAGTATCAGCCTGTGAAGGTAAATATTATTTTTAAAAGGCCAAATGATTGATTTGATGTAGAAACGGGTCTTAACTAAAACAATGGAGCCTGAATACCCTACCACTGGGGGTAAGGAACTCCCATTCTTGGCTGGAGCTACTCCTGATTTATGCTGGTGCAAATGGAAGGAGAAGCAGGCCCACACTTTCTAACTGAAATGATCAATTTGTGTCTTCTGGCATGGCTAAAAGAGCACAGAATTGTTAATAAACAATGTAACTTCCCCTGAGCTGTGCAGATCTTGTTGAGTTGAATTTTCTAGCAATGATTTTCAGCTTTTTCTCACTCTTACTATCTTCTCCCCTTCTTCTTTCAGGGAACAGTCTCTCATTGCACACTCTTGCCTGGTCTACACTGGCCTTAATTTCTTAAAATTTTCCACTGTTTGCTACCGCCAGTTCAGCTCTCCGAATTGGAGCAACAGCATGAGTGCTAGTGTAGGGAAATGTTGGCTACCAGTGTGCTAACCACAAGGTCATCTAGACCTGCTCTGAGCTAGTTAGCACACAGCTCAGGGTCTTCAGATATTTTTATCCATGCAGGCGCAGAAGGCAGCTAAATGTTACCATCTGCTCTCTGGCACTGAGTTTGCTGTGGGACCCAGAAACCAGACACCTGTGTGGAATAAGTTCTTGTAATAAATCATTGCCAAACAATGTTGTAAGAAGTATGTGAGTAAATTCAAATGAGCAGAAGTAAAACTGGGATTACACACACAGGGCTGAGGCTGATGGACTTGGGAAATCATGCCTGTGGCCAGTAGACTGGAGAAACTGGTCTGTAGCGGTTCACAAAAGGGCTGATATTACTGCTGCACTGCCTCTGATGTCACTGTCAATTTGAACTAACTACCAGGCAAGCACCAATCATTCAACTGAGACCAAACCTTGGGTCAGGTCTAAACTGCATAGTTAACTTTTCCTAAACTGCTCCATTTTTCATTCGTGAATTTGTGTTCCTGCTTTGGTATGGCCATAACAATTCCTGCCACTTAATGTCCTCTCCACCCTTATTTATATACACATGCCTCATATCTGCAGTGTAACCGGGGTGAAAGTAACCTAAAGGATTTACCAGTACTCCGGAGTCCTGAGCAGGGAGCGTGGCCTCCACCGGAAGAGGCATGGCCTCAACTGGAAGAAGCAGGGCCTTTAACTTCCCAGGGCTCTTTAAATCAAGATTTAAAGGCCCCTGGGCTCCGACTGTGGCTGGGAGCCCTGGGGCCTTTAAATCACCTCCGGAGCTCCCAGCTGCAGAGGCGGCTGTGAGCCCCAGGGCTCAGGGGCGATTTAAAGGGCCCGGGACTCCCGCCGCTACCACAGCGGCACTCTAGGCCCTTTAAATCACCATGGGAGCCCTGCCGCGCTACCCCAGGGCTCTGGCAGCGGGGCTCAGGTGGCGCTTTAAAGGGCCCGGGCTCCAGCCGCTGCGGGGAGCCCCAGGCCCTTTAAATCATCAGCCAGTCTGGTCCGGCGCAGCATACTGGCTTTTGCCAGTACACCGTACCGGGCGGTACCGGCTTACTTTCACCTCTGAGGGTAACACATTTTCCAGAAGTAGAAGTTTCTTGTACAGCTTTTCTAGTGACATGCCTGAAATCCAAGCTTGCTTACTATGCAGAAGCCCATCCCTATTCAGGGCATCATGTAAGCATATGTTTAACTTTAAGCACATTGACTTCAGTGAGACTTAAGCATATGCTTCAAATTAAGTATTGATTTAGTTGCTAAATTCTCTTCTGAATCTTATCCATAGATAATACTGTACATTTAAGTCAATTACACTTCTACTTAGATTTTGTAAAAGTATGGTGAAACAAATTATTCGGTGTGACTTTCTGAGATTTTATTATTATTGTGTCTTATAAAATGTCTAGGACATTGATCAAATCAGTTATACATTTTAAACTATATGACCTTATTTCGCCTTTACATATGTAAATAGATTTTAATTGAAGCTCCTTCTTATAGCAAGCAGCAATAAATCTGAGTGGGAATACAACCAGAAACTGAAATAAAAATATAGAATTTTAATACAGCAGGTGATCCTGTTGCCCAGGATAGTAAGTGACTCAGGAGAGGAAGTCACTAACAGAGCAGTGAGTTTATTTAGAGCCAGTTTCCCTCTCTGTGGTGTTTGGTTTGGTTTGGAAGAGACTTGATACTGCCATAATTTAAGCTTCATTCCATAAACACAGCCTTGGCTTTCACTCTGCTTCACTCTTTCCTTACTTCACATTTTCCGGGCATTTCCTGCCAAGCTACGTTTACTCTTTTTCGTAGCAGATTACTGCCAGCTATCTCCTGGTTTCCCTCACACTAAGTCCCTTTAGGCACCATCACAGTTCTTTTGGGCGACTCTTCCCTTTGAACTGTGAAAGAGCAGCACAGAAACTCCCAAGTTCTGGGAACTGGTAGTCTGGCAGCACCTTGTTCATGTCATAAATCAGGCTGACAGATCACTAAATATTATTTGATATGGCCTGAATTGAAATGCATATTGACATTGGAAAAGCCCTTTTTCTTTTTATCCCTCAGAACTTTCACATGATTTTCTTTTCCTGTCCAAAGATGTGGCTGGTGAATTTTCATTGGTTGTAGAAAGTTGAAATGTTACTCTTCATTGTAAATTAATTTCTTTTATAATACTCTGTCTGCGTACACACAGTGGCTGATCAGAAAAGGGTTGTGTTCTGCTTCATCCTAACATTTGAACTAAGCAAAAAGCATGAAGAAAGGGGAAGGGGATTTAGTTTCTCATTAACAATGTGTTCCCCATCTTGAAAAAAGTGTAATATAAAGCCACAAGCTATTAAAGATGTATACTGCATATACATGTTTAATAATTCATTGTAGAGTCTGCCTGGGTGAACTATAGATCATATAATTATAGAAATGAAATAGACAAGATTAACTGGGCCAAAATTTCAAAAGGTAGAAGATGTGGCATGGTTGGTTGAATAGGCTGCAAAATCAGTGGCCACTGGGGTTCTCTGGATTATGGAGCCTCCCAGGGTTGCCCACTGAAGTGTCCATTCATGGCCCAGGCACATGAGAGTTCCATCTGAAGCCAAGGTTTGTATACACAGCCTTGCAGTGTGGGCAGAGGGTTGCACTGTAATTGCCCATGTAGACCCTGATAGTGTGAACTAAAAGGTACCTAGTTGACGGTAACATAGGCCTGTTTCAAATAGGACTAGCTACCTATTTCATGTTTACATAGTTCACAGGACTACATAAATGCTAACAGGGTCTGTATGGGTCAGTTACAGTGCAACACTTTAGTATACTTTGCAATTCACACCCCCATGCTCGGCACTGCAGGGCCCTGTAGACAAGTCCTGAGAATTGACAAGATCTCAATGTAGTGATCTTGAGGCTGCTGCGTTGCCTCTCAAGCCTGCTGGAGTACCTCAGACTGGGCTCCTGACACCAAGTAATAGATCAGAGTTGCTGTGGAACTTGACCAGTGAGAATGAACAAATTGATGTTGAGAGCTACAAATTCAATTCTGCTGCTGCGGTGGATGTCCTCCATTATCAAACTCCTTTGCTGTCTGTTACAATGCTTGGCTTCAGGGCCCTGTCAGTCCTGCTGCCCGTGACACATCAGGAAATGGAGAAGTTCCATGCAATGAGAAAAAAAAAAAAAAAGAGAATCCTATTAGCCTCTAATGCCTCAAGTGTATAACTCACACATTTGTCCAGCAACTCCACATGTCAGAAATCCAAAAGTATAGTTAACTTTATGAAACCACTTCTGGCTCTGTGCTGGCTAAAAATGCCAAACAGAAGGTTGGTTATGAAGCAAAACTTTGTTCTAAGCTTGGAAATTTTTCCAAAATAATTGGGTTGTCAAATGTTCAATAAAAAACCTTTTCTTTGCATGGCTGGCTGTGTGTGTGTGTGTGTGTGTGTATGAACAGATATGATCATTTGTGGCATGGTGGAACTCATGTTTGCAAATGCTGCTAAGTGATGATAAAATGGCAATATTACTGTTTGTGTAAACACAGCACTTATGAAAGTCAGGACTTAATAGCATTGACTAAAGCAGGCTTAACGTGAGTAAAGAAAAGCTTTGTCCCGCAAAGCTCCACCAAAGCACCTCAGTCCTGCTGTGCAGCACAACTGTTATTCTTGTCTAAGTTGGGCATCTCTGGAGCAAAAGCTGCTGATTCCAGTTTTGCAGCCATTTTGAGGAGAAGACCATCACACTGATTTACACTCCTCATGGCATAAGATGAACTGTGAATCTAGATCAAAAGAGGTGAATGGCTAGTGCATTAATTAACTGTGCAAGCTGGTACTTGTTGACTTAGAAAGTGACTTTCTGACAAACAATATGGGCCAAATCCTGGAGGGCCTTATTCAGTCCTTATTCAGACAAAGCTCCCATTGAAGTCTATTCATGTTCCCATCTAAGTGCCTGATCCAAAACCTTGAAATCACTGGAGTCTTTCCATTGATTTCATTGAGCTTTGGATCAGGCCCTAAGTGAGTCTTCTGTGATTTCACACACCCTAGATTTCACTTTGTGAAATTTCTATAAAATAGCTATTTTTGCACGGAACGCCTGAAGGCAGTAGGCGTTCTGTCTGGTGACTATGTAAAAACTGAGGAAAGCTTTCATGGTTTTTGCCATTATTACTAGCTTTGTGTCTTCCAAACTCTTTCCCGCTTATCTGTGGTGAAAATGAAGGGGAGAAGTGCTGCAGTGAGACATAGCCGCACTGAACAATCAAGTCACTAATATGCTCTACAGGATTATGTGGTGCTATCCACTCAACAATTAAAGACCAAATTGTTTACTATATACAAAAAGACTTTATCCTTTTAACCAATTTGTTTGTAAGAGCTTTCTCTTTCAGCAGTGGAGTACTAATAGATTCAGTAAGGTGCTCTCTCAAATATTAACAGTATGACACATTTATGCAGCCGTAATTAAGGCTGAGTTGAAGTTTCTAAAATGCATCCCTTGAGAGTCCTTATGACTCAGACTTAGTGCATTTTCCTCTGGTCTAAAGTTAGGCATTCAAGGTCTCAACTTGGAACACTTTTATTTTTGCTTTCCTAAGAGTACGGAAAATTTGGTCCACCCATTTTAAAATTATAGTTGCGAAAAAAATAAAATAAATAGAGCTATTGCCTTAGATTGGGATGTTTTCATGTACTCGAACCCAGCTTCCATTTAAAGAAAGAAATGTTGGCGAGCTGCAAGTCCATAATAAGTTGGTATTTTGGAGAAAGGAAATTTAAAATGGGCCTTTGAAGAACATTTAAATACATATTTACTCATGAATCCAAAGTGGCTCAGAAGAAGGAACTATTCTAGTTTGTTGGATAGTGCTACGGGTTTACAGCTGCCTGGAATATATGTTTACCTGACAGAATGTTCTGGTCTCTTAGAAAATAATGTATAGTATATGCATGGTTTTATTTATATAAAGGAAAATATAGCCACAATATATTTTAACTAACCTGAAAAAGCAAGGTCCTTAATCCTTACTTTTCTTATTGGGGGGGTCTTGCCAAAGCTTATGCTCTAATAAATTTGTTAGTCTCTAAGGTGCCACTAGTACTCCTGTTCTTCTTACTACAGTGTGAGTTAATGCAAGGACAGTGAATCAGAGTTTATAAATGAGTGGTAAGAACTGGAATTATCATTAGAAAAAGAGAAAAACAAAAGGGGACATGACAGATGTTTTGAAATATTGAAGGTCAAAGAGAATATAGGTGCCAAAAACCTTTCCAAAAGTAATGAGTTGAAAACCAAGACATGAAACGAAGAAAAGATCAAAAAGGAAGGGAGTTTATATTTCCAGACTTTGTCCAAAACCCACTGAAGTCAACGGGAGTCTTTTCCACTGTCTTCAGTGGCCTCTGCATCAATCTCTCTCTGGACAACAGATAATTAGGTCCTGATTCAGCAAAGCTCTTAAGCGAATGATTAACTCCCATTGAGGTAAATGTGATTTAAGCATCTGTTTAAAATTAAGCACAAGTTTACGAGCTCTGCTGAATTGGAGCCTCAAATGCTAAATGCAGGCAGATTAGATTCATGGCGTTTCCACTTCAGGAAAACAGTCTTTACATTCTAGTCTACTCTAGAAAAATTACCTATTGCTGCCAATGGGTGTTAAACCACATAAAGCAGAAACCATTGTTAACTGCCAGCATAGATGAGGATAGATCATGCTCAGCACCATTACAAAAAACTGGGATTAAAAATTAGTCTGTGCAGGTGTCTTTTAAACAAATGGAATTTAATTTCCAAATTAGGTAAGGTATGGCCAGGTGAAAATTGTGAAACATTAAAGGGCGAGACTATACAGGTAGCAAAGACACCTATATTAAACTCTTAAAGTTATGTATAGGCACCTAAATCAGTTACCTGCTTTTTTCAAAAGTGCTGAGAGCACAGAAACTCCTACCTAAGTCAAATAGAATGGCTAGGTCAGGGGTCGGCAACCTTTCAGAAGTGGTGTGCCGAGTCTTCATTTATTCACTCTGATTTCAGGTTTCGCGTGCCAGTAATGCATTTTAACGTTTTTAGAAGGTCTCTTTCTATAAGTCTATAATATATAACTAAACTATTGTTGTATGTAAAGTAAATAAAGTTTTTAAAATGTTTAAGAAGCTTCATTTAAAATTAAATTAAAATGCAGAGCCCCCTGGACCGGTGACCAGGACCCAGGCAGTGTGAGTGCCACTGAAAATCAGCTCGCGTGCCGCCTTCGGCACGTGTGCCATAAGTTGCCTACCCCTGGGCTAGGTACTTGGCATTTTTTGAAAATCAGGCCACCAATTTAGGTGCCTACATATTGCTTTGGGAGCTTAACTTTACATGATCATTTTTGAAAGTCTTTTCTAGAAGCTGTAATCATGAACACCGTCAAACAAGTTAGACAAATCATTTTTATGGTCTGATAACTCCACTGAAGCCATTTATATATTAGATTAACATATTTCTGATTTCCAGCAATCTAGGTTGGATCACAATCAGGCCATTAAGATCCAACTTTACCTTTTGATGTTAGCACAGATTTCCTCCTGATTGCAAGGAGAGCTGTTCTACACCAACCCATCAAAGGGTGGGAGCTCAAGATGGGAGGCAGGGGGAACTTTGGAAAAAGAAAAGGCTAGATGGATAGGCAATTGGCCTAGATGTTTGAGTCCTTCAACCCCAAACTGGTATTGTTGTGCATGCAAGCCTTGGGTTCCAGTGTTCTGGTTTGTCAGTTTGATGCAGCACTAATGTTATTTGAACCAGGCTCTTTAATAAACTATAAATCTGTGAACATAGGTGAAGTCCTCAAGCACAGTGTTTTCGGTTCTTATCTATTACAGCACATTTGCTGAATTTTACTCCTTCCAGCTCCAGTGGCTCAAAAAGAAAACAGGAAAGCAGTCCTTGTTTCAATAATACATGGAAAAATGAGCTGAAACTATGATATTTGTGAGACATGAGAGCATACATCTTAGATTGCTATTATTATCCAAGGTGGGGATCATAGTCCTGGAACATATGCTTAAAATATTGCTAACCCCCTCATGAATATAATTTCAGTAGAAATGTGGTAATCTGTTGAAACAAATCTACACAGAACATTATGGTATAATTGAAGTTGTTTAATTGCCTGTTATATCCTTTAACTGATCCCTCGAAACATTGTTATTAGTATTTAATGTAACATTTCTGTAATAAAAAAAGATGAATTTATTGGGTGAGAGGACAATCTTCCCTTTCATGAAATAAACTGGCAGATGGAAATATGAAATAAAGTACCTCGAGCCAGCTTTTGCTATACCTGCACATAATCTCACTTACTCTGAGACATTAAAAATGTGTTTCTTTGGAACATTTACAGTCTGTTGAAGGATCTGCTCCTCCTCCAGTTCCACAGTGACACAGATGCTCTGCAACTCTAATATATTGTATTGACCTCCAATGAAAAAGGGTGGTGGTAAGGGAGAATGCACCTTCTCATGTTAAGATAAATTAAAATGTTTAATAAGTATGAGAAGGCAAAGTGGGAGTTCCTCACATCACTCTGGCTGGTGCCTTTTATATATACCTAGAAAGAGCTTTGACAGTATTATGTAAATACATATAGCGTCTGTATTGTGATGCACGTGGGATAAACTGCAGAGCCACATGATAAATTATCATGCACATTTCAACCATCTCACTAGCCTCTGCCCCAACAATCCATTTCCTTGGCATTTATTCTAGCATGCCCTCTGAGCAGCTTCAAACAGCATCCTGCTAGAGACCTATTTCCTCCTCCTCCTCCAAATGTGGAATTTCAACCCTACCCTCAGATTACACCTGCCCATGCCCCATGGTGGACAAGAGTCAGTCCTGACTCAGTAACTGTTTTTCTCTACAGAAAAAAAATCTTGATTGCTTTAAAATCCATTATTTCAAACCATAAAGGGAGGGAAACAGGAGATTTAGGCCAGTAGAAATTCTCCATTTGCTATTGGCACCCAGCACTCCCCCCTAGCCTTGAAATAGTCCAAACATTGGACTTTAAAGTTCTGACCTCCCTCTTTTTTTTTTTTTTAAAGCTACGTTAAGAGTTTTTATGGTTCCCTCTAAGCCCTGCACAGTTAGGCTGATAGTTAAGGCCCTGAACTGCAAACACTGACACATAACCGTAATTTAATCTGAGTGAGTACTTCCACTGAAATCAATGGGACTACTCAGGTGCTCATGCATGAGACCTACCCCGGTTTCAGAGCCCAGGCTCTAGCCCAAGCGTCTACACTGCAATTTTATAGCCCTGCTGTTCTAGACCTGTGACCCCAAGTCAGCTGACTCAGGCCAGCTGCATCCATGCCCTGGGTCGTTTATTGTAGTGTAGACATATCCTGTGATTCTAATTGTTTGCAGGTCCTGGGCTTATGGCATCCAGCCTTATAGGCAAAGGGATACAAGAAATAATCTTAACTTTTAACTTTCTCTCAAATATCCTTCAAATAATATTTCGGTAATAGATGTGGCACACAGACTGTATGATGGTGTTGTATGGAAGTTTTACCAGCACTCATTTGGGATGAACTGTGTAACTCAGTTGTGGCTTCACTTCTTGTGAGTAATGTGGACACTGGTCACACAGATAAAACCTTTACATCGCCATGTACGCTCTCTATGCATGTGTCAATATTCTTCTGAGTACATTTTGGATCCTCAAATGATAGATTACATAAAAGTCGATGATCATTGCTAGGTCCTCATCACTAATATTTGAGCAGGTGGTAGTATTTGAATGCTAGAGTTTTCTATGATTTCATCAAAACTCCAAAGCATGGCCAAAATATTTAGGTAAATTCAGCACCAGAAGATTCACTGCCTCATACATTTAGTCATTCATATAAAATAATACGAATAGTTATCCTTACTGCACGGTATAAAATGTTATCAATGGGTATATTCAACTAGACTGCCCAAAATTACTTACCAAAACAACAAATCGTTTAGAATCCAGTGCAACTGCTTTAGTGCTTGCTTATAGTACCGAGTGGCAGATGTTGTTATATGCTTGTTTCCAGCAGATTTTGAGGCAAGTTAGAGCACTCAGGAAACAGATGTTAATTGGGTGAAGTTCCATTATAGTACTAATTATTATTTCAAGTTCTTTTCACTCTCACTCTTTTTACTTATTGACTTCTGAGATCATCTCTCTCCTTTTCCATGACAGCTTTTTTAAGACAAACATGCACTGCAGAAGGCTGGAAAGAGCTGAGCCAGGTTGAATTCCGAAGAAAATTCACAGCAAAGATTTGCAATGCCCGGCGGGATCTGAAAAACTCCATGCAAAAATCCTCTTGAAAACACCCTACCTCTGAGGTCTATGGGACTTTGATATGTAACTCTGATAATCTAATGAGGATCCTCTGACTGTATTTTCACATGGCATGTTAAGAAACTTGGTACTTCTGCTGAATAACTTGAAAAAGTCAATTATGAAACAATCTAAGGGATTTTGGGGCCATCAGACTGCCCCAACGAAACTAACCATATCATTCTGCATATAGAGTGCCTCAAGCATGGATATGAATGAGGAGACTATGCATTAGAGAGAGAGAGAGAGGTTTTTTTTTTACCACCTACTGTTACATTTATTTTTAAAGTGGTGTTGGGATAGTAAATTTGAACAAAAGCATTGCATTTCTTTAGCTAGTTATTGTCATCCTTTACAATGCATTTTCTGTTGTGTCTGAGGATAACTTTGCATGATAGGGTGCCTTGTTCTTAGCACTTTGAGTGTTGGGGTTTTTCTCTGCAGTCCTGCAGCCTGTATATATTGCTCATGAAACTGGACTGTAACTGCAGACACCAATTACATGCTAGAAATCATCACCTGAGAAAATGAGCGATTCAAAATAAAATCTCTGTGATAAAACTTTACTGATGAATGAGTAATATAAGTGAGTGCATGAAAATGGAGCCCTCCTGGAAAGGCTGTGCAAAATGCACCTCGTGAGCTAATTATGCACAAAATGGCATTTATGAACACGGATTGTTCAACAGAAAATGGAACACTTGGCCACAACAAGTGGAAAGGTTAATGCTCAAGTCAAATATAAGAGGAAATGGCATAATGAAACAACTGTTTGATCAAAGTTCTGCATTGTTTTAATTTGTACATTTGCCAGCCGGGAATCTTAACCCAGACGGAGTCCAAACTACCCTGTGGTGGGGCAGCTCCCCCACCCCAGCAAAGAGGGGTTAAAAGCAAGTGGGAAAGCTGGGTTGATTAAGGAAGCAGCCACAGCTGTGGTCTGCTGAATCTCTCTAGCCTTTGAGAGAGAAGGACCAGGCTGTCTGGGAGTTGAGCAGGGTACCTGAGGTGGAGCAGTGCTGGGGAAGGGCAGTGGGAGCTGGGGGAGCTCCAGCCTAGCAAAGCCCCAGGCTGCAGGCCTTGTCAAAGGCCTACAAAAGGGTACTGGAGCTGCAAAGGTAGGGTGACCAGATGTCCCAGTTTTATAGGGACAGGCCCGATTTTGGGGTCTTTTTCTTATATAGGCTCCTATTACCCCTCATCCCCTGTCCTGATTTTTCATACTTGCTGTCTGGTCGCCCTATTCAAAGGGGCAGCCCCTAGTTAGGCAGAGGCAGCTAGTCCAACCTCCCTTGCTGATGATCAGTGGTTTACAGGCTGCAGTTTGCCCCAGGGAGTAGGGGCTAGATGATGACTGGCAGTAGCCACTGAGGCAAGGTGGGGATAGAGGGTTGGGGGTTCCCCTGGGAGGGGAGACCCAGAGTGAGGGGGTACTGCTGGGGGCAGAACCCCTGGGCAAAGGGCACCAGGGTCTGGGAAGAACATGGGTCAGCAGCAGGCAAGACATCAGCCGGCCTGCAGAGGGTGCTCTGAGCTGGAAAAGAGTTAATTCCCTGGACAACCAGCAGGAGGCACCTCACCAGTGAGTCTCAACCCTGCCACATACCCACATAAACAATAGCTCTTTATTCAACCTGGAGCTTCGAAGGCTCTTAAACAGTAATTCCAATCTTCTGCAATGGAACACTGAGGAGTGGCAGGGAGTGATACACATGCAAGGCTCCAGCCGTTATAATAGATCAGGGGTCGGCAACGTTTGGCACGCGGCTCGCCAGGGTAAGCACCCTAGCAGGCCAGGCCAGTTTTATTTACCTGCTGACGCGGCAGGTTCGGCCAATCGTGGCCCCCACTGGCCGCGGTTCGCCGTCCCGGGCCAATGGGGGTGGAGAGAAGCGGCGCGGGCGAGGGATGTGCTGGCCGCGGCTTCCCGCCACCACCATTGGCCCGGGACGGTGAACCGTGGCCAGTGGGGGCCGCGATCGGCCGACCCTGCCGCAACAGCAGGTAAATAAACTGGCCCGGCCCGCCAGGGTGCTTACCCTGGCGAACCACGTGCCAAACATTGCCGACCTCTGTAATAGAGCATGTACTCAGATGGATGTAGAAACAACAATCTCCTTTTACTGGATACATTCATGTGTGCCTTGTAATGAGAGCACTAGCATTTTCTTTTCCAATCAGATATTTGCAGAATTTTTTTCACTTTTAAACACAGTGCCAATTCTAGCCCATCCAAAGTTAAAACCTCTCTGCAAACGTTTGTGAGATGATGAGTTATCTTATGACTATGTTGGTGCATATCAGATCAACTATATCTTCATGCCACATCCTGCCTCTTCTGCACCAAAATGTGGAAAGCGACAGGTCATTTGCTTTCACAACACTATTTCTCCTTTACTGGGGGTCCATGGGTCTGAGATCCACACTGACGGAGCAGGCAAACTACATCATCATCATTCCCTAAATTTGAGGCTGCTCTATCTTTTTCTACACAGAGCCCTGCATTGGTGGGGCACCTGATTCCATCCATCTAAGGAGTGGTCCAAGGGCAGCCATTGGCAGGAAAAGCCATAGTACTGGTGCTGCTGGGGAGGGTTGCCTCAGAGCCAGTGCAGAGGCACTGAAATTCTACACAGAGCTGTGGGCTCAATCCTGCAAGGTGGTGTGCACTCCTGTGAGATGTTGTGGAGTCAGTGGAAGTGGAGGGCACTTAGTACCTTGAAAGACCTGTGGGCCAGATTTTCAAATGTTCTGCATCCACAACTGGGGTCAGATTTTTCAAAAGAACTCATGTGTCATATCGGCCCCTAAAGTGAGTGCTCATCCTGCAATATTGTTTTGAAAATCTGTCTGACACCGTGGCTGCTGAACACTCTTGAAAGCGTGGATCTATGTGGCTTACACAGAATTCCCAAGTGCCTTGAGATCTCTGCACATTCCAGGGGAGCCACTGGTTTTGGGGGCCAAAGCTAGAGCTCATTAAATAGCGGCAAATTTAGCCCCACCAAAGAATTTGGAAGAACTGCACAAAGATAATAGAAATTTGCAGGAATTTCTGGGCAAAATCCACATCAATGTTTCCCTTCAAATTTCGGGAATTTAATTATGTTGGGTTTTGTTTTTTATCCTACCACTACTACTACACCTTTTAAATACCAGATCTCATTTTTAAACATAAGAACAGTCATTCACAACTGTGTTGGGCAGTGTGTCTCTTTATTAGACCATGCAAATAGGAACCAGAGCTCCAGTTTCGTTTATAAGGGCAGGTTCAAGGCTTGTGACCCTATCAAATTGTTTGTGTGACTTGCAAAATTAGTTCATGTCTGTGAAGCATTTTTTCTCCTTCTATTTAAACCCATTTTTGTTCCATGTTGGATTGCTGGCACATTCTCTGTCTATGCTCCACCCTAACTCTTGCTCAACACAGAGTTTAAAACATAAATAGGACATTAATAGCTTAAACAAGGAAAAGAGCATCTTAAGAAACTGTTATGTGAACCCTAAACAGGCTTAGCAAAGGTATAATACTAACTGCAGAAAAAAGTACAAGCACATAAAGTGTATATGTATGTGTATATAATGATTAGGGGTCTGGAGCACATGACTTATGAGGAGAGGCTGAGAGAACTGGGATTGTTTAGTCTCCAGAAGAGAAGAATGAGGGGGGATTTGATAGCAGCCTTCAACTACCTGAAGGGGGGTTCCAAAGAGGATGGAGCTCGGCTGTTCTCAGTCGTGGCAGATGACAGAACAAGGAGCAATGGTCTCAAGTTGCAGTGGGGGAGGTCCAGGTTGGATATCAGGAAAAACTATTTCACTAGGAGGGTGGTGAAACACTGGAATGCGTTACCTAGGGAGGTGGTGGAGTCTCCTTCCTTGGAGGTTTTTAAGGCCCGGCTTGACAGAGCCCTGGCTGGGATGATTTAGCTGGGAATTGGTCCTGCTTTGAGCAGGGGGTTGGACTAGATGACCTCCTGAGGTCCCTTCCAACCATGATATTCTATGATTCTATGATATTAAAAAAAACATGCTATACTGGTACGGGCTTTATCAGTCTAGATAGACTTATTTTTGTGTTCCTTGCTCAAGTTTTCTAATAACTCTCACTCTTTTTTATTCAATACAGAGCTTTCCCTCTTTGCTCTTGAGAACTTCTTTGAGTACAGTCACATGACCCACTTTAATAGGTCTACCCTTATTCAGGTGGTCACTTAGACCTCCCAGGCATTTCTTATAAGAAACACAGCAGCCATTCTGTAGGTAATGGATGCTAGTCACATAGCGTACTTCTGGCTAAGAAAACCCTGAGTTAAGGTAAGCTTTGTAGGAAAACTTCCAAATGTGATTCTAGAGACTGAATGATGATGAGGTGATTCCTCCCCCCCCCAAGTTAAAAAATAAAGGAGCATTACCGTGTGCAGATTATGATAAGGCCGTTCTCTCTTCTCATGCAAGGGTGTTGTGATTCTAGGCAGATCTTGTTTCTTTGTATTAAACAATGTGTAAGAAGCGGCTCTGTGGAAATTGTACCCAATAAGCAAAATCCTGTAACTATTGATGTTTGGCAAAAGTCTCATTGACTTTAATAGAACTGGGATTGGTCCTGTCTCTTCTTTGGTCATAAATTGGCATTCTCTCTGTAACTGGTGTGATCAGGATTGTTGTTCGTTATTGTGTTATATTAGTCTGTCTTCCTTTCTTTATTTTATTTGGTGGCTAAAACTAATGGGAATCTGAACGAGGACATGGAGGATATGAGCACAAAAGTGTAATGCTGATTAACAGAGCCTGTTATGTCACTCTATGTATCTTACATGTAACTAGCAAGATGTAAACAGTTGTATTTAATAATTGCTTGTTGCACAGTTTGCAGTACAGCATGCTCTTTTTCTAAAGTTTTTAGGAAATAAGGCTAATACATAAATGCCTAGAAAATACCATTCTGAGGTATTCATCATAAAAAAACAGTGCTATATAACTCAGTATGTTACATACAATTACACCGATGATTTATGTATGTTTGTTGTTGTTGCTTAATTTTGAAAAGCTTGTGTTGTTCAGAGCCAACTATTGGCAACTTCATTTTAGTGACAGAGCTTGACATATCACAAGCAAAATTATTGATTCAAAAAATAACACCATAACCATATAAACAGCATTGTATGTATTAACTGATGTTTTGTTAGAAGTACCAAACTAAAAATGAAGGGGTTTTAATCTCTTCTTTTGAAATTGTATGATAAACTCATTTACATTTTCACACAGGCGCCTTGAATTTCAAATACACTTCCTGGGGCTTTTTTTTTTATTATTATTTATTTATTTATTAAATGTTTGTATTGATTTAAGGCACATTCTATGCAAATAGTCCTATTGGTTTGGGCATGACCTGGTCTGCCAAAATTTGCAAGATGGCGAACTGATGAATTAGAACACAATACAAAAGTGAGGTACTGTATACAGTGTAGATTTTGAAGGCATTAACTGCAACATGAATGAAATAAAGTGAAAATCATGTACTGTGAGATGGTTTTCATAATAGTGCATATGTCTACAGAGCACTACAACAGGGCATCTGATCCATCCTGCAGCGGTGTCATTCAGTAATTACTTTTGAGAAATAGAAGATACTTGGGGGGAGGGGTGTTCCAGACTTTAACTTCCCAGAGTCTATTAAAGAGCCATTGAATTATCCTTTAAAAATAACTCCATTAAATGGAGTGCTCCATTCAATCGCATGGCTTTATAGTCTACTCCAAAATATGTTGTTCCCTAAAAAGGAGAAAAGATATATTTTTCGAGGGACAAGGGGGTTGAATTTTGTGACTATTGGAGTTAACAGATTGTAGATGTCTTATGGTATTTTTGGCACACTGTATCTTTTTTAGAAGGTTCTCTCTGACTTTATTCCACTGTGCCATTTCCACTGCTAGCAATTCATGAAGAGAAGCAATCTCCATTTCTTGGTGGTAAGGGGTTAAGGATCTTTTCCAGTTCCAATTGAAGGCAATAGGATTTTTTTCCATTACTTTATGTGAGCTGGATCAAACCCTTAAAGTGCACACTTCCACCTTTTCTTTTAGTGCCTAGTATCCCCATTAAGAAAGTTACAGGTTGAGAATTCTGAGTATATATTCTACCTTAGTCTTGGGTGTCAATAATTTATACTGTTAAGGCGAAATGTCTGCTATAAAGGTGAAGTTTATAGTAGACATCAATGAAATTAAGAGCCTGGGTTTCCAGCAAAGGATCATTGTGTTTTATGGTACTTTTACTCACATAGCAATGACATATTAGAGGAGTTCAAGACCTGGCAAAAAACTGAACTTGCTTGACCCATTTGTGTATGTTGGAGGGCCAGTCTCTTGGTCACTTATTTAAGAACATAGATCAGAGGTCACATTTTATTTTTTATTTGTCCTTTTTCTGGTGCTGAGAAATGGCCCTTCTATCTCATCTGCTTTGTTTCTCAATATTTAAAAGTACTTTACCACTCAAGTCACGCCTGCTGCTACCAACCAACCAGCTTTGCTCCCATTCCAATAATAGAATCTTTGACGTCTGTAATTAGTTTTATTTCTTCTATCTACCCTCTTTTTTTTCTTAAAAGGACTTATCATAGCATGTAAAAAGGAGCAGGTTACAAAGGCAAGTTGAAGTATGCTATTAACTGCTTTATAATAAAGTCCCTTAACATGCTGGGTATCACTCTTGTGTGTCACAATGTGCAGTACATTAGGAATTGGAGGGTTATTACTTTTTGAAATTGCCAGTCCTTTGCTGCTTGTTAAATTCTTATTCAGAGCCCATGTTTGGTATGGTGTGACAGAGCTCTGCCTTCTTTGACAAGAGACTTAACTTCATTTTCAATTACCCCTCTTCCCCCTCCCCCCCCCAAGATCTAATTTATTTTCACTTCCAGAAAAGTTAATGGCCAAGGATGAAATTCACTTCACTTCTCTAAGGCCTGACTAACTGGAGGGAAAACCATTTCCTCTGTCAGGACCCAGGGCACGGGACTGCAATCTGGGCCATAGGGGGGACGGTAACTGCATGGTGTGTTTTGTGCACTGAGCCCATGTGAGCATGGATATTCTGGCCAGTCCCCATTGCTGCCCTCTATGCCAAGCCATGTATGATCAGCACAGAGTACAAGGAAGCTGTGACTGTTCTGCCAATGACCATCCCCCCCCCCTGCCCATTTAATATGGGCTTTAAGTGGTACAGAGGACCTGGTATTATAGGGGTGGCTGTTTACATCTAGGGCCTGATCCAAAGCATGCTGAAGTTACTGGAAAAGCAAATCATTAGCTAAAAGTAACTATTCATTGAGATGTCTATCTTCTCTTGAGTCTGTAAACTCTGTCACAAGAAACTAAATTGAAATGTGAGCTGTTCTTTACTTGCAAAGAACATTATCACTGTGGCTTCATATAGTGAAATACCTGTAACACATCAGTTTGAGACATTTAAATGTGTACAGAGTAAAAATGTTACAATAAATCAAAATGGGAGCACTTCCCATTGTGTTTGGCTTTATCTCAAAATCCTGGGATGATTTTTTTTTTTTTTTTTTTTGGTATACATTGTGTATGGAAAAAATAGAATTCTAGCTTTGTATTCACACCAATTATCTTTGCATTTTGTCTTTACTCTTGGGCATCTGTGGTGGGGCGATTACCCCACACCTAGAGAGACTGGGCTGCGGCAGGCCTAGGCGCCTGCGTAGACGCGCGGCCAATCAGGAGAGGGCTTACTGGGAGCCAATAGGAAGACAGATTGGAGCCAGCCAATCAGAGCCCGGCTTAGCCATATAAAAGGCTGCCCAGAGCAGGAGCAGTCAGTCTGTCCCAGGCCTTCAGAGGGGAAGGTCTGTCTCCAGAGCTGGGAGGCCAGCACCACGGACAGCGCAGTGCAGGCCAGCCTGAGAGAGTGGGAGAAGGCCCTACTCCATAGCCTGCTAGGCGGCAGGCCTGGGAGGAGGAGGCCTAGCGTAGTGAAGGGCGGTTGGGGAAGTGGTCCAGAGGGATAGTCAGAGGAGGAAGGAGAAGGAAGACAGTGAGACTGTCACACGAGGGCCTCTGGACCGGGACTCAGAGTAGTGGGCGGGCCTGAGTCCCCCCCCCCCCTTTTCCCCCTTTGTTTGCTGTGCTACCCCACGCGCAGCCACGGGCCGCAGGGAGCGGCTGGTCAGAACCACACCAGATCCTAGACGGTGAGGATCGGACTTGAAGGTGTGGGGCTGTCGTTTACCCCCCCCGGAAGAGGGTGTGATTGGACAAAGGGACACTGTCGGAGGGCAGTGCTCCGGAAGAGGACGCCGACGTCGGGAGCAACGCAAGTCCGTGCACCCCACAGAGGCGAGACGACAGGCGGAACGCCACCCAAAGAGGGCGCTCTACTGGCGCAAAACTAATTCCCCAAAGCGGCCAGGAGGAGGCGCCACAGCGGTGAGCTACCGACTCTGTCACACGTGGTGGAGAATGCGGGCATAGCAGTCCACCCCTGATACGAGGGGCCAGCGCCAAGACTGCGGACTATTGCCCAGAACAGTGTCTTGCGCGGACAGACGGTCGACCCAGATTGTGGGTACAGACCCGGACCCACCAAAGGGGTCCAGAGAGTGGGGATTGAACCGGGAGTAACCCGCTGAACCCCAACATGGAGGCTGAGAAGTTATTAAAATGGCTGCTAGAGAAGCAGCAGGAGCAGTCGGCCCAGCAGCACCAGCAGCAGATGCAAATGCTGCAGCAAATGACCACTCAGCAGCAGCTGCTGATGACTCAGCACCAAGAGAATCAGCAGCAGCTCCTCCGAGAGTTGGCCACCCAGCAGCGGGTGCAGCAGGAACATTTGGTGCAACAGATGGCCGCACTATTACGACCGGCAGGAGGCACCCCTGCTGTCCCCATGGGAACCGGACTGGGGGATACCCCAGGGGCACTACCGATACGTCTCACCAAGATGGGGCCCGAGGATGACCCAGAGGCCTATCTGGTGACATTTGAACGGGTGGCGACTGCTGCCCGGTGGCCCTCAGAACATTGGGCCACGTTACTAGCCCCTTATTTGACGGGGCAGGCTCAGGCCGCATATCGGAGCCTCGACCCCCGGGAAGCGCTCGAGTACGCCCGAGTCAAGGCGGCCATCCTAGACCATACCGGCATTAGTCCAGAGACCTACCGACAGCGTCTCCGCAAGGAACAATATCCTCCGGGGGCCCGACCCCGCGCTGTGGCCCAACGCATCCGAGACCACTGCTGGAGATGGTTGAACCCAGAGGGCCTGACGGGGCCCCAGGTCGCGGAGATGGTAGCCTTAGAGCAGTTCACCCAGATCCTACCCCCGGGAGGGAGGGCCTGGGTACGACGGCATCGCCCGGCCACCCTCTCCGCAGCAGTGGCCTTAATGGAGGATTACTTGTCGGCAGAGGGGGCGGAGGCACCACCCCGAGTGACCGGAAGCCTTGGTCGCAAGGGCGGCGCAGAGAAGGTAAATTCTCGTGGGGCGGGAGCCTCCGAACCACTGGCAGGCCACAGCCATGGGCGTCCGAGGCCTCCCAACCCTGAACCCCGACCCAAGTTACTACCGGGGACGACTTGGAGGGAGCGACAGCCCCCAGAGCGAACAGGCCCCCCCGGAGGAGGCACAAGCCCAGCCGAGTCCCGAGAGAGGTGCTGGGACTGCGGTCAAGAAGGACATTTCCGGCGAGATTGCCCTTTTATGGACTGCAGCTACGGGCAGGCCTGGATGGCCGGACAACGGGCACGGCAGAAAGGGGTAAGAAAATTGATAGTCCCGGTCCAGGTTGAAGGGAACCCCACCAATGCCCTCGTAGATTCGGGGTGTAGTCAGACCCTCATACGAGAGGGGCTGGTCCCAAACCTCAATCTTTCGGGGCCCCCGATCTACCTGCAGTGTGTGCATGGAGACATCCGCCAGTATCCCACAGCCTGGGTCAAGATGGGAGTAGGCGGCCGAGAGGAGGGTCTCCGAGTAGGAGTGGCCCCTAGGCTGGCCTACCCGGTGGTGTTGGGACGAGATTGGCCCGGCTTTGGAGAGGTCCTCCTAAGATATCAGCCACCCAAGCCCCGACCAGACAGGACTATAGCACCAGGAACGGGGCTGCTTGGGAGCAGGCTAAGGGATGACCCCGGCGAGGGGACCTCCTCGACGGCGGAGACCCCTGCGAGTGGTCCGGGAGCCAGACCCCGTTCGGTGGAGGACGCCCGGGTAGAGTTAGAGCGCAACGGGGACTTCTTACGTGAGCAACGGGAAGACCCAACCCTAAGCCGAGCCTGGGAACAAGCCACCAACCCTGCTGTTGAGGGGGACGGGATGGTACGGACTCCGCAGGGCCCCCGCTTTGAGGTATGGCAGGACCGCCTGTACCGAATAGCGCAGGAACCCCAGACCCGAGAGACGTTCCGCCAGCTGTTGGTCCCCCGGAGACTGCGAGCCGGCCTCCTCCACTTAGCCCACGCGAACCCTTGGGCTGGACACCTGGGACGCGAGAAGACCCTACAGAGGGTGGCCCGCCGGTTTTTCTGGCCAGGCATCCACCGGGAAGTGGCAGACTTTTGCGCCTCGTGCCCAGAATGCCAGCGAGCCGGACCGAAAGGGGTAGCTCCTGCACCCCTGGTACCCATGCCAGTCGTGGGGGTACCCTTTGAACGGATCGGGATGGACCTCGTCGGCCCCCTTGAGCAAAGCAAGACAGGGAACCGCTTTATACTAGTAGTCGTGGACTACGCCACACGCTATCCCGAAGCCGTGCCCCTAAAGACAGCGACGGCACCGACCATTGCGGGTGAACTAGTAAAGATTTTTGCCCGGGTGGGGATACCCGGTGAAATATTGACGGACCAGGGCACCAATGTGTCCTCCAAGTTAATAGCCGAGCTATGTCGCCTCCTCCATATCCGGACCCTCCGGACATCGGTGTACCACCCGCAGACCGATGGCTTGGTAGAGCGGTTCAACGGTACACTAAAAGCCATGTTGCGGAAGTTTGTGGAGGAGGACCCCTCACATTGGGACACCTTGTTGCCGGCCCTTTTGTTTGCGATAAGAGAGGTACCACAGGCCTCGACGGGGTTCTCGCCCTTCGAGCTCCTATACGGCAGGCAGCCCAGAGGAATACTGGACCTCCTGAAAGAGGAGTGGGAAGCACAGGAGACACGGGTCCTTGGGACCACACAATACGTGCTACAGCTCCGGGAGCGACTCCAAACGTTAGGGGCCTTCGCCCGTGAAAACCTGGAATGGGCCCAGGCAGGTCAGGAGCGCCTCTATAATCGAAGGGCAAGAGGGAGGAAGTTCGCCCCAGGCGATAGGGTGTTGCTGTTGCTGCCCTCTTCCGAGTCGAAGCTCCTGGCCAAATGGCAGGGTCCCTACGAAGTGATCCGACGAGTGGGACCAGTCGATTATGAGGTCAGACTACCTGGTCGACGCAAAGAGACCCGTATTTACCATATTAATCTCCTAAAGGCCTGGAAGACCCGGGAGGCCATGTTCATCGGCCCGTCCACCCCAGAGGCGGAACTTGGACCCCTAGCAGGAGATCTTCCCGACCCCGGACCGGCTGTGGTGGGGTCAGGCCTCGACCCCAGACAGAGAGGACAACTGCAACAGATGGTGGAGAAGTTCTCAGATGTATTATCGGCCCGCCCAGGCCGGACGACCCTAATGAGTCATCATATTGCCACAGACCCCGGGAAGAGAGTGACGGACAACCATCGACCGTTACCCAAGAAAATGTGGGACACCGTCCGGCGGGAGGTGGAGACGATGTTGGAGATGGGAGTGGTAGAAGAATCGACGAGCGAGTGGCGAAGCCCTATCGTCTTAGTACCGAAGACAGATGGGGCGACCCGGTTTTGTATCGACTTCAGAAAGGTCAACGCTATCTCTCGTTTTGATGCCTATCCAATGCCGAGAGTGGATGAACTGTTAGAGCGCCTTGGAGGAGCCAAGTACCTGTCAACTTTAGATTTAACTAAAGGATATTGGCAGATCCCACTGACGCCAAACTCCCGAGCAAAGACGGCCTTCCCTACGCCTTTCGGCCTCTTCCAGTTTGTAACCATGCCGTTCGGCTTGCACGGAGCCGCAGCCACGTTCCAACGCCTGATGAACAAGGTCCTCCAGCCCCACGACCAATACACGGCGGCGTACATCGACGATATCGTGGTTTATAGCCTTGACTGGGAGAGCCATTTACACCACCTGGCAGCAGTGCTACAAGCCCTCAGGGCGGCCGGCCTAACAGCTAACCCGGCGAAATGTCACTTAGGCCAAGAAGAGGTGACCTACCTGGGATACACGGTAGGAGGGGGGAAACTAACACCCCTGATTAGCAAGGTACAAGCCCTCAGAGATGTACCCACTCCCACAACGAAGAAACAAGTGCGTCAGTTCTTGGGATTAGCTGGGTACTATCGTCGTTTTGTACCAGACTTCGCATCCATAGCCGCCCCCCTGTCAGATCTAACGAAGAACTCCCAGCCTCGACAGGTACAGTGGACTACACAATGCGAGCGAGCCTTTAACACACTCAAGGAACGGCTCACTCAAGAACCAGTACTACGGCACCCCGACTTCACGAAAGAGTTTATACTCCAAACAGACGCTTCGGAAGTCGGCCTGGGCGCAGTACTCTCCCAGGAAGTAGACGGGGAGGAACATCCTGTACTGTATTTAAGTCGGAAGCTGTTCCCCCGAGAAAGACACTTCTCAACAATAGAGAAAGAGGCCTTGGCGGTACGGTGGGCTATCGACGCCCTCCGTTACTATCTGTTAGGGAATAGTTTTAAATTAATCACGGATCATGCCCCTTTGAGATGGATCCACAGCATGAAAGACACGAATGCTAGAATTATGCAGTGGTACCTCGCCCTCCAGCCTTACGACTTCCAGGTGCTCCACCGACCGGGTAAGGCCCATACTAACGCCGATTTCTTCTCCAGGCTAGGGGAGGAGGGCGAAGAATCGGATCAAGGAGGGGGATCCTTAGCGCAGGGGGTGGTCCGTGAGGGGGCTGTCAGGCTCCCCCCCAACTGCCGAGGACCTAAACAGTTAGCCCTGACGGCAGAGGATCCGTCACGCTTGTACGGGGTGTGTCTCAAATGCACAGAGAGTGCGAGAGGAGGGAACATACCCCAGCCTAGGCAGGCGGCCGTGGGAGGAGAACCCTTGCAGGAAGCCCTGGTGGAGGACCAGCCCACTCTCCTGGAACCGCCGAGAACTGTGACTTCTCCAGGTCAAGAGGGAGCCTCACTCTGGGGGGGACCAGCCGAGGCGGTGAACCACGAGACCTGTGGAGAATCAGGAGACCCGTGGGACACTCCAGCAGTGGAGCAGATAGGAGGCAGCTTAAGGGACGAGACGGACTGGTACGTCGGACCCGGTAAGCCTCAGCGTGTTTCGGTGGGACCCCCCCGCTGAGACGGTGGATAAGCCGGGTTGCCCATAGGCAGAGACTAATTTCCGGAACTTTGGGGCCAGTAGGCCATAAGGCCCAGTGACAAGGGCTAAGTTTCTAGACTTTGAGCCGGTAAGCTGAGCCGCTGCGGGACAAAGATTGCTTTCCGTGCTCTAGGCCATTAGGCCGGTTAGGATAACCCCCCCCCCCGGAGGGTTCTTAAGGGGGAGGGTGTGTGGTGGGGCGATTACCCCACACCTAGAGAGACTGGGCTGCGGCAGGCCTAGGCGCCTGCGTAGACGCGCGGCCAATCAGGAGAGGGCTTACTGGGAGCCAATAGGAAGACAGATTGGAGCCAGCCAATCAGAGCCCGGCTTAGCCATATAAAAGGCTGCCCAGAGCAGGAGCAGTCAGTCTGTCCCAGGCCTTCAGAGGGGAAGGTCTGTCTCCAGAGCTGGGAGGCCAGCACCACGGACAGCGCAGTGCAGGCCAGCCTGAGAGAGTGGGAGAAGGCCCTACTCCATAGCCTGCTAGGCGGCAGGCCTGGGAGGAGGAGGCCTAGCGTAGTGAAGGGCGGTTGGGGAAGTGGTCCAGAGGGATAGTCAGAGGAGGAAGGAGAAGGAAGACAGTGAGACTGTCACACGAGGGCCTCTGGACCGGGACTCAGAGTAGTGGGCGGGCCTGAGTCCCCCCCCCCTTTTCCCCCCTTTGTTTGCTGTGCTACCCCACGCGCAGCCACGGGCCGCAGGGAGCGGCTGGTCAGAACCACACCAGATCCTAGACGGTGAGGATCGGACTTGAAGGTGTGGGGCTGTCGTTTACCCTCCCCCCCCGGAAGGGGGTGTGATTGGACAAAGGGACACTGTCGGAGGGCAGTGCTCCGGAAGAGGACGCCGACGTCGGGAGCAACGCAAGTCCGTGCACCCCACAGAGGCGAGACGACAGGCGGAACGCCACCCAAAGAGGGCGCTCTACTGGCGCAAAACTAATTCCCCGAAGCGGCCAGGAGGAGACGCCACAGTGGTGAGCTACCGACTCTGTCACTGCATCACTTTGTTTTATAACTCCTCTCATTGAGCCTTTACATTTAATGTCATGTGCCTGAATGTGTGTTCATTGGTTATAAATCTGATTTAACGATATAGTACATCATATCCTACAAAATGTATATTTAAGTCCTATTTAAAGTAGCAGATTAATTGTTGATCTCTTGATGTTCTCCAGTTTCAGAAAACTAAACTGCAAGCGAATGAGTGTGCTGACTACTGGCAGGAGATACAATCAAGACAGTGCTATTGTAAGAACAACTAGGAGTCTGGTGGCACCTTAAAGACTAGCAGATTTATTTGGGCATAAGCTTTCATGGGTAAGCAATCCCACTCCTTCACATGCAACATCTGAGATGCATCTGAAGAAGTAGGGTTTTTTACCCACGAAATCTTATGCCCAAATAAATCTGCTAGTCTTTAAAGTGCCACCGGACTCCTTGTTGTTTTTACGCATACAGACTAATATGGCTACCTCTCTGATACTTGACTGTAAGAGTACATCTCTGGAGACTTCCGAGTCACAGTCAAGACTTTCAAAAGTGGATGCCTAATTTTAGGCTCATATGTTCATATTTAGGCACTAAGAGTGGCTTGACTTTCAAAGGTACTTACTGCGGAGATAAAAGAAGAAGGAAACATGCGTCAGGACCCTAATGAGGCCCTGGGCGATCACTACTTCCCACCACCCAACACAGATGTAATAAGGTTGAGCAGTGTCTGTATAAGAGAAACTAAAACTACTAATTATTCCTCAAAAAAGGCTTTTAATGACTTTCAACTATAAAGGCAACACAGACAAAATAAGAAAAGCAGAATTAAAGACCAACACTAAATAAGGATTAATATAAATGGCAAGTTGTGTTGAAGACAAGCACAAGTACAAATAATATTATGCATCAGGTACTTACTACTATTTTTAATACTGCAGTACTGATATAACCTGAGGTCAAATTATCCCAACTCCACTATTCTTAATATTGTAGTGTCAACACAACTTGACATCAAATCAGCTCAAGCAACCCAGACTTCTTTACTCCGTAACCTTACCCTGCATTCATCCAAAAAATACAGTTCAGTCAGCCGTTTTCCGCACTGGCCAGTTACAGATGGTCACAAAGTGCACATCCCTTTGGTTCAGGGGGTGTGGGTCAAGTTTCCCTTATGACCAAAACACACACACAGTTTTGTGCCTTAATTCTTTTTATCTTATCTGTCGTCCGTGTCTCAAAACAGACCAATCAATCGGGTTACGCCAAATGTTTACTGTGATTATTGTGGTTGCTTTAATACCCAATGGTTGTTTTAGTTTTATCGTTAGATAACTTATCTCCATATAGCCAATTATCTCAACTGTGAGTAATGTGGTTTTATAGGCTGTGTCTGAGGGCATGACCTATTTCACCATATAGGAGTGAGCATAACATTGTCTGGTTGCAGGTGTCTTTTGACCACAGGTTGCAGCTTAATTTTGCAAAGTTTGCTTTTTAAAGCTAATATTACAACGCTCGCTCTGTAAAATTTCCAGAAGTTTTAGGCCTAACACTGACAATACTGTTGTTCATTTTAAGCTTGACAATACTCTTGTTCAAATTATTCACACTCACCATCCATCCTCTCCCTTCTACTTAGGTGTGAGCTGCTCAGTGCTCAGCTCACTTAAAAATCGGGCCAGTTAGGTGCCTAAGTGTGGAGTTAGAAGCATAACTTTACAGAGCTACTTTTGAGAATTTTGGCCCAGAAGTCAGTTTTTGTTTTTTATTAAGAAGAGAATGTGTGGTTGGGAAACATGTTAACAGGGAGATAGTGTCAGGATTTTGATATTTTTCGAGGTTTCCCCATGGCACAATTTTATTTATTTATTTATTGGTAAGAAACTTTTGTACTAGCAGGACAAAAATAAGAATCACATTTGATGAATGTGATAATATTCTGCTCTCCGGTCCATGCCTCGGCTGATGTTCTATTCCCCTTTCACGTGTGGAACTTTGTGAGGAATACACCCCCCTCCCAGCATGGCAGCACTCCCACTGCTGGAAGTGGGAATTGAGTATATAGGTAGGACAGAGCTTAGACTTGTGCTGTGCAAGTCTGAGAGCATAATTTTACCCTAAATGAGGTATTTCTTTATGTGGGTATTTATTTTACATTCTTGCAGACTGTAATACTTTTCCATTCCATGCAATATATCTTTTTAATACAATAGAGTGTAACATTTAACATTTTTAAAAAAATTACCTTTGAAATCATGATTACTATGTATATTTTTAACAATATAATAAACTCTCATAAAACACTGGATTTTGATCTGTTGAACCATTGTGATTGATTCAGTGGTGGGGCTTTTTGTTTCTTCTACTAGAGTAAATGTGATCAGCCAATTTTTTTTTTTTTGAACCGTACTTGTATTGTTTTAATTCAGTGTTTAAATGTTATGTGACTGATGATTTTAAAAGAAGATTTCCTCTCGATGCAGCTGCCTCTTTTAGGACCACAGAAGTTAATTGTTCAAAAAAATCACTTTTTCTCTGTCTGTAAGTGAAAGCAGAAGATCAATTTATTTCCCAACCACAGGATTTACTTTCTTCCCAGGACTGCAGCTGCCATGACGCACACATGTTTTCTCAGAATGAGAAGAACTTGAAACTCACCATAATCACAGCTGTCACTTTCTACCCAGCCAGACACACCCAGAGTACTAGTCTCTCTTCAGGAATTTAATCCCCAGAATAATATAAAAACCACCATGCAAAATGACTTGTTTTATGCTAGCAACACTTTTTTCCCAGCTGTATAAAAGCTGGCTTGCTCTTTCTCAGAATTGTAGATGTGGGAAGGAAGGGGCATAAGACACGAAAAGAGGGGTTAAAGCCTGCACTACTGTCATTATTTTGATCTTTTCACAGCACAGATGCAACAACTCCCAGTTGAAATAAAAAAAAAAAGACAATTCTGTTCTGTAAAAGAATGAATCTATTGTCATTTAAAAATTTTATCTTCTTGATCTCATCTGGTTTCCAGAGCATACAATGTACTGTTGCTTCCTGTTTCATATAATATTAAGTCAGGGTGGACATTTCTGGGGCCAGATTTTCAACTGCTATAAATTGGTATAGTTTTGAGTTACGTCAATTTTGCTAGCTGAAGGTCTGGCTGTAGCCTGCAACAAACAAATGATGCTGTTGTCCAGGATGTACTTTCCTAGTGACAACAAAGAGATTTTGCAACATTGATATTTAAACACCACCCCTCCAAAAATGATCAAACCCAACACACGTACGCCGAACAGGAGAGGATGGAGAGATGTGAGGGGGCAGTTTCCAGCTCCCTGTTTCTCCCTACCAGCCCCATCCCTGAAATGATTTAGAACAGCTGGTGGGCTCCTCCAGGTTGTGCCACTGGTGTAGGGTTCTTAATAGATCCTACACAGGGCAGATAAATATATCAGAGTTCTGCTCCAGCACAACCCATTCGTGGCTTGTGAGTAGGATGGATGACTATACAGGGCTGTCAGCAAAACAGAGAGACTCTCTGGTAGTCCCCCACCAAAAGGGTACTACTTTGCTTGACACTTGTAGATAGGTTATGGTTCCTTTGTGCCTTAATGAATTATAGCATCTGGCCCATGATTCTGTACTTCTTACTCAGGCATAATTAAAACTGATGTTAATTGGAGCTTTGCCTGTATGCATATTGTAGAATCAGGCCCCTAATACGCCGGTATACAATAAATTACTCCATGCCAATTACAGCAGAAATAGATTTTTCTTCCACAAAGTTGATGGGATTGTCCCATTGTGTTCAATCAGGGTTAACATACCTATTGTAGATGATGGTATGCAAAATACATTGATATATGGAAGACTGAGTTTAATTCCTTGAAATAACCATATAAACATGCACTTCAATAATCCACTTTCCTTTTTGCTTGAATGAAAGCTTTGCCTTTGAAATACTGACCTTGCAACACAAGAAGTTTATAGGCTCAGATATTTCCATTGCAAATGAAGCCCTTGTTTTGATTTTGAATTTAGGCTTGGGGACTGTGAAAGAATTGCAGCATTAATCCTAAATTTTATAGTCTTTATTGACCAAAAGATGTTATCGCATAATCATGCTTTAAATGGAGCGGCTATAGTGCTAGATCCTTCTGGGACACTCACTTTATTTTGTTTTATTTATTTTTTACAATGCAACGCATTTGTTTTCTAGAGGAATTCATATCTACACTGTGATCCATACACGTTATATAGCAGTGGGCTCATAAAACTACAGTCCAGTGCTGACTCAGGAGCACACTTTAAGTCAGAGGCTGAAAAAGAACAAAGTTGGTTCGATAAATTATGGCCGTACATGCCATTTCAGAGACTGCCTAAATCCAATTCTTTAGCAAGCTGGCAACAGCAAAATAGTAAAGTCCTACCAAATCAAAAGAAGTTCAATCAAATGCTTGCTGCTAGCCTTAAGTCCCTAATTGCACAGTAATGCAGGACTAAACAAATTTCTACCTAAAACTGCTGTAATGGAAAGCTGTGGTTGAGTCCTGGTTCAATTTCACACCACTACTGTGCTGTGGATACCCAAGTCATTTTCAGTATATTAATGGCCACTTGGGGTGGCAAACAGTTTGATGCTGACTGCTGTGTAGTGCTCTTGTCTTAAGCTCTGTAAGGCTGAAAAATAGTGTTTACATTTATTCAGCCTATTTAAACAAAGGAAATAGCACAGGAAACAGTTTCCTTGCGCAACGTTTGTATTTGCTGCCCTGCCACATCCTTGCTATTGCATGGAGACTATCTTAGACACATTTAAGTGATACTCTGACAAGATTTTTATTGTTTTTTTAATATATGTTTCATAAAACATGATTCTAGGAGCTGCACTCCTCCAGAGTATAGAAACTTGTCATGAGGCCTATGTTTCTACTCAAAACTGTTCAAGTTCTGTATTTCAAGTAGCAAATATCTTGAATGACATGCTGGTAAACAATATATGCACCAAGAATTATTCATTTGAATTTTAAATAAACAAATCTGAGAACCACAACATACATTCAGAAAAATTGCAAATGGAAAGAGGTGAAATACATTTAATAAATAGCTTTTTGTTCACCCATTTCTATTTAGTCAAATCAATGTAATTTTCATTAAGACTGACCAAGTCTCAGGACAAAATGCCATTTAAAAAATGAACACCTCTGTGACAGTAGAAACTGCTGATTTGGATTTATTAGAAGCAAAATGTAAATGTATACTTACAGTTTCACTGCTCTATTAAAATATTGTGTGCTGCTATTGGCTCTTTCTAGTTTCTGGCCTTAAATCCATAAGTGAAGATTTATTATCATGTTGTTTTTCTTAATTCTTTATATAACACCCAATAGTTTCCTAGGTGCTGTACAAATAGTGGCAAAGGATTATAATATACTGGTGTTTCATTAAAAGCTCAAAATTGGCTATGCCATTATTTATGCTGCAGTTGAGAAGGTCTGGATACTTGATAACCGTATACATCTTAAAATGGAAGGAGGGACGGGGGATGGGAAAGTGTATGCATACACATTTTACTTGGTACAAGTTCACTGGCATTATACCAGATATGAGTCTCTATAATTTATAGGGCAATTTGAATTCCTGTTAGACTACAGTGGGCAGGCCTCTTAAATTCTAACTAATGTTGGTCCTATCAGCACCATGCTGGCCCATTCATTTCCCAGTTCATGGATGGGTAGATAAATTTCCAACCTTTGATCTATTTTTTTTGTTTTTTTGTTTTGGCTTGTAAGATAGTGATTAAGAACTGCATATGTCAGCCAACACTTTATGCTAGGAGGGTGATCTTGCCTTCAGACACAGATGGGGGCGGGGGACATGAGGGAAGAGATGAATGTGTTTCTTGGAAGATTTGAGGGTGATCATCCTGGCGACTGACTTCAAGATGTTGCTTTGTGCCTCAACTTCCTCAATGCAGCTTTGGTCAAGGAGGTCAGATTTAGCCAAGGTGGGGAAACCTATGACGTTAGGGAGGGCTTTACAAATTCCAGCAAATTGGAAGTAACCAGTCTACCCTGGCAGGGGTGATCAATGCATTTGACCTGCCATTGCAGATTTTAATACCAAACACTTTCCCTGTGAGCTAGGAATGCTTAAGGATATTCCACTTACCCATTTTCTGCTAAAGTTCTAAGCACACAAGCATCCTCAGAAGGTGTCCAGCTGTGCTTGTCACCATGTGCTCTCTCTCTCTCTCTCATATATGATTTTTTTCCCACCCTTTTGGGTGCTGTTTCCGTTTCCTTCAGGCCTTGATCCTGCATGGCCTGTGAGGTGAGCACCAGGATGTATATAGCTGTTGTGCTTCATCTGAGATGTGAGTTTAGGCTACATGTGGAACAAGTGAGAATGATAACCAACAGGGTTAGTCCTCTACACTGTGTTAGTGTCCTTGAGTACCCATTCCCATACTCAAGTACAGAGTAAAAGAGGAACTCTGTCCGTGATAGCTGTGTTTTGAGGAAACATCAGCCTATACGTGCAAACCTCATCATGTATATGAAGTGCTTAGCTAACCACCCTCTTTGGACCCACTCCTGCTACAAGCAGGAGTAACTTGGAGGCTGCACAGTAGCACACTCCTTAAAGCAATATCATGTCCCTGTATATCTCATCCTCCTCCTACCTTTTCACCTTCCACTTGTATGCACAAGTATTGTGGAGGATGAAGTCCTAAGTATAATCTGGACATTAGAAACCACACAAATGCCTCTTCTAAGTTAAGAAATATTAATACTCAGCACTCTATATGTCCATAGCACTGCACAAATTTGAATTACAACATCCTCAAGGTGTAGATATGATTCAGCAAGCTACATCTGAAATGAAGAGGGACTTTTCCATGTCCCCATTCATTGATGGGCACCCATTGAAGAAAACTGACTGGAAGGTAAGTCCTTATGGAGAGAAAAAAGGAATTCAAACTTTTAACATCAAGGATGTTTAGACTTCACCTCACTTTACTTCAAAAGGCAAAGTAGTTAGTTAACAGAAACATGTTGTGGCTTACCCCCGCATGGATTAAAATATTATATGTATTTATTACTTATCACTGGCTATATTGCTACATAAGATACACAGATAGTCAGGCCTTACCATGAGTTAACAATGCCAAAGACTGACATACTCTATTACCCAGCAAGAAGCTCCATCTTGGAGGATCCCTGTACCTGCACAAATGAAGTCAATGTGGTTCTGTGAAGGTAGAGAGGCCAGGATACAATAGGAAAGCCAGAGGAGGGAATAAACTAGGGGGTTAGTAGGATATTCTGTTTTAGTGATTATCAAATTAATGAGTTTTCAGGAGGAATCTAAATGAGTAGTGAGGCTTCTATTCGAAATGTGCCTCTTTTGTTAAGAAGAGACTGCATTTTCTAAGACCAGATTTAGTTTATAATTAACTGGAATGTAACTCTAATCACAAGGTTAGCCACCACATATAGCCATAGTATAAATATTTTATACAGTCCCTTGAAGGATGTAAATTGCTGTGTACTGTAATGTTTGAGTATTATAACAACAAGAGATTCTGGACTCCTAAATATTATGGAAACATCAGTGTTTGAGTAATTCGACCCTCATACGTAATAAAGAACAAGTTGTTTATCCTTCTACGGAGTATTCTGATATAAATGTTTCATGAAATTAATACATGAAAAGCTGAAGATCATGGGACTTCAGGATCAGGGCCAGCTCCAGGGTTTTGGCCACCCCAAGCAGGCCAAAAAAAAAAAAAAGAAAAGAAAAGCTGCGATCGCTATCTGCGGCGGCAATTTGGTGGGAGGTCCTTCGCTCCGAACCAGAGTGAGGAACCGTCCGCCAAATTGCCGCCGAATAGCTGGACGTGCCGCCCCAAGCACCTGCTTGACAAGCTGGTGCCTGGAGACGGCCCTGTTCAGGATTCATAGGATAAATTACTTGATTGTATTAATAGTCAATAATTGTTGATTTGAGGTTTTGAAGTGGGAAGATCATTCGGTAATTCTTTGAGCGCTGATCCCTATGTGTATTCCACATGAGGATATGCATGAGCCTGCCACTGAAGAATTTGCAAGTAGTGTCCACTGATCCACACCTGAGCCCTGACACTCCACATGCTCAGTACCAAGATATAAAGGAAGGGGTGGACTAATCACCCCTCCAGTTCCTTCTTACCACATGGCCTGAGTCGAAATCCTCTGTGTCCAAAGCTGCTTCATCATTTTGTTATCTATACTGTAAATAGTTCTATCTTTTACTGTTTTAGTCTTTGTTTAATATAGAGTAGCTTTTGCCCACCTTGGGGATCTTCCCTGTGCTCCTCCTCAGGAGCAGGACTGTCAGGGTTCCCTCCCCAATCCGAACTCTGGGGTACGGATGTGGGGACCCACATAAAAGACCCCCTAAGCTTATTTCTACCAGCTTAGGTTAAAAACTTCCCCAAGGCACAAGTTCTTCCTTGTCCTTGGACGGTATCGCTGCCACCACCAAGTGAGTTAGACAAAGATTCAGGAAAAGGACCATGTGGAGTTCCTGTTCCCCACAATATCCCCCCCAAGCCCTTTCACCCCCTTTCTTGGGGAGGCTTGAGAATAATATACCAACCAAATAAGTAAACAAGATGAGCACAGAGCAGACCCTTGGTTTTTTAGGACACTAAAAAGCCATCAGGTTCTTAAAAGCAGAACTTTATAATAAAGAAAAAAAGTAAAAGAAGCATCTTTGTAAAATCAGGATGGAAGGTAATTTTACAGGGTAATAAGATTTAAAAGACGGAGGATTCCCCTCTAGGCAAAACTTCAGTTATGAAAAACAGGAATAAACCTCCCTCTTAGCATAGGGAAAATTCACAAGCTAAAACAAAAGATAATCTAACGCATTTCCTTGCTTTACTTACAATTTTTGTAATCTTGGATGCTTATTGGAGGCAGAGTTTTAGGAGATGATTTTTTCTGACCTGGTCCCTCTCTGTCCCAGAGAGAACAACAAAGAGAGCAGAAACAAAACCTCCCCCCACAGATTTGAAAGTATCTTCTTCCCTTATTGGTCCTCTTGGTCAGGTGCCAACCAGGTTATTTGAGCTTCTTAACCCCTTACAGGTAAAAGAGCGATTTTATGCTACCCTTAGCTGTATGTTTTATGACAAGGACTATGCCCAGAGTTCCAGGGCCTAAGAACTACATCTCCTGCCCACATTCCTTCTTCATCAGCGACAACCACCGGCATGGCTAGACTCCCTTGAGGGATCTCCACCAAGTGCAACATCTGCTACTCCTTCCCTCCCCAAACCTCCTCAGTTAAAACTCTTGGGTATCTCAGGGAGACCCCAGTCAGATCCAGGCCAAGAGGATCCCCCATACATTGGTCTGTCTGCCAGCAGTGACCCTCCGAGCACAAGCTCTGGAGCTGAGACATCCCCTTCATATTGGTGCACATAAAAAAAAAATCTTGTGGTGGGAGTTGGGCTGAGGGGTTCCAAGAGTAGGAAGGGGCTCAAGGCTGGGGCAGAGGGTTGGGATGAGGGCTCTGGCTGGGCATGCAGGCTCTGGCATGGGGATGAGGGGTTTGGGGTACAGGAGGGTGCTCTGGCAGGGAGAGAGGACTCCCCACAGCAGCAGCAGCACCTGGGCTGGGGGTGAGAGGCACCTCTCTCCGCTGTGGTGGGGCTGGGCTGCAGGATAGGTGCCCCTCCCCCAGCCCCAGGAGGTCTGGTCCCGGGCTGGGGGAGGTGCGCCCTGGCCATGCCTGGGTCCCGGGCTGAGGGAGGGGCGCTTTGGCTGTGCCTGGGTCCTGGGCCGCAGCAGAGTTGGGGAAAGGGGAGGAGCACTGCAGCAGGCAGGTCCCTGGGTGGATTCCCTGAGCACCTGCACAGCGCTAAGTAGGCTGCTGCATGGCCGTGCAGCTTACAGGGAACTTAGGTGGGATATTGAGAACAGGGCCACTGATTCAATGAAGATCAGCTTCCTCATCACCATCACATTAACTAGAAGGGTAAGTAAACTGAGGATGTTAATGGCTGACCCATCATACACCACTTTTCATAAGAAGGTTTCCCTTTCCCTCACCTGAAAGTCATCTTTGAGGTAATTTCTGTTTCACATAAAACCAGTCTATTCACTTAATGATATTGTTTCCAAAACCTCATGCTTCCAGTGAGGAGAGGAGACTTCACTCCTTTGATGTCAGATGGGTTCTAATGTTTTACCTGCAAAGAACAAAACCAATTATTAAAAAGTGTCTACTCTGTCGCTATAGCAAAGCAATCACAGGAACAAGCATTATCTGCTCAGAAACACTCTCCAAGCAGATATCTAGCTAGATCACTCTGTTATCCGTTGGCATGTCTCCCTCCCCTAGATGGGCTGAGGACCCTGTGACGGGTTGGACCCTTTGGGAAGTCCCCTGATGTGCTGAGATACCACTGAGCCTACCTGTTCCACCAGCATGGGCCCCCTTTAATCTGTCTTGCTGAGCCAGGCTCTTAAAACCTCCTCTAATACAACACAGGCAGGGTCACACCCAGCTGCAGATCAGCTCTGGGAAGACTCGGCTTAAGGAACTTGCTCCAGCACTCAGATGTTCACCTCCCTTGGAGTACAGACCCAAAGGTCTATTCTATTCACCTCTTCCCTCCATGTGGAAGAGGGTCTGCACAATTTCTCATCTCCCCTCCTCCCTCTGTTAGAAATCACATAAACTGGGTTGTATTATAAAGCAAAAATGTATTAACTGTAACAGGTGTATTTTAAGTAGTTAAGGAGGTAACAGACAGAACAAGGCAGATTACTAAGAAAATAAAACAGAGCATGCAAACTAAGCTGACTACACTAAAGAAACTGGTTACATGTGAGTTCTCACCCTAAATGTGGTTCTAATAATCTTCTTCACAGGCCAGACGCCCTTCCAGCCTGGGTCCAGTTCTTTCCCCCTGTTCAGTCTTAGGCCCTGTCTACACTGGCAAGTTTCTGAGCAGTAAAGCAGCTTCCTGTCCTGTAACTCCCAAGGTGTACACACTGCCAAGCCACTTACTGAGCAGAAACTGTGTAGTTGCAGCACTTTTTAAAAAAAAACACCCCAGCAAGAAGCATACAGTTTTCTGCGCTGGGGGTATAGCACTGCAGTGCCAGTGTAGACACCATGGTCAATTACAGTGCTGCGATTGGTCTCCGGGAGGTGTCCCACAATGCCTGTTCTCGCCTCTCTGGTCAATGGTTTGAACTCTACTGCCCTGCCCAGAAGTGACCAACTGTCATCCTCACCCTGTAAATTACTTTGGAATTTTGAAAATCCCTTTCCTGTTTGCTTGGTGTGTGCAGTGGTTTCAGCGCATCTTTCCAGGTGACCATGCCTGCTCCACGCACCAGGCGATTCCCCGCTTGGAGCAATGTCGAGCTGCTGGACCTCATCGGCATTTGGGGAGAGGAGGCTGTGCAGTCCCAGCTGCGCTCCAGCTGTAGGAATTATACCTACGGACAGATTTCACGATGCATGACAGAAAGGGGCCATGACCGGGGCACATTGCAGTGCAGGGTCAACGTGAAGGAGCTGAGGAACGCCCACCACAAGGCGCGGGAGGCAAACCACCGCTCCAGTGCTGCATCCATGAGCTGCTGGTTCTACAAAGAGCTGGACGTGATACTCGGTGACCCCACCTCCACTACGAAGGCCACTGCAGATACTTCAGTGGCTCATGTGCCAGTTGAGAGTGGACCAAGCCAGGAGGAGGAAATCTTGGACGTGGATGTGGAGGGGGAGGGGGATCCAGAGGCAGAGGATGACTCGGAGGTCAGAGATGCATACAGCTAGGAGCTCTTTTCTATCCTGGAGGAGGCTAGCCAGTCACAGCTGTTGGAGCTTGGCGAAGCACAAACAGGAGAGGAGGCCCCTGGTAAGTGGATCTGATTTGGGAATTGCTGAAACGAGCGGTTGGGGGCAGGAGGGTTACAGAATGCAGGCTTGTATCCCACCACATGCCTAGTCTGAGTGGTGGAACAGGCTGTTGATTGACTCCCTCACTTCACGAGAATCTCCCTCAGATCTCCAGGAAACTCTCATGGAGATACTGGGCAATCCGTTGCCGCAGGTTCTTCGGCAGAGCTGCTTTGTTTCTTGCCTCATTAACATTAATTTTCCCACACCACTGTCCCATCATGGAGGTGGGAGGGGGGCAGGAACACCCTTTCTGCACACAAGCAGGCCGCATAGGGGCCAGGGCAGAAGCTACAGTCTTGGAGAAGATCCTCCTTTGATTCCCTGCTCACCCTGAGCAGCGAGATATCTTCCATAATGATCCTGTGGAAAGTGTGGGAACAGGAATGATTATCAGCTCCCCCTCCCCCACAGTGCTGGCTCTCCCCAAGAGCCACGTGCCCAGTGTACAGCAGGGTCCGATAAGAGTGATTTACCCTGCCCCTGCGGCTGCTCACCATTTTGGGGATCTTGTAGCTCGTGTGCTTGCCTGGGGTCAGACAGATAGTGACAGGTGTGAGAGTGCTGGCTGTGTTTTAAATTACTGAATCAGTGTTCTCTGTATTGCAAACAATACTGCTTCTGTAAAACGTTGCATTTAAACTTCACAGAGATGACCTTGGGAGCCCAGCCTCCTCTTTTGTTATCGGTGGCTGAACGGCTGCGCAGAATTAGAAAGCAGCCAAGAAGAACAAAGGAGGACTTTCTGCATGATGTTACGATGCACTCCACTGCCAAGAAACAGGAATTGAATGAGTGGCGGGACAGCAAGAAGGACCGAAAGGAGAACATGGCCCACTAGAATGAAGCCATGGAGCAGCTCTTAAAGGTTATGGAGCACCAAGTGGACGTGCTCCAGGCAATACTAGTTCTTCAAACTGAGCAGCTCCGTGCTTGCCCTCCCCTGCAGTCGCAGTCCCATGCTTCCCCTTGCCTCCCCCACCCCCCGACACTGCCAACACACTCTTATCAACCTCCTGGCTCTAGTCTACATCCACAGCATTCCACTCCTCCCTCCTCACAGTCCAGCGCTGCAGACTCCCATTGCACTCAACAGCCATCCCTCTGCAGTTTATCCCTGTTGAAGTACAGCACCTACTGTATTGTACTCCAAAGGAGAAGGTTGGATATGATCCCTGGACATACACAAATCTTTAGCCATCCCGGGACCTTACCTCCTCCTAGGACCTTTCCTTTCCCCATCCCCATCACTGCTGATGGGTTTGTTTGTTTGATTCTCTCTCCTCCAGTAATTTTTTAATAAAAATAAATAAATAAATGGAGATATCCTCTCTCCTAGAATGGGAAGGGACCCTGAAAGCTCATTGAGTCCAGGCCCCTGCCTTCACTAGCAGGACCAAGTACTGATTTTGCCCCAGATCCCTAAGTGGCCCCCTCAAGGATTGAACTCACAACCCTGGGTTTAGCAGGCCAATGCTCAAATCACTGAGCTATCCCTCCCCCTGTGAGAATTGTGTTGGTTGGAAAGCAATCTTTATTCTATTAATTAAAAGCAAAAAGAGCCCTGCAAAGCAACATACAATTATGTTAAACCCACATATTGCATCATCTGCACCAATCACCTCCTAGCATTTCAAGCACTGCACTCCTGAGCATAGCAACAAACATTTAGTGGCTTTCAGCTTTCGATTGCTGCCTCAAGGCATCCCTGAGCCTTATGGCCCCACGCTGAGCCCCTCTAATAGCCCTGATCTCTGGCTGTTCAAATTCAGCCTCCTGGCACTGAGCCTCTGTGGTGCAGCCCTGAGTGAAGCTTTCACGCTTCCCTTCACAAATATTATACAGCACACGGCTATAAGCATAAGAATATTGTCATCAGCCAGGTTCAGATTTCCCATAGAGGCAGTGCTAACAAACCTTTAAATGGCCAAGTGCACACTCAACGGTCATTCTGCACTTGCTCAGCCTGTTGAATCACTCCTCGCTGCTGTCAAGTTGTCCTGTCTATGGCTTCATAAGCCATGGCATTAAGGGGTAGGCAGGGTCTCCCAGGATCACAATAGGCATTTTGACTTCCCCTACGGTGATCTTCTGGTTTGGGAAGAAATTCCCTGCTTGCAGCTTCCTGAACAGGCCAGTGTTCCGAATCTTCAGCAGGAGCGCTGCCAGCTTTTCTGCCGCCCCCACAGAAGTGGCGGAAGGTCCCGCCACCGAAATGCCGCCGAAGTTGCCGCCCCCCAAATTGTAGCACCCTAGGCGACCGCCTAGGTCGCCTAATAGGTTGCGCCAGCCCTTATCTTCTGTGTTCAATCTTTACTTTATACAGCTAGGTGAGGCCAAGATCAAAGGCCCAAATAGGCAAACAGACAATGGCTCATTCCTTGGGGCATAGCTTCAAAAGATTGGGTTTTTTTATAGAACCAGATGTGTGGAATTTGCATTCATCTCCCCCAAGATATTCCCCCAGAAAAAACACTTTTTGTTCCAAAAGTCCATTCCTGTCTAGCACATTGTTCAATATAGTCATTTGAACCCCCAGGACTCACATCTGTCACATCTCCTCCCCTGACCCACAATAATACATGAACCATTCATTTCATACAATGGGCCCCAAAGGTACTTAAAACTTAATTCAATAAAGTTTCCCAAGGATATAGCAGGAAATTGCCATATCTGTCACAAGCTGATCTATTATGTCCCTGAGCTCTTCAGAAAATCTGGCCCTTAATAAAAGTTGCCTGATTTTCAGAAGTGATGCATATGTAGAGCTCTGGAAACCAGCAGCCAGATTTTCAAGTGTCGACCATTCACCAGCTTCCATTGCTGTCAGTGCGAGCTACTGGCTGTTTTGTGCTTTTAAAAATCAGGTTACTGATTTAGGCACCTAAGTATGGGTTAATGTACCCAACTTTAGGCAGCCACTTCTGAAAATGTTGACCTGGATGTTTAATCTATGCTGTCTGCTAGGTTTATATGTACTATGTATTAAAGTGGTTAGTCAGGGGTCTAAAAAGAATACATTTTGGACTGATGACTAACCACTATTCTTTAATTCAGGTATCTATTGAACCACACATAAATATAGCAAGCACCACCCTTGTATGAGTTGATTATGAAAGTTGTCATACATCTTTGCTAATTCATTGCTTAGCCCAAAGAGTAATAAAAAGGTCAACAAATGGATGAGTATCATCAAAACAGAGTAGTGGATTCTCTGCAAAAGAAAAGATTTTTGCAGCCCACAGCAATGCAAAATGTAGCATTTTTAGAAGCCCCTAAGGCTGTGCAATTATTTCTTTTTTCATCTACTCAAGAGGAGTGGCAATCAAACTGTCTAAGCCTGGCGGGCAAAGAGGGCATTCCAGTCAGCTCATTGCATTTGATGTGACTTTAGGTATCTGCTGATCTCATAATGTAGCTCCACCAGACCTGCTTTGTCAGGCATATGAGCTGCAGAAATTTGTGCATGAAGTAGGAGTTCACAAAGAAGTCCTTTAATCTCTCTAATAAAGTCAAAACTGACAACTAGATATCTTAAGGTTGTGGGGCGGAGGAGGGGAGATTATAAGGACCAGGACTAGCTGGTTTAGTTTGGAGCTAAAATAGCAATCCCTTCCCCTCCCCGAGTATTTAAATGATAAATGACTCCTTTCCTATTTTGAGAAGGATTAATTTCTCATCTTAAAAATCCCCCTTTTTAGAAAGGAATCTCAAACAATCAGTAATACATATCAGCTCTGCCATAAATTCTTTTCCTTCGTAGGCTTTTCTTAACAAACTGGAAAAGCAGAGCAAGTAGTAGGATTTGAAGGAGGAATCAATGATCCGCCTTGCTAGATTTCTGTCAGGAATATTTAGTACCCAATAGAGAGACTGGTATTGTTTATTCAATTGACTTTAACCTTGGCTTGTGTCTTTTTATTCCTTGATGCTGCAATGAAGTCCTAATGTGCAATTTTTGTGATAGCCCATCTGAAGGGAAACATTCTGATGTCATGTGATGAGGACCTGTGATAAGGCCTCCTGCTGGTCATTAGTGCCTCCTGCTGGTCATCCTGGGGATCAGTTCCACAGGTCGGTATGCCCACTCCCGGTGGTGTCTCACTCACCGTCACTCCAAGGACTGGAACGTCCTCTTCATGAAACAGTCCTCCAGCCATGCCACACTCTGTGCTCCCCCGCCTTCGGGGGACCAGTACTGCAATCCAACTATCCAGCCACTTCCTCAGGGGGGAAGACCTCAGGGCCCACCCACTACTCCAGGTCCTGGCCCAGGGACCTTGTAGATGGCAGCCATGTGCTCCATCCCCTCCAACCTCTCAGTACATTTCCCTGGGTCACTTCCCCATGACCCCAGCACCTTTTTCACCCTTACTTCAGGGCCTCAGCATGCCAGTCTTAGCAGCCAGCCAGGAGCTCTTTCTTGCTCCCCTGTTCCTGCCCAGCACTGCTCTATCCGAGGTGCTAGCTTTCTTCTGCATGCTAGGTAGCCAGTCCTCCCTCCTAGAGCTCCAGGGAGAAACTGCCCCTGCTGTGCCCTGCAGCTTTTCTTATATGGGCCTGGCAGGCCTTGATGGGTTATTCCTTGCAGCCCATTTCCTATTGGCTGCTTTTTGCGCAGCCTCCCTAGTTCTCCCTTAACATCTTACAGGCCAGTGTGAGGGGGACACTGAGGCAGGACCATATGACAAAATCTAGCAGGAGAATTTGAGTAGATGAATGAAAACATCCTGGCCCCTATTTTCCCTCCCTTGTTCCTCCAGTTGACTATTTTCAATTGAGTATTGTCTAAAATCTAGACTATGAGCACTCTGGGGTAAGGATTCTCACTGTGCTTGTACAATGAGGCCTTAATCCCTGCTTTCTCGTCCTTAGGTGTTACCGCAATACAAATAATGATAAGGAAATGAAGTCCCTTACTAGTAACAAAAATGTGTACAATAATAGTGAAGGGAAACAAAAAAAAGAAAGCATTTAATAAAAAAGAAATCTTTCTTTTTTCCAGTTTTTCTAAATGAAATTCTTTCTGTAAACTCTTTCTGTGTATATGGGAGTTCTCAGCCCAACACACAAGCCTCAAGCCTGCAGCCATAGGCAGCTATAGGTAGATATCTGCCAGCCTCTTTTAAACTGAGGTTATTTTAATCTTTATAACCTTTTCCCCTTAGTGACTTAATTCAAAACATTCTTTCACCTCGGTGGGTTGGATGTTTGGCACCCTCAAGACTGGAGCTAATACTGTCAGTGCTACACCCTCCCACCCAATCCAAAGATAATTTGTACATCTCCACCATGTGGCAGACCTCCACTATCTGAGAAGAGAAATATCATGGTTCTTGTTGTACCCTTTTGATTTTTAGTTGATGATGTATTACTGCTATATCATGAGACCTGTCCACTATCGCTGCGTGCATGTGCGTGTGCTGGAAATGAAGTCGGGAAACCATTTAGAATCAAATGCAATTATATGTTAAAGATTATGATAAGGTGAGTGGTGATGGCCTATGTTGTCTAGAAAAGAAGTCTCTCTTGAGTTCTTGCTCACTGGAAGCTGTGGAGTTCTGTTAATATAAGTAAGGTAAGGTTAAACGGCAATCTTTGGAAAATAATAGGCAATTTCCACTCTTGAAAGTTCCAGGGAAATCCAAATGTGTGGTGTGCACTGTGAAACCCTACCAAGTTGACACAATCTTCTTGAGATGAAAAGCAAGAGATTCCAGTATGCAGTGTTTAATATTGTATCTTCAGAATTTATAATGGCATTTCACTAACACCACACTGAGGGTTTTTTTTTCTTTTCTTTCCTTTTGAGAGCAATGCCATGTTGGATCAAGATTAGGGATATTACAATGTGTTTTTACAATACAATTACATTGTATAATGTGTTCCTGCAACTATCTGAGCCACAATATATATCCGTTACTTTCATTATAGCATTTATATTGCTGTAAGTGGTGGACAGCAGGCAAAGAGATGTATGAAGTGCTAATGATAGTGTCAGTGTGGAAAATGAATGTGAGAATTACCATGGTAGGACAGACCAATAGTCCATCTGATCCAGTATTCTGACAGAAGCTGATATTAGTTGCCTAAGATGAAGGTATCACCATTCACATGTAGTGCAATGCCAAGGGAGAAAGTTTCTTTCTGATATCAGCTGGTGATCAGCTAATCCCATGAACCATAAGGACAGTAAGCCTTTGTACTTTCATCCTCTTATTGCAGCATCCACTGATGTCATGGCTATGAGGTCTGTCAATTCTAATACAAAGCCTGCTTTTTAGTTTTCTGTTTGATCATACAACTCAACACTAGGTTCCAATTCAACATATTCATTTTGAAATAAGCCAGTTAAGGATAGTAATACTATTCAATGGAAAAATATGTGTTTAGTCTTTCGAAGCCCCTAATTGTAAAGCTAAGATCTAGATTATACAATCACATTGTTGTTTCTGTGCACTTATGGGCTGCACTAAGGCCATTACTTTTAAGGCCTAGATGACTTCTTATGGGCTAGGTTCTGCTATAATATAGATACACAATGAGGTGCAGCTAGTTGACCATTCCACTTGCATAACAAAATCCTCCAGTGGCACAGAGCTGCCATAGTAGCTCCTGAGCTACTACTTCTCCTTGTCCCTGGTATAGGGGGAGCATCAGAGGAAAAGGGGTATGCACAGGCTGGTTTTATACCTTAGTGCTCCTCAGTTGCTAGAACGTCCCCTGCGGGCTTTGTGACAGACAAGGTTGGTGAGATAATATTTTATTAGGCCAACTTCTGTTGGTGGAAGGGACAAGCTTTTGAGCTTCACCGGGCTCTTCTCCATGGCTGGAGAAGGTAACCAGAGTGTCTACGCTAAATGCAAGTTGGGACAGATTTTTAAGCATAAGGGGTCTGTAGGAGACCACTTAAATGAGGTAATAAGGGTTAGCAGGCAGTAGGGTATGTTGTAAATTGTTGTAATGAGCCATGAAACTAGTGTCTCTGTTGAGCCCATGTGTTGTTTTTTGTTTTGGTTTGTTTTAGTGTCTAGCAGTGTTGTGACTATAAGTAACCGAGCTCATCTTTTGGAGATGCAGGTTTCTTTTGAGGACTGAGGTGTCAGATATGGAGCAATCACTCTGTGAAAAGTGTTCACCCATGGATAATATGGTGGTTTTTGTCTTTTGTAATTTTTCTCTGAGTTAATTTAAGAGTAGGAATTGTTTGGTTACACTCACATATTTGTTGCTGGGACATTTGATGCACTGGGTGAAGTACAATACATGTTATGATAGCCATTTGTAGGACCCATGGATCTGGAAAGGCATTTTGTGGAGGGTGTTGATCCTGTTGATTTAGTGTTGGACATATGTCTTCAGGCTTTGCATCTGTTGTTCTGTCAGGGTCTGGTGTTATGCTTAAAGCACATGAGATCTTTTATAGGGGAGAAGGCAACACGCCGCATTTATTGAGAATACAGCAGTTAGCATATGCTTTTCAGACACACACACACACACACACCAGTCGATGTTTATAGTTACCAGTCCAGAGTCTGGATCAATCTAGTGGCCAGCCAGATTGGTCGCAGAGGGGAGCCGGGCTTCTTCGTTGTGATCTGATGCTCCTGAAGTAGTGGCAAGATGAACCCAAAGTCCCATGGCAAAGCACCCTGTTCTTATAGTCCTTTTTCTCCGTTGAAGTCTATGGATTTTGCTGTGTCAGTTTATGACCGGTTACTGCTTAATTGGTGTTCTCTTTTGATGTAAACATTCCAAAACACTTCCGAGAGGGTCATCCTGTCCTGGATTTGATTTAATAAATTGTCTTTAGCCTCCACCTCAGGGTCGTCAATCTGCCCTTCCTTAATCATGGATGCACGTTGCTGGTTCTCTGGCGTCAATAAGTCTCAATAAGCGTCTTCACTCCTCCTTTTTTGACCATCTGGTTAACAATGGCCTTCACACCTTATCTTTTCCTGATGCATGCATTCCTCATTCACACAAACAATCTTTTGCAGAGACCTTTGAGAATATAAACAGCAGTATTTTATATTGAGCGAAAAGACATTGTAAATTAAACCTTGCTAAATTTTATAACCAAAACAATTCACATTGAGGCCAAGGCCTTCAATGTTTCTCTAATCTACTTAACATAGACACAATACAGGATCCTGTCTCTTACTAACTAAACCTTAAAACAAAGAACTAAAAGGGCCCAATTTATAATGCATATGGGAAACAGAATCCCATAGTCCCAGAGGGTCATTCCTTTCTGCTATTCAAAAAGGGTGGCTGGCAGGATAAATTCAAAAAGAGTGCCTGGCAGGATGAAATAAAATCATACATTAATTCTCATAGTACGATATAAAATCCTGCTCCTACACTGGTATCACTTTGAGTTTTGTGTATCCTGATCTGTGGGGCATTTGCTTCTAATTATGATCTTGGCAAGGGGGAAGGAGGGATGGTTTGAAGGCCAGAAGAAGGAGTTTTTCAGGATGTGGCCCCCATCAAGTATGGGTGGTAATGTTTAATAACCTGTATGGGTTCCAGTGTGGGGTGCTAAGTGACAACTAAGGGTGTGTGGTTAATGATTTCCCCTCCTGAATTGAAGCAGGTTCTCTCAGAGTGTTTTGGTGTCTTGTTCCATGATGCAATCTAGTTCTCTGGTGAAGTGTCCTTGTTTAGTGAAGGTGGTTTTAAGTGTTTTTGGGTGTGTATCCTGGACATTTTCTTCAGAGCAAATTCTGTGCTATATGAGTACCTGGCTGTAGACAAAAGATTTCTTGGTGCATGTGGGGTGATTGCTGGATCTGTGGAGGTAGGTATAGTGATCTGTTGGTTTCATGTATATAGTTCTTTGTATGGTTTCATTGTTGAAGCTGATTGTTGTGTGCAGGAAGTTGGTGCTGGCGTGGGAGCATTCTAGAGAGAGAGTTTGATGGCTGGATGGTCATTGCAGTTTTGGTGGAAATCTATGAGGGAGTTGAAGTTGTCTGTCCAAAGGTTGAAAATATCATCGGTGTTTCTCAGGTATACTATTGGTTTCATGGTGCATTTTTCCAGAAATTCTTCAAGTAGGCACATGAAGAGGTTGGCATATTGAGGAGCCTTCCTAGTACCCATGGCTGTCCCCATGGTTTGGACAAAGTATTTGCTGTTAAATGTGAAGTTGTGGTGGGTGAGAATGAAATGGATGAGTTTGGTGATGTGTTTAGAGTGGATTTCCAAGATTGTAAATTATTATTTAAATATTTGAGGCAGGCAGTTATACCATCATCCTGAGGGATGTTGGTGAATAGGGAGGTGACATCCATGGTGGCAAGAATGGTGTTCTGGAGGAAGTCAGAAATGAATTGAAGGAAGATGGTCCTTTTTGTGGTATTTGGTTTGAGGATAGTACTAATATTCCTTCAGTAAGAGTACCAAGACCAGATATGATGGGCCTGTCTGGATTCCCTTGTTTGTGTATCTTGGGAAGCATGTAGAAGGTCCCTGAGGTTGGTTCATTGAGGATGAAATGGTAGAGTTTCTTTTGGAGTTGTTTGGAGAAGGATTTGATGATACCTTTACATTCCTGGATAAACTGTGTTGTTTTTGAATGGGATGGCTGTCATCTGGTTTTTTTGACAGTTTTTTTTTTTTTTTTTGCCTTCCCTGCATGATCTCCAGATAGGTTTCCTGTTTGTTTGTTTTTTTTCCCCTTCCAATGTATGGAAGCAGGTGATGATTTTTCCTTTGAGGTGGTCCCTTCCAGAGTATGTAAAGTGCAGGAGACGGTTCCTCAGTTTTTCTTAGGTCCCTCTGCAGAGCAGTTCAGGATATTTGGAGTTGTATGTAGTGGTCAGAGGGTTATAGATGTTTTGTTTCTTGTGTCTGCTCAGGAAGTAGATGTTGCTGTTCAGTCTGGCTTCCTTCTTAATGTTGTGGGACTAAGGCTTGCTATAAATTACAGCAGCTGCCAAAGATTAGAACATGGGTATTGCAATATAGGATCAGGGCTGCGGTCTTTCTAGTCCATTGTCCTGTCTCTGGCAGTACCAAATGTGAACCATGCCAGATGGTTCAGGTGAAGGTGCAAAGAACCCTGCACCAGGCAGCTGTGATATAATCTTCCTTCATTGAAGGCTCATCCAAATCCTGAATGGTTAGAGATTGTTTTAAACCCTGAAGTACAGAGGTTTTATTGCCCTTCTGCTGGGAATGGGGGTGTGCAGAACTGGCCTCAGGATAAAGGGACTGCAAAGAAAATTTTCCAAACTCCCTTTTCCTCATCCCAGTTGGGCGCAGCATTACTTAGGTTCATCTGAAAATCTAGTCCATTGGATTATGTGTATGCTGTATTTTCACTTTCTGCTAGTCTAGGAAAAAGGCAGAAATTGTGGCTTGGCCCAACATACTTGTATTGGGGCAGATAAATGTATTTCATGTATACATAAGTTAAAATGTCAGTTGACAGCACAATCAGACACACAGAACTCCAAATTGCATACCTTTTTAGTCTACAGGTATAAAATAATCCAGCAACATTGATTCAATAGAGCAATCGTGATATTGTAATTTCTGCACTTCAATTATCTTAGTTTTATTCAGTTATGCAAGTGTTCAAGAAAAGTGTGCTATTTTATAAGAAAAACATTTGCAACAACTAGCTTCAAACTAAGGAGCTCACATAGTCAAACCTTGCAAAAGGAATTGGCTTCAGTGCTTTAATCAGAGAAGTGGAGAGACTTCCAAAGACTCAGAGGCAAGAACACACACACACACACACACACACACACACACACACAATATCTTGGAAGTATCTTCTTTAAGTCAAACGTGTGTCTCAGATGAGATGTATGACCTTATAACTGACCTTGAATTTGCAAAACAAGACAAAATAGGAGAAGAAAAAAGAATGCCTAAAGGAGACTGTAAAAGAAAAAGTTAAAGGGCATCACCAGTGACCATGCTGGTAGTCAAATGGGTCTATGTCATGCCTCTATATGGGAGAGCCAAATTTAGATTTAGAGGCTAGGATAGTTAAGGTAGCATGCTCAGGTCCTGTCTCAACTGATACCTTGACCCTCCTTCTGTTGTTTGTTTATTCATCTTTTGTGTATTGTGTCTATATCCTACAGTGTGAGCTCTCTAAGGCAGAGGCTGGTTTTTTTGTTTGTTTTTGACATTGCCTAGTACAATGGGACAATAAGCCCTCTTTATTGTCATTTTTGAGCACTCCCTCTTGATGGCACTCCAAGCAGCAACAAAAAGCCAGAAGCTGGATATGGACCAACCAGAGATGAGTTTACAGTAATGAGGAGCATTAGACTGATGAGAGAAGCAGAGAGACTTATGGGAGGAGGAGGGGAGAAATCCTCTTTAGAGTGCTTTCGCCAGCACAGGTTGCAGTTTCTATGCAAGCAGGAATTGTTTGGAGAAAGGAGAACAAAACTGTATCACTTCTCATAAGTGAGAACTAAGAATTGATGTGACAGTTCAGATACATTCATTTAGGGGTTTAATTTGCTGGAGATGTTCCTCTTTTTTGATGTGTGGAGGGATATAACTTAATTAAATATATTCAGTTTGACCAATTTGTGCAGACATTAAGTTACATCTAGTGGAAAAAAGATAGTATTACTTTTTCTAAATGCCTCTGTTCATGACACATCCTTTTTCATTTCTGATGAAGTGCCAATGCCTTCTGCAATAATCCACATAATGATTAAAGATATTGAGTTAGCTATAATTCACGGCTGTGATAACCTGCCTCAAGAAGCAAAGCATTTCATGCATAACAGGAGTATACTTCACAATCAGAGACTGCAACAAGTAGCACATAGCATATTTTACTAGTTACAGCTGATAATTAGCCTCCTGACCATGATCACTCACAGTATGCCCACATTGGAAAGACTCAAAGAATGAGATAATCTGTAACAAAAAGCTTCTCAGTTACTGATTTGCCTTCCTATATAATCTCAATCTCTATATGATCCCAGCATAATTTTGGACCATGATACCTCAGTTTAGAGTCACAGCTGACTGCAGTGGCAATGGGTGCACTGAGACCAGCAAGAATGCTTCCAAAAATCATCCCCAACAAAATACACTTGTAGAGTTCTCATTCTCCCTTCAGACGCTTGCTGGAATTTGGAAGCTGGGGAGAGGAGCCAAGGCTTATGTCAAGATGGGAGCTAGAAGAGAAGAGAGCCATCACCAGGAGCTAGGAAACTAGTCACCTGCTAATCAAGAGAGGACCTAACCATGCTAGTGTCATAGAATGACTGGAGTGGGTATCACTGCCCTAATGTACTGGCAACAGACCATTATTCATTTTGTAAGGGCAGCCCATAAAGCAAACCACTGAAGGGGGCATTCTGATAAAATAGTGCTGGCTTAATGGACATATAGGCCTTGTCCCCACCACCCACTTATGTCACCTATGTAATAGCAGGTCTGGTAGACCCAGGAAAAATGCTTCTTTGGCAACCTGGATAGAAATCTACTTATGGAGTCAAAGGTTGAGTCTTTCCCTTTTGTAGTATGTATGTAGTTGGTTGAGACATGGTGTTACACATTGGTCAGGAGAGCTAGCAGTGCAAGGAGAAGAAAGCTAGCACCATGCAGGCATTTAAAAAATACCTGAAGTCTTGGTTGCAGTACCTAATGAGAGCACATGCTGTATTATGTCCTGCTCTTGGACGCAGAGACTGTAGTGCTGTGTTTCCAAACAGTGGGCTCAAATCTGCCTCCATTGACAATGCAAGCAAGGTTGGACACATGACTTGGTATACAAGATAGGGTTTGGGTTGGGCAAATACAAGTAAAAATGAAATTGTGTGTTCTGGCACCATGAAGTATTTGATTCTGCAAAAAATAAGTGTTTTCACTTAACTAACCATTAAACTGTCAGGAATGTTTATTTTACAGATATATGATTGCATGGTCACTCCATCCTTGCTCCTTCTCTTCCTGGGATATGTTATATTCTCACCAGTGAATCACCCCCTCCATTCTGTATAAGTACATATCACAATCTAGCTCATTTATGGGAACACAGACTAAATCCCAGGATTTTGAATTTCTTCTAAATACAGAAATTATAGCAGCCTGGAAGGATGTCACTTGTCTTTTCCACAATGAAGTCAGATCTATTTGGGGAAGTAATTGTTTGTTCACAGTAACTAAGCTCATTCCATTGAGCCAAATTGTTTAATGGGGCAAATCAAGACCGGCTTATTAAACTCTTTAGACAGAGTTATGGATATATCCTTCTAACACTGCCTCTTTAATACCAGAAATGTATGTCTGCTACATAGGCTCTAGCCATACCGAACTCTAAAATTAGTGAATTGTTAATAGCTAGTGTCTATGCATATCAAAATACTATCTCTGCTTAATGGTAAACTAAAAGAACCTCCCATTTCCTTGTGAGTTAAATAACCACTCCCATGTGCCCTACAGCTCTTGCCACAGCTATTACTTTGGAGTGCAGATGTAAATAGCAAAAGTGCTTATAAACATTGCTTGCTAATGGAGTTAGTTGGGCTACAGTATGAGGGAAGCTGTAAAGTAAAAAACACTTCATATTTAGAAGTGTGTGGCAATTGGCAAAGAAGATAAAATGGCCGAGAGATGTAATGAGTCAGATGTAAATATTTAAAGTTAAAATGCAATAAAATAATACAATATTGACGAGTAACAGCACCACAGTTAAAACATATACATATTTTAATGCATCATGGAAAAATATGATCATTCTGGTTGATGTAAATGGACCACATACTGTTACCAGATGACTTTACATTTTGACTCTTTTAGATGCTTTCAGCTTTTTAGAGCTATTGAATGTTTTCTCTATTGCACTACAAATACAAAACTACAAAGAGCTAGAATTCAGGGACAACTGTTCTGACTAATTCTCCTAATTCTCTAGCAAATATATATCATTTAATGGCAAAGCTACATGATCAGTTGATTATGATCATTTAGTATATTTCGGGCAGCTTGCTTCTTATATCCAAGAAGTCATTTGCATAGAACTTGTGGTGCATACACTAAAATTGTTCTTCACGTGGGAGCTCTCCATGGACAATTCTACGTGAGACTACTTCCCCATGGCTAGATGCAGTGTACTATCCTCTTTCCTCTTACAGGCAAGTGAAGTATTGTTAGTCTGCCCTTCTTAAATTGTATCACAAGCATCCCAGATGCCTTGCAAAGGGGTCAAGTATCAGGGGGTAGCCGTGTTAGTCTGTATCTACAAAACCAACAAGGAGTCTGGTGGCACCTTAAAGACTAACAGGTTTATTTGGGCATAAGCTTTCGTGAGTAAAAACCTCACTTCTTCGGATGCATCCGAAGAAGTGAGGTTTTTACTCACGAAAGCTTATGCCCAAATAAATCTGTTAGTCTTTAAGGTGCCACCAGACTCCTTGTTGGTTTTGCAAAGGGGGTGAATCTTCTTGCAGAACCAGAAGTATTCATTATTATAAAGTATCAAAACCATGTTAAAATCCCACCTGCTCTTTGTTCACTCTGGCATTGTCAAAATTCTAGCCATAAGAGAGGGAAATAGAAACTACCATACCAAACTGACACTGTTTCACAGGCTGAGCTTCATTAGCATAGTCTTTTCCAATGGATTTAGCTAATGCATTTTATACACTTCTGTCAAATCAATTACCTTAACAGACACAAGATGTTAGTTTCTGAAAGAGGCAAACATCAAAATCTTGCATATGACTTCTAAAAATACCTCTCATTCTTCAGTTGTGTTGCTTCTGTTGCCCATGTTAAAGGGAAATTGTGTGATTTTTAAAATGCTTTTATAACTTGCGGAGAAAAATTAATCCAGGCTTCACTTAGGTACAGTGGCTATTGCCGTGACAGCTGGTAGATCTGGATTTGCCCAATGACTTGAGGTTCTAGGCTAGGGTGACCAGACAGCAAGTGTGAAAAATCGGGACGGGTGTGTGTGTGTGGGGGGGGGGGGGGTAATAGAAGCCTATATAAGAAAAAGACCCAAAAATTGAGACTGTCCCTATAAAATCGGGACATCTGGTCACCCTATTCTAGGGCCCTGAGGTGTGGGAAGCGTCCCTGAGGTAAATCTGGGACATGACCATGCAACCCTTTCTTGTTTGTCACCAACAGTACCACGCTGGTTGCAGAATCAGGAAATTGGAGAGCACTGGGAAGTGGCATGGTGTTTAAACATGATAGAGAAACACAAGAGCTTAACCCTGCATGTGTAAATGTGATGTCTTTTCATGAAAACAATATAGGCTTTAAACAAACTAGCTAAAATATGCAGTGTCTTCCAACTAAATTATTTACTTTACTTTTTCTGCTACTCAGAGTCTGAGACAGCTCCTGCAGTGAAAGGGTAGCTTATTTAATAATGTAGTGAGTCATTTCTTTTCAATTGCCTTCAATGTAAGGGAATCAAGCTGCAGGAAAAGCCATTAGCCTGGACAGCGTAAGATTCCAGAGCTGAATGTAAATGTGTCTTATACAGCAAAAGTGTGCATCAGTGATGGTCCAAAAAAAAAAACAAAAAACAAAGCTGAATCAGAACTGGAGCCCAGGGTGAGGTACAACCGAAGCAACAAATACCAACTTCTGTCTCTTGCGCACGCACACGTAGACGACCTTTCCAATTTCTAAGATTGTGAAACAGGCTAATGAGGAAATGGAGTGCATGCTGTGAGATCTAACAGAACATGATTGAATTTCACTTTTACTGCTTTACTGCTATTACTGTGCAGTGACCTGTGGAGTATGTTAATAAACTGTTATTCCATTATTGTTACTCATTGTAATAGACATTATCAGTGTCCTCCTCTCTTCAGCAGATTCCATCACTTTATCTCTGCCCAGGTGTTAGTAAATTTCTATTATAACTAAGACATTTCATATATTTGTCTGCATCTGAAGAGCAGACGGCTTGCCTGCTTTTACTGGCTAAAACAAAACACTGTTAAACACAGATGCTGCACAGTACTTGTGAGTGCTGCAATTATTTCCACATGTTGTTTTGTCTATTAAGTACAGTTTTTAATTCCATTCCCCAGCTTTCCTTCTTCAAGGATAAAGTTCCTCATAAACACAACCTTTAGATAATAATTTTTATGACCTGGATATCATTTGTTTTAAATGAAATTTAGTTAGAAACTGCAGCATTTTATAACAGAGTAATAATTCAGTTTATAGGGGGCTGGGGAAGATGTAAACATTTAGTGAACACACTGGTTTGCCAAACATCTTATCTTGTGAAAATATCTTGAAGCAAATTTGCAGCTCCACTATTACTGGATGTTTAGATGGGAGCTGATGTTAGGCCTGCCTATAATTGTAAGAAAGCTTAACCCTGCAATTTTTTTTAGCAAACTCCACCTTTCTGTATAATTGCAGATGTTAATAAGCGAGTGTTCTGGTGGTAAAGACACTGTTTTGGAATTCAGGAATTCTCAGCTCACCACTCTGCTGAAGACTCCCTGTAAGAAGTTGTGAAGGTCACTTATTCCTTCAGTTCCCTTTTTGTAAAATACTTCCTTTGTCTGTCTTGTTTACACTGCAAACTTCTCCAACATGGGCTGTCTTCTACTATGTTTGTACAGTGTCTTTCTCTGATCTTCGCTGTGGCATTTACACACTAATAAAATACAAATAAAATCTCTAGTATGTTGTAATATTCTGCTTATGTTGTTTGATTGTGTAATTAATTTTTTTTTTGGAAGGTATGTCTAAAAGTGCTGAGAGTTCAGGGTGTTATGACAAGCTAATCTATATATGTAGAAATTTCTAACATGCTCATCATTGTGGAGCCTGAGGAAAAACTATCTAATCTAATGATCTGCCGTTATCTGTCTTTAGTTTGGGGGCTCCTCAGGGCACAGCCAGTGTCTTCTTTTCTATTTGGAAAGCACTTAGCTAGGGTTACCATATGTCTGGATTTTCCCGGACATGTCCGGCTTTTTGGGCCTCAAATCCCCGTCCGGGGGGAAATCCCAAAAAGCCGAACATGTCCGGGAAAATAGCGAGGGGCTGGCGCCGCTGGGTGCTGGGCCAGGCCAGGGCCGGCGGTGCTGGGCTGGGGGTGCTCGGCCGGGGGCTGGCCCGGTGCCCGGCGGTGCAGGGCCGGGCCGGGCGTGCTGGGCTGGGCGCTGGGGGTGCTGGGTGAGGTGCTCTGCTAGCAGTTGAGGTGTGAACAACAAGGGAGGAGAAACTGCTTCTGTAGTTGGATAGCCATTCACAGTCTTTGTTTAATCTTGATCTGATGGTGTCAAATTTGCAAATGAACTGGAGCTCAGCAGTTTCTCTTTGGAGTCTGGTCCTGAAGTTTTTTTGCTGTAAGATGGCTACCTTTACATCTGCTATTGTGTGGCCAGGGAGGTTGAGGTATTCTCCTACAGGTTTTTGTATATTGCCATTCCTGATATCTGACTTGTGTCCATTTATCCTCTTGCGTAGTGACTGTCAGTTTGGCCAATGTACATAGCAGAGGGGCATTGCTGGCATATGATGGCATATATAACATTGGTGGACGTGCAGGTGAATGAGCCGGTGATGTTGTAGCTGATCTGGTTAGGTGGATGAAATGTATTTAATCAATTTATATAGAATGTGTCAATTAGAGAGAGCTCCAAATAGTTTGTAGTAGTCAACTTGCTGATACCCAGTCCATAGGGTAAAATATAGCAATTGATAATTTACCCTTAATATCAGTCCCAGAGGATTCTTTGGAGCTTCCCTGTCCAAGTGTCTTGCCAGGCAAACTGCTATAGAAAAGATTTAATACTGAGCTACCATTTATCCCCATCATCCTAGACACATGAATATCCCTGTACAATAATTTTAGTAAAGGATGCTGATACCAGTCTTTGTTCCTTTTGTATGATAGGTTGCCTGGGTGCCAGGCTGGATCAGGGAGCTGCTTTCTATTTCCCCCATCCTATACATAGCACACTATTTAATATTTGCCAAATACATTGTGTGAATCCATTGGTCTCCATTTCATAGCACTTCCACCATCCATTGATGAAGATATTTTGTATTTACATACTCAGTGTTTATGAAGGATGTAGTCATTCTCCCTATAGCTCTCTATACATGACCACTTCCAATAAAGGTATTCTGATTCATACTCAGATACTCATATTTGCACAAATAGCTCCCCATAAACATTTGTGCAAGCAGAAAATACTTCACACAGATTTTGGTAGCAAAGTTAACACAAGTCCTTATTTAACTGAAAAACCATTCCAATTCCAGAATCATTTGCTAATATATTTTCTCACCCTTTGCCTGGCTCTAACAGCTATTCTTGAGAACTACCTTTTTTAGTCATTAACCTTTTAATTTAGCACATGCACAAAGAGGTACTGCAGAGACTAGCCTTTTCAAATGATACCATTCAAAAGTTACGGCCTGTGGAGAAAAGTGAGACCATTATTATAAACACACAATTCTGGCAAACACTCTTCATTCCTGAACTGTAATCCGCTATTACCAATTGTGAGCCCCATTTCAGCAGACTGCCAATTGTGGCAACAATCTGTGCTCTGATATTACAGTGATGGATGACCTTGTAAAAACCTAGATGCATGGAAAACATCAGGCCACAAAGGAAGCATCGTCTTAGTGGTTAGAAAACGGGACTAGAGTAAGATGTTCAAGGTTCCCAACTCTGCTATTGGCTTGCTGTATGACCTCTGGCAAGTCATTTCACCTCTTTGTGTCTTTTTCCAGCTGTAAAATGTAAATACTTAACTCTCTCTTTTTGGAATAGTAGGCTTAATTAATTAATGTTTATAAAGCCCTTTGAGATCCTAACAAAAAGTACTATGTAAGTGCAAGGCATTATTTATTACCAGATACTATTATGCCAAACTCTCTGGCAGTTTTGTGATATGTACAAATAGGTATTAAAATGGTACCACCCTTTACACTTGTGATCTCAGAAGTCTTGTAAACTTGCTTCTCCTGAAGTAAAACATTCATGCTATAATACCCCAATGCATCGCCTACCGCTCCTTTTTATTTTAACTAAAAATGTAAACAAGCACATCAGTTCTATGCTACACATGGTTATGATGTTGAACCTAACTCATCAACTCCTCAACCAAATCATTTTTGACAGAGCTGTTCAAAATAACTCTGGAATGAATTAGCTTCTATAGACTGGCCAGTCTTTGCATGTTTGTCATGGAAGCTTAAGCTGAAGCTAGCTGCTCACTTCATTAAAATAATTCCAAGGCTGAATAAAACTTGAAGTTTAATCTCAAACAGCAAGCAATGTGATTTATTTTAATGATGTTGTTCAAGAGCTCACCGTCGTATCTCATTTGTGCTAAAACACTAGTGTGTTGATCTTTCGCATTACAAAATAATGAATTGTAATTCTGCCATTACTCAGTGCCCCATGGACTAGCAGTGAAGAGAGGTATCAATTCCTACAGAAAGCTATAGAGTTTAGAAAGGTCATAAATCAGATGTCAGATCTTCGACTGGTTCACCCGTGATGAAGGTGCAACATATGAAAGCTTACCAAGCTAGGTGGAAGTGCTTGATTTACCAAACACTCAGTCTCTCTAGAGATGTTAAAGGCCTCTCTCAGAGATTCTGGCAGTTTACTTAAAACTTCTCTCTCCACACCCCCAAATCCCCCATGTTCTCTTCATTTTAGACCAACTCCTTTCACCTCTAAGTCACTGATAAGGTGACCAGATGTCCTGATTTTATAGGGACAATCCTGATATTTGGGGCTTTGCCTTATATAGGCACCTATTACCCTCCACCCCCGTCTCGATTTTTCACACTTGCTGTCTGGTCACCCTAGTCACTGCTATAAAACCTGTGTAAGAAAAGAATCAGGCCTTTGTTTGAATTGTTTCTTTCAACTTCCACCCCGATTTGTTTACCTGCATTTCATTTGTTTTAGACTCACTACTTATTACCCCACTACTGAGCACTTGTCACTCATCACAAACATCATAGGCCTGAACTGTCATCTATCTTACACAGGTTTAATACCAGTGTAACTTCATTGACTTAAATGGGGGTAATTAATGGTTTAAACTAGTGTAAGCAGGAGGAGAATCACTGAAGGATAAGGGCCCAAAAAATTGCCATGGTGGATCAGACCAGTGGTCTATTTAGCCTGCTACTGTGTCTGACCGTGACCAATACTAGGTGCTTCAGAAGAAAATGTAGAAAACCTCATACTGGACAATTATGAAATAACCTGCCCCAAAAGAGTTTCTCCCTAACCCACCAATTTCTCATGTGACTGGAGTGCATGCAGGATGTATGATGTAACCTCTTTCATAGTGATTCAGCATTAAGCTGCCTACAGCGCTTTGTGAGATAGCCATAAGGTGAAGTCTGTTTTCTTTTCTCTAGAAATAAGGACAGCAGATGGCTTGTGGAAGAAATGAAACTACATTTCAGGTCCTCCTGGGGCTTGTTTAACTCATCCTTCCATATAAATAGTCAGACTGTGTTTACTTGCCAGTGAAGAAATGCCTATTTTCATAACCCTTTTCCTCTTTGCAGGAGACATAACTGTCAACAAAGGTTGAGATAATTTTCAAGGAGCTTTAGTAAAAAGAAAATCCAACAACTATAAATTGTGAGCTGGAAGAATAAAGATACCATTATAAACCCTTTTAATGTGTCTAATGTGGTAGTTTGGGGTCTTTTTTTTGTACTTCTGGAGATTATATTGTAAAATCTCAGTGCAAGAGATAATCCATAACAGATCCCAGTTCCTCTATATGCAAATCTCAGATGATCGTAGGCAACAAAGCCTTCATTTTAAATCCCTCTGATAATTTTGTTTGTTTTTGATGTGGCTGGTAAATTTTATGACCAATATACCAATTGATATTGGTAAGTTGTGGCTTTTAAAATAAAGCAGTCCACTGAGGCTTTCAACTACCTTTTTGATGGTGACTAGAGGAGGGTGAAATTTTTTGGCCAAAACGTTTTTGCCGAAAAATGCAGAGTTAGGTCAACTGCAATGCGACACAAATTTGTGAAACAACATTGGCAAACTTTTTTTTTGGTTGAAACAAAAAGGAAAGATAGGACATACTGAAACGAACTGTTTCAACATTATCATAATAGCTCTTTTTGATCTGGGGGATTCACACAGCGGGGCCTACTTATAACTTTTAGCCTCGTTGTTAGGGCAGCCACGTGGGATGTGGGAGTCCGAGGTTCAAATCCCTGCTTGATAGCAGGGACTTGAAATCATGTGTTGCCCTCCCAGAGGAGTGCCTTAACACCAGACTATGGATTATATCTGTCTCTGTCTCTCCGATTGAAGCTGTTACACTTTGTATAAATAATTATTCTAACCAAGGTCTCCCTGCTCCTAGGTGAGTTCCCTACCTACCAGACTATAGAGTGTCTCTTGCTCTTTCTCTTCCCCATCTAGTGACTATTCAACTATCTTCATACAAGGTGGAACAGCTTCAATGAAGAGATTGAGATCCACACACCCAGCACCCTAGATTGCCTTATATCTTGGTGGTTAGGGCAGTTATATGGTGAAGGGGGAGATCTAGGGTCAAGTCTCTGAAGTATTAAATCTGTGGTTTTTTACAACTAGATAGCTAAACTTGTAAAATGCTAGAGTAAACAAGACCAGTTGTAGCTCTACCTCTGTGTAGTTGGTTGAGGTGACTTTCAACGTGACAGTATTCCTAAATCTCTTAGGTGCATTTATTTAAAAATCCCCTCCTGAAGCATAATTTCTTCCCTTCAGAGTTTATGTGCAGCATAAATACTGTGGCTGGGAGATGCAGAGGAAATATTAATAAAAATCTTGGTCGCAATTGTTGTTGTAAACTCTGTTATTGTTCCTTTGTTACTGGGCCTTGTGCTGACATAAAGAATCTATAAAAAAGAGACAGACAGACACACACATACACCAGGTACCATACATCCAGAGTAGATGGAATTTATGCCAGGAAGTGTTTACTGACTTACTCGACAGCAATCTCAATTACTTGGAGGTAATCTTCATCCTTACTGCAACATCAAAAACATGTTAAGCAATTGTCACTCTTACTGGAAGCAAGCCTGTTTATTCTGTTACCTTTTTAATATCTGTGGCCAGAGGTCTCTAGACATTCCTGTCAGCGGATTAATCAACAAGGTATAACATGGTGAATGTTATTTCACAATATAACTGTGCTTTTGGTTCATTGTTAGTAGAGGTGGCCAAAAAGAGTTTTGTGAAAATTGTTGACAGCTGTAATTATTAGGAATGTTAGTGCATTGTTATAAAATTCATTTATACAGTTCCAATTAAATGACACAGGCATTGTGGGAGTAATGAAATCCCACACAGGAAAACGTTTGATTTATCATGGCTATGGAGAAATATTGTACCTCAGATTTTACAGCTCCTTCCTTGAAAAACGCTAGATGTAGGGATTCTGAGGGATTGCCTCATTGGCCAACCAGAGAGTTCTGAGTCTCCAAAGAGGCAATGTGGCAAAGTATCCCTGAAGGAGAGGACCGGAAATAGGACACCAATTCAGAGCATCTCATAAGAACAGGATAGACAAATTACAGTATGAAATAGTGGTAGAAACAGCCATTCTGCTTTGGCGTTGCATACACAGAAATACTACATCATAGGTCAGCGCAGAGATAGGACCTGTCTCCTTTGCAATATTTTACAATCAGCTCTAGACACTTCAAAGACACCAACAAATCAGAGGGAGTTCGTAGATGGGTAATACAAGTGATTTTGGAGACTAGAGCACTAGAAGAAAAAACTCCATGAGGGACAGATACTGCAGCTTAACCAAACAATGTGTACGAGCAGTTATGCCTGTAAAACTATAAAAAGTGTAAATACCAAGGAGGGGAGAGGAAATATCTCTGGTGGTCCATGGAAACATTAACCAAGAAGAATGTATTGAAAATTTAAAAAAAAAAATTAAAAATTGAATGTCAAAATCGGTTCCCATATTAGTACAGGAGAAGTTTGTTTGTTTTTTTTTAGAGGTTTCTAATCTCAATATTTTTGTACACTTTCCTTACAGAAATATTTCCCAGTGGTGATGTTTATAAAACAGGGGAATATTCTCCCAAGGGAAGGTAGAGAGCGGATGGGTGGGTGTATTCTGTAGGGAACAATCCTTTCATGGCAGGGAGATTGAATAGAGCTGGAAATGGCCAGGTTAAAATATTTTAGGTTACACCAGAGATTTATGAAATTAAGGGCCTAACCGAGAGCACTCCAACCCCCATCAGAGACAGAATACCCCACTGGAACAGTTGGCTGTCTCCTCAAATGTGCTTTTCAATCTTCTCTTTATTTCTGAAGGGTACATCAGTGTAATTTATTCTTGTGTACTGAACTATCTGCAAAAAATAGCTGCTTAGCTGGTGAGAGCAGGTGGGTTCTTCCTAGATGTGTCAGGTAGGGGGGGGGGGGCGGTGAAGGGAGGGGAAATTTGTATATCTGATATTTACTGTTACTGTAGTCAGATGCTTATCAGTTCTCCTAGCGAGGACATTTAGTATTTTCTTAAAACTGAATTGAATTGAAAGAAAAGGGTAATGTTCAGCCTGATAGACTCAATAAAATCTTTTCTCTGGGCCTTTTTTTTTTTTTTCTCAAACATAGAGCTTTCCATGCCCGTCCTTTGGATATTATCTCCTCTGTATCATCTGTTTTCAGGAAACTCAACCTGATTGCCTAAGTGATCATTCCTATCACCAGGTGTTCAGAAATAATGGGGGGGTTCGAGAAGCCACCATTTCAAGTGGGAAACAGTGAATCATGGCGATGACTAAGAGAAATATGATTCATACTGTTAAATTCTTAGGAGTCTCAATTCTTCAAATATCACAGCTAATGACTCCCGGCTTCCTTACAGATTTGGATTTAGCTCCGATATATTTTTACTAACGGGTACCTTGTGAAAAATGTCAACTTTAGATTCTTAAAGTATCCATTTGGAAACCATTTAATCTTAAAAACATATATTTAAAGGTTTTACATTTAAAACAGGCCACATCAGCAGTCCTAAAGCTCATCAGGTAAACAGGAGTAGATTACAGCAAATTCCACAGGATTTGGCCCTGACAGTCAGAAGAGGCTGATGGAAGTGGTGAAGCAGAGAAAACAAGTCTTATACAGGTAACCAAGATAGACAGATTAAAGAAGCCTTGGGAATTAGAGGGAGGAAGAGTCTGTAAACGGGGAGCACAATGGTGTCTATTGTGGAGCAGAATATTGGTGCATCTGGGCACAATTTAGTTTAAATCCAGTCTTGAAATCTTCAAACAACCCTCTGATCTCTAGGATTTGTGGCTCTCATTTCCACAAGGTTTAATGCTTTTTATGAACTGATCCAGTTAGAATTTTCTCATTTGTACTGTGGAATCTCTACAAGTTCAAACACCCATAGGAAGAGCAGAACGCTGCTAAAACACACACAAACCAATAGTTTCTCCCCAGGTTTCAAAGGTTTAATAGCAGAATCTCACTATTAACACTTCATTTTTACAAAATACACCAGGTATATACTTCCCAGTCTATTAAATGTTGTTTTACTTCTAACCAGACTGCACTTTTAACCTGTACAAAGTAAGTTTGTGATGCATTATCCTTCATTTTTGTTTGTGCAATTACTCTCTACTTCATCATGGGTATCCCAGTTACCAATGCAAATTGGTGATGTTTTATGATATACAAACTGCAATTTTTAGGCCATTAATATTCATTTTATTGCCTGTTCTGGAGGGGGGCTGCTCTTTAGCACAGTATGTATAATACAGACATGATACGTCTGTATGTCTATAATTACATTTAAAAACAATTCTATGTTAAGAGCATTAAGGTTGGTACTCAGCTCCCACCATGGCTCCTCCCTCTGCGTATATATGAGCCCCCATCCTCTGACTCTTCCTTCTCCCCCTCAGAACCTATATGCCCCCTCAACCTCCACTGCTCTCTCCCCCCCAAATCTTATCACCCTTTTCCTCTGTTCCTCTCCCCTTCCTTACACACATCCTCTGGCTCCTGCAACCCTTTCTTTCCCATTGTCACTCCCCACCCCACCACAGTTTCTATCCCATCTGCATTCCAGTTCGACTCCTTCTCTTCACAGCCTGGGTGCCAGCAAGGGGAGCACAGGAGAAGAAATTGCCGGGAAAGTCCTGCTCAGCCCCTGCACCCCTGGGCTGGATCATGCCCGAGCACTCTTATGGGAAGACTGCATGTGCAGCTTGGTTTGCACCTAGGGTCTGAGATAGGTTGGTGCAGGTTCAGTGCAGGTGGACTCTTCAGAGAATTTAGCTGCCAAACTCTATCAACTTCTACTGAGCATATATGAACTATATATTCATATATTTCTCCCCCAAAGGCTTATAACTTGGCCAAATTAGGGCTGTTTCCTAAGGTAATAGGAAAAGGCATATCTCTAATAGCAGGACAACCACCCTGTCAACTTTTAAGTCCCTGATACAAAGAAAGGAGGCTCTAGAGCTTCTCAATGTAATGATTGCAAGATTATTTTTAACATGGTCAAAACAACATATTTTCCCCCTTACCTCATTCTCTGAAATGGCTGAACCATTGGACCTTAGACTTTCTAATAATTAATAATAATCAGTGTGATTCAAAACAGCCAGTATGGAAAATTTCAGCCCAACTGATCATGGTTTGGCAGAGTTATAAACAACTGAAAACAGGATCTGATAATGAGAAGTGTTAGGAAACTTTAACTATAGGTAGGTCTACTAGCTTTTTATAAAATATACTATATAAAATACTGTGCTAAATCACAGTTTATCATGCCTTCTGCCTGATAATTCATTTTCTCTGGTTCTCAATTTCCAAAGTTCCGAGACGCTTCAAACAATCTAATAAAGGAGGGGGAGAACTGGCTGTGAAATGTTTCCTTCTGTCCCACCAAATATGGAATTTGTCCCCCAAAATTACATTGGCCCAAGGCCCAGGATGGAAAATATTCAGTCCTGGATCTACAACAATTTTAAGTCTTAACTTGTGATCAATAAAAGCTAGACATTAGAATTGTATTTTTTTGACAGAGGGAGGGTCTTTCAAGGGATACACAGCACTGACTTCGAATGCACTACAATCAGTTTGGAGATCATAAATTTAATTTCTCACGTTTCTATGCAAGGCTTTTTAAAATGTATTTATTTTCATTTCCTTTAGACTTGTCCAGTTTAGATTTAGTTAATGGTAATTAAGGCACCAGACTTCACTGGTGGAATAATACAAAATTGCACAAATTAATTTTTTTATTCTCTAAATTGTTTTAAAAAAACTCTTCTTCTCCTGCTGATATAGGCACTCTAGCAAATTCCTATTTTACAAGGAAACTTATTACAGACTCTTCCAAGTTCTGTACAATGTATGAGCTCTTCAGTTGTGAGTTTGTAAAAGTGGATATCAGCAGCCTCTTGTAAAATTTCCCCTCAGTTTCTTGGTGCCCATTTTTGACCTAAGGGAGGTCGCTCTTCAGGACCTTTATCAACTCAGTTTAAATCATCTGTGGACTTCAAATGAAATTCTGCCCCAGTGAAGTCAAGGGGAATTTTGCAATTTACTTCAATGGAGCTAGAGTTTCATCCTTTGTTTGACACAAGGGAAAAAAAAGTGGGACATGAGTTGACTCTGCTTTTGAATGAGAAGAATCACACTTGGCTCATCCCTGGATCTCTGGACAAACCAATTATTACACTTCAAAATGTTTCCCAATGTCATCAATCAAAAATATGTCTGAATTCAACCTAAATTTATCCCAAGGATCCTGGATTTATTTGGGTGTCATTTGACAATAAACCATTTTCTGGTGATGCTGCAATAAATTGAACAGGCTCATGAAGTACTAGAAACCTCTGCATATTTGCTCTGAACTGATATTTCATTAATCATTCAGACTCTCAAAATGACTCTGTCCACTGACAAGAGCTATACTAGAGAAAGATTGATCAGTCTTCTAGTTGTTTTAACTTCATTTTATGTACTGGTTTGCTGATTTAAATTTTAAATTACAAATTCAAGAAATTATTGACAGTAACAGTAAATATTGGTATTGTAAGCTTCCAAATGAACCAGTTAGAAAAAGCCCACTCATTCTTACCGTGCCTAGGAGTAATTTCTTGTAAATAGTGTGGCACACATTAATAAATTATATCAATGTTTTCTAACAGGGCTGTATCTTCAGAAACAAAGGGAAGAGAGAATTGAACAGCAGACTGGGGGTGGGAGGGAAGAGCTGACAGTTCTAGTTTACTTGTGCAAGGAGTAAATGCAAACATAGGGGACTGGAGTGGGCAAATCTACTGTGGGGGCTGCTGTGATGCAAGTAGCCAAAGCAATCACTGAGCTGCTGCTACCAAAGGTAGTGACTCTGGGAAACGTGCAGGTCATAGTGGATGGCTTTGCTGCAATGGGATTCCCTAACAGTGGTTGGGCGATAGATGGAACCCATATCCCTATCTTGGCACTGGAGCACCAGGGCAGCCAGTATGTAAACCATAAGGGGTACTTTTCAATGGTGCTGCAAGCACTGGTGGATCACAAGGGATGTTTCATCAACATCAACGTGGAATGGCTGGGAAGGGTTCATGATGCTCGCATCGTCAGGAACACTACTCTGTTTAAACAGCTGCCGCAAGGGACTTATTTTCTGGTATGGGAAGTAACAGTTGGGGATGTTGAAATGCCTATAGTTATCCTTGGGGACCCAGCCTACCCCTTAATGCCATGGCTCATGAAGCCATACACAGGCAGCCTGGACAGGAGTCAGGAGCTGTTCAACTACAGGCTGAGCAAGTGCAGAATGGTGGTAGAATGTGCATTTGGACATTTAAAAGGTCACTGGTGCACTTTACTGACTCGCTCAGACCTCAGCCAAACCAATATTCCCATTGTTATTGCTGCTTGCTGTGTGCTCCACAATCTCTGTGAGAGTAAGGGGGAGACCTTTATGGCGGGATGGGAGGCTGAGGCAAATCGCCTGGCCGCTGATTACGTGCAGCCAGACACCAGGGCGATTAGAAGAGCACACCAGGAAGTGCTGTGCATCAGAGAAGCTTTGAAAACCAGTTTCATGACTGGCCAGGCTACCATGTGAAAGTTCTGTTTGTTTCTCCTTGATGAAAACCCATCCCCTTGATTGACTCGTTCTCCGTAAGCAACCCACCCTCCCTCTTCAATCCCAGCTTGCTTTCAAAGGAAATAAAGTCACTATCGTTTAAAAATCATGCATTCTTTATTAATTGATTATAAAAAAGAGGGAGAGAACTGACAAGGTAGCCCAGGTGGGGTTTGGGAGGAGGATAGGAGGGAAGGAAAAGGCCACTAAAAAAGTTCAATATAATGACAGCCTTTTGGCTGTCCATTGGGGTGGAGTGGGAGGGTGCACGGACCCTCCTCTCCCACCCCCCCGCGTTCTTACACATCTGGGTGAGGAGGCTATGGAACATGGTAAGGGGGGAGGGAGGTTATACAGCGGCTGCAGCGGCACTCTGTGCTCCTGCTGCCGTTCCTGAAGCTCCATCAGACACCGGAGCATGTCCGTTTGATCATGCAGCAGCCCCAGCATTGCAGCCTGCCTCCTCTCATCTCGAACGTCCCTCATGGCCTCACATTCACTGGCATCTTTCCTGTACTTTGATACCGTGTCCTTCCACTCATTCAGAGGAGCTCTTTCATTGCGGGGGATTCCATGATTTCTGAGAACACTTTGTCTTGTGTCCTTTTTTTTTTTTTTGATGCCTTATCTGAGATAGCCTTCGGGACGGAGGAGGGAGGCTTGAAAAATTTGCAGCTGCGGGAGGGAGGGAAAAAAGGGAGAGAAGTATTTAAAAAGATACATGTTACAGAACAATGCTTATACTTTTTCATGGTGAACAACACTATTCACATTACATAGCACATGTGATTTTGGTACAAAGTCGCATTTTGCACCTTAATATTGAGTGCCTGTGGCTTTGGTGTTAGAGATCACAGACGCAGGTCCGGGCAACAGAATTCAGCTTGCATGCAGCCATGGTAAGCCATTGTCTTTCGGCTTCTGCAGCTTTCCTACAAGCAGCGCCCTCCTTTCCCACATACCAAGCAAAGCCCGTTGACTGCTGCAGTTTTCCTGTTAACCTGCAGCAGCAGAAACCAAACTAACCCCCCGCATCCAATTCTCTGGGATGATTGCTTTATCCCTCCCCCCCACCGTGTGGCTGGTATCAGGGAAGATCCCTGCAGAAACCAAACTAACCTCCCCCCCCATCCAATTCTCTGGGATGATCGCTTTATCCTTCCCCCCACCGCGTGGCTGGTATCAGGGAAGGTCCCCCTGGTCCCCCCCCTCCACCCCCCCGCCTGGCTAACTGCAGGGAAGGATTTCTTTTCAGCCACAGGCAAACAGCCCAGTAGGAATGGCCACCTCTGTCCCCTTAATTAAATTCTTGTATTTCAACCAGGTTACCATGAACGATATCACTCTCCTGAGGATAACACAGCGAGATAAAGAACGGATGTTGCTTGAATGCCAGCAAACACTGGGACCATACGCTGCCAGGCTTTGTCATGCAGATTACTTGCTACTAGCATGGTGTGGTCAAGTGTCCTACCATGGAGGACGGAATAAGGCTGCACTGCCCAGAAACCTTGTGGCAAGGCTTTTGGAGTACCTCCAGGAGAGCTTCATGGAGATGTCCCTGGAGGATTTCCGGTCCATCTCCAGACACGTTAACAGACTTTTCCAGTAGCTGTACTGGCCATGAATGCATCCCAAGTCCTCAGGGATTTAATTAATCATTAAAAAACACTTGCTTTTAAACCATGTTTTATATTTACAAAGGTACACTCACCGGAGGTCCCTTCCATGGCCTCATTGTCTGGGGGTTGGGAGGGTACTTCTGTCAGGCTGAGAAAAAGATCCTGGCTGTTGGGGAGAATGGAGTGCTGTGTGCTCTCCGCGAGCTCATCCTCTTCTTCCTCCTCCTCATCTTCCCAGTCCACAGAATCCTCAGGCATGACTGAGATTACCCCTGCCTCGGAATCCACGGTCAGAGGTGGGGTAGTGGTGGCAGCCCCCCTAGAATTGCATGCAGCTCAGTGTAGAAGCAGCATGTCTGCGGCTCTGCCCCGGACCTTCCGTTTGCTGCTTTGGTTTTCTGGTAGGCTTGTCTGAGCTCCTTAACTTTCACGCGGCACTGTAGTGAGTCCCTATTGTGGCCTCTCTCCATCATGCCCTTGGAGATGTTTTCAAAAGTTTTGGCATTTCGTCTTTTAGAACGAAGTTCTGCAAGCACTGAATCCTCTCTTCATATAGCGATCAGATCCAGTACCTCCCGTACGGTCCATGCTTGTGCTCTTTTTCGATTCTCGGACTGCATGGTTACCTGATGAGCTCTGCATGGTCACCTGTGCTCTCCACGCTGGGCAAACAGGAAATGAAATTCGAAAGTTCGCAGGGCTTTTCCTGTCTACCTGGTCAGGGCATCCGAGTTCAGATTGCTGTCCAGAGCAATCACAATGGTGCACTGTGGGATAGCTCCCGGAGGCCAATATCTTCCAATTGTGGCCACACTAACCCTAATTCGAAATGGCAATACCAATTTCAGCGCTACTCCCCTTGTCGGGGAGGAGTACAGATATCGATATTAAGAGCCCTTTGTATCGAAGTAAAGGGCTTCGTTGTGTGGACGGGTGCAGGGTTAATTCGGTTTAACGCTGCTAAATTCGAGATAAACTCCTAGTGTAGACCAGGCCTTAGAGTCAGTGACTTAATCAGCTCTGATCCTGAAACACTAGCTAATTCAGCAGTGTTCTCTTCACTGGGGTACAGCCTATGTTTGCTTTCTAGCTACTCCAACGTGGCAGGGTACCCTGACTACCAACCATCAAAACCAGAATACCCAATATTGTGCAGCTACAGTCTTGTCCAGAAGGGGAACACAACTATTTAATGCTAACATGCAAAAAAAGTATTTTAAAAAAATTAAAGGGAATGAAAAATACTGTGTCATGCAAGTGAAACACACATACAATCTAAACATTCTCTACATTTCTTTCATGGCATTAATATCTATTAATGACTATACTTCATAGTTGTGTAATATTAACAAGAACAAAGAGCTGGCTGCAGGACTTTCCCTTCCAAGGTCCTTCTGCGCTCGAGTAACGAAGAGTTGTCTTGCCTGTTCAAAAGAGACCATGGGCCAAATTCAGAGGTGATGTGTAAGCTGGTGTAACTTGCACCTTGGTAAATGGTTATAAGGGAGAGAAACTGGGCCAGTATTCTGCTTTCAGTTACACCAGCATAGATCTGGAGTAAATCCACTGATTTCAGTCTTCAGAATTTGCTCCACTGAATATAGTGGTGCTTAGGCTAATGTAACTGGCTTATTAAGGGAGCTGGAAGAAGATGTAAGTTACATCGATTTAGACCAGCGATACTGAGACTGTGGTTCTCGAGCCGCAAGTGACTCTTTAATGTGTCTCCTGCAGCTCTTGATAATAAAACACTGTGGGACTTAATTATTAACCAACCAGGATGCTTCCACTATGTTATCAACTCACACTAAGCTATTAACTTATTTGCTATGAGAACAATATATCTAAATATTTCCCTGATCATTCACACTACTTGGTTCTTCTGGGTAATGTTGATCACTAATTTGGATCCTGAATCACTGAGGTCTGAGTATCACTGATTTAGACTGTCCTCTGAATTTGGTCCTGTATCTCTACCTTCCTCATTCCAAAAGTGCTATTGCCAAAAGCACAAGAACAAGGTCCATATCTCGGGCTGTTTTTTCTTAACTTTCACAAATTTGACTTTTTACCAATGTAGTAGTGAAGGGAAAAAGTCTGATTTATTTAGGTCTTTGATATTCTAGCTAGCCACCATCTGTTTGTTTAAATATCTTGTTTATGGAAGTCATATCCTCTCAGATTATTACACATGTCCTTGGATATAAAGGAGTTCAAGAAGTTTAAATGGCAGCTGACTGACTGAGGCAATTTTAATGGTCTTCTCAGATGTGGTTAACCTCCAAGTCTGATATCAAGGAAGTTTCCTTGTTTTTATTATTTGTAATGAAATTAATGCACTTTTCATTTTCTTCTCGGTACAAGAATCCTAGCTGACGCCTTATCATACTGTCTCTTTAAGTCCTGATCCGAAATCCATGGAGGTTAGTGGGAGTCTTTCCATTGACCCCACTGGGCTTTGGATCAGGCCCTAAATTTTAGACTCTGGGCCCAATACCTGCTTGCCTTATATATTCCTATTAACTTCAGAAGGACTTTGCAGGTATGTGTGGCAAGCAGAATTTTGAGCCTCTAACCCATTTTCCTAGAGCTGTTGGGAGGATAATGTAGCTTTACTGTATAATAGTGTAGCTGATGAGGAACTGTATAATACAATTAATATTTGGTCATTTTCTTCTGGAATTATATATTACCTGAAAATCTCAGCTTTCACTCTAAATAGAAAAATAGGTTTCTAGCCTTCACGGTTTTGGAGAAAAGATTAAAAATACAAACCTAATAGCGCCAACATGAGAAAGCAAATAAAAAAATATTTTTATTAATGATTATTAGTTTATTAAAATCTCATGGTTTTTTTTTGCCAATTTCATAATTTTGGGTGTTTAACACACTATTTTTAAACAGGTAGGGTTGGCACTGATAATATATCTGATTGTCTTTTTTATTTTCTGCCTCATTTTCTTACAACTGTTAAATCACGTATAGTTTATTAGACTTCCATGTTACTTCAAATGCCCAGTTAATTTTTATAGCTTCCCTCCCATCATTACTATACATCAACCTGATATTGTCAGGAGTGGTTAGAGAACCCCATTGTTGTAGTCTATTAATATGTGACTGAGATGTAAATTTCTCCACTCTTTTTCAGCTGAAATATATTGTTTGGACTAGTGAATCATGGAACAGCAATTAGTTTGGAGGGAATTCAGGTTATGAGGAGGATAATATAAAATCCATTTTCAAGATTGGTCTGTTTTTATTCTCTAAATTTCCTGAACCATTTTCTGAAATTGACTATTTTACTCAGACAGAATTACCTTTTCAGTTAATATGCAACTATAAGTGCCTTTAAACATTCTTCATCTGGTCACCAGCTTGTTAGTCTGTGATGGAAAGTAGATTTTTATTGATTCCATTTATTAGTAATACTGGTTTTCTGTTGGTTGGTTTATGGGGGTAGGAGGAGTAGAAATATGGTTATGAGAATCTACCCATACTGAGAGAAGGCAGAATATATGGTATGCCAAAATGTGGTGTAAGTTTGAGTGCATTTAATTGAAATATTTTGTGTGTTAATTGTAAAAGTCTTCCCTGTCAACTTACTTTTCTGTCTTCAATTGACCATTTGCACTTGAACTTTATCTCATTTTGCTCTCTCTCTTCCCCCCAGCCCCTCATCTTTTAATATTTAGAACAAAAAGTGAACTACTAACTATAATACAAAATAAACTCTGCCACTTGCTGGTTTTTGTTTTAACTTTTTACTGTTTAATATTTTTATTGTTGACTTAGCTTCAGTCTCTTCGTGTGTCTATTGCAACCATTGCTGCTGGAATGGACTGGAAGGAGGTGAGGGCACTGGGGTTTTCAAGCTCCCTTGAAGCTGGTGCAGAAGTTGTAGACTTCATAGATTCTTTTTTTTAATAAGACGAGTGAACAAGAGATATTGAAGAATTACTATCATGTCCCTTGAGTAATCATTATCATTAAGCATAAAATTTATTCTTTTAAGAAACAATTTGATAATTCGTCAGAGAACTGGATGTGCAAGTTACTTCTAAACTGGAAAATAAATAGGTTGAAGTATCTCATTGACCTCATTCTAATTCTTAGTGGTGGCAGATGACAGATCAAGGAGCAATGGTCTCAAGTTGCAGTGGGGGAGGTTGAGGTTGGATATTAGGAAAAACTATTTCACTAGGAGGATGATGAAGCACTGGAATGGGTTACCTAGGGAGGTGGTAGAATCTCCATCCTTAAAGGTTTTTAAGGCCCAACTTGACAAAGCCCTGGCTGGAAAGATTTAGTTGGGGTTGGTCCTGCTTTGAGCATGGGGTTGGATTAGATACCTCCTGAGGTCTCTTCTAACCCTAATCTTCTATGATTCTATGTTGACCTATGCTATAGGTAGTCTTGTATTTTCTTAACCAACCTGAAAATTAGCAAGGAAAGATTTAGACACTACTTAAAACTCCTTAACACTTTTTATTTGTTTATTTTTATTTTTTGAAGACAGTTTCTTTAAAATAGAAAAGAAAAATATGGGCAAGGGGTCTTCATTCTTCCAGGAAATATCTTCTTGTGCAGTACATATGCACTAGATCTCCCAACCTGTGGAGTTCCAAAAGGATACATTCTCTTTCTTTCTATTCTCTCTGCGATTATAGTCAACATCTATATGCAGCCATTAGAAGTACTGGTAAGATGACTTGGGTTTAAGTGTCAGCAATAAACTGAGGACACAGAGATCCACCAGTGTTTCACCCAACATGGCAATACCACTACCACCAAGGGGGCCCAGTGAACAATATCAGCACATAGATGAAGAACAGCTGATTGAAGCTGAACCTGAGGAAGATAGAGGTGATGCTAGCTCAGTGGCTTGAGCATTGGCCTGCTAAACCCAGGGTCGTGAGTTCATTACTTGAGGGGGGCCATTTAGGAATCTGGGGCAAAAATCTGTCTGGGGATTGGTCCTGCTTTGAGCAGGGGGTTGGACTAGATGACCTCCTGATGTCCCTTCCAACCCTAATGTTCTATGATTCTATGCTGATGGGCAAAGGAGAATGTACAGTGGCTGCAAACTCTTCAAAATGTTGTCTCCTGTCGCTGAAGGTACAACCACAACTGGTTAATCCAGTCCATAGTTTGAGTTCTCCTAGATTCCTCACTGATGCTAAACTCCCAAATAGAAGCACCTGTGAGTAATGCTTTCTAACATCTCTGGTTAGGAGACTGTCCTATCCTGGTGGCTGATAACTTGGCTTCAGTTTACATGTCTCTGGCACCGCCGGGCTGGACTACAGCAAGGCAACATACCTAAGGATGAAGCCCTTAGGAAATTCCAACTAGGATAGAACACTGCAACATGTCCCCTCAGCAACATGGGGATACCATGTGCACATCAAATCTGTCTTCTGCTCTTTATACTGGCTTCAAGTTCAAGGTTTTGGTCCTTTTTATTAGCTTGGGCCCAGCTAAAAGATCACCTAAATCTGCAAGATTAGGATCACAGTTGCCAACTTCTCTCCTCAGGCACAATGGATCTGTGCACCTCAAGGGTGAAGCTTGTCTGTGCAGAACACAGAGCTTTCTTAGGGACAAGTCTACATTTAAATGTAAAGAGTTTTTTATAGTGTAAGAAAGAGTATCGGGGGGAGATGGTCAAAATGTAAACTGTTTTGAAATTAATTAAATACAATATTTTGTCCTGATCTGATTTTTTTTTTTTTTTCAGATTTTTGGTTTGCAAAATTTGAGATTTTTGACTGCTTGTCCCAATTCAGGATGGAAACATTCAGAATCTAAAATTTTCACGTGATAGGAAAACTGTGTCCTGCCCAATTCTACCTGTAACTTTTTACTCACTGTGGGATAGAAAGGGGTCATTTTAAATTGTTGGATCCCAAGAAATTTTATCTCAGAAATTACTAAAAATACTTAGTAGGGAAACAAGAAATGGCCCACTATTTTAGTCACAGGGTTTTTTACATACATAAGTGGACACCATGATTAAAAGCAAGCAAAATAATCAGTTATCATCCATGCCTATTTTATTATTAAAGAAAGGAAAATGACAAACACAAATGTTAAACTTATTACTTCAGTTACAATCTCTCTTGTATGCCTCTCTGTGGCGAGCTTGTAGCAGAGACTACACATTTGAGAGCAGACCCATCTGTGGTTGGGGCACTTTTCTCTTGGTAAATTAAGACCTTGGTCTGTCTTCTCAAAAATTATCATGAAGCCAGTCTTAGTATATCCTTAGATAACTAAGAAGGTTTATAAATGGGCAAAATAATTTTGTTTAAGGACCACTGGATCCTGTTAGTTATTAATAATAACCCGACAGTTTATAATTGGGCAAAGTAAGCAATCTTAATTAAATCCAATGAAATCAAAGAAAATATTTAAATCCATTACTTAGAAGAAGCCATTTAAAGAGCTGTCAAGACAGACTAATCATGAATATCAAGAATCTTAAATCAAATTAAATCCCATCAGTGTTTAGCCCCCGTCTCCTCTTCAGAAATACATGGTTTATCCATTTGGTGATTAACAGGAGAAACTGTTAGTGTCTTAAGTTACAATAGTATTCCCATATTCCAATAAAATCATGACAACAGTTTTAAATCTCATTCCTTGGCAGTGGCTTAGTTCACTTTCTGTCACCAATCCATGTTGAAGTCTTGGAAGTTTTCCTTGGGTTGGTTTTTTCTTGAGTCCTCTCTGTTCTTCTTAGTTGTTGTGGCAGCTTGCCTGTAGAGATGGACAGGGGAAATTGATGAGTGCTTGTTGTTTTAGCAGATGACTCTGTCGGGGGGAGGGGTGCTCTCTGCAGAGAGTTTTATTTAAATATATAAACTCTTCTTTCTATGTCCATGAAATTATAAGAAAACACACCTCTTTCATGCTTGTTTAGATTCAAAGTTGGTTGCTGTCACTCCATGTCTTCAGGGGCTGGCTTAGATGATATTTTCAGCTTTTGAATAGAATATAGAGCATTTAATGCTCTATATTCTATTATATTATTATTATTATTATTATTATAGCTTTTTAATGAATATAGAGCATTTCTAAATGCATGTGTTGTTCTTGTGATTGGAAATTCCCAGATAATCTTTTAAGTTAGAGTTTAACTTTTTCTTTTTATTCAATCCATTTTCTGAGCTATTTCTTTAAGTTTATTAGTTTGGCAGGAAATTAAATTCGGTTTTCAAAAAGTCCAAGCATTTCTGTTTTCATATATAAAAGATTTTAGTTCTCAAAACAGTCTTCTAAAAATAAATAATTCTTAAAGAGAGTGTTTATCTTAAATAGTTATTAAAGAAGTTGTTTCTTCGTGACAGTTTTGGAGAGATGATTCTTCTGGTCTTCCTGATTTGGGTGAGGGAGTTGTTTAAGCATGCCAATTAATTAATGAATTGCCCATTATTATCAATATTCCATACATAAATGGCTTCTTGTATTGATAATCAGATTAGCAAGGTTATTAGATTTCAGGTTGCTACTTAAAGCATTTTGCCATTTAAATAGCAATGATATTAGGATCTTTGCATTTAGGTAACATATCTGCAAGTATGCATTTCTAAAAGGTGCTTGCCATTTCAACATTTAAAAACAGTTTAAAAAGTTTCCAGGTACACATGTTTTATAGAGTCCTTTAAAGTAGTTATACAAATTATTTCAACAAGGATTTTTTTGTATTCTTTGTGTATGTTAACTTAGAAGTTTTTTTTTATGGAAAGGGTAGGATAGCCTAGATTTAGTGCTGTGATAACACAACCCTACATTCTTTTTTTACAATTAGGTCTTTTCCTAAAACATATTTTACATGGTTGGTTTTCTTGAGATAAGAATTCCATTTGCACCAAACTGATATCTCATACACTAGAGAGGTGTCCTGGTCTACATAAGACACTTCTTCATTCGTTTCTTGACCCAAGTGCCTTAGAGTTATAATCTTGGTTAAATACTTTGTACAAAACACAAATTTGAATAACCAATACACCTTTTAAACATAGCAACAAAGAAAGTAGTATAAAGTTAAAAAAAGGTCAGGTTTAAAATAGAGCTTTTCTGAGTTTGGATATCACTTTTAGGGGTAATAAACATGGTTTTATGGCTATGGAGGGGTTATCTTCAGGATATTTGCTTGTCTCTAGAGTCACAGAAGCAGAAACTTCCTGGAATTTCTTGGATTAGCTTGAACATTTTGTAATATTACTAGCTAAACGTAATATGTATTGTTATATTTTCAAGCATCTTGGCTGTAACTATATCTTAATATTCAGTAGAGACACAGACAAGTTTCTAATGACCTAACTTAAAAAGTTAACTGTTTTATTAATATCACATTTGCGTCAATATTGAGGTTTTTTCTTCATACCACATAGAGGTGCAACATTTCAGTAAGTGAAGTTCAGCAGCGAACAGGGCCAAAACAAAACCTATACATGCCTTAAATCACACTTAAACTCAAAGAACTGTATAATGAGGGATTATGTGACATGTAGTAGAGGTAGATCATCCCAGAGAAAGCTGGTACAATAGAACCTCAGAGTTACGAACTGACTGGTCAACCACACACCTCATTTGTAAGGCTGTGAGTTTGTCACAGAGGTCCTGGAAGTCACGGACTCTGACTTTTTCCAGGACCTCCGTGACTTCTGCAGCAGCCAGTGTGGCTGGCCTGGGGGCCATCTGAGCAGCTCAGGCACCCCCTGGCCAGCTTCACCAGCCCTGCTAGGGCAGGCTTGGGCCACCGCGCCTTCCTTCCCTTGCAGCAGCAGGAGTTTGGGTGTGGGAGGGGGCTTGGGGTTGGGACGTGGGAGGGGATGAGGGCTCTGGGTGGCGCTTACCTCAGGGGTGCTTCCCAGAAGTGGTGACATGTCCCTCCCTCAACTCCTAGGCAGAGGCGTGGCCAGACGGCTCTCCACCTGCAGGCACCACCCTGTAAGTCCCATTGACCGCAATAGGAGCTGCAGAGCTGTCTGGCCATGCCTCTGCTTAGGAGTTGAGGGAGGCACATGTCGCCACTTTCGGGGAGCCATGATGAATCAGGTAGAGAGCCTGCCAGCCACACCAACCCCCACCCCCCAGCACCAGCGTGGGTCCTGGGCCACTCCCCCAACACCCCGAGCACTTGCCGTGCCCCTGGGTTGCCACCCCACCCCGAGCACCTGGGCTGCCCCTCCTCCCAAAATTTAGTCAGGGGGATATAGTACAAGTCATGGACAGGTCACAGGCCATGAATTTTTGTTTACTGCCCATGACCTGTCCACAACTTTTACTAAAATATCCGTGACTAAAATGTAGCCTTACTCATTTGTAAACAAAAGTACACAATCAGGCAACAGAGACCAAAAAAAAAGAAAGAAAAAGCAAATATTGTACAGTACTGTGTTAAACATAAACTATTAAAATAAAGTGAAAGTTTTTAAAAAAGATTTGACAAGGTAAGGAAACTGTTTCTGTGCTTGTTTCATTTAAATTAAGATGGTTAAAAGCAGCATTTTTCTTCTGCATAGTAGTTTCAAAGCTATATTAAGTCAATGTTCAGTTGTAAACTTTTGAAAGAATAACCGTAACATTTTGTTCAGAATTACGAACATTTCAGAGTTACAAACAACCTTCATTCCAGAGGTGTTCATAACTCTGAGCTTCTACTGTACTTGGACTCACTCTTTGTGTATATGATCAATTCTGTGTTTTAAACATTCAGGTACAGTGGTCATTCAAGCCTTTCACATTTAGCTTTTACTCATAACTACAATCAAATTACTCTTTTGGCATTGAGAATTATGCAAAAATATGAATTACCCCATTTTTCTGGTGCAAGGCCAACCCTTTATTGTTCAGACAAAAACATTTTGGCTTGATCTAGCTCATTTTTTTTCTAAACAAAAGTATATCCCTATCTCAGGGTTCTCTTTAGTACCAATTTCCGTGGTACCTAAGTGTTTCTTAAATAAACTAAATCTGTGTGGTAAGATTCTTAGTGAATATCACTTTCCTAGTTATCAAAAGTTTTCCTTGGGGTGTATATTTGTAAGCTTTTTAATATAAATTGTTCTGTTTATGTTGGGAAAAGGTATCTCAAGCAGGAGGATCCTGAAGCATGCCCTAAAGTGGTCAGATAGGATTCCCCTACTCCTTTTGAGAACTTGTTCCAAAGCCAAACCACCTTGACCAAGAATGCTTTATATCCAGCTGGCAAATGCTTCATCCTGGGTTTTGAGCTGCATTGTTTCAGAGGACCAGAGCTGTCTTTAATAATGGAGATATCCCATCTCCTAGAACTGGAAGGGACCTTGAAAGGTCATCGAGTCCAGCCCCCTGCCTTCACTAGCAGGACCAAGTACTGATTTTGCCCCAGATTCCCCTCAAGGATTGAACTCACAACCCTGGGTTTAGCAGGCCAATGCTCAAACCACTGAGCTATCCCTCCCCCCAAATAAAGATATCCTATCTCCTAGAACTGGAAGGGAACTTGAAAGGTCACTGAGTCCAGCCCTCTGCCTTCACTAGCAGGACCAAGTACTGATTTTTGCCCCAGATCCCTAAGTGGCCCCCTCAAGAATTGAACTCACAACCCTGAGTTTAGCAGGTCAATACTCAAACCACTGAACTATCCCTCCCCCCCTTGGTAGGTCCTGGATGGAAATTGTAGTTGTGAAATAAAATACGCTAAAATAAGGAGGAACTATTGCTACTTTCCCTGTCAACATGGAAAATTACAATAATAAAATTTGGTCCTGACCCATTGCTGGTTCTGAAGAGCAGGACGAAGGACATGAACTGGTAATGGAAGCAGAATAGGAGGCAGTGCAGGGACTGAAACGAAGGAATGATGTACTCACTGCAGTCCATCCTACTGAGCGCATAGACTGCCACATTCTGCTCAAGTTACAACATCTGCACTGCTGTCATCTTCAGGCCCAAATATAGAAAGTTGTAGTATTTTAGTCTGAATGTGATGAACGCACAGATCACTGTAGTCAGATCTTCATCTGACAGGGAATGAATGAAGAAGGTATTTCTCACCACTGATGCTCTCCAATGGAGTCATATAGGACCCTAAGTAGCACTTTCACAAACAGTGGGGAGGGGATACTCCTTTGATGGAAGAGGAATTCAATACATTTCTTAGTTCTTCAAAGCGATTGCCTGTTAGAACCAGCTTCAGTCTTGCGCAGAATTAGTTTGAGCCAGTTCTTCACTCAAGTGCTAATCTTTTGTAGGCACTTTAGCATTTTTTCGACATCATAGTCAATTTCTTTTTTTGCGGCCCTGACACATTTAGGAGTACTAATGAAATGCATACAACTCCATTATTTTTGAAGTAGCTTCACATTTTGTTATACATATTTTACAGATTTGTGCGTAGCTTTTGAGATGGAAAGACTAGCAGCTGTGCAGAAAAATGATTAGCAGTGAGAAAGGTGCTGACACAGGCAAAAGATATGAGGCCCTGAAACAGAGAGAAGGAGGCTGTGAAGACCAAAAACCAAACAACACGTCCATGCGATTGAAACCATTTTACAAAGCATGTCTTGGGCTATGTCGACAATAAATCATTTATAGCGGCACGGCTGCACCTATGCAGCTTCACCACTGTAGCGCTTCTGGTGAAGACCCTCTAAGCTGACAGGAGAGAGCCCAGGAGAGAAAAGAGGGTAAGGAACAAGGAAGTCTGTTTGCTTTTCCATTTAAGTGAAAATGGTTTCTCACAACCATCTACAACCAAGTAAGGTGGTGGCAAATAAACCTACATTGCTGCACTTTGTTGGAAATAATTTTTGAAGAACAAAGTGTAATATCTGCAGGTATTAGAGCTGGTCAGAACATGCCAACAAAAATAGTTTGATTTTTTTTTTTAAAAAGAAAAGGCGATTTCATGAACACCTTCTGCAATTTCCCCTCTTGGCTCAGCTTCCAACCAGCTTTACTGAATATACTGCTAAAACAGAACAGCGTTTCCACTGTGTAACTTGAGGTGGGCATCCAAAAAGTAGAGTTAATGTCCTTTAGGGGAGTTTGATTAATTGCTTGAGAATGCTTTTTTTTTTTTTAACCTATAATCTGGTGCACATTTGCCCAAACCAAAGATGAAAAAATTTGCCCTACAGAAATGTTAAGTGACACTGGGTTAAGTCATTTTTGGCAGGGATGATAAAGTAGTATCCAAAGAGGGGAATAGACTTCATCAGAAGCTGGGAAATTGTCCCAATCTTCCAATTAGTGTAGCAGTGTCATTTTAACAAGAAAATCTAGGGAGTCTTTGATGGCTTGCTCCCGTACAAGACGTGTTTTCTGTTTGCTGGCTTCTGTAACTTGTACTGTGTGTGTATAAAATGAAACAGATATTGCTGTATATAATATTTATCCATCATCATCTACAAAGTCTTCCCACTCTATTTAGGAACTTAATGACCCATGGCATGATTTATTGATCCATGCACCTTTTCTGCCACAATGACTGCTTTATAGTTGCATTTAGAAACTTGAACAGAGAATGAATTAATTTCACCTCATTAATACAAATCAGTTTTCCAAGGCTACTGGCTCTTTATTCAGTGCAGAAGTCAGACGTGTTTTGCTAATAATCTGGACCCCCACGTGTGTTTGTTTTCAATTTTCATGTCACCTGCTAGTTAAATGGGGATCGGTTGTTTGATTGGCTCCTGGTGCCTCTCTTTATTTGTTCTACAGAAAACTTACTTTTTGGTTTCATTGTCTGTCTTTGGAAGTCTAAGTACTAGTGTCCCTGGTCTGCAACTACTATTGCTTTACTGTTATGCCAGAGTGTGCTTGTCTGCCCTTTTCCCTGAAGGAGGCTACTGGAAGCCAAGAAGGGCGTTGTTAGTGTGGCCTTAGCAATCGGTGCCGCTGTATATTACTTGGTCTCTTTACACAGGATGAACCTGGTTGATTGGAGTAATATTACTGGGTCAGTGACAGCTGTACTTAAGAGAAAAATCCGCGACCAGAACGTGTCTGTAGCAAAAACTTTGTGCAAGTGTTGCATTGTGGTGCAGGGCAATTATATAGTGGGAACGATGTTCTCTCACTTCCAGCTTACCCAGTTTAGTGTTTCACTAGTGAGCAAGCTGCTGATTTAGGAACCTTTTTCACAAAGTGTTGCTAATGAACAAAAGGCATCACCAGCATACAATATATGAGCTCCCCTTTCTCCTTTGCCTACGGGGTTTTTATTTCTCAGGTGTCCCTAGGGTCTTGAATTTTTGGCTTTCCCATCTTTTAAGCTTCCATGTAAGTGATATCCTTAAATCCTTACAAAAAGTTCTCTCAATGGGAGTCTAGACCTAACATTATCCCAGGAGCTTATTCATTCTACTTGCATCAGTAGCATTCATCAGCAATGATACAGAGACACAGAAGTTGGCAGTGACTCAAGGGCAAGGAGTCATTTTTCTAATCAATGTCCCTTCAAAAAATCATGTACTACTCACGTCTAGAAACACAGTAGAAATCTACTTTGCTTTGCTCTACTTAACATCCAATCTATTCTCTAGAAAGCGAAGAACAACTTAGATTTGCTGTGCCTCATGCAGATTTGACATGGTGCCACATGAATTGTTAAGGTTATCAAAAACATGCCCCTGGAACTCATTTAAATAACCTCTGCACCCTTTGAGAGGCAGGACAGATTGGTTCATATCTGACTTTCATGTCTTTTATTTTTTGGATCCGCTTTTTAATACAGTGGTTTATGTTGTCTTCCAATAAACATCTCCTTCACCTATTACTCTGGTGATTAACTGCTGAATGGTTCCTTTATCATAGATCTCTCTGAACACGTTACAGATCTTGCAATAATAAACTGTGTTTATCAATCACATTCTTACACATGATCTTTATATGTGTGTTGACAAGATCTTTCTTGTAATGACTTCCTAATTCAAAATAATTTCTTCCATAAACTAATCATAGTATCGAACATTTCTCGGTATGTGATTTTTTTTTTCTTTTCCCTCCTAACTACTCTCTTCACTAACACTACTCCACCATACCCCATTATCAGGAATAACTTATTACTCTCAGACATGTTCTCACCTTGTAGGTTATTGCCTTTTATTGAAAGCATTACCTGAATGAGTCATCACTTCCTATCGACAGTGCTATTGACTTGTATAGTTCTACTGTGTCCAGTATTCCCGATAAAATTGCTCTGCTATGCAGCCATGGTGCATGCTAGAACACCATTCATTTTTGGACCTCAGAGACTTAAGTCAGAGATCTCTAGAGAATAATTATATAATTTTAAGACTGTTGCCTCAGTTCCCCTAAAAATCAACCCATGGTCCCCCTTGTATTAGTTTTATTATGATGCCGCTGTTGCGTCAGATAGAAAAGAGATGGAGCTTATCCACACATGCACATATTCACTGCATTCATACCCTCATGCATCCACACACTTACACAGGTGGAGAGTTCCCGGAGACAGCATGGAAGCTGAGAAGCCACAGCGTGGTAGATCTGGTGTGTCCGCCTGCAGTCATGAATCCAGGCTGGTGAGCAGGTCAAGGAGCAGCAGCTTGTGTGCATGCCTTCTTCCTTTTTCTGGAACTGAGTGGCTCCTGTCATGTACACTGAGGTTCTTCTTCTGTGCATGTCACCGAGAAGCATTCCCAGACCAGTTTCTTTCATGCATACCAGGTTCTTCTTTTCTTTATAGCACCCCATGATTGCCTTCTCAAGGCAGATTACATCAGGCACCCCTGTCTCTGGGCTCTTTTCTCTTTGCAGTTCCTCTCCGCCCAGTCCCACATACACTCCCTTGTTCACACTCCCTTATCTTCCCCACACACTCCCTCATTCACACTCTCTGATTGCATGATGGGATATTACAAAGCTTGGAAGTTCATACAAGTGGTAACATGAAAAGGTTATAGAGCTCACAAAGGTTACAGAACTTAAAAGGCTATGTTAACAATAGCTGAAGTTACAAAGTCTGCAAAAAGGATGCAGAACTTAATGATACAAGTTACAGATCTTACAATCGTATTTGAGCGAGGCTTTACATAACAAAGACCGGAAGATTTATATTTCAAAAAGGTCTATCTTTAGAACTATTAATGCATCATTATTTTAACATATTAGTTCTATTAAGAACAGATTTGTAAACTGATTTCTTAAAGAACAAAGTCAATCTCAATTCACTGATTCAGATGGTGTCTAAGAGACACATGATGGAAATGGTGCAGGATTGCACTACAATATAGGACCTCCAGGAGGTCCCATTGAAGTGATCCAATGTACCTGTCAAATTTACCAAAAATAAACTAAGATTCCAGCAGGAGCATGGTCCAAGGAAGAGCTATTGCTACTTTCCCTGTCAACATGGAAGGCTGGTGGGGTCCATGCAAGGGATTTTGGCCCCTCTTTTCCCCTTTTTTCTTTAGTAGAAGTAGTCTAGACTGCCATTAAAACATAGGCAAAACATTTTCAGTAAGCCAACTTTTCTTCTGTTGTCCATGTTTTCTTTATATTTCAGCATCTTTCTTCTTTCGTTCTTAATGACTCAGCTTTCCTGAAAACTCACTTTCTCTCTTTTATTTTTTTTAATCTGACGTTGAGTGTTCAGGTAATTGAATCTACACATGTAAATGGGAGCAGGGCTGGATTAATCTTCTGTGGGCTTGGCGCCAAACATATTTGTGGGCCCCCTCCCATGGGAGCAATGGAATATGGCGTGGGGGGGTCGGTCCCCAGTTCGAGGAGCCAGCCAGGGGCAATGGGGCATTGTAAGGCAGGGGCAGCCCCATCTGCCCAGTGCGAGGGCACTGTTTACAAACTGGCAGCCACCAGATGCACACTGGCCCACCCAGCCCTGTGCTGCCAGTGTGCCTCACCACGCAACACCACCACCCAGCACCCCTGTACCTGCTATGCCCAGCACCCCCACACACACAAATGTACAGCACCCTGCACACCACCACCTGCCCAGCGCCCCCCCACCCTCAGCCCCACCACATCTTCCTAGTACACCACATACAACCCCTACTCCCTAGCGCTCCAACACGCACAGATCTCCCTCCTGCCCGCGCCCAATGTCCTTTCCCACAGCCCCACCACCACAACTACACAGCGCCTCACATAAACCCACCACTGGCCAGCACCCCAACATGCACAGATCTCCCTCACCCCCACTACCCAATACTCTTCCCCACAGCCCCACCACTACAGCTACAGACCCCCCCCAACAGACCCCCACTGCTTAGCACCCCAAAATACACAATCCTCCCCCACTGCCCCGCATCTCCCACCCCCTTACAGCCCAACATCCCCCCCACAGACCCACTCCGCCACACCCTGCCCCGCCCCCCCATCCCTGCTAAGCCAACACAGAGCAGGGATCCTGCCTCTCAGCACAGTGCTAGGGGGCAGGACAGCTGAAGCTTGGGAGCACAGAGCAGCCCTGGGCCCCACCAGTCCTACCCGCCTGGCGCTGGTGGTGCCCGTGGCAGAAGAGATGTTTCCTTGCATGGGCAGGGGTGGAGGGAGAGGCAGTCACCAACTTCCCCAGCCCACCACTTCCACAGTGGAGCCCAAAGCAGACAGTCACCGGCCCAGAGCGGCAGCGGCTGATGTCTCCTCTCCGCCGCTGGCAGAGATGGGGTGGAGAGAAGCCCTTAGTTGGCTGCCAGCTGAGAGGAGAAAGCAGTGGGTGAGGGTGAGGGGCCAGAAGGCAGGGAGTAGCCAGCTGGTGGGCCCAAGGGCAGAGAGAAGCCCTGGATCGGCCAAGAGCAGTGGGGGAGAGAGCTGTGGGGTGGAGAGAATCCAGCTGCTCCAAGGCTGAGACCTCTTTTGAGCATGGGCCTGGTGCCATGGTAAACCCAGTATTGAATGGGAGTGTGGACAAGGAAACTAGACCCCTCCTGATACCAGCAGGCAGAGCTAATCCTTTGCACATGAATCATACAGAATAGGGAGTCAGGCACCTCCATGGATCCATTCCCTTCTTTTCCTATGTCCCATGGAGTGTGTTCTGCAGGGATTCCAAAGGGACCATGGGGCTTCTGTGAAGGTCCCACAACCTGTTGTATGTGGAGCAAATGCCACTCCACTAGCAGAACAATGTAGGGTAATCTCCTGAGAGATTCTTGAGAGTTTATCCCCTCCAGCTAGAGTTCCCATAAGAGGAGGCCATCTGGGCTAGCTTGCGTGATCAGCTAGACTCTGTAGCTGTCTAAACACCTGTTTGCAGAGGTACATACATACCCACCAAGCATAAACACACACAATTTGTGAATTTAGGTGCTATTTTCTGAAAAATTAGCCCTTTAAAATTGGAATCTAAGCCTGATCTGCAGAAATCTGATTGGACTGAGATATTCTGCTCAGGTATCTGATGTGGAAATTTATCTGTTTGACAGAAAGCAGCTGGTAGTAACCAAAACTACATGGTGGCTCAAACTAAAAGGCCATATCATTAACATTTTTTTTCTGACCATTTGATCCACTAATGGCACATGAATGAATTAGTCATACCTCCAAGCATGTGACCAAATTCGTGACTTTGGCCTACACCCTCAAAAGTATTTAGACACCTGTCATTGATGGTGACCTTGCACCAAAACTGCCATTCTGAAGGTTTGCGATGACCTCTTACTGCCAACTTATAGAAGGTTTACATTATATGTTACTACTACTTGACCCCTGGCCTTGGAGTAATTTAGGACAGAAAATGATCTGTCTGACCTTGCTCTTTTAGTGATGTCTGCCAATTTCCCTGCCTAAGGCAGGAATATCCCACATTAGGGGAATGTTATCCTATTCTGTTCTGTTCTATATAGGGTTTTGTGCTGTGCTCATCAACATAGTATGGGAGCGCCTTCCACTAGTGCATTAAGCCCAAGAACTTCCAATTCTCTCCCACCAGCTCCTGCTTCCCTCAGACCTATTCTAGTTTTCTCCCTTGAAGAATAGTTCTAGAGGAGTCTATGGGTATGTTTACACTATGAAATTAGGTCGAATTTATAGAAGTCAATTTTTTAGAAATCGATTTTATACAGTCGATTGTGTGTGTCCCCACTTAAGGCCATTAACTCGGCGGAGTGCGTCCACAGTACCAAGGCTAGCGTCGACTTCTGGAGCATTGCATAATGGTAGCTATCCCACAGTTCCCGCGGTCTCCACTGCCCATTAGAATTCTGGGTTGAGATCCCAATGCCTGATGGGTCAAAAACATTGTCGCAGGTGGTTCTAGGTACATGTCGTCAGGTGCCCTCCCCGCTTCCTCCCCCTGTGAAAGCAATGGCAAACAATCGTTTTGAGCCTTTTTTCCCGGGTTACCCATGCAGACACCATACCTGGGTGCTGGCAGACATGGTACTGCATTGCTACACAGCAGCAGCTCATTGCCTTTTGGCAGCAGATGGTGCACTACGATTGGTAGCCGTCATCGTCGTCTCCTAGGTGCTCTTTTAGCCAACCTCAGTGAGGTCAGTCAGGGGTGCCTGGACATAAATGGGAGTGACTCCAGGTCATTCTCTTTTTTAGTTTCATCTCATGAAGATTCAGTCCTGCCTGCAGTCATACTGCACCATCTTGTGTCGAGTAGCCAGGAGACGACGATGGCTAGCAATCGTATTGCACCGTTTTCTGGTGAGCAGCCAGGAGATGACAATGGCTAGCAATCGTATTGCACCGTTTTCTGGTGAGCAGCCAGGAGATGACGATGGCTAGCAGTCATACTGCGTTGTCTTCTGGCGAGCACCCAGAAGATGATGATGGCTAGCAGTCATACTGCACCATCTTCTGGTGAGCACCCAGGAGACTATGATGGCTAGCAGTCATACTGCACCATCTGCTGCCAGCCTAAGATGTATAAGAGAGATGGAGTGGATCAAAACAAGAAAGAGACCAGATTTGTTTTGTATTCATTTGTATTCATTTGCTCCCTCCCCTCCCTCCATGAATAGTGGGGGGGAGGGATAGCTCAGTGGTTTGAACATTGGCCAGCTAAACCCAGGGTTTTGAGTTCAGTCCTTGAGGGGGCTATTCTGTGTGACAGCTGTGTGTGTTTCTCCTTGATAAACCCCCCCCATTTGTTGATTTTAATTCCCTGTAAGCCATGTTGTCAGTCGCCCCTCCCTCCATCAGAGCAATGGCAGACAATCGTTCTGTGCCTTTTTCCAGTGCAGACACCATAGCATGGCAAGCATGGAGCCCACTCAGATCACCAAAGCAATTATGAGCACTGTAAACATCATGTGCATTATCCTGCAGTATATGCAGAATCAGAACCTGCAAAAGCAAAACCAGGTGAAGAGGCGACAGCAGCGTGGTGACAAGAGTGATGGGGACATGGACACAGATTTCTCTCAAAGTACGGGGCCCGGCAATGTGGACATCATAGTGTTAATGGGGCAGGTTCATGCTGTGGAACGCTGATTCTGGGACCGGGAAACAAGCACAGACTGGTGGGACCGCATAATGTTGCATGTCTGGGACGATTCCCAGTGGCTGTGAAACTTTCGCATGCGTAAGGACACTTCCATGGAACTTTGTGACTTGCTTTCCCCTGCCCTGAAGTGCAAGAATACCAAGATGAGAGCAGCCCTCACAGTTCACAAGCAAGTGGCGATAGCCCTCTGGAAGCTTGCAATGCCAGACAGCTACCGGTCAGTCAGGCATCAATTTGGAGTGGGCAAATTTACTGTGGGGGCTGCTGTGATCCAAGTAGCCAACGCAATCAAAGAGCTGCTGATATCAAGGGTAGTGACTCTGGGAAATGTGCAGCTCATAGTGGATGGCTTTACTGCAATGGGATTCCCTAACTGTGGTGGGGCAATAGACGGAACCCATATCCCTATCTTGGCACCGGAGCACCAAGGCAGTGAGTACATAAACCGAAAGGGGTACTTTTCAATGGTGTTGCAAGCACTGGTGGATCACAAGGGACGTTTCACCAACATCAATGTGGGATGGCTGGGAAAGGTACATGACGCTCGCATCTTCAGGAACTCTGGTCTATTTCAAAAGCTGCAGCAAGGGACTTTCTTTCCAGACCAGAAAATAACCCTTGGGGGTGTTGAAATGTCTATAGTTATCCTTAGGGACCCAGTCTACCCCTTAATGCCATGGCTCATGAAGCCATACAGAGGCAGCCTGGACAGTGGTCAGGAGCTGTTCAGCTATAGGCTAAGCAAGTGCAGAATGGTGGTAGAATGTGCATTTGGACGTTTAAAAGCACGCTGGCGCAGTTTACTGACTCGGATAGACCTCAGCAAAACCAATATTCCCATTGTTATTACTGCTTGCTGTACGCTCCACAATATCTGTGAGAGTAAGGGAGAGATGTTTATGGCGGGGTGGGAGGTTGAGGCAAATCACCTGGCCACTGATTATGCACAGCCAGACACCAGGGCAGTTAGCAGAGTACAGGAGGGCGCGGTGCGCATCAGAGAAGCTTTGAAAACCAGTTTCATGACTGGCCAGGCTACGGTGTGAAAGTTCTTCTTCTTTCTCTTTGATGAAACTCCCCTCCCCCTTGGTTCACTCTACTTCCCTGTAAGGTAACCACCCTCCCCTCCCACCTTTGATAACCACTTGCAAAGGCAATAAAGTCATTGTTGCTTCACATTCATGCATTCTTTATTAATTCATCACACAAATAGGGGGATAACTGCCAAGGTAGCCCGGCAGAGGTGGGGGAGGAGGGAAGGACAAGGCCAGACTGCACTTTAAAACTTATTGAATGCCAGCTTTCTGTTGCTTGGGCAGTCCTTTGGGGTGGAGTGGTTGGGTGCTCGGAGGCCCCCCCACCGCATTCTTGGGCGTCTGGGTGAGAAGGCTATGGAACTTGGGGAGGAGGGTGGTTGGTTACACAGGGGCTGTAGTGGCGGACTGTGCTCATGCTGCCTTTCCTGAACCTCAACCATACACCGGAGCATATTAGTCTGTTCCTCCAGAAGCATCACCATTGCCTCTTGCCTTCTGTCAGCAAGCTGACGCCATCTATCATCTTCAGCCGGTCACTTATTATCTTCAGCCCCCACCTGTTCTCGCGTTCATATTGTGCTTTCCTGGACTCTGACACTGTCTGCTTCCATGCATTCTGCTGTGCTCTTTCAGTGCGGGAGGACTGCATGAACATTTCATCACGAGTGCGGTTTATTTGCCTTCTAATCATCACTAGCCTCTGGGAAAGAGAAGATAGTGTGAGTGTTGAAACATTTGCAGCTGGTGGAGGGAAAAAAGGGAGAGTGGTAGTTAAAAAGACAAATTTTAAAGAACAATGGGTAGACTCTTTCATGGTATACCTTGCTGTTAACATTACACAGCACATGTGCTTTCGGTACAAGGTCGCATTTTGCCTCTTATTGAGGGTATGCCGGTTTGGTGTGAGAGATCATTCATGCAGGGCTGGGCAACAGAATTCGGCTTTCGGGCAGCCATGGTAAGACACAGTCTTTTGGCTTCTTTAACCTTCATAACATATGGGAATGGTTTGAAAAAGCAGTGCCCGCATTTCCCATACCAAGCAGCCATTGGGTTGGCCATTTAAAATGGGTTGGCAATTTAAAAGGAGGGGCTGTGGTTTTTGGGTTAACGTGCAGCACAAACCCAACTAACCCCTCTCCCCCCCACACACACACCCAATTCTTTGGGATGATCGCTTCACCCCTACCCCCACTGCATGGCTAACAGCGGGGAACATTTCTGTTCAGCCACAGGCAAACAGCCCAGCCGGAACAGGCACCTCTGAATGTCCTCTTAATAAAATCAACCTATTTCAACCAGGTGACCATGAATGATATCACTCTCCTGAGGATAACACAGAGAGATAAAGAACGGATGTTGTTTGAATGCCAGCAAACACCGGGACCATACGCTGTGTTATGCAATGATTCCAGACTATGTGCTACTGGCCTGGCATGGTAAAGTGTCCTACCATGGAGGACGGAATAAGGCTGCCCTCCCCAGAAACCTTTTGCAAAGGCTTTGGGAATATATCCAGGAGAGCTTTATGGAGATGTCCCTGGAGGATTTCACCTCCATCCCCAAAGATGTTAACAGACTTTTCCAGTAGCTGTATTGGCCGGGAATGCCACGGCAAATTAATCATTAAACACGCTTGCTTTTAAACTATGTATAATATTTACAAAGGTACACTTACCAGAGGTCCCTACTTCGCCTGGTGGGTCTGGGAGGCAGCCTTGGGTGGGTTCGGGGGATACTGGCTCCAGGTCCAGGGTGAGAAACAGTTCCTGGCTGTCGGGGAAAACGGTTTCTCTGCTTGCTTGCTGTGATCTATCTTCAACCTCCTCATCATCATCTTCCTTGTCCCCAAAACCCGCATCCCTGTTGCGTGCTACTCCATTGACGAAGTCAAAGCACAGGGTTGGGGTAGTGGTGGCTGCACCTCCTAGAATGGCATGCAGCTCATCATAGAAACGGCATGTCTGGGGCTCTGACCTGAAGAGGCCGTTTGCCTCTCCGTTTTTTTGGTAGGCTTGCCTCAGCTCCTTAAGTTTCATGCGGCACTGTTGCGGGTCCCTGTTACAGCCTCTGTCCTTCATGCCCTTGGAGATTTTTTCAAATGTTTGGGCATTTTGTCTTTTGGAATGGAGTTCTGATAGCACGGATTCATCTCCCCATACAGCGATCAGATCCCATACCTCCTGTTTGGCCCATGCTGGAGCTCTTTTGCGATTCTGGAACTCCATCATGGTCACCTCTGCTGATGAGATCTGCACTCACCTGCAGATTGCCATGCTGGCCAAACAGAAAATTAGATTCAAAAGTTCGCGGGCTTTTTCCTGTCTATCTGGCCAGTGCATCTGAGTTGAGAGCGCTGTCCAGAGCGGTCACAATGGAGCACTCTGGGATAGCTTCCGGAGGCCAATACCGTCGAATTGCGACCACACTACCCCAAATTCGACCCGGCAAGGTCGATTTCAGTGCTAATCCCCTTGTAGGGGGAGTAGTACAGAAATCGATTTTAAGAGCCCTTTAAGTCGAAAAAAAGGCTTAGTCGTGTGGACAGGTGCAGGGTTAAATCAATGTAATGTTGCTAAATTCGACCTAAACTCGTAGTGTAGACCAGGGCTATATGTTTCTTGGTGTGCAGTAAGGACTTTATAAGTACAGGGGAATAGAGCAGAGGTGTGTGCACAATAGGTAAAAACCTACCAGAGCTAGTCAATTTAACCTGTCCTGGAGACTCCGCACAATGAGAAATCTGCTGGAGAAGCTGCAGGAGTGGAAAACAGAACAAGGAAAGGGAAGAATGAGACAAAGGAGGGAGACAGAAGAAGAGGACAACAATAAGATGGAGAAAGAAGCTATGGATTCAGAAGAGGGAAATGTGCAGAAAAGAGGCAAGTCAAAGGATAGAAGATTGTTACTAATGGATAAAGAAGAAAACTGAAGTATTTGTATCACTGATACCTGTTGTCATCACAGAAGCAGCACCATCACCAGGTAATCTGCACATTGCAGCCCACTCCGCTCTTTAAGATCAATACTGCCTGAAACACGCAGGGCCAAAGTAGACAGCCAAACCCTAACAGAGTTCCTCACTCTGCTTAACACTTGGTAGTTCTACTCTGAGCCTCTGCAGGAGAACTGATGATCAGTGAAGGTAAAGGGCCTTTGTACCACTTAAATTCCTCACAGACCTTGTACAATTCACATTGTGCTAGATTCTGATACCTTCCTCTGTGTGTGGTCCCACCGCAGTCAATAAGATAACTCATGGAGAAAGGCGTTACTCATCATAACTAATGGATCAGAATCTGGCCCAGTGAGAATAAGGGTGGCAGAATCTTCCCTTAAGTGCTAAAATATTATAAAGTGCTTCAGGAACACCAGACAATATGGGCTATACATCTGCAATGTATGATGAGTTAAGACATGCAATACATAGAACACTAGTCAACAATGGTCAATGTTAATGGTTTACATTGTCCTCTTAAAGCTTCCTATTTCTCCAGTTTATAAAGGACTAAGATACAGTTTCCTAAGATATAATGGCAGTTGAATAGAATGTTGTCACAGACAATAGCCTCTGACTGCTAGATGAACACCAAGAGGAAGCAGGGGCATTTGTTAAACACTAACATTTTGGCAAAGCCACGTAAATGATGTTTAAAGTAGAATTTTTTTTCCCTATGATGCATCTGTCTTAAAGATTTGGGGCCAGATTGTGACATCCTTATTCATGTTGAATTCAATGGGATTACTCCATCAGTAAGGCCCTATGTGAATAAAGGTATCAATAACTGGCCCTTTTTTGGTACTGTACCAGGAATTGGAAGGGCATTGTTCCTGTTTTTCTGCAGGTGTTATGACTTTTCCTTTCCATTATTTGTAATATGTTCTCAGACACTTCCAAGTTAAACTTCATCTCCCACCAAACTTCTCTTTCCTTCTGGTGAATAATCTTCTCTCTCTCTTTCTTTCTCACTAATGAAGCATAAACCCACAGAGCTCTTTGCTGATCTTCATAGCTCAATACAATGAGGTTCACAGCTCTGGAAACTACCAGGTTGTTTTCTTTGAAGTTGTCACATATTCGTTTTGATGTACCCCACCAAAATGGTGGCATGGTTTATTTTATTTTTCTGATTGGAATTTCTCAGTAACAAAATAACAAAGTAGTAGGTTAATTTAAAACTGGCAATAAATAAGTTAGCCACTAGAGGATAACATGAGAATAAGAATGCACAAACACACTCTCACTCATTCTGACTTAATTTAGAAATGTCAGTGTTGTAGCTGTGTGGTGATAGGTAGCCACAACAGAACAACATCATTCTCTCCTGAGCAGATCACAATAGAAGTCAGTAGTGCATAGGCTGTGTAGGAGACCAACAGATACTCAAATGTGAAATATTGTAGACATTATTTCAGAATCTAAAAAATGTAAGACTGCAAAGTTGTGTCAGGAGAGCAGATTGCATTGCTTGTAATGGACTTCTGAGTGAAAGGCTAGTGGGGACAAAAAATGAGTTGTGGAACAAAGGATAAAGTGGTGGAGGCTCTCAAACAGGGAAGTTAGTCTGAGATTTAAGGATGAGGTTCTACAAGGTTGGACAATGGCCAAACTGGTGGTGATGACACCAATGAGACTTGTGGGGGAAATATCCAAACATATTACAAGAAGTGCACAAGCTGCTTGTGGCCAAATGAAAGATGGAAAACTTCCTGGCAAGGATCCCTGGTGGTGGTGCAATGATATGGAGGAGGCAATAAAGAAGGGAAGGTTTAAGCAATGGTGGAAAGTTATGAGGAACACAAGCTGGTAAAGAGAACTGTGAAAAGAATGATTGCAGAAGCTAAGTGTCAGGCACTTACAGCCTTTATATGCAGGACTACTAATGAAGGAAAGGGAAAAAGGAAGATCAGCTAAAATTAGACAAAGAAACACAGAAGAGTTTGAAGCTGGGAAGTGTGTGAAATAGGAAAACAGAAGATTACTAGTGAAAGACAGTGAAATCCTAAGGAGGTTGCAGCAATTTTATGAGCAACTGCTCAATGAGGAGATTGCAAAGAAACCATCGAGGGAAATTATGCACAAGCAACAATCTCACAAGACCTATCACCATAGTGGACTCAGATAGTGCTAAAAATGATGCAATGTGGGAAGGCAGAGGGACTGGACAGTGTACCAAAGAAGACACATAAAGTATTAGGCCCTGAGGGAGTGGTGGTGATAATGATGACAAATAACTTTTTCAGCTTTTTCCATACTGGAAAAATGTCCAACAAATGGAAATAAAACACAGTGGTTCCTATCTCTAAGCATGAAGAGGATGTGCAAAAATGTAGTAATTAGCACCCATCAACTTAATGGGTCACATGATGAAATATCGGCACAAAATTATCGAGAAAAGACTTCAGAAGGAGCTTCGGCATCAAGTAAACAACAACCAAATTATATAGTCTAGTGATCTGAACTATGTGTGAAAATGTGACGAGCTTTTTGCTTGTTCATTACTTGAAATTTATGTTCTGACTGAGTCAAAAAACAGGCTTATAATATTTTTCAGCCACTCAGAAATCAGCTTATTCATGAAAACTCTTTTTTAAAAATATCTGCTGTTCTTTTTGAATAGACTACTTTGGCAGAAATTTTGTTTTGTAACTTAAGAGATTCTTACCAGCGTGTATATATACAAACTCTGATTTATAATGTTGTGTAACAAACATTCTGCAAATCAAAGCTAACAACCACTAGGAATTCTCAGACCTATTATTATCTTAGCCCTACAGAATATAGACTCTAAGATGCACTTTTGCTCAGCTATAAAATGACTACAGATATGATTTGTACTGTATCAGAGAAATGCTACAGATCCAAGGCCAGCTTGTCATCTTTCCAAAGGGAAAACCCATGGGAGAAGGGGATTAAGAAGAAAACCAGTCAATTCTTCAGTCAGTGGGAGTGAGGTTTGCCATCCCATAGAATGGGCGAGAATGCAGCATCCAGAACTTGCAATTCTGGTTGTATCTACTAGAGGTCAGGGTCTTCTACCCAGAGGCCCTGCACTTCTGCAGTGCTTCTCAGCCCTCTATAGTTCATTTTCCCCCTATACCCACCCTCGTTCCCTGTCAACCTGATCCTTCCAGACTCACTGTTGCCATACAGAGCGTTACACTTGATGCTACTGAGCTATCCCTCCCCCCCTGTCTTAACTTCTGAGTGGATTCTCAATGTTTTGCATGCAGTTCCTTAGTTCTAGTGTTACCAGAAGATTTTGATTCAATTCTACTAAGGCAGCGATGTTACTTAGAAACAATGTTTTTAATTTAAAACCTTTATTTCCAATGTATCTATTCTGGTATTAAAGGTTGTGGCCTGCCCTAAGGGATTTTCCGGGGAAAGCCGCAGCTAGCCAACTTTCCCTTGAAAGACACAGATACAGCCCTCAGATCAAGAATAGGCAACAAGCAATACATTCTTCAAAAACAAAAATGATATTTATCTAGAGATAGAGATAAAGATAAAAGTAGAGCTAGAAGTAATAGTTACAGTATAAACATGGAGCGGTGCGGCAAATAAAGATAACACTACAATTACAGTTTCAATTAACTCTACCACATATAACAATATAATAATTCACTTAATACTCTATTCAGTATAACAATACAGCATTTACACATGTAACAATATATTAAACTAAGCATCCAACAAGTGCTGATGAGGCAGTTATTAGCTGGGTAAGGAGATCTCATTCAGACCACAGGCACCCAGCTTTATTTACACTCGAAACCCATATGCTCAAGGATGTTAAATAGAAAAAGATTTGAACTTATAGAGGCTTCTCTAAATTCCTTCTGTATTGTCTAAAAGAGGTCCTTCTGCTCTGTCTGAGACTAGGGTATGGTGCTTAGGGAGCATGGTCTGGTTGTGGGCTGTGAGCTGCTGCCTGCCCGGTTGCTCACTGTGCCTCCTCCTGAGGTAAAGTGTCTCTTCCTGCTGGTCAGAGGCAGCAGCAGTCATTGCCGGGGTAACCCTGGAACCCTGCTTGGGCTGCTGCGGCTGTAGCTATCTTTCGGGCAGCCTCTCCTTTGCTAGGTTCCGCTGCTGCTGCTGCCATCATTCCGGAAGCACCTTCTTTCTTCTGGGTGTCCTGCAGCATTCCTCTCTCTTGCTTGTCCCTATCCCTACAGAGTTTTAGCCTGCTGGCTGCTGCCTTTATATATGATTTACAGCTCATTAACATAATTTATGATTGTAATTCGACCAATCAGTTTACAGCTGAGCGTAGTACATAATTTATGATGGCCAATCAGCTTGCAGCTCTTCTATGATGTCACCTCAAGTCACGTGTACTTACATGTGACAGAGGCCCCATTCACTTCTATGGGCTCAATGTATTCCAATGGGATTTTTCAGCTGACCTCTGGATGAACCCTAGCTACTTCCTGTTTGGAAGTCCCATTTGTTTCCATGGGCTACAATGTATTCCTACGGGGTTTTGCCAAGTCATTCTCCACGGGAAGTGGAATTTATCGCATCACAAGGAGTAAAATTATTACATCATATGCAATGGACCCCGACGAGCCCTCGAGATGGAATTTCCCATTCTATTACTTACATCACCCTATAACTACCATTACTAGATTCTCTATTTTAAACTATTGTTAATTTTTATCTAATTAAAGCCTTATTCTTAAAATTAATTACTGTTCTAAGCATGTTAAAGGGTCCTGAAACTATCACCTCTCCTTATATGTCCAGTTAAGTGAATTATAATTTCGGCAAACTTAAACTCTGAGGTTTTTCATCTCTTGTCATACTAGTACTGTGGCAATGAAATCTCAGAGACCTACACACTTACAGACCCTCTTGGACTCATTACTAGAAAGTGTATATCTTTAACTCTGAAATGCAAATGCTTTTTCTTAACCAATATGAAATTATTCTGTTACAGTTAAATGCATCCAATGGAGCAATTTAGATAGGAACAACTGGTAATATACCAGAACACAGTTCTCTGAAAAATCAATGGAGACCTCTCTGGTGTATTGATTAGCAGACTAGTATCCATATTACCAGAGAATACAGAGTAATTTAAGCAAAGGAAAAAGAATAGAAATGGATCAATATTAATAGTTAAGCTGGATGGCATGCCGTAAGAAATTTAAATTGATTTTGGACCCTTTTGAGTAAATAGGTCTCTAGGAAGATCACATTGTAGATCTGAAGTGGAAAACAAAGGGAATACTTTATTTTAAAGTGTCCATTCTAAAATTGTTTAGAAACTTCCTTTAAAAAAAATCAAAACCTTCTCTAGGTCCCCTGGTATTTTTTGTTTTGTTTTGGTTGTGGCTTTTTTTTTTTTTTTCATAACCTAGTAAAAAGAAACACAGATAATATATTGAAAGTGACAACTTCATATTAAAAAGGAAGTGTCCATTCAGTTGTACCATAGGAAATCCATTTTTGGGGGGGGGGGATCAGTATTACCTTTATATTGCGTACTGAAGAAAAGGCTTAACATTAATATTGTATTGAAACTGCTGGTTCTTTCTCGGGTCATTCCCTCTGTCCTGGCTGAGCTAGAGGGCAAGGATCTCTCCAATGGAAGGCAATAGTATCCAGTCCAATATTCAGCAAATAGAGGGTACCATAATCCCCAGAGTACAAGTGAAGGAAGTACTGTAATATCATGAGGTCAGAGGGCAGTAGGCTGGAGAAAGCGCACAATCAGTAAGCTAGAGCCATGGGTCTCACCTTTCCAGACTACTGTACCCTTTTCAGGATCTTGAAGCCCAAACCCTGCCTCCAGGGGCTGAAGCATGTAACTTAGTTTCGCTGGGCCCCAGGCAATTGCCCTGCTTGCCATGCCTTAATGATGGCCCTGAACTTGCAACCTCCCTAAACCTGTCCCGTGACCCCCCCCGGGGGTTGCGATGCCCAGGTTGAGAAACACTGGTCTAGATGAGTTGATGTACACCCCCCGGAAGACCTTTGCGTACCCCTGGGGTACATGTAGTACTGGTTGAGAACCACTGGGCTAGAGGTACAGCCTGGGAGTAGGTTTGCCATATGTCCAGTTTTCAACCAGAATGCCTGGTCGAAAAGGGACCACGGCAGCTCCAGTCAGCACTGCTGACTGGGCCGTTAAAAGTCCAGGTGTTGGTGCAGCGGGACAAGGCAGGCTCCCTGCCTGCCATGGCTCTGTGCAGCTCCCAAAAGCAGCAGCATATCCCCACTGCAGCTCCTATGGATAGGGACATCCCAGGTGGCGCTGCGTGCTGCCCCCACCACAAGTGCTGGCTCTGCAGCTCCCATTGGCCAGGAACCACGGAGCCGGTGGAGGGACATGCCGCTGCTTCCAGGAGCTGCTTGAGGTAAGCACATCCCAGAGCCTGCACCCCGACACCCTCCCTCCCTCTGAACCCCCTGATCCAAGCCCGAAGCATCCTTCTTCATCCCAAACCCCTCATCCCCAGCTCCATCCCAGAGCCCAAACCCCCAGCCAGAGCCCTCATCCCCTCCAACCCCTTGCCCCAGCCCAGAGCCCTCTCTCACAATCCAAACCCCTCAGCCCCACCCCAGAGCTCTCCAAATCCCTCAGCCCCACACCAGAGCCCGCACCCCCAGCCAGAGCCCTCACCCCCCCCCCACAAACCCCAACCCCAGCCCAGTGAAAATGAGCGAGTAAGGATTGGGAGAGCAAGTAACAGAGGAAGGGAGGCTGGAAAGAGCAGGGGTGGAGCGTCAGAGAACTGGCAGAGGAGTGGGGGCTCAGAGGAGGGGTGGGGCGGGGGCAGGGCAAGGGTGTCCGGTTTTATGCAAGTAGAAAGTTGGCAACCCTAGCTGGGAGCTGGCTGTGCAGTGAAGGCCGGACAGTAGATGAGCTGAGAGTTGAGGCTGAAGGGCTGAAAGCTGGGTACAGACTCACCCCTTTTGCTTGCAGGGGCCAGCAGTAGCCACAGCAGGAGGCAACAGGCATGAGGGTATTGAGGGTAGAGTTGCCACCTGTCCGAGTTTTACCCAAACTGTTTTTTGGCTTCTGTGTCTGGGTGCCATTTAAGTTGCCAGGTGCCCAGTTTTTGACTGGAAAGTCCAGTCAAAAAGGAGACCTGGCAACCCTAAATGGCACCAGAACCAAAAGTCCGGTTACCTCAGGGCAGGGGAAGGCACCGAGTCATTAACCTGCACCAGACCCTGCCCAGCCAGGGCCACCCCCTACCTCCAGGCAGGCTCCTTGAGATGATCCAGCAAGCAACGGGGGGAGGGAAGGAGAGGAGCAAATGACGGGGGCGGGACCTTGGGGAAGAGACAGAGCATGGGCAGGCCTTTGGGGAAGAGACGGGGCAGGGTGCGGGGCTTGGGGTCCAGTTACCAGCAATTAGAAAGGTGGCGCCCTTAGTTGGGAGATAGCACCAAGACTCTTATCTTTGAACGCTTGTCCTGTACAGTACTGTCCCAAGGTTGGAATTAAGACACATTGGTTTGATTATTTTTTTTATTGCAATTGTACCCAGGATATTTACAATCTTTAGTTTCAGGCAGCCCTGGTCAAGCAATCCTGCATTACTCATGTAATGTGCAAGTGTCTACGGAAACCCATGAAGGGCCAGGGCCTGGAGATCCTAGTGCCCCAAGTATCTACAGCACTTGCCTCCATGGCACATCTAGTCCACTATCTGACACCTAGAGGGGACAGGGTAGCACCACACACACCCCAATACCCTGCAGTGGGGTCAGTTACAATAATAATTGTACCATTAATAATAATGGACTCAATAATGTAAGGGACTGAGCACTCTGGGCCTGATCCAGAGAAGTACTCAAACATTTGAAGGAGATGAATAGGTCCATGGACTTCATGCAGAATTACTCACGTGCTATACATTAAGCACATGCTTAGCTGGATCAGTGCCAGAATGTTCAACTCATTCTAGAATTGAATCCTAAAGTTGGGGGCTGGGGTGGATTGTCCCACTCAGATTTGTGCAGGTAGAGAACTTTCTGAGGAGGGAGCATGCAACTGGAAGGAGACAGTGATACCTTCATGGCACCATCTGCCGGGTCCCTAAGTCCTTTGGAATTGAGATCCATGCACGGGAAGGTGTTGGGGCAGGAGGAGAAGAGCCATAACTCTAAGCCGTTTCCAAGGTTATTGTGAGCATACTCAAGGATCCTTGTCTATTTTAATAGCTTGTGGTTTTGTTAACTTTGTGTTTATGATTTGCATGCCTTCCATATTGAACAATGTTTAAAAATATAAAATTGGTCGCGTGGGGGTGGAAAAGTCATTTCTTAATTGTGGGAATTCCTTTTGAATATAAAACATGCTTGCTCAGAGGGCTCTGGGAAAGACCACAGCCATGCTGGCAGGGAAGATCCTACAGGAAAGGCTTGCTCCCTGACTGCTGCAGCCCTTTCATCCACTTGGAACACAAGAACAAAACTCAAAAAGCTTCTGTGCAGTAGTGTGAGATGTGCAGCTCAGGGAGATCTGATTCTAGATCATAAGCAAGCCCCTAATCTGCATCTGCTACTGAGGGATTAGTCTTGTAAACTGAAGTAGAGCGAGAGAAGCCATTCAGAAGGAAATAAAACTGCTATCCTGCCTGCTTGTCTCTTCCTTACTGTGACTGAGATGGTGACTTGCTTTCATGTTCTTAAGTAGATATTTTTTTATTCTTTAGGGAAAACATTATATATAATTTTAAATCAGCCGACAAGGTGAAAGCTTACAAAACTTACTAAGAAGTGTAACAATTTTGAATACAAATCTCCATTAGGTCTGGATTTTCTGTATTCCATTTTATATTGGTGCTATTGTTTCAATAGGATTGTAATGCTCTAGTTTACAATGAGAGGTCACAACACAAGCAGAATTCTATTATCCTAGACATTAGAGATGGAAGAGATGCTATCTCACCTTGTGCATCTACAACCCAAAGGAAAGGGTTCCTAAAAGTATATAGCATTGCCAATATCACATGTTGAAAAATCTTGTCAGTTCCCCCTAAAAAAAGCTTAAGCATCATGAGGTTTTGTTTTTTTAATAAAATTGGGTTTCCTTTATTTCCCTTCTGGTTTCTGAAACTTTACAGTTCATTTGCTTTAAGATTTTTATCCACAACCATGAAGGTTAAAAACATTTTTAAAATAAAAGTGGAGATTCTCATGCAATCTTTTGATTGCAGCAGCTGGGGCTTTAAGAAAAACACCAGATAATGTGACATTTTCAATAAAATCACAAGAGTTGGCAACACTGAATACTTCCAACTACTTTGTCCAGTTAGAGAGCTAAATATCTGATGTTACAGATGGCTAGACAAAACAAAGCCAAAACCTAAATCTGAATCTTGGGAAACCGTGCCTACGCTACAGCTGTTTCTATTGTATGTGTTTGTATTAATAATCAAACTAAGCTTGTGAACATTATAACCACATCACACAGCATTAGCAGTAGGTCCACAGTAAACCTTTCCCTAAACTTTGGGTCTGTTTACTTAGCAAGACCTTTTACCCTGCTCCTCTCTGGGATATCTACCATTAGACAGTTCTTTGTTGCACTGTACATACTTCAGATGACACATACAAGACCAGTTTCAACAACTATAATGTAATGCTTTCTTTAGGCCCTTTCTTTTCGGTTGAGATTACTTTCAACTGTGGTGAAACACTAGGGCTGATCTAATGCAATCATCAGAGAGGGCGAACAATCTTCAGTGCCAAAGGCAGTAGGGTAAGCGTAATGCTTTGCATCTTGCTCTAAGGATTCACATGGAAGCCCTGCTACTTGTACCTCTCACAGCAGCATCGCTGTGGACAATATATTGCACACATTTGTCACCAACCCTGGGACAGATGCAGCTGAAACCTAGTTGTGTAGCTTTTTCAATTAAATGTAACTCTTTCCCTGAAATGAAAGCATTCCTTTACAAGTAATCTGAAAGTTACACAAAGCTGAAGAGCCGGGAGTCTCTTTAAACTCTTTAAAATTGTCTTTTATTAAAAAAAGAAAAATGATGGTCTAGGAAGTCTTATGAGCCCCCCAAAGCCTCGTCAGTCAGGAAAACTTGACAAGATTCCCATTATCTCACCAAGCCTAAGGCAAATGTATATAGTTGTAGGATTGCTTAGATCTAATGAATAATGATCATACTGCTTCAATTCATTGCCAGTTCAATTTAGTAGTAAAATTACAGTAGTAACAACAATATCACAGTGGAATTAAGACCGCATTGACGCAGAGTGATGCTACATAATGCAATGCATTGATGCAGGCTAGAATACAAACCGCACAAAAAGTATTACACCATCATACATAAAGAGTATATATTAGCTGGCTATAATACCAATAGCAAAGCACAGCATCAAGTCAGTGGTGCTGAAAATGGTATAATTTACATAATGAGGATAGGAATGAGGGCAACTGTTCTTTGTATTACTATCAAAATGACATGGATGCCATGATAGTATTTCAGGAGCTATTTCTTCCTTTATCATTCCCGTGAGACAGCTCGGATTTATCCTTTTGACTTCAGGAAAGTAGGGGAGGTTTAAGATGAACACTCATCGTGGTGTGTGAAACATGCACTAAGTCTCATCATAAGCATGATAAATTGTGATAAGTTCTTACACAGCACTCCATTTAAATAATGTGAAGTCTGGTGTAAGCCAACAAAGTGCAGGGAATTTAGAGTTAGACAGATACTCCATCCTTCAACTCAGCTTCTTGTGCCTGGGTAGTGCAGCTCAGCTGCCATGCAGTTGTCGAGGTCTCTGAAATTGCAGTGCTAAGGAACAAAGGCAATAAGAGTTTGTCTACTTCCAGTTTTCCTGGATTTTTTCATTTTAAGGCAGGGGTTCACCTTGATCAAACCAGTTGTGAATGTATGGGCCACACAACATCTCTGTGGCAACTTAAGCAGAAATTGGAAAGTAATGGGAAAGTAATATTAAGAAATAGAGCTGGCGTGGAGGCCATGTATTGGATTAACTTGACTCAGCCATTGAGACCATTACAGGAATAATACATCCAGTTCTGGTGTCCCAATCTTTAAAAGAATTTTGAAAAATCGGAGGGTGCAGAGAAGAGTCAAAAATTATTTGAGGCCTGGGAAAAAACTCTTTACAGTGAGAGAGCTCAGTCTATGCAATTTGTCAAAAAAGAAGATCAAAAAGTGACTTGATCGTGATGTAGAAGTAACTTCAGGGAGAGAAAATACCAGGTACTAAAGGGCTCTTTAATCTAGCAAAGCAAGGCATAACAGGAACCAATGACTGGAAGTTAAAGCCAGACAAATTCAAATTAGAAATAGGCACCCATTTTAACACTGAAGGTGATTAACCATGGGTACAAACTGCCTCAGCAAGTGGTAGATTCAAGTCTGGATTCCTTCCTGGAAGGTTCGCTTTAGTCAAACATAAGTTATTGGGCTCAATACAAGAGTAACTGGATGAAATTCTATGCTTCTGGGATACAGGAGATCAGTCTACATTATGTAATGCTCCCTTCTGCTCTCAAAATAAAGCCTGAACCGCCTCTGCATGGAAGGAGAGACTGAACCTGAAATATGAAAAATAATTTATATGAATAAGGAAAAAAATTAGAAAATATTTGAATAGGATTTTTGATGGACTGTGTTCGAAGTAAGTCAAAGAACACAGCTAGAGAAAGCAGTGCTCATTCACAGCGTATAAATAGCTCTAGCTCAGACCATAACAATGGCTCTGTCTATGCTATTGGCAGAACAGAACCAATACAGTCTCTGTGAGAAAACAAACTATTCCAGCTATGTTTGCCAACTGAAGAAAATTTGTTCCCTTGTTTCATATGGTTTGTCTTGTGCTTAAGTCAAAATATCTTATGGTTCATCTTTTTAACTAAAGCATACAATGGAATAGACAAATACAGACAATGGGAGGAAGGGAGGAAACAGAGGCAGAGAGGGATTAGCTAGCTTGTGGTAGGGCTGGGATTTGAAGCTAGGGCACCTGACTCCCAGTCCGAGGTCCTATTACTGGATCATAGAATTAATATATTTTCCTCACATAAGTGCCTGTTGCTGTGATGGTTGCCATCTTATCTGATACACTGGGGATCGAACTAACAACCTTCAGAGTTAAAAGCATGAGATACTATACAAATTGTGATTTGAGGACTTCAGTAACTCAGCCAGAGGTTAGGGGTCTACTGCAGGAGTGGGTGGGTGAGTTTCTATGGTCTGCATTGTGCAGGAGGTCAGTCTAGATGATCATGATAGTGCCTTCTGGCCTTTAAGTCTGTGAGTCTATATCCTCTGCAGATTGAGCATAGAAGGGGGAACTCTAACATACACTATACTAACTCACAATACTGATGACTCCTTCCTCTTCCTGTATGTTGTGTATTTTTCCCCTCATACCACCATAGATTAAGTTGTAGTCCACCAGATATGTACACTCACACAGATTTGGAATTTTGGATTGCCCATTCCAAAACCATATTCTGGCTGGAAAGAATAGTTTTATAACCACTGCATTTTCTTTCCCATGCCTGTGCTGGCTTCCTGATGACCTCAGTCATTTCAAGAAGGAAAAATTAAAGTCAGTCAGAGAACCTGAAATGGAGCCAGCCAGGAATTTTCATAAAGTTCCACTCACTGAAAATGTCAATGGAAGTTATTGCTATGTCTGACCTCAAATTTCAGTCTGAGCTCCTCCTTACATTACAGTTCACTTTCTGGGTATCAGAACACTGTACATGGACAGACAGGGTGCATGCTGGTTGGTATTTTACAATGCAACACTAGCTACAGCTGGTACCAAAAAAAAGGGTGCTTCTCAAGTTTGTGTTGAGGAACAAATCTCTTTATTGAAAACAAATGAAGCTACTCTTAATTGTTTGCTCAACCATGTTGGATACTTGCTGGGGTCAGTTCTACATCCAGACACCTTTCTAGTGCATACCTAATACCTTTGCTCTCTCCCACCCATGGAATGGTCAAAAAGACAGTTGACTGAGTCACTGAGCCTCTTACTAGGGAAGCCCCTTATCTCACTGGTTGACAGTAGCCCAGAGGCCTGTGAAATCAGTTTCTTCTGGGGATGTCTGATGCTTCAAACTAGAGCAGCCACCTCTGAGGCCTGGCTCCAACCCTGTATATGTTCTTTCCTCTTGATTATTATCTCCCTCCAACTTTGACCCATCTGATACATGTTGCAGGGTAAAGACAATTAAATCTGTTTCCAGGAGAGACAATTAACGCCTCCATCCTCTGGCCCAGTGTGTGCTTTGTACACCCCAGGAAAGGTGGTTCAATGTCATACTGCAAGCAGTACAGCATGCTTTTCATGTGAGCTTCCTTCTCTAAGTCCAGATCAAATATTGCTTATCAAAATTAATTATTTTTAATTCAGTGAACATACCCCTTATCAATATTTCCAGTATCTTAGCACAAGAAGTCAGGTTTACTGCTCCACAAGTTGCTTGCTGAGATCCATATTAGCTATTTGTCTTCTAATGCTGCCATCCCTGTTCTCTTTACTGAACTATCAAAAAACATTGCCAAAAGCCTTCTATTAATCTCACTGCTTCCTTTTGAACTCTTGGGTGTAAATCATCTTGTCCTTGTGCCAGCATTTAATATTTCTAAGTGTTTAATCTTCTGGTGTGATGCAACTGCAAAGTCTCTTTTAAACATTTCATTTCCTACCCTTGGGGAATTAGATCCAGATTTGTTTTGGGATGTTACCATTTCTTGAATGCATTCTTCAGCTCAGTATTCATAAAAGGAAAAGGTAACAACCCGGAGACTTGGATCCATTCCTCCAGAGATAAGAAATGAATATTTCAGGACTTTGTGATTGCATCATGTTGTCTGAGCAATAGTGACCTCATCTGTTACCAGTAGCTTCCTGCCCCAATCCCGCTATCAGCAGCAGTACAGTGTCTTTACATGTCTGCCTGTTTTCTTCATGTCTTTAAAGAATTACTCATTCTTTATCTTTACTTGCTTTGCTACTCCTATTACACATGCTGGTGTAGCCTTCTTTAATTTCCTTGCACTTCCTTAATTTTTTGCAAGTATACTGTATCCATTGATCGTCTGCTCTACTTGACATTTTAGATACCCAATAAACTGACTTCCCTTCCTCATCCACACTGCAAATCTCCCGATTTACCCAGATTTTTATTTCCATTCTATTTACATACATATACAGGAAAAGATGTTTGTCTGCACTGCATGGCCATGAAGTAGAGAAAAGGGGAATAAGACCCACTCTCTAACTCCCTCACGACCACATGGGGCCTACCCAAGATCACAAGTCTAGACATGATGTGCACATTAAATACTCTCACTGGTAACCAAGTGGAGCGGGTAGGGGAGATAGTGAGCAAGTGGAGTCATGACTCAGCCCCCTCAATCCAGGCCAAGCAACCGAGCCTAGGAGTGTGTTGTGTCTGGTAACAGATTGATGCAGCATATTCCTCTTGTTTTGTGCAGTTGAACTGCAGAGAGGTGTGTGAGTCACTGTTCCATTCTAGAGCACTTCCCGGGGCAGCACAGCTGTGCACTGTCTCTTACTCAGGGATGACAGTAAATTCTCAATCTAGCTCAGAGTATGGCATAGCCATTGGAAACACCTCGTAAAATCTGTGTCCTCCTGCCTCTTTGTGTGTGCAAAAACTGGTGTTTGTGACTTAGGGTTTGGCACTCTTCCATTGGAACCAGCGTGATACTATGGAAACTGTGCTGCTGAGGTTGCTATCTTTCATCTTAGATGAATAACGGAGACACAGCCATCATCAGGCCTCCAGAGCAGGTAAAAATACAGGACAACAAAATACAATTAAGCATCCAGAGCAAGACTAAGAACCAGGTCCACCCATACAGTATTTAGAGACCAGACGATTCAGGGCCTCAAGTCACAGAGTCTGCCCAGGTGCACATCTGTGTTCATAAGGGCAAGTTATCTACTGAATTACTGCAAATGGCAATTTGTGTGGTGCTTGTGAATTGGCTAGGTCCAAGAAGTACTAGAAATCTCACTGGAAAATCCAGTGTCGTCCAAGATTAACCTGGTTTTTAGGCTCCAGAAGTTTGGAGAACCATTCATACTTTTGGATATTTACCCAAAGACACCTAATTGAACAGACAGTCTGAGTCTTTCCAGCCTGCTCATCAGTGACTAGGATGCAGTATTTTAGATATCTGGTTCTTTATGAAGCTAGTAACAAAGTCCTCACCCTGAACACCATCCATTACTCAGGGTTTGCTGTAATCTGGTTTTTAATGCCTTCTAGGCAGTAAAAGAGGCATATTCTCACAACTAATTGTTCCCTCTTCTACAGACTTTGCTTTATAGGCCCAGATTATTTCCTAAAATATCTGCACAATTATACATTAACTCCCCATGGGAATTGGGTCTGTAAGTGATGGCAGGGATTGACACACAGTTCTTCACTTAAGTGCATTTCTTTATTGTCTGTATTCTGTCCAATACCTTTTTAAATTTACTAGACAGTGTTCTGCTCCAACAGACATTTTTATATGAGGGGATCTGCGGTTTGGGCTGCCCTGTTGTGGGGAGAACCAGAAAAACCTTCTTTTCTGAGGCTTTGAGCTAAAGTAATCCTGGAGGTCATTTTATATTTTCCCCTTTTAGTTACCACATTTGATTTAGTTAACATTTGAACTCAGCCAAGCAGTCCTCTGAACGTAACTTTTCTCCTCAGTGTATTCCTATTCATTAAAATAGTCAAAGTATTAGAATACCCTGTATGACCATTAACACACAGCACCATGCAGACTTCCCCTCACATCCATATTTGTAATGGTATGATCTGAGTCGTCCTTGCTACTGTGATGACATTCTGCTATACCTCTCCTGAGCAGCAACTAGGTCAGGACTATCCTAATGAAGTTATCCTGTTAATGGATGTGCAGAAATGGATGCCACGTTGTCTTCAGTTTGGTACTTCAGGGCCAAATTTTGTGCATAAATAGCTAATTGAGGCTTTTATAGCCAGTGGTAGTGCTCCTTCAACTAGAGTCATTAGTTACTGCACATTTTCTTTTGTCATGGCACTAAACTGATGTATATCAGTTAAGAAACAGTTTTCTCTTTTGGACAAGTACAATGTAAAAAATTCTTTATCTTATTTCTGCCACTTAGGAAAATGTCTGGAGACTTCTGTTTCTATCTGGCCCTGTAATGGTGATCCATGACTTCAACAAGCAATTGTTGTAAGACTATGTCATCATCTTTCCTGAAGAGGTTTGTACAGTTATGGATAATGATAGCTTATACAAGATACTGATGGCAGGGTACGTCACCATATTAGGCACTTTCATTGTTCACCCTCTGCTCTTAAGATTTTTGTAATGACTATTAACAACAAAAATCTCACATTGTGTTTACAGTTCTAGAAAATAAATCATTGCCTCAGCTCAGTTTGGGTTATCCTGTATTCTGGGCAAGATAGCGGCTATAAGCAATGTCCATGTTAAGGGTAGGGGATAAGAAAGGCATTACTGCTATATGAGACTAAATGTCTGAGAACAGCCAGGTTGGGGACCCATTGTCCTAGGCACCAGAGTTTGCTCCTAAAGGTGGCTTCTTCCATGGCAGGCACAATGTTTCAAATTAAGTGGGTGAGGGTAGGTCTAAGTGACTCACTGTATACTTTTACTGGAAGTCAAGTGTGCTCCCTTCCCAACCAACCCTAATTTTTTTGTCAAAACTTGACAAAAATGACCAGTTCCACGCATATATGGAAGGAAACACTGTCTTATTTTCTGCTTATAGCTGATTATGGGAAAATTCTCTCTGAAAGATACATAGGATTTGCTGTAGTACACTGGACCATTGGCCCATCCATCACAACCTATATATTTATGAGTGTAGCCAATCCCTGATGCTTTCAAAGAAGATGAAGAGCCCAGGATGCACTTAGCAATGGTGGGAAAGGGCCTCCTATTCATCATGCTGCTCAGTTAACACTCTAAAAATGAGTTTTGTTTACTCTTAACTTGCATACATAAATACAAATATTATTCCTGATGTCAGTGGGAGGTGGGCACATGGAGGGATATCTGATCAGAGCTGAGATCCGCTCTGCAGCTTTGAGAGCAGAAATGTGTGCTTAACCTTTGCAAAATAAGAGAGAAAAAGCAAAATAAATAATTGCCAAGGTAAGCAACTCCTTCACATCATCTATCAGTTTTGTAACACTCAACTGCTTACAATCAGAGGGGAGTTAGCCAGTAAAATATTTCTCATACAACACTGAAGATAAATTCAAAACATTAGCACAATTACAGAAAGGAAAATTCACCACCTCCTTGTAGAGACCATTTGTATTAAAATAAACATCATTCATCAACAATTATCAATGTACCACAGTAGAAGCTTGTGATTACTTCTCTGGCTTGTGACCCCTTTTTTGCTCCAGTTATAAAACAAAGAGCTGTGGAAAGGAATGAAAGGCAAGAAAGAGGAAGGGAATCTGAAATTTCAGCTCCACTTCAAGTCTCTTCAAGGTGTTCTATTCCCAGTGAATATGAGTCATCTTAGCACTTATTTCACTCCACTTTGCCTTTTGTGCTGTCTCATCTGCAAAGTGGCACAAATTATCTAGGCAACAATCTCAGCTCGGTAATAAAACCTCAGAGTTGTTTTTCCTTTGATTGCTTTCTGCCATTGGGACCTTAAGCTCCCCTTGAGCCTTGTGTCCAGGAACCTAAATTGGGCAGGATGTAGAAGGAAGAAAGCATGAACATGATTACAATTCACTGCTGGGGTTCCTGAAGAATCTATTTATTGATCCTTGCCTGTGATGATTTAAATCTCTGTCCTGTATAGATCATTTGAAAATAAAATTGTATGAATTTCATATTAATTGTATAACGTGCCTTTAATATTATACTGTGAGATATCTTAGCCAGAGGTGAATTGAGCAATTTAATATTTTTACATACACTGGCCAATCTGTTGCTTCCATCCGTGCCAATGCTTATCTATAATCTTTCAAAGTAATCATGTCATTATGCACAACAGGATCACTGTTGCATCAATAAAAGAGAAAGAGATTAGATTAATGTATCAGATGAAATATGCCCCCAGAGAATTCAAGCCTGCATGACATAGCATTCATGACCTTTGCCTGCCTCCCACCCTGATCTTTAGAAATACAGCATGACTTTAGCTGACTTCATTCCATATTCATCCTTATAAAATTGACATCTAGTCTTTTATTTCTACTGCAAATGTTACAAGCCATTTATTGTAACCTTCCTTCTATAGGGATTTCCAAATATATTTCTCTTCTGTTTTATATAGATTCTTATACTGCACGTATCACCATAGCATCTGAGTGCCTTCTAGCAGTGCAGTAAGCAACAGAACTAACATCTGGCACATTTGTTCTCTTATCTTCTCCTCTGAGGGAAAACTAGGTGCGGTGAGTGTCTTGGTTAGACTTTTTAATTTTATTCACACAAAAACGTTCTATATGTTTGTTAGAGAAGACAAGGTCAAAGAAATGTGATTGTGCACTTGGAGTGGAAAGGGGTAAGATTTGTGATGGGCCTTATTTCCTGGAGGAGTTCATGCCACAATCTGCCCAGCTCTCAAGAAAGCTCCATCTGTAATTTATGATTTTATTGCAGTAGCACCCAAAGGCATTGGTTAAGTTTGGGGGCCCATTTGTACCAATGCATAGGAAGAGACATCCTTGACCACAAGAAGTTAGTCTAATCTCTTTATTTCTAGTATACCTAGCTCTAACTCCTTACAAATCTGTCCATATTACTCCCATTCTGTGTTTATTCAGAAGCAGCTAATTCTAGCTGCTCCAAAATGATTTGAGGAACCACATATCCATATCATTTCACTTTTCAAGGTAGGGATTGATGGGTTTTAATATATTTCCTGTCTGGTTCAGAAATAGGTGGAAGCAGTCTCCTGTTATTACTGTAGCCTTAAGTGTTGTCTGCATAGGGATGTGTTGCTACAGGTGACTGCGATTTTTTTTGACTAAACATTTTTTAATCCAAAAATGCAGATTCATCAGAATTAAAACTTGGTAGTAGAGGGTTGGTTTCAGCAGGAAGCTTCCTCAGGTCCAGGATGGAATTTTTGTGTAAGAGACACTCCCCAGAATAGCTAATAATCCAGTGGTTAGGGCACCGATGTGGGAGACTCAGGTTCAAGTCCCTTGTCTAAATAAGGCAAGACTTGAGTGTAGGTCTCCCACATCCCATGTGAGTGATCTAACCAGCAGGCTATTGACTGGTCTAGGGTAGACATCTTTCTCTTTCCCTCTCTCTCTCTCACTGGTTTTGACTAGAAATTCCATCCTGGAGCTGAGAGATCTTCCTAACAAAAGTTTAGTCCAAACTGAGAGAGGGGTGCTTTGCCTGATTCGGAATAGGGACTTGAACCCGGATCTCCCATATGATTGCCCTAACCACAGCGATATTGGCTAGTTATTCTGAGGTATCTTTCTCTCCTCCCCCCCCCCCAATTTTTTTTCAAAAGGTTTTTGTTTCCTTCCAGTGCAGAATGAAAACAAATGTCAAATCTTGAAATTTTTGTAACATGGATGTTTTCAGGTCAGACATACTTGATCCTGCAAGGTTCCAAGTGTCACAGTACAGGGCAGGTGCCCCTGTATTTCTCCTCAGTGGTCCGCCAAGGGCCCCCAATCTGCAGGTTTCCAGCTCCCCAGCTGCTGCCTCTCTTGGATAGAGACCTACATTGCTCTCCCTTCTGACCAAGGTATTTCCAGGTTGCACAGTTCCCTGCCTTCACTATGACGGGTTTCAGAGTAACAGCTGTGTTAGTCTGTATCCGCAAAAAGAACAGGAGTACTTGTGGCACCTTAGCCAGCACAAACAGGATACCGGCTTGCTTTCTCTTCAGAAATGGTTAACAGGTAAAATTGCTACAGCTATAAAGTACCATTCAGTTCTTTCTACACAAGTCAACTTTATTCTTAAGGTAAAAATATTTACAGAGAAAACACATTAAAATCAATAAAAGAACCTTAACACACATGCCAATCAGCTTACCAGAGTTAAACCAATCCCTAACATAGATTCCGGCAGGAACAGTCCTTCAAACCCTCACTCAAGGGCAATTCCATGTGGTTACAAGTTCATCACCGCTTTGGCTCAGAACAAGCACCCTGTCCTTCCAACTCTAGTCTAAAAACTCGGGCTCTCTGTGGAGCAGGAGTCCTGTCCCTTTGCTGGATCAGGAAGAAGACTATGAGGCTATTTATGCAAAAGCCCTTTCTTGATCCCTGGAGAATACAGTTTGAACTAGTATATGTGCACATTTCCAGGCGGCTGGCTTCAAAGGACTGATAAGGGAGAAAGTAGATTAGCATCACCCCACTTTACTAATGAAGGTACATACAATGCTACAATAAACAATGCACAATTACAAGGTGCCACCGGACTCCTTGTTGTTTTTGTGGATACAGACTAACACGGCTACCCCCTGATACTATGCACAATTACATGTTTAATATAATGTATCCCAAAGGTATTAACCCTAATTCAATAAGGTTTAACTTAATTCAAGAAAGTTCAGTCAGGATATTGCAGGAAATTGTCAATCTGTCACATCTCCCTCCTACAGAAGTGGGTGTAACTAGGGTACTGACCAGCACCTTAGGGGAAACAACTGACTTATTTTCCGGGCAGATTTATTTCCTGGATGGCATCTCTTCCATTACCTGCACAGAGTTGTCTGATACCCATCCTGCATAATATTCCTCTTTTACAACCTATGGGGGCTGAGCTGTCACATGGCTCTTCTTATCCCCAATCAGTCTGTCACACTGAGCACCATGATCCAACAAAGTCCTTAAGCATGTGCTTAATTTTTAAATGTGTGAGTAGTCCTCTTGACTTCACTGTGATTTCACTGCAGTCAGTGGGACTATTCACATGCTTAAAGTAAAACATTCACTTAAGAATTTTGCTGGATTGGGCATTTATCATCTTCTAGGATTGAGAAATTAGCAAAGGGACTCCAGTTTGACACTGGTTGTCAAACATGGCTGTCCCGCCATCAGCATTGTAAATGGTTACTGCACTGGTATGAATAGGATCAACTGAGTTCAATCCGCATTGTAGCCCAGCATTCTCTCTAATAGAACGATGACGTGACCATACTTGGCTACAGTTGATGTTTGAACTCAGTTGACAATTTCAAATCCAGAAGAACAATGTCTTTAACATTGGTTGAGGGGTAGGAAGCTTTGTTTGATGCCATGTGTCAACTACATTCTTGGTATAGACATAGCCTAAAATTCCTTTTCCTGCAACTTTCATCCATATTTTTTAAAAATTTGCTTACACCACTCCTTCAGTGAATATAACTGATTGCTTCCAAAAGGAACCCTTTTCCCTGAGAAAAGTTTGACTATGGATGTGACATTCCAATTGGAGTGAGTTTGAAACACAAATGTGAGTGAGTGAGCCAAACCAAAAGTAAACCCCATATCATCACTTGTGGTGCTTCATTACTGGTGAATTATGGGGTCACATTTGTGCCAGGGCAAAAATGGCTTTATTGTTCAGTTGGATCACTCACGCTTGGGAAGTTTAAAACCATTTACCTTATTCCATTCCAAATATCACTTAAGTAGCCAACATCTCATTACACTTCTTTTAGCATGCATCTTTCAACCTTCTCTTAGCATCTTGAAGAACAATCAGCAAGATTTTCAAGTAATTTGTTATTTTGGATGGCAAACTTGAGACACCTTTAGGAAGACCTGATTTTTCAGACTATGTAAACATGTAGCAAACTGCATGGAACTTGGAGGAAGAAGCACAAGTTGCAGGAGAGAAGAGTTTGGAGGGGGCACCAGGAAGCCAGTATGGGTGCCTATGCCTTGAATGCCAGTTGTAGTCGCAACAACTCTGTAAATAATTCTCCAAATGAGCTAGATTAGTTTTAGATACAGTTGAGTCCTCTCACATAGTTACCCAGTACTCATTACATGGAACAGTGTGGAGCTCCCACCTCTGATCAGGCCCCCATTTGCTTCTCCTTAATTGTGTGTAAGAGCTGGCCACAGGTTAAGCTTACTTGAGTTAGACACCTGAAAATTGAAGGACACAATCAATGGTCACTTCTTATAATCTCGGCCAAATTATATGGGTTTGGTAGTAGCAGGAAGAGTGTATAGCTTGTCCACCCACCTCTGCTTGCCAGATAGGTTGGGGCTAGGGTTATCACCTGGTCAGTATTTAACAGGCCTGGCTGAGTTTTTTTTTATGGATTTGCCAGTTGCCAGAAAAATAATTTAATCTGCCAGGGTCTAAAGTTTTGCATTATTATCACAATACACTGGAATATCTAAATCTAATAATAAAAGTTTCTATGTCCAGGTAAAGATATTTCCATGTTCCCACTTCCTCAGTTTAAGTAAAAAAAAAAAAATGGATGTTGTTAATCTTATCTATATGTGCTATCACTCTAGATACTATAAGTGGCTGTCTTTTCTTTTTTGCGGGGGAGGGGCATGTGTGTTGCGGAGTTGCCGTGTGTCTAGGGTTGTGGCAGACTTGCCTGGTGGGGAGGGGATGCTGGGGGTTTTGCATTTCAAAGGTGGTAACCCTAGTTGGGGCTACAACCCCACCTTCTTCATCCCCCTCCCTGCTCCCTTTATGATGGCTTGTGCTCTAAAAGGAGCACAAGGGAGCAGTCTCAGAACTAGGGAGGGTACAGAGGCTGCAGTTGGGGTTGATCCCCACCCATGTGTGTGCAAGGAAGTGTGAATGTTCTGAGCTCCCCTCTTGTAATGTGTTGGTGTAAGGGCAGGCCAGAACCTGAATCACAGCTGTTCTCAAGATGTCCCATCCTATAATATTATAAAATGACAATATGCGGTATCTTTTACTGCAGGCAAATCCATGTTTCCTATTTAAAGAGAACACATAAAATAATAGTCTTTATTCCATTGCTCTCTTTTCTTTTAGAAAACACTTCATTAATTATAGTGCATATCAAAATACACACAACTCACAAAGACTGTCATACTAAGAAAAAAATGCTAATAAAAACAAATATGCAAATAAATATTTTAACCTATTCAGCAGTAGAGGTAACTTGATCATTACAATTTGTTAAATGTTATATATTCTTTTTGTAAGCAAATCAAGCCCACCACCAGAAATCTTCCACAGCCATTTGTTCAGTCATGCCAGCCATCAATTATTCAGCTGCAAGGGGTTTTTTTATTCATGCTTTTGCCCATTCATCTATTTTTGTTTCTTTTTGTCCATTTTTCACTTAAGAGAAACAAAAGTCTTCCACTATGCAACCGCAGCTGAAGTCAGGCAGTGCTAAGTGATGTATGTATTTATCAGAGGAAGAAAACATTCCTGTTTAATATTGGCAATGAGCATGCTAAAATACCTGTAATCAAATTCCTTCTTCAGGATGTAAACTGATCATTGTGAGGGTCAGGAAGGATCTAGGGTTTTTTTAACTTTCACAGGTAGCATTGATCAATTGGCTCAGAATATTATGGAGGTTTTATGCTTTCCTCTCATACATCAATCATTGACCTCTGCCTGAGAGAAGATAAATCTTATTTTGATGGTCTGATCTGGTATCGCAAATTCTGTGATTCTTTCTTCAGTGGCCAGTGAGGATAAGAGAACTAATTTCACTTAGGTTTATGATCTACCCATTTTCAAATTAGGAAACCAATTGTGGTGTGCAAGTTTATTAAGCCAGGCACGAGGAAGATATATTTCTATTTAACTTGCGGTGCATTATTAAGGGATCTATTGCTGTGCTTCGTTCCATGGTAGGCCATGAGTATTAGAACCAAGGAAAGTGGGATGTAGTTTAGACTGTTAAAATAAGGAACATTATGGGTCAACACTTCAAATGTGCAGGCAAATGCCCATTTGCTGTCACGAATGATCTTGTGTATGTATAAATAGGCACACGTCCAAAATTTCAGGCACCAGATTGGGAGCCCTGTTTGAATGCTTGTTCCTTTCTCATATGTGAGGCACACATCTGCACAACTGAAGCCAAACAGGAGTTTTGCCATGTCTTTGATAGAGTAGGCTTGGCATTGTATCAGGCTATGACCAGCTGGCTGGAAGCTCCCTATAGTTTAGAAGCAACTGTGCCAACTGAGGGACAGAACAATCACACAGTCAAAAATACCAGCAACTAGTCAACATAATAAAAATCATTCCATTGCAGCTTCCTCTCCGGTCTAGGATTACAGGTTGCTATCGTCCATCACTGCTGATAGGTGCCGTCATTGAAGAGCCCAGCATCCTCTTGGTGTCACTGTAAAAGTTCTCTTATATTTGTTGATAGTATGTCTGTCCACCTCCCTGAATTCAACCAACAGATAAGAATTTATCTGAAGGATGACATCTGAGAAGGTATTTTTTTCCAGTGGATAGGGGACTGGACTCAGAGTTAAGGGACCTAAGTTCTATTCCTGGCTCTAATTGAGCATGTCACTTCACATCTCTGTACCTCAGTTTCCCCTCCCATTCTTTGTCTTGTCTATTTAGATTGTAAGCTCTTTGTACAATGGATCCCCAGTGGCAGTTGACGCCTCTAAGGGTACATCTACTTTGCAACAGAAAATCTGTGGCCCTGAGTCTCAGAGCCTGGGTCAATTGACTCAGGCTCGCCGGGGCTAAAAATTGCAGTGTAGACATTTGGGCTAGGGCTGGATCCCGGACTCTGAGATCCACTTGCCCCCCTCCCCACCCCCAGCCCCACACATTCAGAACCTTCGCTCCAGAACCAGCCGAAATGCCCATTGCAATTTTTAGCCTCACAGCCCAATCCCAAGTCAGCTGACCCAGGCCAGCCATGGCCATATCATGGGTCTTTTATTGCAGTGTAGACGTACTGTAAGAGCTACAGTAATGGAAATTTAGACCCCGTCACTTAAAGGCTAGTACATCATGGGTTGTCAGCAGTGTAAGCAACCTGAAATCTGCACTGATGCTGGGGGGAAGGAGGAAAGGAGGGGTAAATCCTCTTTAAAGCAGATCACGCCTGACATTTTTTCCATGATCTTTACTGAAGTTTTCTGAATATACAAAAAATCCCACACACAACACTCTAAGTATTGTGCAAGAATAATCCAAGAACATATTGGTAGTAATATTTAAAAATGTAACTGCGTATAGAGAACAATAAAAATATCAGTGTTCTAAACAGATGTTACTGTATATATGAAACCACTAAGTAAAACTTCAATAAATTCTGACGTTATGAAGGCTCTTAGGGAAGACGAGCATTTCACAACCTACTATAGAAATGTGAGTGCCTGCCAAATGAACCCTGATGTACTAAAGTAATTTTAGTATCTCTGTATCTATTTCTACAATTCAGGCCTATTACCCCAAATGGTTTTTTTTTCAGTCCATTCTATGCCAAGGAGATAGTTTCAGTATAAATGCTGTATTTGAAAATTTCTTTAGACATTCGCAATATGCAGGCAGAGTCTCAGTTTTCCTTTTGCACAGAATAATCTGTTTGGCTACTGCCAGAACCTTTGACACCAACATTTGCCATTTGTTAACGTTTGTCAGTCAATGGTTTTAAAAGATGGACTAAATTAGAGATCCAGCTGGGAGTTTTACTGAGGCAAATTCTTCCAACACAGTTGTCTTGAAACAAGAGATTGGGAACCACTGCATGTATTTGAAACATTTTTTTTGTCTAGTTTTAGTCCCATATTAACAGCTGCAAGTGGGCAAAGTTTGTGTCTAAAAACTCAAAGGTCTATTCCTCTAGTCAAAAGGTATGTGTGTTAGACACCAAACAGATTTCACACACGTTTGCAATAGGAATGCCACAGGTTCAGAGACTAGCAGGACCATCCCGATGTGCATAGCATCTTACATCCTCTATGGTAATTTCAGGTGTCTTGACATCATGATGTAGCATCGATGCATGAAGACATTTAATCAGTTCATATTGTTGTGTCACAATGTGATGTCATTGTGACCCTAGGCACCCCTGTATTCACACTTTACACTAATGCAATAATATTTGTACAAAATATGCCTTGTGAGGCATCATGAAAGCTACTAACACACTGGTTATTAATATCATAAAATGCATGTGTTAACCTTACATGTGATGTTATGAATTCCCTCTCATGTTACTACAACATGTTTAAAACAAGATATCCTAGCTTAGGGTAAGGTAATAAACAGGTCTGTCCTAGACAAAGAAAAGTGGGTTATCTCAATTTACATATTAGCAGTCAAAGCTATTCAGCTGGCTTGGTGGAGGTTATCCTGTTCCTGAACTCGAGAGAGAGAGAGAGAGAATTACCATGGTTCCTACACCCCAGAGAGACTGAGTCCCCAGGAGGGCTTCCTGATTTGTAAGACAAAGAAATCCCCTTGGGAACATAAGGAACAGAGAGATACTCTGTCTTTACCCTTCACCTTAAAAGACAAAGAAACCAAGCAATTTGATCTCTATGATGGGTCCTGGCCAGTAAAAAAACTAGAAAGGAGACTGTGGGTAAAAGAAACCATCTTAAACAAAGATTGTATCGTGCTAGATTAAGTTTTAGACTTTTAGATGCATGTTTTTACTTTTATTTGCTTGTAGCCATCTCTACCTTTCTCTCTTTTACTTGATATCACTTAATCCATGTGCTTTTGTTAATGACTTAGTTTATATTAAAAGTAAAACAATTCAGGGCTGTGTTTGAAGGAAGCGGTGTATTTACCCCAGTTAAATTAATAAGCTGTGAGGTACTGGCTTTTTAACAGAACAGCAAACTTGATATCTTCTGTGAATGCACAGTGATTGGGGCTAAGCACTACAGAGAAATATCCCTGAGAAGCTCTGGGGCTGAAGTTTACTGAATGTTACTTGCTAGGTGAGTTTTGAGTTGGCAGAGCCTTGAGGAGTTTGCTGGTAAGGAAGACAATCTGGTGTGGCAGGGAACTGACACACACTCTTACTCTTACTGAGGCAGAGATGTGTAACAGTGACTCACAGCTCTGGGTATCCCTAGCAGCGTGTTAGTCATCATACCGTGTGTCGTGGGGTAAATACATGCTATCATGGGGTGTCCAGTCACGTGCAACAAATAAAGCATTATGGCTCAAGTGGCTAGAATAGGTGCTGCTGTCCTAACCTACAAAACAGGGCAGCGCAGCCCAGTGGCCAGAATCCTTGGGGCTGCCCTTGGTCTCAGGGCAGCATGGCCCAGCAGCCAGAGTCCTTGAGCAGTGCCCACACTCTGCAGTAGGTGTGTGGCAGGGTAGGGGAACCAGGTCCCGACCCATGTTCGAGTCCATGGTTCGGCTCATTTTCCTATTTTAACAGTCACGTTCCCCGGGTTGCTTCCTACCCGTGGTTGCCGCTTTGTCAGTTCTCCCGGAGGCATCAGCCTTCCAACTCTCTCTCATCCTCTAGGGTCAGGGGGGGTTCCGTTGTCAATCCCACTGGCTCAGCCTCTGCGGTCTGTACTTCCAGCCACTTCCTGGCTGGTGCCTGCAGCCTACATCCACTCTCCTCTTCAGTGAGCCCAAACTGAGCTGGGCCACTCCAGTTTATATCCTGTCTCCACGTTGAGCATGCGCAGCGGGGGTGAGAGGGCATGACCTCTTTGGCCCACAGTCAGGGCCGGTGCAAGGAAGTTTCGCACCCTAGGCGAAACTTCCATCTTGCGCCCCCCGACTCCCCAGCCCTGCGGCAGCTCCCCACCCCGAGGCACGCCCCCCCCCGGTCCTGAGGTGCCCCCCAGCGGCAGCTGCCCCCCAGGGAGCCGTGCAGCAGCTCCCCACTCCAGCTCACCTCTGCTCCGCCTCCTCCCCGAGCACGCTGCCCCCACTCTAATTCTCCTCCCTCCCAGGCTTGTGGCGCCAAACAGCTGATTGGCGCCACAAGCCTGGGAGGCGGGAGAAGTGGAGCGGTGACCGCGCGCTCAGAGAGGGGGCCTAGGAACGCTGTAAAAAAAATTGGGGGCACCGCTTTTTGGCGCCCCCAAATCTTGGCACCCTAGGCAACTGCTTAGTTTGCCTAAATGGTAGCACCGGCCTGCCCACAGTGTGCCATTAACCCCAGTTGGATCAGTGCGGGGATGATATACCTTGTCACACCCTCATGCAATGTCATAAGACAATTCTCAGTGCTACAACTAAAGCTGTGTTAAACTCAGTTGTTTTGGTTTTCAGTGGAGGTGTTTTTTTTTCTTTTTTCTAGATGAGTTTGCTACCCATTTGGGGTTAAAACAGAACTGAAATTCAGACAAACACAGACAAACCCCACAAGTTTTGCCTGGTTTTGGATCAAAACCATACAAAACCACAATTGTATCATGGTTTCTATGTGAAATCATAAATTAATCCCACATTTGCTCAAAACTTTGGTCCAGGTTTACTAAAAGTTCTGCAAGCCATCAGACACACGTTTTGGGTAAATACAAAAACATGAAGTGAAGACTGAGTTTAATCTGCTTTTATATTTTGTTTAAAAGTTTCACACAGCTCTAGCTGCAATGGGATTATTTTATCCTGCAGGAAAAATATAAATAGGTGAGATATCTGTTACCTGAAATGCATTGTATCTTTAAGGCTGCAGTAGCATGAGGGATTCAAAATTTATGGTTGGAATAACAATGTGTTTCTATAATAATTTTTCTTATTAAAAGCAATGGCTGTACTTTATTCTTGAGTCTATTTACTTGCAGCCTATTTATTTCCATTCTCTGATGTGCTCTCCAGAGAACTTGCATGGTTTTAGGATGGCATAAAGAGATGTTCACTTAGATGTTGGAACTGTTTGACAGTAAAGAGAAAATGCATGCTGCCAGACCACATGGTCGGTTCATTCTATAAGACTGTGGTATAACTTTCCAAGGGATGTGGTAGAAGCCCTATTTCTGATTATTGGATTGGACACCGTATTGGAAAATATAGTGTTGGGAAAAGTCTTGCATTGTCAAAGGAATACATGGGGGTAAAATCCTGGCTCTACTAAGGTCAATGGGAGTTTAGCCTTTGACTTCAGTGGGGCCAGGATTTTATCCTAGATGGCCTAATACATATTTTCCAGCTGAGTTCTAATTTCTGTGGGCCAGCTTGTGATAATTTTACTCATATGATTAGCCTCACAGATGTTGATAGCAATACACATCATGTAAGTATCAGTGCTCAGGACTGAGGAAGGGCACATTAGAGTCTAGGACATTTGAAATACTGTATTACTGAATTCACATCTGAATATTTGGCACATTGGTGACTCAAGAGAGTGGAGGTTTCCGGAACCAGAGTTAAAACTAGATAGCATATCAGTGTGAGCTAACTCTGTTCTCTGAAAGGACACTGCTCAAGAAAAACACCATATTGTTCTATTGTAAAAGACTGTTCCAATTATAAGAAGCCATTAAAATGTTAAATAGGATACCGTCAAACTCAACCTAATAAAAAATTATTTACACTAGATTTTTCTTCTAGCTACTTATTGTCACTGGAATATAACAAATACAAGAGAGAAAACATTTATTTCTCTTTACATTTGTATTAACTTTGAAATGTTGATAATTTTAGCAGAGTCATTTAAAAATACAAATAATCGCATTGTCTTAAAATCATTGTTGTACTGAATACAGATGGGGCATGTATATATTAATTATGCCCATGCATTCATGCATATAATTAGGGGGTTAATTAATTAAAAGGCAATTGTTATGTTCAGATTTTGCACTGGGCTAATTCCAGTTCAATAAAACAGAGATCCTCTAAACATGAAGTTAGTGGTTGCTGGAGATTTTTCTGTTTGAATAATTAATTCTGCCACTTTTATTTGTAAGGAAACCGAAGATTCATTCTCCCAAAAATAATTCCACTCAGTTATCTTATGGAGACAGGTTCTAATACCTTGTGCCAATTCTCCATTGATATTTCCTTGCTGGATGGCAATTTCCTCAGCTGAGTTATGTGCAGTAATTATGCATCAGTCACAGGGGACTTTTTCATAACCTGCTTCACTAATAAGTCCATCACCAATATATTTCTGGAAGCAGAGATTTCTTTGTCGAAAATCTGAATATATTTACCTAGAAGTAAAAGAACTCCTATTTTGCAATTAGGAATTCTTGAATTAATTGGACTGGGTGGAAGCTTTGAAGATTCGGTTTCATTTAACAATGAAGAAAGTGTGTTTAAGTGCTGAATGTGTATATCTGGAATATCTACACAAGTGGTCTCAAACTCCCAGCCTGAGGGCCATCTGCGGCCTGCGAGCCTCCCCAATGTGGCGTGCGGGCCCAAGCAGTTTTGGGGCTGGGTCTCTCCCTTGGCCCCACCTGCTGCCCCCAGACGCTCCCCCCTTAGGGGCCCTGGAATTGCAGCGGAGCTGAGCGGCATCTGCCTGCTCGCTTCAGTGGCTGCTGGCCCCTCCCTGTGGCCCAGGGGCGGGGCAGGGCTGTGTGGGCTGAGTCCCCCTGCCCGCCCCACCTTGGAGCCCAAGATAAGCGCTGCAACCCTGACTCCCCTCCCAGAGCCTGGACCCCTACCCCCTCCCCACATACCCCCTCCTGCCCCCAAACTCCCTTCCAGAGCTGCAGCCCCTTCCCCTTCCCACACCCCCACCCCCCAAACTCCCAGAGCCTGCACCCCCTCCCCACATACACCTAGCCCGCAAACTCCCTCCCAGAGCCTGCACCCCAGAGCCCCTCCCCCACCCAAACACCCTCCCAGAACCCAACCTCTCACTTTTTCTACACCCAAACTCCCTCCCAGAGCCGGCACCCCAATCCCCTACTCCAGACCTCCTCCCCCACCCAAACTCCATCCCAGAGCCTTAGGCAGGTGTGGGGCAGAGTTTTGGGGGGGGGGAGTTTTGGGGGGCGGGTTCTGGGCAGCATGAGTGACATTGGCCCGCTGGGAGGATTTGAGGACTGGCACTGGCTCTAAGGTAAATTGAGTTTGAGACCCTTGATCTACACAATCTGCATCTCCACAGATTTTTGTAGATACTCATTCCTAATTTCGTGCCAGATCCTGCAAACAATTATGTACATGTTTAACTCTATTCCCATAAGTAGTCCAGTTGACTGCAATGGGACTACTCACGTGTATTTGCAGAGCTGGGCCCTTTGTTAGTTTGGCAAAGGGAGCGAGCCCTGAGCAAGCCCCTATTATTTGCCCCAACTTCAAATCTCTTCACCCCCACAACTCCACATTACAGCCACTATGCTTTCCACTGGCAGGAGGTGGACACTAGGGGTGGACAAAGGGCTTGCTTTGCATTGTACAACAATGGCCCTCTCGAGCTGACTAAGAAACCATTTTGATGGACAAAAATTCTTCACTCCTCCATGATTGGAAAAATGATACTTCTAACATAGGCCACAATGATGATGGATTTAATCAGGAAAGGGGGTGTGATGGAATACACCCCAGTATTCACACCCTGGACTCTATTGTTATAATCTCTGTACAATGTATGCCTTGTAAGGTATCATTTGAAAACTCATAATTTGCTGGTCAGTATTGTCCTGATAAAATTTGTGTAGCAATATTGTATGTGAAGTTATTAACACATGTTCCAAACCCCACAGCCCTGCCCAAGCAGAAGGCTGAAAACAGGTCTGTCCTAAACAAAGGATTGTGTTCTTGCCTTAATTTATATTTAAGCAGTAAACAGAGCCATCAAGCAGGAAGAGAAAACAAAGAAATCTCAAACAGGTGGGAAAAAACCAACTCCAGTCCACTTTTATTTTTAGATGTTCAAATGCTACAGTGAGAGATATAATATGTAAATCTAGCTAGCTACATTCTATTGAATCCTCCACATCTTCCATAAGGAATACAAATGGCCCTTTCTTCATAATGTCCTTGTTTCAAGCATTTACACTATGGCTGTAGCTGTGTCGCAGTAGCTGCTATATTGTAGCAATACCCTTAAAAGTGCCTTCTCTTAAAAGAGTTAGGGCATCTTAACAAGGTATTTATCTCTATTCTCCTTCACTTACCCGGCACCTTGCATGCTTGGAACATTCTTTATGAGCTGGCTGCTAGCATAGCAGCAACCACATGAGGAGGTGAAGGGGAACATGTCCCAACACATTACTGTTCATTTCTGTTCTTGAATGGAAGTGTTTGACAAGTGTTTGCTGAACGATACCATAGCAATGCTTACAGCATCCATTTACTGTGTATTCCATAAGCTACAGGCTTATGTGTCCCCAGCTATATAATTTTATGTTCTGTGCCCATGCATGTTGTTTTATATTAAGATTCCCCAAGTACCTAGATTCAAATTTCTTGCTCCTCCAAGCTCATATTCTCCCTGCATTCAAGTTGCTTAATAGCCCTAAAGTTATGTGTTAGGCCTCAGACAGATCACTATAATGGGAATTATCAATGGAGAATTGTAGAACTGGAGTAAGGAGTCCTGTACCACTCCCATTCTGTTTGTTTGTTTGTTTGTTTTTTCAGAAAGACAAGCACAGTGCATCAAAGATGAGACTCTGCCCCCTAATTCTAATAATAAAAATATACACTTGCTTATATGTAAGGCTGGGTGACCTAGTTCACCTGAAGTAAGAGCCAATGCAAGATTCATGTAATTTTCACAGCAATGCAAACAGAGAAATTAGATAAAAACACATACAAAAAATACACTCCCTGGAATGTTGCAACATAACACTATTTTATTTCTTAAAAATCCAGAACCTTAACACACAAGAACAAAAACCAGAGAGAGACAAGGCAGGTTGTTCCCTGAGGCAAAGAAGCACAACTCACCCCTTGCTGTATGGTTGGCTCTTTGTGGAATGACTACTATGAGACCTAGATTGCATGTTTCCTACAGAGCGCCATAGTCAGCAAGCAGGACCAGGAAAACCCCCGAAAATTTAAAGTGATAGCTTACTATTCTAACACAGTTTTCAATCAACTACAGTTCAATTAATACTCCCAAAAGAATTGTGAATCTCTGCAGCTGTGTTCAGCTGGGACTCGTTGCAGAAGTAATAAAATACAGGAAGAAACTAGTTTATACACAGTTAATATACTTTTAATGAGCATCTGGTATTTAACATATCCCTATTATCCTTATTAAAATTAAATTAAATAGGAGACCCTTAGATGTAAATGTTTCATGCTTTCAGTTATCAGAGAAATACCAATTTTACCTGATTTAATAACTTTTCAACTATTGTTAAAGTCCATTTTCTTAGCTGTTCCAAAAAATGTTTAACAATGGAGAATTATTTATAAATATATCCTACTGAGAGATCAAATGAAAGATAGACAGGCTACATGATTTGAAAAGCTGAGACATCGATATCTTGAATGATCAGTGCACTTTTTATCTCTGCAGACCAACTATCTAATAATGTGTGTGTCAAGCTGACACTTAGGTCTTATAGTGCTGCCAGTAAGCCTGAATGTGAAGGGATTAAAGCATTCCCTTTCTGTAAAGATCTATTTTTAGTTATAGCGTGGACACGGATAGCCTTTAAAAAAGTGAAGGAAAGGCTAATGCCAGGTTTGTAAATTTGGAAGAAAGGGTCCAGGAATCTAAGCACACACCACCAGCATTAAACTTCCCAAAAGGACAAGACCCCAACTCTGCCTTCTTCCCTGTTGGCTGTTGAACCAACACTGAGGCAGAGAAGTACACACTGTACCTTTCAATCAGTATAGCAGTTGCTTTTCTGTTACACTCTCACCCAGCATCCCTAGTGGGATCTGACTGCCCTCAGCTATAGAGCTGTGTGAATAACTGACTTTCAAAATTTAATTGTTCAAAATTTTCAGTGAACCAAAAAAGTAAGAATAACTGAATAAATAAATCATTTTGAGACAAACAAAACATTTTGTTTTGCTTTCAAAAGTTTTTTATTGTAATAAAGCAAAGAAACCTGGACTTTATCTGGGGGGGAGGACAAAGGGGGGTGCACACTGGAGGAATCTGGGGTAGCCCCTTCTCCTCCATGAGCTTTCTGCCTCCCATTGACCAATCAGAGGGAGAGGGAGCTGATTGGCTCTGTGCTCTCCCCACTCATTAATTTAAATCCATGCCTGAGGATTTTGGAGCTTTTACCTCCAATTTTAGCTGCCCCATCCTCTTTCCCTGAGGTAGCAGTATTGGAGCTGTATTTATTAGGATGCTGCAGGTTTAACCAATGCCATGTTGGGGGTCAGAAAGGAATTTTTCCCATTCAACCAAATTGGCAGTGGCATGGTAGGGGTTTTTTTTTGCCTTCTTCACAGTATCATGAAGTCACAGTTAAGTTAAATAGGAAAAGGACTTTAAACATTCACACAAATTACTAATATTAAATTCTGTTTTGTCTCAAATTGTGGTTAGCATGCAGTGCAGATAAAAGGCCAAAAGGGTCAGCTTCCAGAAGTAAAATAGATCTGGGATTTCGCTGGTGGACCTCGGGGTTTGGGAAAAGTGGGGAACTGAAGCCTTCGCTGAGGAAAGCTGTGGCAGAGAGATTTTTGAGGGATTCCTTTACTCTTAATCACCAGAGAAAATATACCCACAACAACTCTAGTAGCTTGCTTTTCACTTTTGTAAACAACACATCTTACTTGAAATATCTGTTTATTATTCCATATATGTTATATGTCACTGGCTTTGGGGATTAAATTGTCTGCACCCACTTGCACTGTAAATAAAAACCTGCTTTCTTTACTTCTGAGACTGTCATGAGGTACAGCAGTGGAACACATTCCAAGTCCCTAATCAACAGTGTTTGCACATAAAGAACTGCTGCCTTGTACTGTGTTTACTGGGAACCTGCAAAAATCAGCAATAAAAGCATTTGATACACTTTTCCTTACCAGGGCCTGCAAATAAGGTTACTATAAATCCTTCTTTTTGGCCCTTCATGCAAAAGGGGAAGTATTAAAATCTGGGAAGGGAATTGCAAGCTTGTTTCAGGCGAGCATGCTAAAAATCTGTTTGATTTCTAATGGTCCACGATTATGGATATATTGTGTTGCTGTCATCATGATCTAGAAACTAAGTGTGCCTGTTAGCAAATCCCTGGCAGACACTTATAACAAACTTCCATGGTTCCATATCAAGGCAAATGTGTAGTGATGTTGTCATCTAGCCTCCTAAGAAATGAGTTGAGCCCATTTGTTCTTTTGGCACATGCTCAATTGAATCCTTCTGGCACCATAGGTGTGGGCTACTTTCCATCAATGGGAATGGAGTAACAATTTGTTTATATAATGTGGTTGTCCAGGGGATGAAGCAAAAAGGCAGGGATCTTTTCTCTATGTTAGGATTAACTCCACAGCAACAGAGCTGTGGAAACCTGCAGAGACCCTGCTTAATTTCTGCCATGTAAGGTTCTTTGTTCTTTTGGATACACTAAATGTTTATGTGGAAGGAAAATGTTCCATTAAATGTAACATTTCCCATAAGATGAAATCTTTCTTTGACCCCTGATTTTGTCAGTTTCATTTATTTCCCACCGTTTGAATTAATACTGTGCTTTGGAGAATAAAACTGCCAGAGGCTGTAGGAATTGAATTCTGCTATTTACCTATAGACTGTGTCTTCAGAAAGACAAGGTGGGTGAGATAATATCTCTTATTGAACCAACTTCTGTTGGTGAAAGAGACAAACTTTCAAACTTACACAGAGCTATTTCTTGGGTCTGGGAAAGGTACTCAGAATGTCACAGCTAAATACAAGGTGGAACAGATTGTTTAGCATAAGTAGTTAACCCTACTAGGGGAAGTCTCACTGTAAGGGCTCCCATGCTGCTGTGCCAGGTTATACAGGTCATGCCTTCAGAGTCCTATTCACCTCCAAAGAAAGACCAATTAATTACAGATTTAACACTCTCTTGCAGTCCTATACACAGAAACCATACAGAGGTCTCCCAATTAACAATGCTTCCGTCTACATATTGCAGTACAGTGAGCTGTTCTAATGACAGAAAATTGCTAGGTTTAACACAGCTAGTTAAGAAACAGCAGCATCTAGGGGACCGTGTTCAGGCCTGGACACCAAGAGCGCCTGATTTGAAGTCAGTGGGAACTATGCTTCAGTGCTTCTGAAAAATGGGCCATTTCTTTAGGTGCCTAAATGTGGACTTAAGTGCTTAACTTTATGCACCCAAGTTTGAAAGACTTGGCTTAAGTGATTCACCCAAGGTCAATCAAATCAATGGCACAAGCAAGATTTCAAATCAGGCACTCCTGGCTACATTGATAACATTAGCTATGTTATATGTAGAAGTTGTCTGTCACGAGAGTTGCTCAGCAAAACAAAACATGTACTGAAAAGCTCTGGACAAGTCTTGTGATGTCTGTGGTTGAGACTCTCAGGCCTGGTCTACACTAGGAAGTTATGTCGAATTAAGCAGCGTTAAATCAAATTAACCCTGCACCCGTCCACACAACGAAGCTATTTAGTTCGACATAGAGGTCTCTTAAATTCAATTTCTGTACTCCTCCCCAACGAGGGGAGTAGCGCTAAATTCGACATGGCCATGTTGAATTAGGGTAGATGTGAATGGAAATTGACGCTAATAGCTCCGGGAGCTATCCCACAGTGCACCACTCTGTTGACGCTCTGGACAGCAGTCCGAGCTCGGATGTTCTGACCAGCCACACAGGAAAAGCCCTGGGAAAATTTGAATTCCTTTTCCTGTCTGGGCAGTTTGAATCTCATTTCCTGTTTGGACATCGTGGCAAGCTCAGCAGCACTGGCAACGATGCAGAGTTCTCCAGCAGAGGTGACCATGCAATCTCAGAATAGAAAGAGGGCCCCAGCAAGGACTGATCGGGAAGTCTTGGATCTGATCGCTGTGTGGGGCGATGAGTCCGTGCATTCTGAGCTGCGATCGAAAAGACGGAATGCAAAGATCTACGAGAAGATCTCAAAAGCCATGACAGAGAGAGGATACAGCCGGGATGCAACGCAGTACCGCGTGAAAATCAAGGAGCTGAGACAAGCGTACCAGAAGACCAAAGAGTCAAACGGACGCTCCGGATCCCAGCCCCAGACATGCCGTTTCTACGAGGCACTGCATTCCATTCTAGGTGCGGCCGCCACCACTATCCTACCACTGACTGTGGACTCTGAGGATGGGATATTGTCGATGGCCGCTTCCTCGGAGACGTTAGTGGACGGGGAAGATGAGGAAGGCGAGGAGGAGGACGAGGCAGTCGACAGCGCTTACAACGCTGATTTCCCAGACAGCCAGGATCTCTTCATCACCCTCACAGAGATCCCCTACCAACCGTCCCCAGGCGTTAACCCGGGCCCTGAATCAGGGGAAGGATCAGTTGGTAAGTGTTTTAAACATGTAAACATTTATTTTGAACAGAACAGGAATATTAACAATGGGTTTTTCATGATTTGTTTGCCCTAGGCGCTTAACATTTTAGTCCTTGGCAGTGCAACTACTGCAAAAAAATCTAACAATGTCCGGTTTATCATGATTAGATTGCCCTAGGCGCTCTACTTTTTAGTCCTTGCCAGTGCAGCTACTGGAAAAGAAGGTCTATATGTCCAGGGATAGAGCTGAAATCCTCATGGGACATCTCCACAAAGCTCTCCTGGATGTAATTGGAAAGCCTTTGCATGAGGTTCCTGGGTAGAGCGGCCTTATTGTTTCCTCCGTGGTAGGAAACTTTTCCTCGCCAGGCTATCATCAAGTACTCTGGGATCATTGCCTTGCAGAGCATGGCGGCATATGGCCCTGGTTTTTGCTGGCTTTCACGCAGCATGCGTTTTTTCTCGGTCTCAGAAATTCTCAGCAGAGTGATGTCGCTCATGGTGACCTGCTTAGAATTAGGGGAATGTTACTATTGGGACTGCTTGCTTGTTCCATTACAGAACTGTCACCGGCGGTTTACCACCACGCGGTGGAGGCGCGAGAGGGGCAGCATACAGGGATCTTTCCCGGGGACAGCCGCGAGGGGGTGGGACAGGGGCAGAGTTCATGCTTGCCAGATTGCCGGCAGCAGGAACTGCCCAACGATAGGAGCATTGCTTTGAACGTAAAAGGAGGGCACTGCTATAATTTAAGTTTTAAGCAGCCAAAAGTCTACGGCTTACCATGTCAGCCTGCTACCCGAATTCCGCTGTCCTGCCCCGCTTGTCTGATCTCCACTGCAAGACCCCAGGCACTGAATGCGAAAGCCGAAAATTCGACCTTGTCCTGAGTGCGCATGTGATAGGTGCTGTGCATGGTCTTATTCACAGAGAAAGACTATGTTCATTGTTCACAAAAAATTATCTTTGTGAGGAATTCACTCCCTTTTTCCCATCCCACAGCTGCGACTGTCTCCCGACCTACCCTGGCATCCACCTCGCAGAGGCTGGCGCAGATTAGACGGAGAAAGAAAAGGACACGGGACGACATGTTCTCAGAACTTATGGACTGCTCCCGAGCCGATGCGGCCCAGCAGACCCAGTGGAGGGAGAACATGTCGCAATACCAGCGAGCACACAGCGAACGGGAGGAGAGGTGGCGGCAGGAAGACCAGCAGGCGACTCAAACGCTGCTTGGACTAATGAGGGAGCAAACGGACACGCTCCAGCGCCTTGTGGATGTTCTGCAGGACCAGAGGCAGGAGGACAGAGCCCTGCTGCAGTCTATCTCTAACCGCCCTCCCCCGCCACAAACTCCCATACCCCCCTCACCCAAAGTCCCAAGCAGGAGGGGCGGCAGGGGCTGTGAAAACTGTCACTCCACCCCTGCAGACTGCTCAAGTACTAGAAAGCTCTCATTCCCAAAAAATTGGTAAGTCCTTTCCTTCCCACCTCACCCAAGCCCCCGTCCCAGTTTCATCCCCTAACTGTGTAGTTGCTAATAAAAGATATGTTTCTGTTAATTACTGTTTCCATCATGTTCTTTTAGGGGAGAGTGTGTTTGAAGAGGGGAAGGGGGTTGGTAATTGGAGAGGACAGTCACCTTTACCAGGGTACAGACACGGGGGCAGGTTCAGCAGAAGGTCACACACACATTACAGTCACTAGGCACCCTGGTCAGTCTGGGAGGTGGTTTTCATGTTCTGGGCGGGGGGGGAGGGGGCATGTGACTTTGTGGCGGGGAAGGGCAGATAGAGATCTTATGCTGCGGTCCTTATCCTGGATCACAGAGCCACGCAGCAAGGGATCTGTAACTGTCCTCAGCCGCCACAAAGTCACATAGCCCCCACACACAGAGTCCCGAAAAGGAGGGGTGGCAGGCTCCGTTGAAACAACCAGTCCACCACTGCGGACCTCTCTAGGAGCAGGAGCCTGTCATTCCTCGAGTTTAGAAGCGTTCTTTCCATCACTACGCCTGCTCCCCACCACAGTCTGCATCCAGGTTACCCTGCTCACTGAGGAACCTACCTTTCAAAGCCTCCCGGATGCACAGCGTGTCCCGCTGGGCTCTTCTAATCGCACGGCTGTCTGGCTGTCGCCTCAACCTCCCACCCCGCCATAAAGGTCTCCCCCCTTGCTCTCACAGAGATTGTGGAGCACACAGCAAGCTGCAATAACAATGGGGATATTGGTTTTGCTGAGATCAGAGCGAGTCAGTAAGCTTCTCCATCTCCCCTTGAGACGTCCAAAAGCACACTCCACCACCATTCTGCACTTGCTCAGACGGTAGTTGAAGAGTTCTTTTTCAGTGTCCAGGGTGCCTGTATAGGGCTTCATGAGCCAGGGCATTAGCGGGTAGGCTGGGTCCCCAAGGATCACTATAGGCATCTCCACATCCCCAAGAGTTATTTTCTGGTCCAGGAAGTAAATACCTTCCTGCAGCCGTCTAAACAGACCAGTGTTCCTGAAAACACGAGCGTCATGAACCTTGCCCGGCCATCCTACGTTGATGTTTGTAAAACGTCCCCTATGGTCCACCAGTGCTTGCAGCACCATTGAAAAGTAGCCCTTTCGGTTAATGTACTGGCTCGCCTGGTGGTCCGGTCCCAGGATAGGAATGTGAGTTCCATCGATAGCCCCAGGGTTTGAAAATATTGGCCTTAATCTCTCTGCATCATTTACCCTATCCATACAATGGGGATAACCAAACCTAGCTATCTCACCTGGGTGAGCTGGGGGTTAAATTGTTAATGATGTCTGTACAGCATTCTGAAACTATTAGGTGCTAAGTAATATTATTTAATAGAAGAGCTAATCTTAAAATAAATTACTTGTTCTGATCATTCATTTTCATATCTCCAGTATTTAAATCTCTGCCCATCATAATATAGCATCCCTGTTAACTTTTGCCTCATGTACATTAAATAACATAATTGTGACAGTTAAATAGCATAAACAGCTATCTTTCCAGGAACAATTTATCATAGTACTTACAGATATGCTATATTCATTTGCAGTGTAAGATGCGTGTTAGGTGTTGATAGTGAAAATTGCATCAAATTCATTTAGTCATTCAAGGATTTGCAATGAGGTTTTTAGATTCAGAAAGGTATTTATTTATCAAAGTATTTTATTTCTTTAGATTTGCACCTTAAAAAGAACACCCACGCAAAGGCCCTGAGCATCCTGACAATTGTTCGACTTGCAATAACTCCCCAGCAACATTAATCCTAATATACAAATAAACTACTCTGCCAACCAGCAGCCTTCATTTACCAATAGAGATCACAATGTACGTCAGTCAGATGGCAAGAAAAATATATAAACTCCAGAAAAAGTCTCATCCCCAAATCATAATGTAGAGAAGATAACCTTCTCCTCCCCCAGTCAAGAAGGATAAAAGAACTCCTGTGATCACACTCAGCTCCAACCCACTGCATCTGTGTGGCTTGTTGGGCCTGGGGGAGGGTCCTTAAAAGGAAAGAACTCAGCCCAATAGGGGTGGCATTCTGAAACAAGGAGACCTAGTGCTCCCAGACTTCCATGTTGAAGAATGGCTTGTGAGTACCACTAGCCTGTGCCCTCTGAAGAAAGAAGTTGGGCTGGTTTGTTTCTTTCATCAGAAGCCCTGGGCCTCAGTCTTGGCCTTTGGCTTGCAAACATCCAAAAATGTTTAATACATTTCATTTGAGATTCTATTGTTTAACAGTGCGACTTAAAATTACAATTAATTTTTTTAATTGCTGTGACATCCTGACCCAGGATTTACCATTGTCATGTAATTAGGATATGTTTTGTACAAAATATGCCTTGTGAGGTATCATTCTAAAAGTCTTGATCTGCTAGACAGTAATATCTTGTTGGATTGTACATGCTAGCATTGTATAGGAAGTTATGAAGTTTGGCTATGTGTGTGTTACTGAAACATGTTGTGAGGTTGAAAACACCCACAAGCAGCCTTTCAGGTACAACAGTAAAAAGGCCAAACAATGTTAATGGCTTATTGAGGAAATGCACACAAGCACAAGGTTTACGCAGGAATTGTGTACAATAGAAACCTCTCAGAGATAGCACCAACCAATGGGAACTGTTTGACCCAGGTCACAGCAAAAGAGCTTTCCAGAAAGTGGGAAGAAGATATAAAAGGGGAACAATGACATCATGAGGTGACCTGAGTCTCCCTGCAACAACACACCTGGAAACACCTGAGGGGCAAGGACTGAATTGTAGGAATTGATGATCCCAGGCTAGAAGGATCTTTAGCCTGTGTGTGAAAACCCGGAAAAGTCAAAGCAACTTGTGCCTTAAGAATCTGCCAGCCTGTTTATCACTCAGGGTGAGTATTTGCTAATTTATATCCTACCTATCTAGTGTGTTAAGTTCAGTTTGCCGTTTTTGTTTCTTTACCAAGGTAATCTGCTTTGATATGTTTACTATCCCTTATAACCACTTAAAATCTATCCTTTGTAGTTAATAAACTTTGTTTTCTATAAACCAGTTTGTGCGATTCATAATGGGGGGGCGGGGAGGCAAAAAGCTGTGTATATCTTCCTCCACATAAGGGAGGCGGAGATTTTCCTGAGTTTATGCTGTACAGATTTCTGTGCAGTGCAAGACAAGACAATTTTGGGTTTACACTCCAGAGGGGGTGTGCACTTGAGTGCTGGGCAATTCCTGAGCTGCGTCTTTCCACGCAGAGCTGATCTCAGTGTCTGTGTCTTTCTGCAGCTGGGTGTAGCCCTGCCTGTGTGTGCGCTAGAGGAGGTTTGAGGGCCTGGCTCAGCAGGGCAGTGTAAGGAAACCCAGGCTGGTGGAACTGGTGCGCTCAGTGGTACCCCAGTACATCAGGTGGCACCCCGGAGTGGATGCCATCACATCCACGATTAATTGTTTTGAGTTAATCGCGTGAGTTAACTGCGATTAAATGACAGCCCTAATTATAAGAAATTCCAAATGTATATAACATTTAAATTACATCAATATTTTATATGCCTCTCCCTTACAGGTGGGAGTAGGCCCTCTACCATATATGTGACCCTCTGATTTTTCCTGTTTCCTGAGCAGCTTCCAGGACTGCCTTGTCTCTCTCTCTGCCTCTGTTCCCCTGAGTTATCTGCTGCCTCTTCCAAGTGCTGTGTCAGTGAATAGCTTTCCTCTTGGCCTCTGAAAGTTAGTCTGTCACTCACATTTTTGCCCGCTCACTCACTGTGCCTTGGACTTCATTTGCATATTCTGTATCATTGAATCCCAGCTGGGATTTATGTGCTTGTAAATGAGTTATTTACATGTACGGGCTTATTATTATGCCATTATGCCCCTCCAGTTCTGATTTTGGTCTACCATATGTAGTCTGTTCTCTTTGTTTAAAAACATTCCCCTTCCCTTGCCTCTTACCCACACACAGCCACACACAGTTGTTTCTCCATAAGATTTTCCCCATGGGTAAGTTTCCTTGGCTCTAAGCCTTGCTAGATCAATATCTCCCTGTGCACTGCTTCTACATGATCTTTCATCCTACAGAGAAAATATCACTCTTACTTACAGACCAGTGGTGAGGTTAGGTGGCTTAGCAGTCTCTGCCTCAAAACACAGGGCTTAAAAACATAGATCCTGATCCTGTGAAATACTCCTGGCAGCTGAGGGTGTCTGACAAAAGGAACGAAGGATTTCTTACCTTTTGTCTTAAGGTCGCAACTCTAAAGGTGAGAGAGATGGCTGGACTGCTGGCTACCTACCCTAACTTGACTCAGAGCTGCATACAAGCAGGGGGTATTATTTAAGTATTTGTATAGAACCAATGGTGTACTAGGCTCTTTTGAAGACAAAGGGCCTGATGTTTGTGGCACTGTGGTGGCACACAGCAGTCAAACTGAGTCAGCCCCCTTTCTCTCAGGATCCCCTTTAAACAGTTGTTGTCGCTGTCATAGCGGCTTTATATCACACTCTCCCTGTCAGAGGGGTGTGGTAAGGTGGAAAAAAGGCCTGGCTGGATTGGAGTGCCTCCAGTAATCCCTAGTCCCTGAATAGCCCTGGGCAGTCGTCAGTATTTGGGTGTTAATTAGAACCACTCTTCAGGCAGCTCTAGCTTACACCAACCTAAGCCCATGATTGAAAAAACATGAAGACGACGTGAAGTACTGATGACAGTCAGCCAGGCCAAAGAATGTGGACCAAGGTCCTGGCCTCTGGGACTAGTTTAGAATCTAAATACGCCACACAGTCACCCCCACCCCCTTTGTTTGTATTTTATTAGTCCTAATACTTTTGTATGGATTTTTTTTTTTTTTTTGGCACATCTTTTTCAGTAAGTTGAGGGGAGGTGATCTTGGGTTCTAGGGATAGGAGTGTGTTTTAAAGAGGCTCTTGAAGAGGAGTGTCAGAGTGGATTTTGGGGGAGGGAGGCCCAGGAGTATAGGGCAGAGAAGCATGTGAGAAGGACATATAGGGGTGGTTAGATTTTTTTATTTTGAGTGGAGTAATGTGAAGGTGAGAACTTGGAAGAGCATGAGAAGAAAGAGATGAGCAGGGAGATAGGCAGAGGAGAATGGGGTCTTGAAATAATGTCTTCTATAGACAGTAAGGGTTGTGATGAATAAAGCATCACTAATTGTTACTGAAGCCTGAGTGCAATTATGCTCTTCATTTCAAGCATCAAAATTGGCATTTAAAGGGGGATTTCATAGTGTAGGGTGGGTGGGAAAGGGTGGGTGTGTAAAAATTTTACGAACACTAATTTACTTTGCTAGTAATTGTGTATATTGCTGGTTTTGATACAAGCTTTCTCCCTCAGAGCCCAGCTTCTCCCTCTTTTTATCCAGCAGCAAAGCCATAATCCTTTGTTTGTGAAATAGCAATCTGTTTCCATGGAAATGAATGGGATATCACAAACATAGCCCTATGACTTCACTTCAAGTATGAGGAGAAGATGATCTGCAAAGGAGAGAGCTCAGATATGTCCAGTAACTTACGAATATACACTGTAAATCCCATGTGTTGAACAGATGTTTGGGGCAGGCTAAGATTTCGGGGGTCGATTCCTTTTGTTGGTGCGGGGTAGGATTTTGTGAAAGCTGATATGGGCAGACAATATTTTTGTGGACTGACTTCTTTTGTGTAGAGAGAGGTTGTTGGTTTGTTACTGTCCGTTTCCTAGCTGGCTTGCATTTTCAGTTATTTGCTAGAGCCTGTGATAGATATTCTTGGTATACTGTGTGTTGAAATCAAAATAAATGAATAAACTAAGTGTGGCAAGAAAATTAGAAAGGTGAGTGGAAGATAGATGGGGTATTTTTGTTTGTTTTTACAGGAAGTAGACTGTTTATAGATAAATAACCATCTTTCAAGCAGTAAGCCAGGAAGTAAAAAGGCATATACTGTATCTGCCAAGACATGCAACCCCCTCCGCCCCCACCTATTATATGTTATGAACTGAAGCGGCACAGCGAGCATTACTTGAGAAAGAAGCTACGAGAGCTGCTTTTGGTCAAATACACATGCTTGCCTTCATAGGGTTGCCAACTTTCTATTGACTGAAAACTGGATCCCAGAGGCCCCACCCCTGTTCACTGCTCCCCCACCCCGTGGCTGGATTATCTCCACCTCCCTCCCCAGCTAGCTGGGCTCCCTCTGCTCTGGGGCTGGGACAAGAGCTGCTGCAGCCTGACATGAAGCCTGCTAGCCCATAGGAGGCAGCCCTGGGTAACCTCTCTCCCCTTCAGTAACCAGACATTTGGTGTCTGGTCAGTACATCTGACTGGACAGTGCCAGGTCCCCTTTTTGACCGGACTTTCTGGTCGAAAACTGGGCACCTGGCACCCTACCTTCAAACCTGATCTTTTCACAAGATGCTACTGTCATAGTTGTGGGGCTAGGTGCACTTCTGTCTCCCCTCAGTTCGGAGTGCCTCCCCCTCAGGTGACAGCCCTTGTGCCTTTACCTCTCCTGGAATGGAATTCTGCCATTTTCACACCTGTAGACCAGGCCCTGGGCTACAGCATCCTCTGTGTCCCAGCAAGTCCAAATGGGTTCAGTACCAGTAGCTCTTCCCTTCTGGCGTCTATGACCAGTGGTGAGGGCAGTGATCAAACAGCCTTCTTAAAACTAAAATACTCTGTTTTTAAGAGTAGGACCAAAGCATTAAGAGGAAAGGGGGGGAGGTTAAAAACAACAGTCTAGACACGTCTATTTTACGGTGGTAATTTAGGCAAGCCTAACTTGCCCGGGGTGGGGGGAGTGGAGAGAGGGGCAAGTGGGGCAATTTGCTCCAGGCCCTGGGCCCCGCAGGGGCCCTGTGAGCCCTGGCCTGGCGGCGGTCCGGGTCTTCAGCGGCATTTCGGCGGCGGGTCCTTCAGTGCTGCTGAAGATGCGGACCGCCGCCGGGTAAGTACAAGCGCCGCAGCTCCCCCGCTTTGCCCCAGGCCCCCTGAATCCTCTGGGCGGCCCTGCTTCAGACATTGCCATCTGGGGCCCTGTTTCTCAATCTGGTCCACCCAAACAACTCCTCTCACCTCTTCTGCCCCGAGCCTCTTCCTTTTTAAACCTTCCACAGTTTTTTCTTCTGGTTCCCATGCCTTTTCCTGCCCTGAAACTGCTCTTAACAACTTTCAAGTGTTTGCTGTGAAGTGGATTAGCTGATCCATTCTTCTTCTCTTCCTGCTTGGGGTTTTTTTTTTTTTTTCTTCTTCTTACAGTCCTGTATTAAACTAAACTGATATTTTTATGCAGTGGCATGGTTTTTTGTGTTGTTTAACATGTAATTCAAAAGTGTGTGTGTTTGTTTGTTTTTCATGTGTGAACAATGAAACTAGTTGCCTACCTATGCTCCTGCACAGAAAACAAGGAGAAAATCATGAAGTCTGTCTCTTTGGCTTAAGTGTCTCTCCTTTGGAATGCTCAGTCAATGCCAAAACATTTTACCAGCTTTCCTGGGTGCTTCTGAATAATTCTTCCATTGTCATCTGATGCAGCAGCTGGGAACAACCTGGCCTTTACTCATTTAGAGTATTTTGGAAAGTATTTCCTACAATGAGGGGGAGAATCAACCCTTTTTTGTTTATTTTTTAGTTATGTGGCTAACATGTATTAATACATGTAAGAAGTTGGGGTAGCTGAGGTTTTGTTTGTACTGTACTCTGCAAATATATCAGATTTATGACAAATGTGATCATCAGAAAGCAAATATCAAATTTTAAACTTCAGTATTTACCTTCATGGACCAGAAATCATGACAGTCACTGACATAGATGTAATCAGGTATTCTGACTGCTTTCATCAGAAATATCACCCACCAAGTATTTTTTGGCCAGGGATGGCCTAAAGTTAAACATTTTAAACTAATGTTCTGATTTTTTTTTAATTCAGTTTCAGAACTATTATACTGGTATCCTTTACCTGAAATAAGCTAATCAGAGGGCAGAGATCTCCATATGTTATCTGATGGGCTGCAGCATGAGTTCCGTTAACCTGATGAACCAATTCAGATGTAATTACTTGCCTTGACCCAGGATTTTCTATCTGGTGTGTAACAATTTCAAATGGCTCTAACACACTGACAAATATCAGTGCTGAAGTTAACAGCTACTCCTGAGTTGCGGGGAATTTCTAGAACTACATCATAAGAAGTTGCATCCATGGAGTGGGGTTTTTTAAACAAGTCTGAAGTGTAAATCAATACAGCTTAATTGGAAAGATAAAGGCTGAAAGGGGGTTGAAGCCATGTAAGAACACTGCTCGATGGGAATATTTGATGAGCCTCTAAGGAATGCTTAGAGATGTTCTAGAATGGAAATATTCTGCCCATGTGTACTGTACCACACACGGCCCTACATTCTCACAGATCCACTCTGATGACCACCAGTGTACGGATATGGATGTCCAGCACTCTTCCCTGCCATCACCTTCTAATGTCTCTGAAATGTGTCCATTCCATCTCTGCCAACAATCACAGTCACCAGCACTGCTAAGCATGCAGTGATATATTCTAGTCCGGGGGCGGGGGGGAAAACTTACTGACCCTCTGAAGAAGTAACTTCTTCAGAAGTTCAAGAGCCAGGCATGCCTGCTAGGGCTCGGGGCTTCAGCCCTGTGGGTGGGGTGGTGGGGCTTTGTTCTTCTGCCTTGCAGGGAGGGAGGTCTCGGGGCTTCAGCCCCACTTCTGCTGAAGCCCCAAGCGCCGGAAGGCGCCTCCTGCAGGGTTGAAGCCCCTAGAACCTCCCTCCCCCCACTAGGCAGAAGCCCCTAGCCCCACCACAGGGCAGAAGTGAAAGCGAAGAATGGGGAGTGGCATGAGGGTCTCCACGAGCCACACTTTAACTGAAAAAGGGCCACATGCGGCTGTTCTAGTTCTTCACAAGTGACAGGAGCTGGATGAACAGAGACCATGAGAGCTGAGTGAATCTGAACTCTCCGAACATTCAATTCATCGACAAATTAAAACAAAATGTGGCCATGTCCAAGCCCTCCTATTTTGTATGCATGTGTCCAACCCAGCACTGCCTCAGACAGGCTGCCTAATCATTGACTCCTACTCTTCTCCCTGACTCATCAATTTGTTTAGAAACCACATTTCTTTCCTCTCAGTTACTTTTTGACAGGGGAAAATTTCTGCTGTCATGCTGTACTCGTGATTGAAACCTTTGGCTTGAAAATGGAGTATGAGCCATTACTATTTATTCTTAAGAGTATTCCCTCCTGTTGTCTGCTCTGTAAATGGGAGCAGGAAATGAGAATCCATTTTCATGGGGACCATGATTTTTCTTTATTTTTGCAAAATGTGGTAGATAAAGGGTGGGAAATGAGTTTGACACAGCATTTTTAAAGCAGATCAATGTAAATAACAGGAATACCGCTTCTTGTTCAACTGCCAGCTGCAATTAAGCATCATGTATCTTTTATTATTCAAATATCTGGGGTTTCAGTAATGCCTTGTAGAATGGATTTTTTTCTCTAACTTTGGACAGATTCCATACAATTATGAAGCATCTCATGCTGCGCACGATTCATTTTGCACATTACTACACCCCATTGTGTATCTTTCTTCTAATTTTATTTCTCAGAAAATGGTGGCTATAATTTTAGTCTTACTACTTTCATGTGTCTAATTTTTTAAATCTTGGAATTACTTCAAACTGTGAGAGGCTGCATTCCCTGCATTCATTATTTGTTCTTCACCTTACAGATTGTTGGAATGTTTGGTTTGCTGAACTGAATGTTTGAAATTCATGAGGGTTAATGTGCTGTGCTAGCTTTCTCACCTTCACTTCTGCATACCTGGCTTCTGGTCTGTTTTAGGTAATTGAAGTTAGCTTGGGTGGTTAATTAAACAGCCATAGTTTATTAGCCAAGAACCATATACCCTGAAAGCAGAGACAAATACGGTAGAATACAAAGCAGACTCTCAGAGTTTATTGTTATGCAAATAATCCAAAATGCTAGTTGCCTGCCTTTTTAAATAGTAAAAACAACAATTTTTTGTTTATGTATGTTTTTCCACTGTTTAGGAAAAATACAATATATTTAGCTGTGAAATAACAGGGTGACTATTATAAAACATTCCTCATAGATCATCCCACAGGCAGATATTAAGCCAGATCCTCAGATAGTGTAAATAACTATAGTTCTATTGAAGTTAGAGGCATCCCAGCTGACGCCAATCTGAAGGTCTGACCCATCTCTCTATCCTCCACAAGCATCAAGTAGCAAAACTGACTACAAAGATTAGACAGGTCTTCTGATGACATAGTATACAACATCCAGCTGTGAATAGCAAACTATAATAAAAACATATAGGCATTACTGGAACCCCCAAGGTGTGCAGATGCCAAAACTGATAATTGCACAATCCTATTACTGGAACCCTTGTCCTTCAGCCTTTACCCTTCCATTAATTGTAGGGTATAGTCCAAGTTTTAAATGTAATATACTACTGAATATTGTACCTACTACCACAAGTAGTCCCATTGATGGTAAGCTGTTTGCAGAATGGATTGTGTCTTGTTTTATAAATATAATGTAAAGCACTTAACATACTTCTGGGTACAGTAAAAATAATTAAGTGTAACAGCATATAGATTATTGGTAAGTTATACTTAGGCAAAATAGCTAAAGCTTCTTCTAATTCACAAGCTAAAGCACCTTCTTAGTTTAAGCAACTGAGAAGATTAAAAAAAGAAAATCTTTGGCTTGAATGAAGTAATAAAATACAAATACTTTGTCATCTTTAATCTAAATTTTGCCATGATCCAGAGTGAAGTATGGAAGCTGAAAGACTAAAATTCTGCCTTTAGAGCCAATATCATGTTTTGTGCCACGGTGACTTTACTCACATCAGAGAAGATATACATCTATATCATTGAAAAAATATTACTACTTAAGTTTTTGAATCATAATACCATCACAAAGGGTTACAGAGCTGTCACAATAACTATTCTAGTATCTTAAAATTAATAAGTGCTAAGGAAATTTGAATAGATAATTCTGAAATATCAAATTCAATAGGTAGCATAGTTCAGTGGACAGAGAACTGGACTGGAACTCAGAACATCTGAGTTCTATGTCTGACTTGGCTGCCAATTTACTATGTGACCAAGTTATTTCACCTTTCTAATTTTCTTTTCCCTCCTCTATTTTGTTTGTCTTGCCTATTTAAATTGGGCAGGGCAGGGATTGTCTCTAGCAGTGCCTAGTGCCAATGGCATAGCTACAGTAGTGCAATCATGCCACTGCCCATCAGGTTATGGAGGCACAACCACATGAGCAGTGCTCTGGCATTTCACGTGGCACAAGGGGTTACAAAGGCACTTACTCAAATTTGGCCTGGCCAGCCCTTTGTCAGATGGAGGGGCAGCCAGCCAAATTTGATTGGCGTTGTGACCAGGTGCGGGGGTGGGGAGGGAAGTGTCATAGTGCCGCCACTCAGGTTTGGCCCAGTTGCCTTTCCATCATGACAAAGAAGGACAGCTGGACCGAACCTGAATGGTGCTGTGACCCCATGCATCCAAATTTGGCCTGTGCTGTGTCAGTGCAGAGCTGGTGATGGGAACAAGCAGAGCCACTGGATGTCTGGGATCAGGACGAGCTGCCCTAGCCTGGGGTGGGAGCGAAGTACTGTGGCAGGGGCATGCTGGTGAGTGGGGAGCAAGGGTCTGGGGGTGAGAGGTGAGTTGTTGATGGGCTATGGGGTGAGTGGGGAGTGTTGGGGGGCAGGGTGAGGGCTTGGGGTGACCCAGGCAAATGGGGATGTGAGCAACAGTGGGATGAATTGTGGGGGCTATCGTGTTGGGGGTAAGTAACATTTCTGATTTTGGAATCTGGAAGGGGGGCCTCTAACTTACTCTTGCCCCAGGGCCCTCTGGGGCCTTGTGCCACTGCCTGAGGCAATAGGCCCCAATCTCAGTCCCAATAGGCTACTGTAAAATAAATGATACAGCAGAAGTGATTTTACGTAACTCATCATCATTTAGAATGTAAAGATTTCCAAGGTTGCAAATAATGCTAGACTTGTTTTTTTTTCTGGCTCTCCTATGTACTAATATATTGTCTTAGATTAGTATTCAAGCAAAAAATGTCATTTTGAGATTTGCAGTTTGAGAATCTTATCTTAATTCGACTAAAATTGTTTAATTAGCTTTGTATGTTGCTCCAGATTGTTGGTGGAAATTAATCCCCTCTTGATTCCAAGGTGTCAGATTCTGTCTGTAAGGACTGAATTGCAGAAATCTTAGAACAACCTTCACTTATTGATCTAGAAGCATATTATTTTTCTGCTGACTATATAACTTTCCTTCCAATTGGAGATAATGGAGGATACAAAGGGGGCTGGGATGAGACAATTTCTTCACATTATCAATTCCCTTGGGTATAGCTGGAGATTTTGTAGATTAGCATTTGCATTTCTCTCCTTATCCCTCTGTCTCCTGCCAGGAAATAAAGGTAAAGGAAACTAGGTGAAGAAGATCACCATGAGAGAAAAAATTGGAGGAACAGAGGCACTTCAAACCCTCACAGGGTCAGCAGTGTCACCAGGTGGACTAAGCAAGATAACACTGATCCAAGACTCCAGCAGCCCTGCTAGCAAAGCTTTCTAGCTTGAATTATGCCAGACCAAGTTCAATTCCAAAGAGTAAAAGAAAATAAATACAGCAGCAGAGGAAATGCAGCTATCAACTGGTCCCTTTGCTCCTGTGAGCTCTGGTCAGTGGGTTTACAGGAAATAGCAGGAATAGTAACCAGAAGCAGTGGCAATAAGCCGCCCCAAGTCCTAATTAAAATAGAGCCTCAGGGCCATATTTACAAAGATATGTATGTGCCTAAAGATCTAGATAGGGGCCTAGTGGGAGTTTCAAAAGTGCCTAAGCAGGGTAGGCTCCTAAATCCCAACTACTCAAAAACATACACCAGCCCCTCCAATGAGCAGGTTGCAGGGTTCGACACACACACACACACACACACACACACACACACACACACACACACACACACACATTTTCTCTCTCTCTCTCTCTCTCACACACACACACACACAGCATGGCTCTGCTTTTGGCCCATTACTAGCACTGACAGAAAGCTTCTAACAGTGCATGCTGCTTTAGTGGCCCATTTGAAATCATGGCCACATAATAAACACGATAGTAATTGCCCACCTTATTGTCAGTCTCAGCAGTGATCCCAAAGATTGACTGGGAACAGTGTGTGAATTAGCCTTATAACCTTTAAAGTTCTGCTGCCAGTGCATATCTTATCAGAGCAGCCGCCCTGGTGCTGAACGTTTCATGAGCAATAACATTTGGCCAAGTACATTTACAAAAGAAATTTAAACTGCTGCTGTAGTCCACTGACTGAACTCTTACAAACTGGGAAGAACATTTCATCCAACATCACACAACTTCAGTTAGGAGTTGATTCTTATTCTGTGCTGGTGCACACACACACACACACACACACACACCTCCCATTGATTTTAATAGGAAGTCTCTGAGGTGCAGGGTCCTCTCCTCCTATTTCTTATTTCCCTGTACCCCTCTAAACCTCAAATAGGAAGGAAAATAACATTGACTAATATCTACAGCTTATATAGTGTGTTATCAGTAAGTGAAGGAATAATACAAATATCTGTAGTATCAGTGATACCTGTGTGCACACACACATGCACGCGCACACGCACGCACACACACACACCGAGCTTTTAATGCAGTTATGCAAATGATTGGGAATGAGTTACCAATTGGGTTAGTGCAGAGAAAGGATGGAATCCATCTCCCTATCCTAACTGTGTTGGGTCTCCAGGGCTAGCAGAAGTAAACAAAACTGACAAGCCTGGTTTTTGTCACTAAGATCAACAAATGTTGGTTCTCAATATTTATTATTATATAAGCACTTGGGGACCACAAAGTCAAGCCCTCGTGCTAGGTACTAGTCAAACATATATTGAGACACAGTCCCTATCATAAAGACTTTATAATGTAATGACTCTGATTATGTAAGAAGGTGCCATGTTTTATAGGCACTTTCCTGAGTAGAATGGATTTCCTGCTGGCTCAGATGCTGTAGAAATACCATTAATCTTCCATGTATACAGTTAGAAAATAACTCATCATTTTAAAGGAGGAGAATCAATGGGCAAATTCTTCTCCCAATTGCACTGGTCTGAAGCCACAGTACAGAAGAACCTCAGAGTTATGAACACCTTAGGAATGGAGATTGTTTGTAACTCCGAAATGTTCGTAACTCTGAACAAAACCTTATGGTTGTTCTTTCAAAAGTTTACAACCGAACATTGACTTAATACAGCTTTGAAACTTTACTATGCAGAAGAAAAATGCTGCTTTTAACCATCTTACTTTAAATTAAACAAGCACAGAAACAGTTTCTTTACCTTGTCAAATCTTTTTTTTTTTAAACCTTTCCCTTCAGTAGTTTACATTTAACACAGTACTGTGCTAAATTTGCTTTTCTTTGTCTCTGCTGATGCCTAATGAGGAGTGTGGTTGACCAGTTCGTAACGCTGCTGTTCATAACTCTGAAGTTCTACTATAACTCTCTCTAAGTATAGATAAACACTAGTGAAACTAAAAGCAACGTTTGGCCAGTTATTTCCTGCACCGAAAGTAACTTTAGTCAAATGTTCAAGTGAAAAATGATTTATCACCAAGTTGTTAAGAAGTCCGTCAGCCAATGTGACTCCTGGAAAGGCTGCAGGCTTCTCTGCATTCAATGGATAACAAAACATTCTTCAAAGAATGTAGTAATATAGGGAAAACCTCTGCAGCTAATCAGAAACTAACCACAAAAATGTTGATCATCCTGGCTGGCTGAGAATACACTCTGCTCTAGTGTGTCTATCTCCTTTAGTGCATAGATTAAAATTAAAATGACACATTCTCTGGCACAAATAACTTCTTGTTTGCAATTCCTCTTTTTTATATATAGTTCTCAGTATTTACTTTGCATAAACATCTGTCATAACTCATAAAAGCTGAGGCCCTTGGTCTGCAAAGACATTTATTGCCTTATGATAATGATGAGCCCTTAAACAACCTAAACAAAACATCGCAGCTTTAAAAAACAGGCAAGAAAATTGGAGCAAAAAAACCCTCTTTACCAAAATCAACCCAAAAAAATCTATCGGGCCAAAACCGCTTATGAAATGTAGCTTTCTACAGCTCACATACATATTAGTCAGCCCAAACAAGAGAAATGATTTAAAGGTGAATAGAGACTTTTTAAAACATTTTTGCTAGTATAAACTGTTCTCTCTCTCTGGTGACACAAGGACCACGGCACTCACTATCACAGAGAGGAAGGTGGCATAAAATTCGAGATTTAGATTTGATAGGTTGAAAGAAGCTGTTTTATTTGTACTCCACCTAGCAGTTATTTAGCAGGAGTAAACTCAGTACAGGGGTAAACATTTCTCTTCATGTGTTTGTTGGCTTGTTTTAAAACTATGCTGGCTTGTGTGAGCAATGAAGAGTAAAGTCCTGTCAAAGAGCAAGCTGTTCCATAGTGAGGACCAGGAAACCCAAAAGGAAGATAGCATTGATTATACTGAATTCTCTCCTCTGCCATTCAAACTACTGGAAACCTTCCTGCCAGGGCCGGCGCAACCCATTAGGCGACCTAGGCGGTCGCCTAGGGCACTACAATTTGAGGGGCGGCGACCGCAGCAGTATTTCAGTGGCGGGACCTTCCGCCACCTCTGTGGGGGGTGGCATTTTGGGGCGGGACCTTCCGCCGCCTAGGGCAGCAGAAAAGCTGGCAGCGCTCCTGCTTCCTGCACATATGAAAATAAGTGAAGCTGTTCAGGGGGAGACTGGGCCTTAATAGGAAAGAGCTGGTGAGCAGACTCCCTTTGTTGCATGTACCCTTAGTGATTGCTCTCAAATTACATTGCAAAACTATGTCCTACTCTGCAGGTTACACCTTCTTCAGTGCCAGGAGATAGGACTGAGTGTTGTATGGGTAGCCAGTGGCAATATTGGCTAACAAGCCATAGAGATGGGCAGAGATGGTGGGTCCAGGACAGAATATAGAGCAGTGGTTCTCAAACTTTTTTACTAGTGACCCCTTTCACATAGCAAGCCTCTGAGTGTGACCTCCTCCCCTTATAAATTAAAAAACACTTTTTTATATATTTAACACCGTTATAAATGCTGGAGGCAAAGAGGGGTTGGGGTGGAGGTTGACAGTTCGCGACCCCCCATGTAATAACCTTGTGACCCCCAAGGGGTCCCAACCCCCAGTTTGAGAACCCCTGATATAGAGGGTCAAGCACGCTGCATACATACCCAGAGATTTGCAGAGTTGAGCCAGCACCACTGCTAATCTCTTCCCCAGATGTTAGACTGAAGTACAATTTCCATGCTGTCTTCCTAGCAGATTTTACTCCTTCCACAGATTCCACACACCCTTGGAAGTGGGGAATGTTATCTGGAGTGGTATTACAGTGAGGGGGAGCGGAGCGAGGTGCTGAGAGACAAGATTTAAAAGATGGAGAAATAATATACATGAGATTATTTTATAGATCACAGACATAATTCTGCACTGCTTTATACCATGTGTAGTCATTGCCACCTCTGCAATGTGGGTGTAAAATGCTGTGAGAACAGAATGGCATCATTTACACCCACATTGAGCAGGTGTTAATGACTACTCAAGGTACAAAGCAGTGCAGAATTAGTGCTGGGAGAATTGAGCCAAATGTACAAGTGAAATTTGTCATTTAAAAGTCTGCTCTCTTCTTAGAAGAAATACCAGCTACTATATCATCAGATTCTGGATTAAGGTTTCAGAGTGGTAGCCGTGTTAGTCTGTATCAGCAAAAACAACGAGGAGACTTTGTGGCACCTTAGAGACTAACAAATTTATTTGGGCATAAGCTTTCATTGGCTAGAACCCACTTCATCAGATGCATGGAGTGGAAAATACAGTAGCAGGCATAAATACACAGCACATGAAAAGAAGGGAGTTGTCTTACCAAGTGGGAGGTCAGTCTAACAAGACAATTCAATTAACAATAGGATACCAAGGGAAGAAAAATCACTTTTGTAGTGGTAATGAGAGTGGCCCATTTCAAACCGTTGACAAGAAGGTGTGAATAACAGTAGAGGGAAATTAATATGGGGGAAATTAGGTTTTGTAATGACCCAACCACTTTCAGTCTTTATTCAGACCTAATTTGATGGTGTCCAGTTTGCAAATTAATTCCAGTTCTGCAGTTTCATGTTGGAGTCTGTTTTTGAAGTTTTTTTGTTGAAGGATTGCCACTTTTAGGTCTGTTATTGAGTGACCAGGGAGATTTGAAGTATCAGTTACACCAGAGAACCTGGAGTTGATCCTTTGACTTTAATAATTACTGTGACATACACCTATGTAACTGTGATTGGAATCTCCTAATGTAAGAGTTGGGGAAGGGTTTTGTATCTACTCAACAAGAAAAACCACCTGATCCAAATTTCTGCAGACCAGGAGGATGAGAATCTTAATGGACTGACATGCATTGCAAATTTCATCTCAGCATGTTTTTAAACAAGGCCATTTATAACTGAAAATACAGCAGACACAAATGGATAGATACCAGAAGATGAGACTACTTTATTATAGAGTCTAAGTTATGGAGGAAAAAGAAACGGAACCTATTTAGAGTTGGCAGGAGATAATAATCTTTTTGCATGTTGAACTGTATCAGTGTGTGGAGCTCTTCCAGGCCACATGTAAGTGTAACCCACATTGCTTTATACTGCATTATTTTACTTTATCTCTCCGGGGAGGGGAAAGAGAAAAAGTAGGGAGGAGACATGGATCTTAGTTGGATAGTGTGTCTTTGCACACGTGCTGTGGAGCAGAGCACTGTAATTCAGTTAGAAAGACCCAGAAACTTCCAGAACAGGATGTGATAGTTATCCAATGGGCTCAATAGTTGTTCTGAGCCTTTATAGGGAGTTTTCATAGAGGGCAACCCACCTAGCAAGTCACACCCTAGTCACCCTGTAATGATGCGGTTCTGGCGGGACCCAACTGAGAGTGCCAATTCAGGACAAATTGCTTAAACAGGGCAGTTACAGCCCAAGGCTGGGATTTATCCACCTCTAAGGCAAACCCAACCAGACAGACTAAGAGGACTTTGGTCTTACCCCACTGGCTAACCACAAGTCACACAAGCAATTCCCTTAGACACTCCAGTTTCCCAGTATCACCACCAGTGCCACTCGTTATGGGGACAAATGGTTATGAAAACCAATACCCCAATAAAAGAAAAAGGTTCTCCTGATCCCAAAGGATCAAGCCCCAGACCCAGGTCAATATACAAATCAGATCTTACCCACAAATCACGCTGTTGCCAGTCCTTTAGAATCTAAAATCTAAAGGTTTATTCATAAAAGGAAAAAGATATAGATGAGAGCTAGAATTGGTTAAATGGAATCAATTACATACAGTAATTGATTCAGGCTTGTAGCAGTGATAGATAAACTGCAGGTTCAAAATCAAGTCTCTGGAATACATACCCAGCTGGGATGGGTCATCAGTCCTTTGTTCAAAGCTTCAGTTTGTAGCAAAGTTCCTCCAGAGGTATGAAGAAGGATTGAAGACCAGATGTAGATGAGGCATCAGCCTTTTATAGTCTTTTCCAGGTGTAAGAACATCTCTTTGTCCTTACTGTGGAAAAGTACAGCAAAATGGAGTCTGGAGTCACATGGGCCAGTCCCTGCATACTTTGCTGAGTTGCAAGGCGTATTTGCCTTCTCTCAATGGGTCAATTGTATAGCTGATGGTCCTTAATGGGCCATCAAGCAGGCTAGGCAGAGCTAACACCAACTTGTCTGGGAAGTTTCCAAGAAGCAGAGCATAAGTTTGAAATACAGACAGTATAGAGCCAATATTCATAACTTCAACTACAAAATTGATACACACATATAGACAGCATAATCATAATCAGCAAACCATAACCTTGTCTTAGACACCTCATTTGACCCCCCCTTTATACAAGATTTGGTGCCACTACAGGACTTTGGTTGCAACCATGTTCTATATGGTCCCAGATTATATCAATAGCATCACACACCGTCTGAGAGTTAATCCAATCAGAGAGAAAAAGGGCGGGGGGGGGTGATAGGTTACAAATAGAGGATTAAAAAATTTTTTAAAAAATTTGTGGACTCAGCAGCTGATCCACACAGGACCAAGAGATGTGTCAGCTGTGAGGGCTGGGTCCCAATCCTTGTACCACTTTGAATACAAGTGAGTGCTATTTTAACTATATTTACCAGGGAAGCCCTTCATTAGGATAATATTCAGTCCATTATGGTGTGTTTTATGGACCTGGGTCAGGAAGCATTTGTCATCCCCTGGAAGCTACAGAGCCTGTGGAACTTACATTTAGCTGTCAGCTACCTGCTTTAAACTGAGACTCTGTCTAAGTTAAAGAGAGGGGAGGGAACAGCATGCAGTGAAGTGAAGGTTTGTGAATTCAGGCTTGCCTGACTTTGCTGGGCTTATGGGGAGGAGATGATGCCCTATAGAGTGAGATCCTTGTGGCGGTCCAAGGAATGGATCTTTTATATGCTGATCCCAAACCCTGTACAGGCTACAGAATTCTGTTTCACCAGCAACTGAGAGGACCAGTTAGCTATTAACCCACAGGCTAGAATGCTACTAGTTATGGAGTTCCCCAGATTGCTTGTTTGACAGGGTTCTGTAGTGTTTGAAAAGGACTGAGATGCTGCCATTTGATGCCATTGGATAGTTTTCTAAAAAATATGCTCTAGGAATTATTTTGGGGCAATTCTATATGACCTGTGTTATACAGGAGATCAGACTAGATGATCACCATGGTCCATTCTGGCCTTGGAATCTATGAATTTCTCAAGCTCTGAAGAGTTCAGGTGACAACCCTACATATTCTGACCACACTGTAAAGACTGAAATCATCTCTGAGAGAAGATCGCAGGGGAATGTGTTTTGATGCATCTGCTAAAGAATAGAAAATGTTATAGTGAAACTCTGTTTCTGAACGTTTGTAACAGAAACAAAAGGGATAGGGAACACCAGTAAATGTTCTGTCTGATAGCTTTTGTTTAAAAGTTACTCTTTGTAGATAGTATGTGGAATACTATGTTTTATACTATCTACAGTGTGTTTTGTGTGCCTTAAATGTTTGTTTTTAAGAATGTGTGCGGTATTCTCCTTTAAATTGACTGGGAGCTATTAACTTACTTTTTCAGGGCTTTCCAGACAATAGCCCTGAGGTTTAACTCCGTGTAACGTGTTTTGAACACACCGAACGTTGGCTTGTGCTTCAGCAAAAAGTTAAGCTAAGATTCAGGAAGAAGAGAGGTTTAGTACACCTCCCCCTACATAAAGACCAGTGCTGTGACACCAGCCCTGCCCTGGTTAGTTGCAGGGGCAGGCCAGAAAAGAGGAACTGGCCTCTTCATTCCCCAGAGCCTTGGTTGGCCACAGAACTAACAAGAAAACCACCCTCACTACCAGCTCTCCTCCTACTGGCAGAATGGGAATGCCACTCAGAGACCGCCCAGGCTGCAGGAGTAGGTACATGCCGCAGCTGCAGGGACACAGTGAGCTCAGAGCTGGCCTGGGAAACAAGCTGGGTCTATGGCCAGTAAGGGTTTGCACTGCACACAAGAACTGGACAGAACCCAGCGGGACGGTCATGCTCTGATCTGGGACTAGGGGGCCAGTAGTAGAAGGGCAGCGTAGACTGTTTTCTTCTCGTGGACCTAGAGCTTGGAGCACCTTGGATTGATTTCATTATTTTGGGGTTAATTGTGTTGTTTAATGACACTGTGGGTTCTGTCCATTGCAGTCAATGTGCTGGACTCGATCTGCATGCAGAAGTGAGCTCCTGCCTTTTCAAAGGTTGTACGAGGCTTTTGGGAACTTTTTGAGCCTCTTTTTGAAAAGGGGAACCCTCTCACACACACCATATTCAAACGTGCTATGAACACCTGATCAAATAGGGTTACTATGGGCCTGATCCTGCTTCCCTTGCAGTCAAAGCCCTCTTGACTCAATGGGAGCAGGACCGAGCTCTGAATGCAGTGCAGAACAAAGAGCTACTAACAAAGAATGGCGTAGCAATAACTACGGAGCAGTCAAGGGAAAGATTTGCATATTATCAGAAATGCCTGAGGGTCCAAGATTCTGCCTTGATCATGATTAATTTAGCACTTTCAATACAAAACACAGATAAAGCACCATCTATGCAGAAATAAACAACTGTTAGGCTGAGGCTTCATTCTCACTTTACTAGATTTCCTCAGAAACTCAGACAATGATTATCAAGAAAGAAAAGACCACGATGTTCAACTCATTGAATTATAAAAATGAGCAACTGGGCTAATCCTATTGCAGTGTGCAATCTGCACATTAGCACGAGCCTGTGGGACTAGCCTTTCCTCAAATGTGGGGCCCCTATGTGAGAGACTAGCTGTCTGATTGCTGTCCCCTCATTCTCACAAATTTCATAGCTCTGGCTGTACGATCTATGAGGCAGACAATCCACAACTGGAAGCAAAATGTCACACTGTAGATGCTTATGGAATTTCTGCCAAATATGCATTCCCTGCTGAATGGAAGCCATATTAGTATCTGCCTAAATACAGTTTTGTTGAACCAAATGCTTCCGACTGACTTAGGTGCAAGTTGTGTAAAATGTGTCCCACTTCATGGAACATTAATTCCCATAATTTCTGTTCCGTTATAAACACATGCTAGAGATTCACTATTTTGTGTCTGCTCATAATCCATTATTACTGGCATTACAGTACCAAAATTGGAGATTATTGGCAACAAGATTTGGAGCCCATTTTGCTAGGCAATGTGCAAATACCTAGTCAGAGTTAGTCCCTGCCCACAGCAGCTTGCCATCTATATAGACTAGATCAACAAAGGAAGTATCGTTCCCATTTTACAGCAGGAGAATGAAGCACAGAGAGATTACAGGACTCTGCGGCAGAGCCAGGAACTGAATCCAGATCCGCAAGCCAATTCCCTAACCAAAAGACCATCCTTCTTTCACTAGTGTTTCCATTATAAATGAGTTAACTCATTTGAAGCTTCTGCTGCAGGCTGAAACTAGGCAAACAGAAAGTAAGCGAGGGAGCAATTTGAAAATACAATCAGTTACCTACCAGTTATCAAAATAGCTTTGTTTTGTTTTTCATTTCAAGTTCACCTGTTTGGAGTTTGGGTTTTTTTCTGTACTCCTGTTCTGTTCATTCTCCTGAAGAAGAAGCTGTCAGAAGACAGGATTTGTGGCTAGATGGACCATTGGTCCGACCCAGTACAGCCATTTTTATGTTCTTTCCCCTCTCTTCCTTTTTCCTTTCTGCCACTAATTGCACCAAAATGAATGTTGACAACCTTTCTGCCCCCTGACGCTTTTGTTTTTTTCTTTTAGCCAATCCAACTTCTCAGAAGATGAAGAAGATTTAGAAAATAAGAGTCGCAAAAAGAGAAAATGAAAAAGTGAAGCAAAAATAAAACCCTCTGTGTATCATCCATTCTATTCCCTTTTTAATAGGGAAAGGGGAAACGACAAGATCCCCCAAACTGAGCTATCGAAACTACAGCTTTTGAAAATTAATCAGAAAATTATGGAAGAAATGGAAGCTCTTTGCTAAAGTTCACATTTTCAAAAAGGAACCACGTTTCATAAAAAGAGCCAAAGGCTTGAATGCAGCATTTTAACCAGTTCTATGACCTGGGCTCCTCCTGAAGCAGTCCATGACACCCTTCCTCTGGGCTGAGTCTGAGGCTCATTTTAGCCCAAAGTGATTAGTTCAATTGCTCATGATAATTTGAAAAGAAAAATATAAGTAGTGAGCTTAAAAACTGACGTTAGGCCCAGTGAAGGACTAATGAGCGGAGAGTACACGATTCCCTTGAAAAGGATGTCACAGCAGCTGTGCTCCCTGAAACTCCAGGCATCACTGTGCCAGCTTCAGGCATAATCCTTGCTACAGCTCCCACTGGGACAGTGACTTAAGGTCACAATATTGCCCAGTGTCCTACACTGGGTTTTTTAGCATAATCTTTGGTAAAAATAATAATAATAAGAAGAACGATGATTTGTTCTTTACTGTATAAACCTTCCATTGTAAGGAATTTAAGGAGAGCTATTCTCAAGAAAACTATACATTGTTTTTTTTTATTTGTGTTGGTTAAGCTATGAACCTAAGCTACTTTACAGAGCTCTGACAACACTGTTTTGTTCTTTGTTAGCCAGAAATAATAGCTCCCTCAAGCCTTTGGATAATGGATTCTATTCTTGGCTGTACTGTACCAGTCCACAGCACCTTGCTGTTGCTCTGTACAGTGCACTGATCACAAGATTTTCTTTTAATAAAAATGAAACACCGGAGCCCAGTAGCCAACTAAACTGATGTGCAAAGAACCTGTAGATCCCAAGATGTTAAGGCCATAAGGGATCATCATGATCATCTCGTCTGACCTGCACATTGCAGGCCATGGAACCTCCCCCACCCCACTCCTGTAAGAAACCTGTAACCTCTGGCTGAGTTACTGAAGTCTTCGAATCATGATTTAAAGATTTCAAGTCACAGAGAATTCACCATTTACACTAGTTTAAACCTGCAAGTGACCCGTGCACCATACTGCAGGGGAAGGCAAAAAACAAACAAACCCCATGGTCTCTGCCAATCTGACCTGCGGGAAAATTCCTTCCCAATCCCAAATATGGGGCAAGCATGTGGGCAAGACCCAGCAGCCCAGACACCTGGGAAATAATTCTCTGTAGTAACTCAGAGCCCTCCCCCTCTACTGTCCCATCACCAGCCACTGGAAATATTTGCTACTAGCAGTCGCAGATCAGCTACATGCCATCGTAGGCAGTCTCATGATACCATCCTCTCCATAAACTTCTCAAGCTCAGTCTTGAAGCCAGTTATGTTTTTTTCTCCCACTGCTCCCTTTGGGAGGCAGTTCCAGAACTTCACTCCTCTGATGGTTAGAAACCTTCATCTAATTTCAAGCCTAAACATAGTGATGGCCAGATTATATCCATTTGTTCTTGTGTCCACATTGGTGCTTAGCTTAAATAACTCCTCACCCTTCCTGGTATTTATCCTTCTGATTAATTTATAGAGAGCAATCATATTTCCCCTCAGCCTCCATTGGGTTAGAATAAACAAGCCAAGCTCTTTGAGTCTCCTCTCCTAAGGTAGGTTTTCCATTCCTCTGATCAGCCTAGTAGCCCTTCTCTGCACCTGTTCCAGTTTGAATTATTTTTTCTTAAACATGGGAGAGCTGTGTAACTTTTTACCACACAATCCCTTGCATCTCTGGTGATGTAGTATTGCTTATATGTAATTTATGTCTGTGATTATGCACTTTGTGACAGTAGTGCGGCTGCCTGTTTTGTTTGTTTGTTTGTTTTTGCAATGACGACCAGATACCCTGGTACTCCTAATATGAGGTGATGCTGGTACAGAGATGCCAGGATCTTACATTCAGTTTTCCCCAGAGAAAACTCACCATTACCATTCACCCTTGCCCTACCCCATTACCTTATCCTTTGTGTGAAGGATTGATCATATTGTTGAGTGAGAGAATGAGAAAGGAAACTACACAATCCCATCCCCACAGCAAACGGATCTGAAGACCTCTGTTTTGTTGCTCTAGTTTAACAATTCGAAGACCCTCACAGATATCATGAATTACTATAAGCAAGAGTTTAACAGGCCCTTAGAAGGGTTCTCAGAGAGCTGGAGTGTGCAGAGTAGCTTCCCACTCTGGCATGGCCTGCCCAAGGATATGCCTTATTTGCAAGGAGTTTAGGTGTAACACTGACAGACCCCAGTTGCCAGCAGGCAGGATCGAACCTGGGACCTCAGGAGTTTAGTGCATGAGCCTCTACTGCATGAGCTAAAAGCCACATGGCCCTTAACTAAGGCTGTAGCAGACTCATTAATCTCTAAATGGTCTTGGTGCCACTAGAGGGGACAGAACACCACACCCAGGAGGTACGTGGGTTACATAGGCACTGTTCAGTTGGAACTTCCCAGGGAGTGTATAGTGCCCCAAAGGAGATGGGGAGGAGACAGGACCGTGGCTGTGTTCTCTGATGCTTTGGGGGTTCAACCAGACCAGTAATCAGTTTTGTTACTGCCTGCCCTGTAACCCTGTGCTGTGTACCTTTGGCTCAGAGCCCTGATGCCAGGAACTGGCTTACAGCACAATGGGCTCACCCTGGCTTTCACCAGCCTGGTTACTCCTTGCAGGCTGATGGCACCAGCTCTCCAGTCGTGAGTCTCCCCAAAACTACCTCCTCTGCTGCCCTCAAGCCCTTTTCCTCTAGCACTCATAAAACCTTATTAAGTGTGCTGCTCCTTTGAAGAGCTGGTACGCAGCAGCCAGCCTGTTAATTTGACTGAGCATTTAACTCTTCAGTTTGAAACACTGCACTGAAAGGTTGTGTAATAAAGCAAGATTATGTTTATTAACAAAGAACAGATATTTAAGCGATACCAAGTATAAGGAATAAGGATAGAAATGGCTACAAACAAACAAAAGTAAAATGATGCTTCTAAAACTAAAACCTAACTAAACTAGAGTCTTTTGTTCAAAAGAGTTTTCTCATCATAGTCATTCTTTCAGCTTGGCTGGTCAGTCCTCAGCCAGGTTTCTTTGCCTCCTCAAGTGTAGGATGCCAAAATAGTTTTCTCTCTCTGCTTATATCCTCAAAGTTTATCTTTGTTTTCAAAGTTAGGGAGCCCTTTCTGGGGACTCAGCTTGCTCTGTCTATCAGGTAGCTGATGCCATGTTAATTTTTGCATTGTCCTCCCCCTGTCATGAGACTTAAGGGACTATCTCCCCCATTTGCTTGTTTGAGGGCTTTGTTTACCTTTTCTGTAAATGTACTTCCATTATCTCTCCTTGCTCGAGAGTTTGCAAAGTCAAGAACTTAAACATTACAAAATGCCAGAATTGAGGTTGCTTGTGTGTATGCATTATGAATATGACCCCCTTGACCATGTGCATTATAATACAATCTTTAATTATATAATCATGAATTATATTTTCCACTGCCTCATTCAGTGCATTGGATGGACAGTGTTCACTTAACAAGTTGCTATTCAATATTTTGTTTTCCCCTCATTGTTCACAATGTGGCCCAGGACATATTTACTGCACACTGTTCAAACACTGCTCTGAAGACTGAATTATTAATTTACTCATGGACTTTCTATGGTGCTCATCACTATAGTATCTCAGTGCTTCATAAATACTAATGAATTTAGCTTTACAACAACTAGGGTGACCAGATGTCCCGATTTCATAGGGACAGTCCCGATTTTTGGGTCTTTTTCTTATATAGGCTCATATTACTCTCCACCCCCTGTCCTGATTTTTCACATTTGCTGTCTGGTCATCCTAACAACAACATAAGAACGGGCATAGTGGGTCAAACCAATGATCCATATAGCCCAGTATCCTGTCTTCTGACAGTGGCCGGTGCCAGATGCCCCAGAAGGAGTGAACAGAACAGGACAATTTATTGAGTAATCACCCTCTGTCATGCACTCCCAGCTTCTAGCAGTCAGAAGTTTAGGGACACCCAGAACATGGGATTGTGTCCCTGACCATCTTGGCTAATAGCCATTGATGGACCTATTCTCCATGAACTTATCTAATTCTTTCTTGAACCCATTTATAAGCAGGCAGAACCATATTCCTTTATCTGAGATGAGGGGCTACTAATATCTTTATTTACAGATGGGAACTGAGGCACAGAAAGATTGAGGTCAAAAGTTTCTGCTAATTTTGAGTGTCCAATTTGATACACGTAGGAGCTTATTTTTCAGGGTACTGTATTTAGCATTCTACAGCATATTTTACACTCAAAGCACAGCTCCTATTTACTTTAGTTTGAAGCTGTGAGTGCTCAACACTTCTGCAAATCAGATCCCAGGATCTCAAGTCAGGCACCCAGAAAATGAGGAACACACAGTCAGTGACCACCCATGAAAAGTTTGGTATAAATGACATGTCTAGTATCACAGAGGAACTCTCTTGCAGATGAAGGAATAGAATCCAATTCTCCAGGATAGTACAGAACTGCTTTAATCACAAAACAATCCTTTCTTAACCTGCAATCCCATGCCTCATTCACTACTCACCTTCTAACTTCTGCATTAAATGGGGACAGGGGTCGGCTTCGGAGCTCCAGCCTTAGAAAATGGAGGACGATAAAAACAGGAGAGAGAGAAAGCAGACAGGAAGATGGTGGCAACTGTTGTACAGCAGGAAGCTCCATTCGAAAAAGGCTGGGAATCATTGGAGTAGGGAGAAATAGGTTTATTACCATATCCAGATGATTTTACAACACAGATGCCTAGTGGCGTAGCCAGCTTCTGAGTGCAGGGGGAGCAACCATAAAAAAGGCGCCTCCCTGACTCCTCCTCTGGCCACGCCCCCCCTTGACTCCTCCTCCAGCCGCTCCGTGCCCCCCCTCAGCTCCTCCGGCCATGCTGCACCCCCCCTCAGAGGCTTCCTTCTCCCGGGGGTTGGGGGGAGCGGAGCAGTGGGGTGGGCAGTAGCTGGCGAGATCCCCTCTCCCCGGCAGCTTCCTGCTTCCCCGGGCAGCCCAGCATTTCTTTCAAAAGCGGCACCTGCTGGGCCGCTGCTGGGCTCCTGCAGGCAAGGGGTGGGGAGGGGCAGCTCAGCCGGACTCCAGAGGAGCCATTTGAGGGGGCAGCGGGTGCGGCCGAAGGAGCGAAGTGGCTGGGCTCCTCAGCCATCGCGCCCCATGCTCAGCGCTGCCGCCTCCTGCGGCGGCTCAGGGCTCGGCGGCCGAGCACTCCGCAGCTGGCAGATCCCCTCTCCCCGGCAGCTTCCTGCTTCCCTCAGCCTGGAAACAGGAAGCTGCCGGGGAGAGGGGATCTGCCTGCCAGTTGTGGAGCGCTCGGCCACTGAGCCCTGAGCCACTGCAGGAGGCGGCGGCGATGTTGGGGCTGCGTGGGGCGCAATGGCCGAGGAGCCTGGCCCCTTTGCTTCTCTGGCCATGCCCACTGCCCCCCCCCATTGGCTCCTCCGGAGTCCGGCCGTGCTGCCCCCCCACTTGCCTGCAGGACCCCAGCGGCGGCCCAGCAGGCGCCACTTTTGAAAAATGAACTGAGGGGAAGCGGCTGCTTCCCTTGAACCCCCCTAGCTACACTACTGGTGAGATGCCCCAGCCTGAGCCACAACTTCAGAGTGCCCTCTACACATTTATTTTTAGCATAGTAGCACAAGCCAGAGTCTTCAACCCCAGCTAGGAGGCTTGCTGACTAGTGCTGTGTAGACATATTCTACAGGGCTGTACCATCATTACAGGTCTGTAATATGCTTCCATCCTCCGCTGTCAGTAACATCAAATATGGTTTGAGGCACTACCATATTGTAACACAACACCTGGTCGGACATGATAACTGCTGCAGCTCAGTCAGTCTCTAACAATGTTTTTCATGCACCATAAACAGAACTAGATGGTCCGTAAAGTATGGCAAAAAAAGCAGTTGCAGAAGATCAGATCTTCTCTCAGTGTTGATCTCCTTATACAATGTAATTGAACATTACATCGTATTTATTGTGTAAACATCCCAGCACTATCTGAAAATAAACCCCAGATGGGTTTGGCAGCTCATTGTACCTTTCATTCTGTTTAATATACACTTTACCCATCACTCTCTGCTCACTGGGAATGGATTATGTAGTAAAAGTTAGGCTGATAAAGGGACACCTCTCTGCTCAGCTGCTGCCAAATAACAAGCCATTCAGTGGCTTGAGTGAGTGAGCAGCAAATAAAAATTCATTTTTCGAAGAACAGCAGTCAAAAAAAGGACAGAGAGAAAACATGATCCAACAGTCACCTTGGCCGTTTGCCTTCAATATCCTGGAAGAGCCCCCATGCCCCCTTCCTCCCTTGTGCAACTTCTTTAATTTCAACATAATTACTCTAGGGATGACTTTCATCCTCCCCGCACTCTAAGTGATTACATTACTATTTTCTAAACACACTGTCGTAAAATTAATGGAATGGATACATCCAGAATTCTTTTAGTTTTCGCCTGTGCAGCATAATTTTTATTGAGTTGTGCACTTTCAAGATGTAAGCGTTACATGGTTTCCCCAAGTAACTAAAGCATTGTGTGCATGTCACTGGCTATTCATTATTTGGCTTACTATTGCTATATCACGTCATTAACTCCTTGGCAAAGATGTGGGGGGGAGTATAGGGCTGAGAGGAAATTGGTTTCAATTCATCTTCTCTTTGTTTCTCCCTCACTTTTTCTTAAATTTGTAGAGCAACTGAAAAGGCTGTTATCAGCGATCATTACACCAGGCAACGGCTATCAGCCTGTACCAAGTTATAGCTGTGTGAAAGTTCCTCTAGACCTGTTAACATGTAGAGGCATCAAATTATTACCATCTGCAGGCCAACCTTTTCATGAAATGCCAGCAAAAAGGCCTGGGTTTTGTTTGTAACACTTGAAGCATGCTGAATCCTAGTTGAGCCCAGTACTACTACTACTAAGTTAAAAAATCCATTAAATAGGAAGAGAGAAAATATCCCTTCAAAATTTATACTATACATAGGGTCTAGGTCTGCTGTTATTGAAGCCACTGTCAAAATTCACACTGATGTTCATGGGAGCAGATTCATGGAATCAGTAATCAGTAGGTCTGTACTGTCAGAATGAGTTTAATAACAATATGATTGTACTTTTTTTCCTCTATAGTATGTTTTCCCGTTGTTTTCTGGCATCATACCGAATTCTGTGGATTACAAGTATGTATGAATGACTGTACATCTTTTAGATTAATGTAGGCAGAGTCTCAGAATTCTGTCTTTCATATACTGGATTGTTTACATATGAACAGTAAATTCATGGTTAGAATATTTCTAATATAGATGCTATCATAGAAAAGCTTTATGAGGTTATCTGCAAGAAAACCCCCACATCTGTATTTTGAGCAAAGTTTTCTTTTAATTTATACTTAGGTAAATACAGAGTGAAGTCAATGAAGTTATTCTGGATTTACAGTACCATAACAGAGAGGAAAATGTATCCCATATTATTACAGTAAGTGATGATGAGTATGATATAAATACATATGTTACAACTAGGGCTGTAAATTAATCGCAGTTAACTCATACAATTAACTAAAAAAATTAATAGTGATTTAAAAAAATAATCATGATTAATTGTACTGTTAAACAATAGAATACCAATTGAAATTTATTAAATATTTTTGGATTTTTTTCTACATTTTCAAATATATTGATTTCTATTACAACGCAGAATACAAAGTGTACAGTGCTCACTTTATAATATTATTTTTATTACAAATATTTGCACTGTAAAAATGATAAACAAAAGAAATAGTATTTTTCAATTCACCTTATACAAGTACTGTAGTACAATCTTTTTATCATGAAAGTGCAACTTACAAATGTAGATATTTTTTGTTACATAACTCACTCAGAAACAAAACAATGTAAAACTTTAAAGCCTACAAGTCCACTCAGTCCTACTTCTCTTTCAGCCAATCGCCAAGACAAACAAGTTTGTTTACATTTACAGGAAATGTTGCTGCCTGCTTCTTATTTACAATTGTGACGGGTTGGATCACAGAAACCCCCTTGGAAGCTGCCACCCGATGTGCCAAGACTACCCCTGCTTCTGTTTTCCCTGCCAGCTCAGGACTCCAGCACCCTGTCTTGCTGAGCCAGACACTCCCGTCTGGCTCCAGACACAGACCCAGGATCTGAATCACTTGTCCCAAAGCTGCAAGTTTACCTGAAAACAGCTCACAGTAGTGCGCTTGTCTTTAGCACTCAGATGCCCGACTCCCAATGGGGTCTAAACCCAGATAAATCCGTTTTACCCTGCATAAAGCTTATGCAGGGCAAACTCATAAATTGTTCACCTTCTATAACACTGATAAAGAGATATGCACAGTTGTTTGCTCCCTCAGGTATTAATACATACTCTGAGTAAATTACTAAATAAAAAGTGATTTTATTAAATACAGACAGTAGGATTTAAGTGGTTCAAAGTAGTAACAGACAGAACAAAGTAAGTCACCAAGCAAAATAAAATAAAGTGCGCAAATCTATGTCTAATCAAACTAAATACTGATAATTTCCTCACCAGTTCCAGAGCACTCCCTTTTACAGGCTAATCTCCTTTTAGCCTGGGTCCAGCAATCACTCACACCCCCTGTAGTTACTGTCCTTTGTTTCAGTCTCCTTCAAGTATCCTGGGGGGGGGGGGGTGGAGAGGCTCCTTCTTTAGCCAGCTGAAGACAAAATGGAGGGGTCTCCCATGGGTTTAAATAGACTCTCTCTTGTGGGTGGAGACACCCCTTCCTCCCTCCTATGCAAAGTCCAGCTCCAAGATGGAGTTCTGGAGTCAGCTGGGCAAGTCACATGTCCCTGCACGACTCAGTCTTTACAGGCCGAAGCCATTGTCCACATGGTATCTTGCATGTCTCCAGGAAGACTTCTTATGTGGATTGGAGCATTCCAAGATGCATTGTTCTCCAAGTGTTTCCTGATCAGGTACTTAACCTGGCGAATTCCTTCCTAAAGAAGCTGACCAAATGCCTCCCAAAGCTTACTTAGAAACCAAGCAAGCATACAGCCCATATTCTTAACCTCAAGTAGAAAATGATATATATGTACAAATAGGATGAATAGATAAAGTAGACCATAACCTTTACGGAGATATGTTACATGGCACAGGCAGCACAAAACATATTCCAGTTATGTCATACATACATTTATAAGCACCCCCTCCCCATAAAGCCTTATGGGGTACACTGTCACAACAATGTCACCTGAAAGTGAGAACAGGTGTTTTCATGACACTTATGTGCAGATTTGCTAAACATTCGTATGCCCCCTCATGCTTTGGCCGCCATTCCAGAGAACATGCTTCCATGCTGATGATGCTCACTAAAAAATAATGCATTAATTAAATTTGTGACTGAACTCCTTAGGGGAGAACTGTATGTCTTCAGCTCTGTTTTACCCACATTCTGCCATATATTTCACGTTATAGCAATCTCAGATGATGACATAAGAACATAAGAATGGCCGTACTGGGTCAGACCAAAAGTTCATCTAGCCCCGTATCCTGTCTACCGACAGTGGCCAATGCCAGGTGCCTCAGAGGGAGTGAACCCAACGGGCAATGATCAAGTGATCTCTCTCCTGCCATCCACCCTCTGACATACAGAGGCTAGGGACACCATTCCTTACCCATCCTGGCTAATATCGATTAACAGACTTAACCTCCATGAATTTATCCAGTTCTCTTTTAAATGCTGTTATAGTCCTAGCCTTCACAACCTCCTCAGGTAAGGAGTTCCACAAGTTGACTGTGTGCTGTGTGAAGAACTTCCTTTTATTTGTTTTAAACCTGCTGCCCATTAATTTCATTTGGTGGCCCCTAGTTCTTGTATTATGGGAACAAGTAAATAACTTTTCCTTATTTATTTTCTCTACATCACTCATGATTTTATATACCTCTATCATATCCCCCCTTAGTCTCCTCTTTTCCAAGCTGAAAAGTCCTAGCCTCTTTAATCTCCCCTCATATGGGACCCATTCCAAACCCCTAATCATTTTAGTTGCTCTTTTCTCTGAACCTTTTCTAGTGTCGGTATATCTTTTTTGAGATGAGGAGACCACATCTGTACGCAGTGTTCATGATCTGGTCGTACCATGGATTTATATAAGGGCAATAAGATACTCTCCGTCTTATTTTCTATCCCCTTTTTAATGATTCCTAACATCCTGTTTGCTTTTTTGACCGCCACTGCACACTGCGTGGATGTCTTCAGAGAACTATCCACGATGACTACAAGATCTTTTTCCTGATTCGTTGTAGCTAAATTAGCCCCCATCAAAATGTATGTATAGTTGGGGTTATTTCTTCCAATGTGCATTAATTTACATTTATCCACATTAAATTTAATTTGCCATTTTGTTGCCCAATCTCTTAGTTTTGTGAGATCTTTTTGAAGTTCTCCACAGTCTGCTTTGGTCTTAAATATCTTGAGCAGTTTAGTATCATCTGCAAACTTTGCCACCTCACTTTTTAACCCTTTTTCCAGAACATTTATGAATAAGTTGAATAGGATTGGTCCTAGGACTGACCCTTGGGGGACACCACAAGTTACCCCTCTCCATTCTGAGAATTTACCATTAATTCCTACCCTTTGTTCCCTGTCTTTTAACCAGTTCTCAATCCATGAAAGGAACTTCCCTCTTATCCCATGACAACCTAATTTACGTAAGAGCCTTTGGTGGGGGACCTTGTCAAAGACTTTCTGGAAATCTAAGTACACTATGTCCACTGGATCCCCCTTGTCCACATGTTTGTTGACCCCTTCAAAGAACTCTGATAGATTAGTAAGACATGATTTCCCTTTACAGAAACCATGTTGACTTTTGCCCAACAATTTATGTTCTTCTGTGTGTCTGACAATTTTATTCTTTAGTATTGTTTCAACTAATTTGCCCGGTCCTGATGTTAGACTTCCCGGTCTGTAATTGCTGGGATCACCTCTAGAGCCCTTTTTAAATATTTAGTTTCTCCGCAATGACTTTATCGTCTTTAAGCACTCCTTTTGTATCTCGATCGTCCAGGGGCCCCACTGGTTGTTTAGCAGGCTTCCTGCTTCTGATGTACTTAAAAAACATTTTGTTATTACCTTTTGAGTTTTTGGCTAGCCGTTCTTCAAACTCCTCTCTTTGGCTTTTCTTATTACATTTTTACACTTAATTAGGCAGTGTTTATGTTCCTTTCTATTTTCCTCACTAGGATTTGACTTCCACTTTTTAAAAGATGCCTTTTTATCTCTCACTGCTTCTTTTACATGGTTAAGCCACGGTGGCTCTTTTTAGTTCTTTTACTGTGATTCTTAATTTGGGGTATACATTTAAGTTGGGCCTCTATTATGGTGTCTTTGAAAAGCGCCCATGCAGCTTGCAGGGATTTCACTTTAGTCACTGTACCTTTTAATTTCTGTTTAACTAACCCCCTCATTTTTGCATAGTTCCCTTTTCTGAAATTAAATGCCACAGTGTTGGGCTGTTCAGGTGTTCTTCCCACCACAGGGATGTTAAATGTTATTATATTATGGTCACTATTTCCAAGCAGTCCTGTTATAGTTACCTCTTGGACCAGCTCCTGTGCTCCACTCAATACTAAATTGAGAGTTGCCTCTCCCCTTATGGGGTTCCCGTACTAATGGCTCCAAGAAGCAGTCATTTAAAGTATCGAGAAATTTTGTCTTTGCATTTCGTCCTGAGGTGACATGTTCCGAGACATGACCCAGCACATGTTTGTTTTAAGAACACTTTCACAGCAGGTTTGACAAAATGCAAAGATGATACCAATGTGAAATTTCTAAAAATAGCTATAGCACTTGACCCAAGGTTTAAGAATGAGAAGTGCCTTCCATAATCTGAGATGGATGAGGTGTGGAGCATGCTTTCAGAAGTCATAAAAGAGCAACACTCAGCTGCAGAAACTGCAGAACTGAACCACCAAAAAAGAAAATCAACCTTCTACTGGTGGCATCTGACTCAGATGATGAAAATGAACATGCATCGGTCCATTCTGTTTTGGATCATTATCGAGCAGAACCCCTCACCCAGCATGGACACATGTCCCATGGAATGGAGGTTGAAGATGGAGGAACATATGAATTTTTAGCACGTAAATATCTTGCGACACCGGCTACAACAGTGTCATGCAAACACCTGTTCTCACTTTCAGGTGACATTGTAAACAAGAAGTGGGCAGCATTATCTCCTGAAAATTGTAACCAATTTGTTTGTCTGAGCAATTGGCTGAAGTAGGACTGAGTGGACTTGTAGGCTCCAAAGTTTTACATTGCTTTATTTTTCAGTGCAGTTATTTTTTGTACATAATTCTACATTTGTAAGTTCAACTTTCATGATAAAGAGATTGCACTACAGTACTTGTATGAGGTGAATTGAAAAATACTATTTCTTTTGTTTTTTTACAGTGCAAATATTTGTAATCAAAAATTAAGTGAGCACTATACACTTTATATACTGTATAGTGTATAAGGCCCTCAGTCTTCACAGACAAGGTCAGCTCCCAGACTGCTGTCCTGGGCAGCACAGTATGGGGAGGAGGTGAGCAGCCCTCAGTGGTGAAAGAACAGCTTAAGGACTACTTAGAAAAACTGGACATGCACAAGTCCCTGGGGCCAGATCTAATCCATCCAAGGGTGCTGAGGGAGTTGGCTGATGTGATTTCAAAGATAATGGCCAACGGCTCTGCAAACTCATGGCAATCGGGGGAGGCCCTAGATGATTGGAAAAAGGCAAATATACTGCCCATCTTTTAAAAAGGGAAGAAGAAGAATCCGGAGAACTACATCCAAGTCCCTGGAAAAATCCTGGAGCAGGTCCTCAAGAAAACCATTTTGTAGCACTTGGAGGAGAGGAAGATGATCAGGAACAGCCAACATGGATTCACCAAGGGCAAGTCATGCCTGACCAACCCAATTGCCTTCTGTAATGAGATAACTGGCTCTGTGGATATGGGGAAAGCAGTGGACGTGATATATCTTGACTTTAGCAAAGCTTTTGATACAGTCTCCCACAGTATTCTTGCCAGCAAGTTAAAAAAGTATGGATTGGATGAATGGACTATAAGGTGGATAGAAAGTTGGCTAGATTGTCAGGCTCAATGGGTAGTGATCAACAGCTCGATGTCTAGTTGGCAGCGGAGTGTCCCAGGGGTTGGTCCTGGGGCCGGTTTTGTTCAACACCTTTATTAATGATCTGGATGATGAGATGGGTTGCACCCACAGCAAGTTCACAGATGACACTAAGCTGGGGGAAGAGGTAGATACACTGGAGGGTAGGGATAGGGTCCAGAGTGACCTAGATAAATTGGAGGATTGGGCCAAAAGAAATCTTATGAGGTTCAACAAGGACAAGTGCAGAGTCCCGCACTTAGGACAGAAGAATCCCATGCACCGCTATAGGCTGGGGACCGACTGGCTAAGCGGCAGTTCTGCAGATAAGGATCTAGGGATTTCAGTGGATGAGAAGCTGGATATGAGTCAACAGTGTGCCCTTGCTGCCAAGAGGGCTAACAGCATATTGGGCTGCATTAGTAGGAGCATTGCCAGCAGATCGAGGGAAGTGATTATTCCCCTCTATTCGGCATTGGTGAGGCCACATCTGGAGTATTGCGTCCAGTTTTGGGACCCCGCCCCCTACAGAAAGGATGTGGACAAATTGGAGAGAGTCCAGTGGAGGGCAACAAAAATGATAAGGGGGCTGGGGCACATGACTTATGAGAAGAGGCAGAGGGAACTGGGCTTATTTAGTCTACAGAAGAAAAGAGTGAGGGGGGAATTGATAGCAGCCTTCAACTACCTGAAGGGGGATTCCAAAGAGGATGGAGCTCAGCTATTCTCAGTGGTGGCATATGACAGAACAAGGAGCAATGGTCTCAAATTGCAGTGGGGGGGGTCTAGGTTTGATATTAGGAAAGTGGTGAAGCACTGGAATATTTCACTAGGAAGGTGGTGAAGCACTGGAATAGGTTACCTAGGGAGGTGGTGGAATCTCCTTCCTTAGAGGTTTTTAAGACTCAGTTTGACAAAGCCCTGGTTGGGATGATTTAGTTGGTGTTGATCTTGCTTTGAGCAGGGGGCTGACTAGATTCATAGACTCATAGACTTTAAGGTCAGAAGGGACCATTATGATCATCTGGTCTGACCTCCCACATGATGCACGCCACAAAGCCGTCCCTACCCTTTCCCTTGACTCTGCTGTTGAAGTCCCCAAATCCTGTGGCTTAGAGACTTCAATTAGCAGAGAATCCTCCTGCCATCGATCCCTGCCCCATGCTGCGGAGGAAGGCGAAAAACCTCCAGGGCTTCTGCCAATCTACCCTGGAGGAAAATTCCTTCCCAACCCCAAATATGGCAATCAGTAAAACCCTGAGCATGTAGGCAAGATTCTCCTGATGTCTCTTCCAACCCTTATCTTCTATGATTCTATTATTCTATTCTGTGTTGTAACTTAAATTAATATTTTTGAAAATGTAGAAAACATCCACAAATATTTAAATAAATGGTATTCCATATTGTTTAACAGCACGATTAATTGCACTGACAGCCCTAGTTACAACCCCAAAAAACTATGTTAAAGAACATTATGGTTGCAAAGTCAAGCTCTCCAAAGTTAGGAAAGTTAGGAAATGCCAGAATTAATTCCCCTTGTTTATATGCACTGCAATACCATTGTTAGTTACATGATCACATACCATTTTTTCCACAGGAACTCTGGTATATTGAGTTGTCTGTAGGTCATTTAAAGTGTTCTACAGACAACAGACTCATTCACTACACAACCTTCTTCATTCATCCCCAGAGCTTGGTCCATTCTGTACTCTGGAATGAGGAATCATGTAGGGAAGATGGGGCAGTGGAAGAAAACCAGGTTGCGGCCAACAACGGAAAGAAACAATCTGCAAAATGAGATGAAAGAGGCCTTGAAAAGAGAGAGTCCTGGGAGAATTGTTGTGCAGATGAGCTGCGAGTCTTTGCATCCAGTAGTAAAGTCAGTTGCTTAGTCCTTGAAAACACAGTGCTTTGTGACAAAGCTCTGACATTTTATCAAATTAAATACATTTGATTTTCTTTTTACATCTAAAACTTTCACAAGTTCCGAATATATTCCCAAATGCCTTACATGCTTTGCAGTTTGTCAGTGTTTTCTCAAAGGCCAGACAAATAGAAACTATCATAAGAGATGCATGTGAGAAAGCACTATCCCAGACTGCCAGACCTTTAGGACCGGAGGCTACTCAAGGGATTTTGGAGTGCAGCCAGAAAGCTTTAAACAGACACCATATCCTAGTTTAACTCTACACAATTGCCATTTGACTTTATTAAGTTTTCCAAAGTGCAACGTTTTTGAAGAATTGGATATTTTTTAACGAATTCTTTCTGATGGCCCAACTTGGAGATATACAAACTGTGTTCAAATAAGCCCAGAGTATGGTCATAAAGACATTTCGGGCCAAATTCTGCTAAATAGTCATGCTAAATAGTCTCATTGATTTTGATGGGACTGTTTGAGAAGTAAAGTACCACTAAATGTGTATAAGAGTCACAGAGTCTGGTCTTTACTGCATTCCTCTTCAGAGGCTATTTTTGTCATGGTAATTCTGAGTGGAAATGGAAGCCAAGTTGATGGGGCCCAGCTCAATATGGTGCAGAAGAGATCTTTCTCTAAGCTCTTTGTTAGGTGTTTGCACAATATGGAATACATAGAGTTAAATTGACTTCACTCAGAATTTCAAGCTTCATATTTGTCTGGTAAAATGTTGACCCTTCTTTTAGTGTTAGGATAATATCAAAGATAGAATAATTGTTTCAAAAAATTGCAGCAGTCCTAGACCTTTGACTTGTTACCCGGCAACAACACATATAAAGAGACATCAGACAATTGTCACCACCATGAACCTGATGATCTTCTAATTATCCCCTGGTGCAGATGTCAGCAAGCTATTAACACAAGATTTATGAAGACGGGTGAAAGCAGCAGTAAATGCAAGGTTAAAAATGCATACTTCAAACAGATTTTTCCAAATATCTGGAGAAGTCACTTTAATTTGTCAGTCCTGTCTCCCATTCTGAATATATGTGGAAATGAATAACTTTTAATGGTCCTCAGCAAAAATTAATTTCACTAGGTGATAATGGAATGTGCTCACTTTTGGTCTACTTATCTTATCTTCAAGATATAGAACAGAGGGAAAAATCAGAGCTGGATACATGATGAAGAAAGAAAACATGTTTTCTGTTTTTACAAATTTTAATGAAAAAATATTTGATTCATTGTAATACATTCTGCTTTTGAATGGTAATGAATAACTTCCTGATAATACTTCCATGCTGGAAAATGTTCCAGGTGTAACAACCACTATCTGCCCTGGGTCAAATTCAGAGGTAATGTTTAAAATGCAGTACCAGTAAGTTAGACCTTTGTACACTCAAATTCCCTGAAACCTAATCTACTCTATCAAAGTATACAAAAGAGCAAGTTCATGTAACTTTCATATCAGGGAACTGGAAGATGTAACTAAAAATAGAGTGGGCACTATCTGAACATACATCTTCTTATACCTCCTTTTATCCTCCAGGGTGCCTTCAGGTTTCTGCCACACTGTATCATCACCGTCTTCTTAATTATTTAGTATGGTGGTATGATAAATATTATGGTACCATCTAGACTTTCCAATACAGGGGGTCAAATTGAGCTAAGCACTGTACAAACACTCAGTAGAAGACTATTCCTGTTCTAAAGAGTAGGAGGAAAAATAGAGGCACAGAGACTTGCCCAAAGTCACCCAGCAGCTCAGTAGCAGAGCCAGGAATACAACCTGAGTCCCAGTCCAGGGCCCTATTCCCTGGACCACACAGCCTCTCTTCTTTGTATTCTAAAATGCTGTGACCACTTCGGGCTTGTCTACACTTAAAACGTTACAGCAGCAGAGCTGTGTCACTGCAGCTGTACCCCGGTAGGGCTTCAGTGTAGACCCTACCCACACTGACAGGAGGGTTTTTCCCATTGGTGTAGATAATCCACCTCCCCGAGAAGTGGTAGCTAGGTCAATGGAAGAATTCGTCCGTCGACCTAACACTGCTTAAACAGGGACTTAAGTCAGCTTAACTACACTGCTCAGGGATGTGGATTTTCCAATGTAGTTATGCAGACCTAATTTTCTAGGGTAGTGTAGGTTTTGGCAACGCTAGGAAAATTAGGATCTGTAATACTGGACCAACATAGTTCCAGTGGTGGAAGTTTAACCATGGAGGCTTTAGTGTTGACAGAACTCAGGCATTTTTACCAGAGTGGTGTCATGACCCCCAGCAGTAGAGACTAAGGCCTTGTCTTCACTGCTAAAAAGATGTGTTTTTGTTACCTCGTAGTAACTAACACATGTGAGCTATCCCACGGTAAAAACACAGTGAAGACAAGGAATTTTAATTTTACCACAAGGTTAGCACTATACCCCTGCCAGGGGATGACCTCACCTAGTTTATCTCCTCGTAGAACTGTTCTGTTTTTCAGGGATAGATCACGAGCTCTAATTACCACAAGGTTAAAAAAATGCACTTTTTTAGCAGTGAAGACAAAACCATACATAATGTTTTGCTGCTTCATTGATAACAGAAGATAAATGGCAGACAAAGGGCAGTGATTGAGGTGTTAATTGCTTGGCTGAATAGTTTCTGCCCTCAAAACCGTTACTTCTGAGTTGTACTTCACTATAAACACAACACAACTTCATAGGAATAAAATGAAGAAACCTTTCTTAGGTGTTGTCTAATTACAGGTTTTGTACTGGTGTAACTATTTTGGTTAGTGGTGTGATATTTGCTTTTAAACCAAAATAGTACAAGCCCTACTGTGCCTCATACTGTTGAAGCTTACCCCCCTTCCCTTATGGGTATAAGCTATACAAGTATGTTACCATATAACAGTATAACTGTGTCCACACTAGGGAAATTGTATCACTTAACTATACCAGCATAAAGTGGTACAACTTTTGAGAGAGGATAAATCCTAAAGCCAAGTCTATACATGGAAGGCTTTGCTGGTATTGATATACTGGTATATTATACCTACAACACACTCCGTTGGTATGTCTACACTAGAAAGCTACAGTGGCAAGCTGCAGTTGCATTGCTGTAGCACTGTAGTATAGAAACATATTATGGCGATGGAAGGGGGTTGTCCACCACTGTAGTAAATCCACCTCTCCAAGAGGTCGACAGGAGCATCCTTCCATCAACCTAGCGGTGTCTACACCAGGTCTTAAGTCAGTTTAATTACATTGCACAGGGCATGAAATTTTTCACAGCCCTGAGTGATGTAGTTAAGCCAATGTAACTTGTAGTGTAGACCAGACCATAGTGTGGACACAGTTTAGGCTGACAATAAGCTATATTAGAGAGACAAGGTAGAACCAACTTCTGTTGGTGAGAGAGACAAGCTTTCAGGCCACACAGAGCTCTTCTTCTCTCACCAACAGAAGTTGGTCAACTAGAAGACATTACCTCACCCACCTTGTCTCTCTAATATCCTAGGACCAACACGGCTACCACTACACTGCATCAGTAAGCTATAAGGTCAGTATAACTATGTTTAAACTTGGGGCTTTTTCTGGCACAGCCACGTCAGTCAGAGGTCACATGTCGTCACACCCCTGACTGACAGCAGAATTCTGTCGTGTAGACATGGCCTTAGTTGTGGGATTAGGGTTGGAATGCAAGTGGTACCAATCCAAGAGAAGAAAGTGTTATATTTAAATAGCATTTTGGACAACAATGAAGCTAGCTGACAAACTAAACTATGTTCAGTATTGTGTCAGCATCATGGAGAGAGACTGCCCCAGTGTAGTTTAATGACTTGCACTTAGCTACACTGACCAGACAGCAGCATGTCAACTAACTTGATTGGGAAAAATCATCACAACTACATTTCCTAGCGAAGACAAAGGGACTAATAGCCCTGGAATGAAAGGGTGGCTGAAAACTCCAGAAGGCAGCTCAGCCTCACCTAACATTTCTGTTGATTAGTGTCAAGTGACCACATGCTCAGAGGCCTATGGAGCCTCCTGCCAAGGTACAAGCGTAAGCACTGATGAAAGGCAGTTTGAAGACAGAGGCTGGAAGCAGACGAATTTTCTGGTATACTCTCGGTGACAAATGTGGAGCTTCAGCCCAAGGAGCGTGAACAGACTGTTGTTCTTTAGGCTCACTAGGTGATCTCGGCTCCACAGGGGAGGAAACAGCGTACGGCAGTGGTGAGAAACAGACTGCTTGTCCCTTTAGATTTTCAAGTGCTGCTTTCCAGACACTTCTTTCCTTCACCGTAAATAAAGAAGAGCTCAGCAATCTCCAGGGCACCTCTTAAAGTCAGGCGTGGCTCTGAATCCCCTCTAAAGATACATCTACACACAGATAAAAAACCTGTGGCTGGCCTGGGTCAGCTGACGCCGGCTCACAGGGCTCAGGCTCAGGCTGGAGATGAGCTCTGGGACCCTGCGAGGGTGAAGGGTCCCAGAGCCTGGGCTCCAGCCCTAGCCCAAAAATCTACACAGCAATTGTTAACCCTGCAGCCTGAGCCCTGCAAGCCTGTCAGCTGGCCCAGGCCAGCCGCAATCATGCCATGGGTCTGTTATCCCTGTGTAGCTGTACTGTAAGTGTCGTCCTCTAAGATGGTTTACAGTCCAGTAAGGAAGGGAAAGTATATATCACACAGCAGTGTCATACCAGCAAAGAAAATAACTCCTGACAGTTTTTATGCTTGTTCTAGAAAGGCTTTTTTGTGATTTATTTAAGGAACAACGTAACTGAAATATGCTCCAGACACTTCTTAGTGAAGCCGATATGAGTTTTCACACTGCGGGGCTGGATCATAACTCCCCTGATCTGATTATGGAAGGGGACCTTCAGACATCTAGCTCTCCCCCTTCTGAGTGGGAGGGGCTAAGCTGCTGCTGCGGCATAGCTCCACCACGTCTGTAGCTTGAGGTTGCCTCTCCAAGCATACGGGGTCCATGCATTGGTAGGGGGAGGAGAGTGGTTTGGTCAGGGAGGGAGTGGTCAGGCTGGGGATGGGGCCAGGTGGAAGAATGTTTCTCCTTTATGGCTACCTGGAGAATCCTTGGAAAAAGAAATACAACCCCGCCGACTGTATTATCTTTCCCACTTGGTGGTCCTGGGGACAGTGATAGCTGGGGACAGCGCCGAGTGGTGCTGCTGTAACAGCTAAGCTGCTAAGGAGTCAGGGACTGGGGAGTGGGTGGGAAGCATCAGGAGCCAGATTCAATGTGGAGGTATCCAGGAGCCCTGTAGCCTTTTGCATGGAGGGGAGAAGCAGACAGGGTTGGAGGAGCTCTGTGTGGGGGATCCTCTTGGAAATATTCTCCCTCAGAGTCACCTCCCACAAGTTTTAATGTTCATGGGGATGACCTGACCCTTGGTATTAATTTGGCATCATGTTAGTTCTGTTTCCTAAAGTACAACAGAAAGATAAGGGACTTCTATATGCTGTTTGTAAATCTAGAATGATGCTACGAAATTAACAGTAGATAGGGTCTGATATTGTTCATAATGGCAGTAACCATACTAAGCATTGATGCAGCATGAGTACTTTTCAAATGAACGTTTATTAATTAATCTAATTATTGTAATTACAAAACCAAAATGTAAGTTACATCAAAGGTTAAAACTAGCCAGTCACACAGCATGTAAGATCTCTTTCCAGTGTTTAATTTATGAGCCCTCGTCTCCAATTAGGTATACAACATGCTGTTGTGCCTTTAATGAAACTGTACATATAATGGTATTATCCCATTGTAAAAATCCTGTGCATCTTAGGTCCTAGTCATAGTATTCTGTGTGGTTGATATTAAAAATAAAATAATGAACACGTTGTAATGATTAGAACTATTAACTGCAAACAATTTGTCCCAAATTTAGCCCTGTTTTCTGTTTTCAAAATATTCATGATCAGATCACTATGTTTACTAAATCTTTTATTATTCATATTTTTGTACAGTTTTAATGAACATATCAGAGCTATGGATAGACAGTTTGTGAACAGTGCATCATGAGTATTCAGCCAATTCTTTAATACTTGGAATTTGTAATTAGGCACATGCAGAGGATCAGCAATTAGGGTTTGAGTGGACTTAAGTGCTACACAAGCCCAGTTTTGGCCCTCTGCACATGGGTGAAGTTCACCCTTCGAGCTCTGTGATTGGTCATCAGAGTAATATTGCTTTGTTCTGACACCTGACTGGGTGACCTAACTACTGCACACTACTGTTTCCAACATAACAAAATAATGTTGGCAAGTTAGGGACTTAATTAATCTTGACTACAGGCCTGAAATTCACTTTTCACAAAGGTTCATGTGAACAAAACTTGGCTCATACAAATGTGAAAAGCTAACAAAATGCTGTGTGAACTTGCTGAATCTAACTTCCAACTCAAAATTAGTTAAATAGGTTATGAACCCTTTTCTCCTCCCCCACTGATCCTACTTTTCTCTCAGGCAAAACTGGTGTATGCTGTTAGAAGGGGCACTGAATAACTCTGACTTACATGTTAACCCTTGCACCATTCACAACCACCATTTCACATTGTATAATGAATTCCTCATGTTTAAATTAGTCTAAATTGGAACTGGGCCATGTTCAAGTTAGAGAAGAAGGATGAATATCTAAAAGTGACTTAGTATTGTGGCGTATTGAAAACTGACAACATTACAAGCTATCTCTTTAATTTGCAAGACTTTTCCTGGTCCTGCTTAAAGACAAGGGGCGTGTGGGATCAGAGCCAGCCTACAGTAACGTGTGGTGAGCTGTGCCTCTCTGTTTTTTGGTTCCTGTGTGTTATTGTTCTGAATTTGAAGAAGTAGAGTAGTGTTACATTGCACCCCTCCAGTAGCAGTATTTGATGTTTTAATTAGGGCTGTCAAGCGATTGAAAAAAATTAATCGTGATTAATCGCGCTGTTAAACAATAATAGAATACCATTTATTTAAATACTTTGGATGTTTTCTACATTTTCAAATATATTGATTTCAATTACAACACAGAATACAAAGTATACAGTGCTCACTTTATTTTTTTTATTATGAATATGCGCACTTTAAAAAACAAAAGAAATAGTATTTTTCAATTCCCCCATTGCAAGAACTGTAGAGCAATCTCTTTATCATGAAAGTTGAATTTACAAATGTAGAATTATGTGAAAAAACCTTCATTCAAAAATAAAACAATGTAAAACTTTAGAGCCTACAAGTCCACTCAGTCCTACTTCTTCAGCCAATCAAGTTTGTTTACATTTGCAAGAGATAATGCTGCCTGGTTCTTGTTTATAATGTCACTTGAAAGTGCAAACAGGCATTCACATGGCACTGTTGTAGCTAGCATCACAAGATATTTACGTGCCAAATGCCCTAAAGATTCATATGTCCCGTCATGCTTCAACCACCATTCCAGAGGACATGCATCCATGCTGATGACAGGTTCTGTTCAATAAAGATCCAAAGCAGTGCGGACTGACGCATGTTCATTTTCATTATCTTAGTCAGATGCCACCAGCAGAAGGTTAATTTTCTTTTTTTCGTGGTTTGGGTTCTGTAGTTTCCACATTGGAGTGTTGCTCTTTTAAGACTTCTGAAAGCATGCACTACACTTCATCCCTCTCAGATATTGGAAGGCACTTCAGATTCTTAAACCTTGGGTTGAGTGCTGTAGCTTTAGAAATCTCACATTGGTACCTTCTTTGCGTTTTGTCAAATGTGCAATAAAAGTGTTCTTAAAAGGAACATGTGCTGGGTCATCATCCGAGCCTGCTATACATGAAATATATGGAAGAATGTGGGTAAAGCAGAGCAGATGACAAACAATTCTCCCCCAAGGAGTTCAGTCACAAATTTAGTTAACACATTTTTTTTTAACAAGTGTAAGGAGAGTCAGGATGAGCTCTACCCTGACATCTGGTGGTGAATTATGGCGAGTGTGGAAAAGAACTCCAGGGGCTGATCTTGTTTGCATAGGCACACCCACCCGCCTGGCATGAAACAACAGCAACTGAAAGTGGTTACTTTGGCTGGTGTGGGATCCCCAGTTTTCTCTGTTATTGGGGCAGGAAGAATAAAGTTTTGTTACCCTGATTCTGTGAATCAAGGCCAGTGGAACTGTTGTATGACAGAAGGACTGAGTGAGTCATTCACCATTACCTAAGTAGCACTTGCTTGACAAGGGGCATGGGTTACAATTCCCAGTGAATGGAGAGAGGATGGGGATAGGTATTTGTACCTGATGGTATGGGCCCCCTCTGAGGGTTTGAAACACCAATTGCACTACCGTCTCTCTCCACTGTTGAATGTCAGAGCTAATTTTGATTCCATTAGGAGTCTAGTTACAGGCTGCTGAGCTGAATTCGCTTTGGGCTGATGGTGCCCTAGCACTGGGGCTCCCCTACTATGAGCTGAAATTGCTAAGAGGTGAAATCACAAAAGAGCTAAAGTTATTAAGAGCTGAGATCACTGAATGCTGTGTTAACTAGTGGGGGAGCCTGAAGCTATATTGCTAAGCACCTGGCAGAGCAATTTGTGGGGACGACTGGAGGAGCAGTGAGCGGCGCGGAGCCTTGCGAGGCTGGTTGGAGAGGCCCAAGGAACGGTGAGCGGAGCTGTTTGCGGGGACGGCTGGAGCGGCTCACAGGTCGGTGAGCAGAGCAGAGCAGTTTGTGGGATGGCAGGAAGTGGACTGGCTCGTGGTGAAGGCTGTGGCGGAACCCCATGGAAAGACAGCCAGCCGGCCTCGGATCACGTAAGGTGCCCCTTAACACCCTGCGTGCCCCCGCCTTTTTACTCTGGGGCTTCACTGACCAGGGACAGAGACTTTGGGGGTGTTGGACTTTGGGGACTCTGGGTGATTTTTGGGTTGCTGGATTCAAGAACCAAAGGGAAAGGACACAGCCCAATTTGCTGAGGTGGGTTTTTGCTCATGGTTTGTGTTATGAATCCTGTTTGTGGTGTTTTTCCAATTTAATGCTGATGTTGTTTACCTCATGTTATTAAACATTTTCTGTTACACTCAGATTCCGTGCTTGCGAGAGGGGAAGTATTGCCTCTTAGAGGCACCCAGGGGGTGGTATGTAATTGGTCACTGGGTGGGGGATCGAGCCGGTTTTGCATTGCGTTATTGAAACGGAACCCCTAGATACAGAACCCGGCCCTTGTTGATGCCAACTTAGATGGGCAGAAGGGTTACACAAGCATCATCAGCATGGACACATCCTCTGGAATGGTGGTTGAAGCATGAAGGGAATGTGAATCTTTAGCACAGCTGGCATGTAAATATCTCGCAACATGGCTACAACAGTGCCATGCGAACACCTGTTCTCACTTTCAGGTGACATTGTGAATAATAAGCAGGCAACATTATGTCTCATAAATGTAAACAGACTTGTTTGTCTTAGCGATTGGCTGAACAAGAAGTACGACTGAGTGGACTTGCAGGCTCTCAAGTTTTACATTGTTTTGTTTTTGAGTGCAGTTATGTAACAAAAAAATCTACATTTGTAAGTTGCACTTTCACGATAAAGCGATTGGACTACAGTACTTGTATGAGGTGAATTGAAAAATACTATTTCTTTTATCATTTTTAGAATGCAAATATTAGTAATAAAAATAATAATATAAAGTGAGCACTGTACACTTTGTATACTGTGTTGTAATTGAAATCAATATATTTGAAAATTTAGAAAAACATCCAAAAATATTTAATACATTTCACTTGGTATTCTATTGCTTAACAGTACGGTGAAAACTGCAATTCATCGCGATTAAAAAATTAATTACGATTAATTGTTTTGAGTTAACTGCGATTAATCGACAGCCCTAGTTTTAATCTAATGTCTGTGAGTTTGCCATGAATATAACAAATAGGATATCAGAAGGATACTATTTATAAAGGACAACATTTTGAAAGGGTAAAATAAGCAAAATTGGGCCCATTAAACACGTTCACTGCTCACAGTGCTACCCAGACTGTCCCAGCTGCACTTTGTCAAACTTCCTAAAGTTCACAGGCATTAAGCTAAGAGTCCTTGGGCTTAAGCTCTTCCAAACTTCAATTGATGAACTATGCAATGAAGCGGTGGGAGAGACTTACTCCCTACTCTGAGATTTTGATCAGCACATACTGCAGCATACAAGTAGGTTACACCTAGTTTTCAGTGATCTGCATCTGTCCTGCCACCAAGCTATGTGCCTGTCTCTTGAAATGCCTGACTCTCTTGTTGTGTTTTCTCTCTGGCTCCTGTGCTTATGTTCTTGTCTCTGATGGCATTCATACCCCCATTTTTCTGCAAAGACTCCCACGTATCATACGAAAGGAGCAGCCTGTGTGCATTAATTGGGCTTGCCATTCTGGGTCCTGGACAGTACGTCAAAACAAAGTTAAATCTGGAGAAAAATAAAGACCATCAGATTTGACATTGGTTCCAGGACTGGCAGCCCAGGTACCACTCCAGGCGCGGGGGGAGATCCAGGGAGCCCAGGGACCTGGCTTCAGCGTGCACATGTGTGCATGCGTGCATGCGCTCCTGCACTTTGCGCCCCCAAATATAGCAGTCAAACTATGCCTATGCCTAGTGAGTGTGGAACAGATGCTGGATGGCACTTGCTGAGTTCTTAAATAGCTGGTATGGGCGACCCCCGGTGGGCAATGACCAATAGGGGGTAAACTATACTAATTCAATTACAAACCCTGCACAGAGAGCATGAGTTCCTTACAAATGGGGTCAATTATAAACCCTGCATAGGCTGCATGAGTTCCTTCCAGACTCCCAGTTCCTGCAGCAGTAACATACATTATACAGATTGTATCAGTCAGCAGATCTCTTTTGCCTGGAGGAAGTTGGTGAAAATTAACACTGAAGGCCAAGGAACTTTACTGAACCTTTGCCATGTTCCCCCCTCTGAAATGTCTTAGAAATCTTGTTAGTGCAAACACAATAAAGCAGGCTTGTTGAAATAACCCATTGGTGTGCTTCTCTGATCTAGGCCACATCAGTAAATAAATGACTGCTCTGTCTATTTTTTGATCAATCCTTCTTTGTTCCACACTTCCACTGAGACTTTCCAGATTAATTCCCAAAGTAATAAACTAGTTCCTGCTGAATGGGCCCTATTGTATAGGCACCCGGACAGTAAACTATATACCTGCCAGGGACAAAGAATTCTAGACGCCATCTCTTATTGAAGATTTTCAAACACTAAATACAAAAATGTTGCTGTTAATATTATAATGAGCACTGCAGTTAGCAATGTTAATATTGATAAATAGCTCTTTATATAGATATGAAGGTGGGGGATGAATTAGAAATAGAAGTAGATAGATCTTCAAAGTGTTAAACAGTTCTCCTCAAACGTAACCTAATTTTTTGCAGGGGGAGCTGGGAGCCCCAGAGCTGCTCTAAGTTACCCTGACAGAAACAGCCCCCCTCCCCAGAGGTTACTCCATTGGTCCTAATTTCTGGAGTGCAAGACTCCTCTCTTACCTTCTGAATCAGGAGGTTGTCCTATTATATTTGTGTGTTATCCCATCTCTCCACCCCAGCCTGGCCTGCTTGTTTGTCTCATCCATATGTTAGCCTTGTTTTTAAGGCTATAAGTCTTTTTGGAAACAGACTGTTATTTCTATGTTTGTACAGAAACTTAGTACAATGGGTCCAACCTGGTTGCAACCTTCAGGCACTACTGCAAAAATAAATGTTAAATAATAATATTAATGAGCTACATGGGATCTGCTTCAGTTGGGAATTTCCCTATACAAAAGTGTCACAAATGGGCTAGACCAGAGGCTGATGATCAGTCCCATAATCAGTGATGAACTCCCAAAATCCTAATAACCAGTTCCCTATTGGGTCCTCGGTGGCACTTCGGTGGCGGGGGGGGTCTTCACTCGCTCCAGGTTTTCAGCGGCATTTCGGTGGCGGGTCCTTCACCTGGAGCGAGTGAAGACCCTCCCTACGTGCCTGTCTTCCCCCCCATCTGACCCCAACCCACATCCTGCCCCCGACTGCCCCCCTCAGAACCTGCAACCCATCAACCCCCCCACACTCCTTGTCCCCTGACCACCCCCTCCCGAGACCCCCCACCCTAACTGCCCCCCAGGACCTCACCCCCTACCCAACTCGCCCCGCTCCCTGTCCCCTGACTGTCCCAACCCCATCCACCACCACCCCGAAAGACCCCCAGAACTCCCACGCCTACCCAACCCCCCCGTTCCCTGTCCCCTGACCGCCTCCCCCCCAGAACCTCCATCCCCTCCTACCACTCCCTGCCCCTTATCTAACCCCTCCTCCCAGCCCCAGCCCGGCCCCCTTACCATGCTGCTCAAAACAGCAGGAGCTGCAGAGCTGCCCAGAGCGCTGGGACTCTGCGAGAGGGGGGAAGTGGGGGAGGGGCCGGGGGAGCCTCCCCAGCTGGGAGCTCAGGCGGGCCGGACAGGATGGTCCCACGGGCCAGATGTGGCCCACGGACTGGAGTTTGCCCACCCGCAGGCCCCTTTACAACCGGTTCTACACCGGCTTCTAAATTTAACTGGTTTTTGCAAACCATTTTGCGAACCGGCTCCAGCTCACTACTGCCCATAATTCTTACATGTAGATATCTTATTTCTAGCAGCCCACCAAAAATGTAAGAGACAAGGCTCATTCTCTGAACTGAGATATCTGTAAGGAGAAAAGGGCCCTATCCATTAAAGATATAATATGAAGATGCATTTCCTTAATATTAGTTAATAAATGGCAATCCTAGAACCCTATTGTCATTAATTTTAAGATGATTCCATTGATTTAAAGGGAGAGTTCTGCTTAAAAAAAAAGGCACGTTGTATCCATTTGTAAAGCTTAGTGAATATCTTCAGTAATATTTATTGGATGTAGCTATCTAGTGAAAAACAGCACATATGAAGATATTTGCAAAAATGTGTGAAAATGGTACTTGAAGCAAATAAAGAATCCTGAAAAATATTTGTTTGTGAAAATCACAAAACTGAAATCTTTGTTCTCAATACTTCTTTAATAAGTGTAATGTTCAGAGAAACTCAAACTCAGTGAAACTCAAAAATTTTAAATTTTGCCTTTAGTGTAGCAAAGCATCCAGAAATTCAGATGCATTATTTTAACTACTGGGACTCTGGAGCCTCATTCTGACATCACTTTGCTGTAAATCAGGAATAGTTCTGTTGAAATGAATGGAGCCACACCAGTGGAAAACTTGTGTAAATGAGATCAGAACTGGGCATCAGCAGTTAGCAAAATTGGCTTGGAAGCCTCCTAAAATTATGCTTTCTGACTTCTGCAGCTGAACAGAAAAGTTGCAAAAACAGGTTTTTCTCATGGTATTTTGGAACTTCCAGTTCTAGTTTGGTTGGAATAGCTGTGTAAAAGCATTCATGCTAATATTTCATAACCTCAGAATAGGTTTGGTTTGAATTCAGAGGGAGGTTTGGGTTAGGAAAGAACCTTGCTTTATTCCAGCTGGTTTGCCTAGTCCCAAAACAGATTATTAGAGATGAATCGGAAGCTTTAAATTGAATTTGTTTTGGTTAAACCCATGACAGGCAGTAAGAGATCAGCTGTGAAGATCTGATTTGAATTTGATCCAACTCATATCTGAACTTCCCCAAAGTTCTACTTCTAGGGTATTCACATCTGGGATAAAATCCTGGCCCTGTTGAAGTAAATGGGAGTTTTCCATTTACTTCAATGGGGCCAGGATTTCATCACTGGAATTTTGGCTCAGGGCCATTTCTGTCTGTAATGCACATTTGCTTGATTTCTTGCAAAATCTTACAGCTTCTCTTCCACCAACCCTTGCTTACAAATGTCAAAAGCTAACAGAGCACTGCATTACTGCAACCATTTAACTATCCTTATATCTTATATAGTGGTGAAAAAAGTTATATCGTTATTTTTAAATGTTGTTGTTTATATATAAAGATGGCAGGAGAGTGAAACTGTTGTAGAAACTAGTGTTGATATTTGCTATATCAGCAGAGTGTTGGGTCAAAAAATGCAAGGTTGGCCAGCAAAAGCATCTGTCTGGCATTCCAGCTAGTGAGCTGATATTCATTTTTTTAAAATGCATAATAACATAGCGATGATAACTGTTATTGATACTAGGGATGGCTGAATAACAAAAGGAATCTCCCTGAGCCTTCAGCTTGGTTAGAACCATACTTGAACTGAACCTTTGCTCAGGTTTGAAAGGTCCAGGTAAATTTAAAGGAGGTTAGTTGTTTATTTACTGTGTTCTTTTCACCTCCAGAGTCATAGCTGGATGTGCTATAATATCAAGAGACAGGCTTTATTTATTTATTTTTTTTTTTGGTCATATTTAAAACTGGGACTGGAAGTGGGAGGGTTGGAAATTTAGCAAGATTTACAGCCCAGTTTTGCAGTCCTAGGAAGTTGTTACTCAGAAGAAGATTGAAATACGCATCCAAACTATTCGGTGGTCATTCTAAGTTCCAAACCATTTGCTGTTCATCCATCACTGCCTGATCCTTCAAGGTGTTAAGTGCCTCTGAGGCACTGCTGAGCTCCCTCAGCGCCATGTGATGCCAGTGGGAGTTGAGGGCTCTCAGCATCTTGCAGAAGGAAGTAAATACCACATGTGGCCAGACCTTTACTTGACCCTGCATCTTTTTGGTCATACATCTAAAAACTTGTAATGTGTCGGTCTATAAATTTGTGTTGCAGCTCACTGATAAGTAAGACAAATTGTACACACTGAGGAACTGCTGTACTAGAACAGACCAGTGGTCCAGCTATTCTGGTAGCCTTCCCCTGAACCTCTGTGAGGGGTTAGTGTAGGCCCTGAAACGTGAGAGAGAGAGGTTGGGGGCAGGTATCGATAAAGAGGTTGGGGGCCGGTATTTGTACCTGGTGGTGTGGGTGCCTTTTGTGAGCCTTGAACACCAATTGCACCTCCTCCTCTCTCCACTGCTGAATGTCAGAGCTAACTTTGATTCCATTAGGAGTCTAATTACAGCCTGCTGAGCTGAATTCACTTTGGGCCAATAGTGTACCAGCACTGGGGCTCCCCTACTACTAGCTGAAATCACTAAGAGCTGAAATCACAAAAAAGCTAAAGTTACTAAGAGCTGAGATCACTGAGGCTGTGTTAACTAATGGGGGAGCCTGAAGCTATATTGCTAAGTGGCTTGCAGAGCAGTTTGCGGGGACGGCTGGAGGAACAGCTAGCAGAGCAGAGCCTTGCGGGGACGGTTGGAACGGCCCAAGGAACGGCGAGCCGAGCGGAGCGGCTCATGGGTCAGTGAGTGGAGTGGAGCGGAGCAGCTGGTAGAGCAGAGCAGTTCGTGGGACAGCAGGAGCGGCTCACGGGACGGCTGGTGGAAGTGGACTGGCTTGTGCTGAAGGCCGTGGCGGAACCCCACGGAGAGGCGGCTGGTCAGCCTCGGATCACATAAGGTGCCCCTTAACACCCTGCGTGCCCCCCTTTGAACTCTGGGGCTGCACTGACCAGGGACAGAGACTTTGGGGGTTGTTGGACTTTTGGGACTTTGGGGGTGTTGGACTTTTGGGACTTCAGGTGATTTTTGGGTTGCTGGTTTCAAGAAAAAAAAAGGGGGGGGGAGGCATAGCTCAGTGGTTTGAGCATTGGCCTGCTAAACCCCAGGGTTGTGAGTTCAATCCTTGAGGGGGCAACTTGGGGGTCTGGGGCAAAATCAGTACTTGGTCCTGCTAGTGAAGGCTGGACTCAATGACCTTTCAAAGTCCCTTCCAGTTCTAGGAGATGGGATATCTCTATTAATTATTATTTTTTCTTATTCTTAACTGTAAATTAAAGGAGTGTGCTGAGACTTGTTACACAATGATAAAATTTATTCACAAAAGTAATCTTATGTGCAGGACCTTTCCAGTAGAAGGCAATGTCGATCCCTTGCATTGTGTAAGTATGTAAATGATACATATTTATAGCAGGTATCAAGGAACAAAATGGCACTTTTAAGAAAACATGGCATCCCCATGAGTACAATGCCCCAAGCATTGGAGTCAGGGAACTTTGTCAATCTTCCAATACTCTATAAAGACTTGTGATACAAAGCTAGTTGCAGAATGTGTGGAATGTGACCGTAATACTCTTTATATTACTAAAAACAAACTGATGTTCATATGACAGAGAATTTCATAATGTCAGCTTTGCCATTGGCAGAAAATGTTCCACCACTCACTTTAACAATTTTGCAATCTGCAAAACAAATATAAATGTTTTCTATAATTTTTCTAAACAGAAATATTGCTCAAAGCATTTTGTATTGCATTAGACACTTGATCTAGTGACTAAAGTGACTGCTAATTTAGGTGAATGTTACGGGGAGTGCAAGACCAACAGAAGCATGTATTCAGGGATTATCTGTGTGTGTCTGTGTGTGTTTGTTTTGGGGAATGAGGAAAGTTGTACCGGTATAGCTGCTTTTGTACCAGCGTCCATGTATTACATCACTGTAAAAAGTGACTTGCATCTGGGCATGACATTCCAAAGCAAATCTCTTTTTACAAAACATTATATCTGTCCTACGGTGTTTCATGGATACAGTTTCACTAGTGCAAAAATAAATAAATAAACAAGTAAGCCAGTGTTGAAAAGCCCTAAGTCATTTTTACAATGACTATGTACTTTTCTAATTACACTCTCAGATTATTTCACTATGGGTCATATCATCTGCTTCCATGTAAACCAGCATGAAGCAGGCAGATATTGCCCAAAAGATTCAATGCAACAAAGAAGTGAAAACAGCATGTCATCATGCCCTGTGAAAATCACTCTTCACAAATTGTGGTAGGAAGTGTAAGAGTGGCTTTAAAAAGCTACAGATGAAGCCATGATGTGGGAAAACGATTACTGCTCCAGTGTAACACTGTGCCATGATGCATCTCCCATAAGTGCCCGGTGCATGCCAGCATCTATTGTAGCCACATTAACCTAACATATATATGTCACTGTCCTATATACTATGGATAAAATCCTGGCCCCCTTGAAGTCAATGGCAAATTCCCACTGACTTCAACAGGGCCAAGATTTCACCCTATAATTATAATTACAGTCCATTACATGGCTCCAGTATAAGTTTCTCTTTGTGTGACTGTGCCGGATGCTAGCATGGTTGTCATATGCAGCAATGCTGCAGGATTTCTCATTAATTCTGTAAGTGTCTATAGCCAATGGTTTCCAGAGCTTGCTTTCTAGGTCAACAATTTGCAAACTATCTTTCAAAGCTCTGTTAAAATATTCAATTTCCTCATTGGCCTAAGGACGAGAAATGGTAGAAGGTCTGTTCTTAATATTTCTTCAGAAATTCTTCAAACTCCATTTCTGTGAACTGAGCTGTCAGAGACTAATTCTTCAGGGTTTCCTTCATGCATGACAATTGCTAACACAAACCTCCTACAATTGATGAAGAAACCTGGGCGGTAAAGGATACTTCTGTGCATTTGCTGAGGTAATCAGTTACAGTAAGAACATAACAGCCATCTGCTGGCTCTGTTTCAAAATGCCTTACTATGTCAATAATAAACTTTTTCCCACGCATGATCAAATAAGAGGCTTGAATGTAATGGCAGCATGGATGTTACAGCTGTTTTGTCTGCTTCTGGCAAGTAGCACAGAAACTTATAGTACATTAATCTTGTGAAGCCATTCATGGCAACCAGAGATATCTCTGACCCTTTGTCATGTTTTGAGAAATCCCTGGTAAGTTTCATATGGGATTTGAACAGACCTGGGTTAGAGCTGAGTAGAAACAAGGAGAGGCACATATCACACAATGATGCCCTCTTCTGCAGCCATACTCCTGATTATCTGTAGTGTAGCATGCTGCCACAAGACTGGGTCTTGAATGATGCTACAGTGGAGAAAAAAAGTTTCTTCACCAACATTGCAGCCCTGACATATGTTTGTAAAAATCTTCATGCTGTGATTGGCTGAATTCAGACTGGAATTTCTGCCACCAGCACTCTAGCCTCATTCCTTCATGCTTCATCTGCCCAATTTTCAAATTCCCTGTTGTACAAAGACACAATTCAGCTGTTCTAAGGACTTAGCTGTGCCCTCAGATACAGGGATGTGCAGTGCTCTGCATCTTGTAAAATCAAAATATGCAGCAGCCAGTTTTTCCTGGGTGTGCCATGATGCATGTATTTATGTAGTTGGATGTTGTGCTTCTGATAATCATCAGAGAATAAAGGCACAGCTACCAATACAATAAACTTTATTATTAGGCACTATTCAGATAAATAGCATGCAATAGTACCACTGGAACATGAAACCTGGTGAAATCCATAGGCTAAACAGATGTTCTAGTTTATTTGGACAGTCCTGAAAGAGTATGGTAGTTTGGATATACCAGCTGACTATAAAACAAGATTTTTATCCAGATATCAATATTATTAGCTTGCTGAATATCTGGCACCTCCCAATGTGGGTTCCCAACTACTTCACTTCCTCTGACATCTTCTACATGCTACCTTAATGCTGATCACTGGCCCAGCAATCCCACCTCTGTGTGTGTCAGTGACTTCTATGAATTCTGAAATTCTGAGCATGTTACCATGCAGTGACTTTGGGGAATGATCTGGGATTCTTTATGCACCATTGCAGTGTTGGTATCACTTAAACTTTATAAAATCTGGATTATTTCCTTTGCTGCCATAAGAGCCCCTACATGCTGCATTTGAGAAAATACTTTAACAGGAAACAGAAAAAGGGCAAACTCAAACTGAAATAAAAAAATGAATATAATTAATGATCACCAATGTAAATCTTACCCAGGCTAGTAATGATCAAACATCCAAGACTATTTCGTGATCTGTCTGAAATGAGATAGTGGTTTCAATTCAATTCTTTCCTCATGGAGAAGAGTTCACATCACAAAAATCCATCATCTGATTGGTACATTTGTTGGTGATATGAACAGAAAAGCCAAGGACTGAATTGTTATGGATATAGAACTACTAACTTATTCCCTGTGGTGTTCCCTCCGAGCCAAGGTAGAGATGTGCGAGTGGGAAAGGAAGACTGTATTGCCATTACCATGCTATAGACACTGTAGAGAGCCAGGATCTTCCTACCTTATGATAACTAGTACCAAAAAGATGAACCATGGAATAAGGTACTACACAATGTGAGTAAGGGTGGGAGAATTTGGGCCTCTGCAATTACATAAGAACGGACGTACTGGGTCAGACAAAAGGTCCATCTAGCCCAGTATCCTGTCTACCGACAGTGGCCAATGCCAGGTGCCCCAGAGGGAGTGAACCTAACAGGTAATGCTCAAGTGATCTCTCTCCTGCCATCCATCTCCACCCTCTGACAAACAGAGGCTAGGGACACCATTCCTTACCTATCCTGGCTAATAGCCATTAATGGACTTAACCTCCATGAATTTATCCAGTTCTCTTTTAAACGTTGTTATAGTCCTAGCCTTCACAACCTCTTCAGGTAAGGAGTTCCACAAGTTGACTGTGCGCTGTGTGAAGAAGAACTTCCTTTTATTTGTTTTAAACCTGCTGCCTATTAATTTCATTTGGTGACCCCTAGTTCTTGTATTATGGGAATAACTAAATAACTTTTCCTTATCTACTTTCTCCACATCACTCATGATTTTATATACCTATATCATATCCCCCCTTAGTCTCCTCTTTTCCAAGCTGAAAACTCCTAGCCTCTTTAATCTCTCCTCATATGGGACCCATTCCAAACCCCTAATCATTTTAGTTGCCCTTCTCTGAACCTTTTCTAGTGCCAGTATATCTTTTTTGAGATGAGGAGACCACATCTGTACACAAGATATGGGCGTACCATCGATTTATATAAGGGCAATAAGATATTCTCCGTCTTATTCTTGATCCCCTTTTTAATGATTCCTAACATCCTGTTTGCTTTTTTGACGGCCTCTGCACATTGCGTGGCCATCTTCAGAGAACTATCCACGATGACTCCAAGATCTTTTTCCTGATTCGTTGTAGCTCATAGACTCCTAGACTTTAAGGTCAGAAGGGACCATTATGATCATCTAGTCTGACCTCCCGCATGATGCAGGCCACAAAAGCTGACCCAACCCCTTTCCCTTGACTCTGTTGTTGAAGTCCTCAAATTCTGTGATTTAAAGACTTCAAGTCGCAGAGAATCCTACAGCTAGCGACCCCCGCCCCATGCTGCGGAGGAAGGCGAAAAACCTCCAGGCCTCTGCCAATCTACCCTGGAGGAAAATTCCTTCCCGACCCCAAATATGGCGATCAGTAGAACCCCGAGCATGTAGGCAAGATTCTCCAGCCAGACCCTCATTGGCCATTGATACTATTTACCAGCGATGGCACGCTGTTGATTTGACTAAAATCACGTTATCCCATTAAACCATTCCCTCCATAAACTTATCTAGCTTAATCTTAAAGCCAGACAGGTCCTTCGCCCCCACTGTTTCCCTCGGAAGGCTGTTCCAATATTTCACCCCTCTGATGGTTAGAAACCTTCGTCTAATTTCAATCCTAAACTTCCCCACGACCAGCTAAATTAGCCCCCATCATATTGTATGCATAGTTGGGGTTATTTTTTCAAATGTGCATTACTTTACATTTATCCACATTAAATTTCATTTGCCATTTTGTTGCCCAATCACTTAGTTTTGTGAGATCTTTTTGAAGTTCTTCACAGTCTGGTTTGGTCTTAATTATCTTGAGCAGTTTAGTATCATCTGCAAACTTTACCGCCTCACTTTTTAACCCTTTCTACAGATCATTTATAAATAAGTTGAATAGGATTGGTCCTAGGACTGACCCTTGGGGAAACACCACTAGTTACTCCTCTCCATTCTGAGAATTTACCATTCATTCCTACCCTTTGTTCCCTGTCTTTTAACCAGTTCTCAATCCATGAAAGGACCTTTCCTTTTATCCAATGACAACTTAATTTACATAAGAGCCTTTGGTGTGGGACCTTGTCAAGGCTTTCTGGAAATCTATGTCCACTGGATCCCCCTTGTCCACATGTTTGTTAACCCCTTCAAAGAACTCTAATAGATTAGTAAGACACGATTTCCCTTTACAGAAACCGTGTTGACTTTTGCCCAACAATTTATGTTCTTCTATGTGTCTGACAATTTTATTCTTTAGTATTGTTTCAACTAATTTCCCCAGTACTGATGTTAGACTTACCGGTCTGTAATTGCCGGTATCACCTCTAGAGCCCTTTTTAAATATTGGTGTTACATTAGCTATCTTCCAGTCATTGGGTACAGAAGCTGATTTAAAGGACAGGTTACAAACCATAGTTAATAGTTCCGCAACTTCGCATTCGAGTTCTTTCAGAACTCTTGGGTGAATGCCATCTGGTCCCGGTGACTTGGTAATGTTAAGTTTATTAATTAATTCTAAAACCTCCTCTAGTGACACTTTAATCTGTGACAGTTCCTCAGATTTGTCACCTACAAAAGCCGTCTCAGGTTTGGGAATCTCCCTAACATCCTCAGCCGTGAAGACTGAAGCAAAGAATCCATTTAGTTTCTCCACAATGACTTTATCGTCTTTAAGCGTTCCTTTTGTATCTCGATCATCGAGGGGCCCCACTGGTGGTTTAGCAGGCTTCCTGCTTCTGATGTACTTAAAAAACATTTTGTTATTACCTTTTGAGTTTTTGGCTAGCCATTCTTCAAACTCCTCTTTGGCTTTTCTTATTATGTTTTTACACTTAATTTGGCAGTGTTTATGCTCCTTTCTGTTTACCTCACTAGGATTTGACTTCCACTTTTTAAAGGAAGACTTTTTATCTCTCACTGCTTCTTTTACATGGTTGTTAGCCATGGTGGCTCTTTTTTAGTTCTTTTACTGTGTTTCTTAATTTGGGGTATACATTTAAGTTGGGCTTCTATTATGGTGTCTTTAAAAAGCGCCCATGCAGCTTGCAGGGATTTCACTTTAGTCACTGTACCTTTTAATTTCTGTTTAACTAACCCCCTCATTTTTGCATAGTTCCCCCTTTTGAAATTAAATGCCACAGTGTTGGGCTGTTGAGATGTTCTTCCCACCACAGGGATGTTAAAGGTTATTATATTATGGTCACTATTTCCAAGCGGTCCTGTTATAGTTACCTCTTGGACCAGCTCCTGCACTTCACTCAGGACTAAATCTAGAGTTGCCTCTCCCCTTGTGGGTTCCCGTCCAAGAAGCAGTCATTTAAAGTATCGATAAATTAAAGAGAGGGCTTCATTCCCCAGAGTGGTCTGTTCAGTACCATGAAGAAATATTAAATTAACTCAAAATACACCTTTCTTTATTATAATATTTTGTAAATTATAAGTACAAGTGGATTCAGAGGATTCATTCAGCTCCCTGATTAAAATGTTAGTTTTTTATTATGTGTTTAGCCAGGTAGTGCGTGGGAAGATATAGATTTTTGCTATTTTGAATGCTACCTTTATTTTCACTGACAGGTTGAACTCTGAATCAGAATGCAAATCACTGCAGGCACGGATACCTATAGAGCAAAGGTGCTGCTTTGCTATATGTACAACTCAAAAATGTACCAGATATGGACTCACTGAAGAGCTCCCATTAAAACAATAATTTAAAAATAATGGACATGTGGGATTGAAGCTTTTTTGAAAGGTTGCATGAAATCCTGTATCATTTCAGAAGCGCTAGGTTTTCCCTGGGAGCATAGCAAAAGGTTGCTAGGTTCCAGAGAATGTAAATAAAATGGAGACAGTGTTCATTTTTCATTCTCAGTAAAATATTGATGGAGCACCACTGTCAAAATCTATTTGGCAAACTGCACTGTGTACCTTGAATATCTACATTTTATATTTCTGGACACAGAGAACATCATCTTTCAAGATGCTTCAAACCAATAGGTGTAGCAAAACCAGAATATTGAATTTTTGTTTATTACAATACATTTGGTAATAAAATAGTTAGTGTTACATTTAGACAGTTTTACTGACTGGAATAAATACTCATAAAGGTCAATGTTTTTCCATGCTCTTCTTTAGGTGTTCACTGACCTGCTGCTTCCACTCTTCTCCATTTTAATGTCATAAAGATCATTGTGTCAACAGGATAATAAACTGTTATTAAGATATTCAGATGAATTTTCTACCCTGAGAAATTATGGGATCAGGTAGTCCAACCTCCAGGATAAGGCTAAAATAAGAAACATTTTCATTTTAAAAGAATGATTTATTTGACTAAGTAGCCATGCAAAGGCACATATTATTGAATTACAGCTATATCAGATACAAGATGGGCAGCTGACACAGACAGGATATTCATTCCCGGGGGAGAGAGGAAGCAGAACCAGCTGGAACATCTCCTGTGGCTTCAGAGATGCCCAAGATGCTGGCAACAGCATATGCATCCCCAAGCAGCACTGCTGGCATATACAGAGAGCTTCACAGATCATTTGAAAAGGTTGGTGCCATCAATGCATTTTGCCAGTGTAGACAAGGCTAATGCAGTTGACCCCTGTGCGGGGGCAAAAGGAAAAAAATGACTAACATTGTCTAATGCATTACCCACAATACATAATTTGTATTCTAGTTTCCAGTTTTGATCAGAGCTAAAGATGGAGTATATTTTGACTACAGTGTAAAGTCTCATTGTGGCTGGTCCTGTGTGGGTGTGCCAGATGGGGGAGAAAGCTATGCTACTTCGTATTTTTCAACAAACAGTTTCTCTCATTTCTAAAAATTACACAGCATATTCAATATTATAGTTTTCTACGGTATTTATTTGCTGTTATGTCTAACATAGATATTATTAAATAACGAGTCACAATTCACTACTCACTGTTAGCATGCAACTGAAAAAAGGAAATTATACTGGGCAAAGCACAATATCTTCTCCCCCATCTTGTATACCCACATAGGACCAGCCATAACTGAGCCCTTATATTATAGTCAAAATATATTCTATCTTTCACTCTGATCGAAACTCAGAACTAGAGGCGATCCAATTATTTATTCTGAGTAACGTACTGAACAATAAAAAGAAGAACAGGAGTACTTGTGGCACCTTAGAGACTAACAAATTTATTAGAGCATAAGCTTTCGTGGACTACAGCCCACTTCTTCGGATGCATAATGGATGCATTTTGCGGATACAGACTAACATGGCTGTTACTCTGTACTGAACAATGTTAGTCACTTTTTCTGAGTTCCAATCAGAAACAACTGAGTCAATTGGATTCCTGCACCTAACTCAGTTAGGTGCTTTTGAAAATCCCTCCTTTTAACTGTTCACTGTTCATTATTCATGGTGTGTAACTGGTCAGTAAAGCTACATGGCATTTGAACTGATCCCAGCTGGAAGACTAAAGCTTTATAAACAAAAGAAGATGACTACCTCTCTTTGCATATAGGTATTTGTATGAAAAACAAACACTCTTCAAACATTTTTGAACAAAAACTCATTGGTATGGGTGTATTCATGAACAGTGAATAAAAAGGGGGTATGGACATGGTCAAAGTGAACAGCTGTTTGGAACTTGCACAAATGTTCACAAATTCTGTTCGGCAGTATTCTTCTATCTCTGATTGAAACGTGTGGGTATTTTTCTTGCAACTATGATCTGCAGTTGTGTGGCTTAGTAAAATAAAGACAGATGGCAATGGATTATCTCTAACACTTCATTAATTGCAGTACAGCCATTACATACTTTTCTAATGAACTCACTATGTCTTGGCCCAGCACAATTTCCTTTTCTCATTCACATGCCACCACTTAGTGAGTAGTGACCTAATAAGAAATCGTGACTAATTAATTAAGAATGTCAGACATATGCCATAATACATTAGCAAACTATATTATTGAATACGTTGTATAATTTTTATGAATGGGAGAACGTTTTCAATGAAAAATAGGAAATAGCGCAGCAGCACCCAAACTCCAGATTCCTCATCAGGATTTGCTAATATAGACCCCTGTACGGGTGCCAGGAGATCATGGTACAAGGTCCAAAAGCAGAATCCGGACATAAATCCTGAATAGAACCAAACTAGATGTTTTCAGCAGAGTTAGGTGGGACATGGTTTTCCCCTCCTGCAAAAGTTTTTGAGATTTTGACATTTTGTCCAGTCCTGAAAGAAAAAGTCAAAACCTTGAAATTTGCCCCAACCAATAATCTGGAAAAAATAGATTGATCTAAATATTTTATTGGCGTTTTAATCTTTATTTATTTATTAACCAAAATCTACCAATTCAAAACAAAGTCATTATGAACCAGAAAATGAAATTTTTTGTTTAGAAAATGTCCAAATGGATTGTTAAGCCCCTAGGTACTTTTGAAAATCCCACTATACCCCATCTACGTCTTTAGGTGGCTAAATGCCTTCAACAATCTGGCCCTTTGGCATGTAGGAGGCAAAAGCTCATTGAAATTCAATAGAATTTAGGCTAAGTGCCTAAAGACCAGATTTTTAAACAGTAAATTCCATCCAAAGTTGATGTGATTTCGGTTCCTAAGTGCCTAAATGACTTTTGAACATGAGATTTAAGCTCCTGAATCAGTTAAATGTTATAACACTGAGCATAGCAACACTTGAATACCTTTACGAATCTGGGCCTTACTCACTTTTGAAAATGTAGTTTAAGGTCCTAAGCCACTAAGGCTAGGTCTACACTACCCACCTGAATCGGCGGGTAGAAATCGACCTCTCGGGGATTGATTTATCGTGTCCCATCGGGACGCGACAATCGATCCCCGAATCGGCGCTCTTACTCCACCAGCGGAGGTGGGAGTAAGCGCCGCTGACAGAAAGCCGCAGAAGTCGATTTTGCCGCCGTCCTCACAGCGGGGTAAGTCGGCTGCGATACGTCGAATTCAGCTACGCTATTCACGTAGCTGAATTTGCGTATCTTAAATCGACTCCCCCCTGTAGTGTAGATGTACCCCAAGACTCTTTTGAAATTTTTACCCCAAATCTGAAACTCAAATTTGGGGCTTGTCCTGTAAATACATATGCAAATATGTGTCCTTGTGACAGTTCATGCAGAAGTCTCCATGTACCTAATCCCATTGAACTCAGTGGAGAGATTCCCAACTGACTTCAACAGACTTTGGATAAAGTCAACTTGAAATCTCTTTGATTTCTTTCCTTCTGTTTAAAAAAAATTCAGTTATCTAGTCATGGAACAGAAACAACAGCCAGTGATTTAGGTGACAAATCACATGCAACTGATAAGGAAAAATGAAAAGTCAAAGTGAATAGTTCTGAGATAACCCATAGGCTGAAATGTGTTAATATAAAATGTCCATTGAACAATTCTGAATAACAGACACATTTTAAAAAATAAAGTCTATGTGTGGACAACTTACAGACAAAGAAAAGGGCTACATTCATCTAATGCATAGACTGCTCAATTTTGAAAGAGAACAGTTAATATTAGCATTGTTTAAATATTCATTAAAATTATCAGTGTTGACTATTTTTTCTGCTTGAAAAAAACCCAGTATTAATTCATTTTGCCTTGTGAGCATACATCACGGGGATTTTGCAATACAGAAATTCATATTTTAATAGAGTTGGGAGAGCTTGGGAAGCCTGCCTGGCAAATAGCTCACTTTTTATAACAAGAGTAATGAAAAAGGCTTTTGCATCTGAAGAGAGGTTAATTGCAGTAACTGGAGAAATTTAAACTGTGTGCTAGGTGGTGGGGGAAAAGTAGGGAAGGAGGGACAAAGCAGAAACAAAAAGGGTAAAAGATTAAATTAGAATAATAAGTAAAAATAATGTAGGATCAATATTTTAAGATGTTTCTTAATGGTAAGACTTTTTTACAATGTGAAATAATCCACTTGCTTGAGTGCGTTAAAACACTGGACAAAACATTGCAGAACATACTCTCAAGAATGACTGTTCATTGCCCCCCTGAAATATGCAATCCTTGGATTTTTAAGTGGGGGAATATCAAAAAAGAGTAGTGGTGGGCATTACCTCTGTATATGGCATTAGTGAGACCAATATTGGAATACTATGACCATTTCTGGTATCCACACTTTCAAAAGGATGTTGAAAAATTGAAAAAGGTTCAGAAAATAGTGACAAGAATTATTCAAATCCTGGAAAATATGTCTTTATAGTGAGACATTTAAGAAGCTCAATCTAATCTATTTAGTTTATTCAAGAGAAGGTTAAATGATAACTTGATCATGGTCTGTAAGTACGAACATGGAAAAAAGATAGCTGATTGTAGATGGCTTTTTAATTTTGCAGAAAAAGACATACCATATATACTCGTTCATTAGCCTGTTCGTTTATAAACCGACCTCCCAAGATGGTTAGGTAAAAATAGCAAAAACTGTATGACCCTTTCATAAGTCGACACTATATTTCAGGGGTTGGCAAACTTTGGCTCCTGGACCAGTAGGGTAAGCCGCTAGCAGGCCCGGACATTTTGTTTACCTGGAGCACCTGCAGGCATGGAGCCCCTCAGCTCCCAGTGTCCGTGGTTTGCCTTTCCCAGCCAATGGGAGCTGCGGGAAGTGGTGCGGCGCTTTCCACAGCTCCCATTGGCTGGGAACGGTGAACTGCGGCCACAGGGAGCTGAGGGGCTCCATGCCTGCAGATGCTCCAGGTAAACAAAACGACAATGTATTAGATATTCAATTCAATGATTCCATAGAATTTAAAATCATCAAATTTTGGTGTAGACCCATTTATAAGCCAACCCCCGCTCTTTGATGCGTCACTTTCTTACCAAAAATATTCAGCTTATGAATGAGTATATACAGTAATTGTTTGGATGCTTAAGCTAGACAAATTCAGACTAGACATAAGGTGCACATTTTTAACACTGAGGGTAACAACCATTGGGACAACTTATCTAGGGACATTGTAGATTCTTCATCACCTGAAGTCTTTAAATCAAGACTGTATATTTTTCTAAAAGATCTGATGTATCTGAAAATAAGTTATGAGCTTCATGAAGAACTTGTTTAGTGTGTTTTTTTGGCTTGCTTTATATAGAAGGTCATATTAGAGCAGTGGTTCTTAACCTGTGAGTCGGGACCCCAAAGTGGGTTTTAATGGGGTTGCCAGGGCTGGCTTAGACTTGCTGGGGCTCAGGGCCCAAGCTATAGACCCCCTGCCTGGGTCTGAAGCCCTTCGGCTTTGGCCCCCCCTGCCCAGCCTAGTGGGGTTGAGGCTTTGACTTTGACTCCCCCAGGGTGGCAGAGCCTAGACAGGCTCAGGCTTCGGTTCCCCCTGCTGGGGTTGTGTCACAATTTTTGTTGTTAGAAGGGGGTCGCAGTGCAATGAAATTTGAGAACCTTGGACTAGAGGAAAATAATGGTCCATTCTGGCCTTAAAATCTATGAATTGATATATGGACTTGTCTTATCTAATATTGACCTTTCATTTTAGCTACATTCTACAGTTTCCAATAGCACTAGCATTTCTTGCAAAACTTGACAAAATCTATTTTAAATCGTTCCCAAGGAAAAGAGCTTATGGGATTTATGGTGGATTATTATTCATTAATCCTATTATCAAAGTAATATTCCTCACTTTCCACAATAAATATCTTCCAAAAAAGTCCATGTGACAGGGTGTTCCTGAAGAAGGAGTCCTTTTGGGGAAAATTTACACAAAGTTTAGGCCTCTGGGAGCTGCCTAGAAAGGCCAGCCAGGAACAGCTGTAGGTGGAACCAATCAGTATTGGTCCTCCCATAGCTAGAAGAGAGAGATAGCTCAGTGGTTTGAGCATTGGCCTGCTAAGCTGAGGGTTGTGAGTGCAATCCTTGAGGGGGCCACTTAGGGATCTAGGGCAAAATCAGTACTTGGTCCTACCTAGTGAAGGCAGGGGGCTGGACTTGACTCAATGACTTTTCATGGTCCCTTCCAGCTCTATGAGATAGGTATATCTCCGTATTATATATTAGAGGGGTTGGGAGCAGGCAAAAGCCAATCAGGGCCTAGAAGGCAAAATAAAAAGGGCTGGCTGCTTCTTCCAAGGGCCAGTACTGAGTGAAGTTGGGATGGGGAAGAAGGATTTCCCGCATCGTAACCCAGGAAGCTTGGTCTGGTCAGGGTCTAACTTTGACTACACATTTTTGCTTGAGTCAATGAAAGACTATTTTGTTTATTTTGTGGAATGTAAAGGGCCACGCTGAGTTGAATATCAATTTGACGTCTGTAAATGAGGCAAGCTCATGCCATGAGATGCTTATGAGATGAAACAATCCAATTCAGTCAGAGACAAAATGGGATTTATTCTATTCTATTTTATTTTATTTTATTTTATTCTGTTCTTTTAATTGATTTTCATACTGAAGGTAACTCTATACAAAGCAAATGGATAGGTACTGGTAGTACTGTTTTACTGTGCTGGAGGAATGGGCAACAGTGGTTCAGATAAAATAAACATTGACCCAAAACTTTACCCAGACAATGAACTTGTGTTCATTTTTGAGATTCATAAAATTCAGTTAAGTTTTTATTATTATTTTTCATTCTGTATGCCTGATCACTTATTGGTTTCAGTGAACAGGGGTCTCAGAAGTGTAGAAATGGCATTAGAAAGATCACTTTCACAGTATTTGCAGATTCACGGGAAGCAGGAAATGCTGGAAGTCTCGTGGAAATGCCTGGTCTCTAGAGATTCCCTGCCCAGTACAGTTTTGACAAATTTCAGCTAAGTTTGTAAAATTTTGAACATATAGCCAAACCAAACCAGTGGCCCTTTTAAGGTTTGTCTATCACTACTGTGTAGGAAAATGCAGCAGCCATTATTCAAAAATTCTGAAACTTTTCCAACATTTCAAAATGAGAAATTAATGGCAACTGACCCTTTCCTGCAAACAGTTTTAGTTTAGATAAACTGGCATTTTCCAATGAAAAAACATTTAATCAAAATATTCCTGATCAGCTCCAATTATAATAGCTTTTGAATTATAGTAAAACAAACCCATTAGTGGTCACTTCTTCTAGAGAATATTATTCTCCAATACCAGACAGCTCCATATTTTGTATCATGATAAATAAATGGGTTAAATCCCATCTACACATGCACATTTGCAACTTCAATTGACTTCAGCATCAATATATTTATCTCTGTCTAGGCAGAATTTGGCCTTGCGAATCTCTCTCTAGATTTCTGTAGCCTTGTGGAGATTTGTCTAAAAGAGGTAGATTAATACAAGGGCTGAATGCTGAATGTATGTACAAGTTAATTTAGTTTCTATAACAATAAGTTTTTCCTACGTAACATTTGATTAAGATTGTTGATTCATTCCCATTGTCTGCTTCAAGGTCAAAAAACAGTTCTCTAATGTCTGTCTTGAACTTATTTTTCTTACATTCTGTTCTCTTCCTGATAACACTAGGTCACATAAGATGATTATTGAATGGAAAATTAATTATTTTGATTATGATTATTGATGACGATTAATGGAAAATTTCCTGGTTTCTCATGACTGAATGTTTAGGGACCCATTTATCGCCTCATTGAAAGGAGATCTGGAGGTCCCGTCATTAATGACGAAGCATAATACATTTGTATGTCATGTCAATAAAGCATTTGTCAGCCAAAAGGTTGGAGGGTTTTACAGCATTAATCTGCTTGATCTGGGAATAGCATTTACACATCATTTTTATTTATTATGCATAATGAGTGGCATCCTGCAGGAATCGGTTTGGGGTCCAGTTCTGTTCAATATCTTCATCAATGATTTAGATAATGGCATAGGGAGTGCACTTATAAAGTTTGTGAATGATACCAAGCTGGGAGGGATTGCAAGTGCTTTGGAGGGTAGGATTAAAATTCAAAATGATCTGAACAAACTGGAGAAATGGTCTGAAGTAAATAGGATGAAATTCAATAAGGACAAATGCAAAGTACTCCACTTAGGAAGGAACAATCAGTTGCACACATACAAAATGGGAAAAGACTGCCTAGGAAGAAGTACTGCAGAAAGGGATCTGGGGGTGTAGTGAGTCGGTGTGGCTCCCCTCCTGCCCAGAAGAGGGAGCCCACGTGCCGGCACCAGAGTGGGTGGGACCACCACCGCCTGTCCCCGCCCCCCGGAAGTCAAGGGGCGGGACAGGAAGTATAAAGGCCGGCCGCCAGAGCTCAGTTGGCGGCCAGCCACCACAGGGAGCAGACGTGCGGCCGGGAGCTCCCGGCCAGGAGACCATCGGAGACCCTAGCTGGCCTGAGCTACCCCGGGCCCGCTACGAGGAGGAGCCGCCGGAGCCCGTTCACGCCCGCCACTGGGAGAACCCCTGGGAACCGAACCCCGCTAACCCTGAGGGTGAGACTGGACCCGAACCCCTCAGCCCCTGCTGCTATCCAGAGGAGCCGCCTGAGGACCATTGGCCGGACTTCCCGGCAGAGCTACCAGACTTGCCGCCGAGCCCGGGCAGAGAGGAGCCCATGCAGGTCGACTGGCCCGATCCCGGCGCAACGACCGAGGTAGGCTGTGAGGGGGATCACGGAAGTAGCCCGGGGGTAGCCGACCCCGGTCCGGCTGCAACTGAGTGTGAGCCTATGTCAGTGTGTTGCGGTCTGGATACCCCACTGACCAGCAGCGGCAGCAACCGCTGTTAGGGCCCCGGGCTGGAACGCAGTGGAGTGGGTGGGCCTGCGTTCCCCCCTGCCACCCTCCGTACGGGTGGCAGGCTTCCCCCTCACCCAACGCTCGGCTACAGAAGCCTGGGCCTTGAACTATTTGCCTGCTCAGCCCCTGCAACAAGGGCCTGAGCTAACTGTGTTTGCCCCGCCCTGATCCAGGGCCTGGGCTTTGAACTATTTGCTCGCTCAGCTCCCTGCAACAAGGGCCTGAGCTAACTGTGTTTGCCCCGCCCTGATCCAGGGCCCGGGCTCTGAACTATTTGCTCGCTCAGCTCCCTGCAACAAGGGCCTGAGCTAACTGTGTTTGCCCCGCCCTGATCCAGGGCCTGGGCTCTGAACTATTTGCTCGCTCAGCCCCTGCGAACAAGGGCCTGAGCTTAACTGTGTTTGCCCCGCCCTGATCCAGGGCCTGGCCTCTGAACTATTTGCTCGCTCAGCCCCTGCAAACAAGGGCCTGAGCTTAACTGTGTTTGCCCCGCCCTGATCCAGGGCCTGGCCTCTGAACTATTTGCTCGCTCAGCCCCTGCAAACAAGGGCCTGAGCTTAACTGTGTTTGCCCCGCCCTGATCCAGGGCCTGGGCTTTGAACTGTTTGCTCGCTCAGCCCCTGCAACCAGGGCCTGAGCCTAACTGTGTTTGCCCCGCCCTGATCCAGGGCCTGGGCTTTGAACTATTTACCCGCTCAGCCCCTGCCATAAGGACCTGAGCCTAACTGTGGTTGCCCCGCCCTGATCCAGGGCCTGGGCTCTGAACTATTTGCCCGCTCAGCCCAGCAAGCAAGGGTCTGAGCTAACTGTGTTTGCCCCGCCCTGATACAGGGCCTGGGCTCCTGAGCTTTAACTGTGGTTGCTCCGACTCTGCACCAAAGAGCCGGAGTTTCAGGACTAACTGACTGCTTATTCCCAGAGTAGTGAGTCGGTGTGGCTCCCCTCCTGCCCGGAAGGGTCGAGCCCCGGCTAGGACCCACTACATTTGGCGCCCAACGTGGGGCACGAGCCCCTGCCCCTGTGAGAAGGGGCTAGAGGGGGAGTGGCCGTTGCCCCCCCCCGTTCTAAGGATGGATATGGAGCGGCTGTTTCAGCTGCTCACGGAGAGCCACGAGCGACAGCAGACGGCCCAGCTGCAGCAGCAACAGCAACAGCAGGCCGCTCAGCTCGCACAGCAACAGCAGCGAGATGCCGCCCAACTCCAGTTGCAGCAGGAGCAGCACACAGCCCAGCTCGAGCAACAGCAACAGCTGGTGCGGCAGTTGGGAGTCCAGCTGCAGCAGTTGCTGGTCACGCTCCCTCGCCCCGCACCGGGGCCGGCAGGGGAGGCTGCGGAGATGCCGCGGTTAGCTGCCCCCCTTCGCTTGACTAAGATGAGCCCAGACGACGACCCGGAGGCATTCCTGGTCACGTTCGAGCGGGTAGCCCTCGTCGCCGGGTGGCCCAGGGACCAGTGGGCTACCCTCTTAGCCCCCCACCTGACGGGGGCGGCCCAGGTGGCCTATCGGGGATTGGCGGCTGAGGAAGCACGGGACTACGACCTGGTGAAGGCCGCGATATTGGACGCCCTCGACGTCAGTCCCGAGACTTTCCGACAAAGGTTTCGGGGCCAGACTTACCCCACCGGGGCCCGACCACGGGTAGTGGCCCAAACCTTAAAAGAGGCTTGCCGACGGTGGCTACAGCCCGGCACCCGGACGGCGGAGGAGGTAACCGAGCAGGTGGTGTTGGAACAGTTCGTGCACACCCTACCCTCCCGAGGGCGCGCCTGGGTGCTTCGCCACCGGCCGACGACACTGGCCCAGGCAGTGTCACTAATGGAGGACTTCCTGGCCGCCGAAGATGCGGTAGGACCCACCTTCCGCCGCCCCGGGCCCGAACCAGCCCGCGGCGAAAAGAAAGGGGAACCCCTGAGCGGACCACGACACCCTGCACCAAGGCCCGACCCCCGCCGCGAGACCCGGACCCGGCACGCGGACCCGGCTCCTCGGACCGGACCAGTGGCCCCAGGCCAGGGGCCCCCAAGGGCTCGACGAAGCCCCCCCCGGAGCCCAAGCCGGGAAGGCCCCCGGAGCAGACGACCTGAACTTGGACCCTGCTTCAGTTGTGGGAAGATGGGACACCTCCGCCGAGACTGTCCGGAGATGGATTGCAGCTATGGGCAAGTGTGGGCGGGCCACACTCGAGCCAGGCCAGCCATGAACCCCAAGCTGACCGTCCCGGCAGCCGTCGGAGGACGGACTACGCGGGCCTTGATCGATTCGGGTTGTGGCCAGACGTTGGTCCGTAAGGACCTGGTACCGCCGGGTGATAACCGCCTCGGATGTATTCATCTACAATGCATCCATGGGGATGTCCGACCATACCCCAGCGCCCGGGTCCCCCTAACCATCGCGGGGATCACCCGACACCTGGTGGTTGGGGTAGCACCCCATCTTGCATACCCTGTGATCCTCGGTCGGGACTGGCCGGCCTTTGAGGAAGTCCTACGGTCCACGCCGGCCCTGGAGGCTGATCGGTTGGGGTCCTCCTCCGAGACCCCCGAGCAGGGTCCAGCGACCGAGATAGACAACACGGACGCAGCGGGACCGCCGCCGGAGCCGGCCCCTCAGCCCCGCTTCGATACCGATTTCTGTCGGGACCAGCGAGAGGATCCCACCCTTAGCCGCTTCTACGAGCAGCTCGCGGCAGTAGACGGGAAGGTTGTGGACCCCCAGCGGGCCACCCTGTGGCCCCATTTTGAGCTACGCCGGGACCGGCTCTACCGCCTGGACCGTGACCCCCGCACCCAGGAACCACAAACCCAACTGTTAGTGCCCCTGTGTCACCGGCGGGCGGTAATGAAGTTGGCCCACGATGTGCCAGCCGCCGGGCACCTGGGGCGAGAGAAGACCCTCGCTCGAATCCTGGCGCGCTTCTTTTGGCCAGGAATCTCTCAGGAGGTGAAAGAATATTGCGCCTCCTGCCCAGAGTGTCAGAGGGTCGCCCCGCCCGGGATCCCCAAGGCACCCCTGGTCCCCATGCCAGTGATGGAGACGCCCTTTGAACGGGTCGCCATGGACCTTGTGGGCCCCCTCCCGAAAAGTGCCGCGGGGTTTCAATACATCCTGGTCTTGGTGGACTATGCCTCTCGGTTCCCCGAAGCCATCCCCCTGCGGAGTATTACCGCCCGGTCTATCGCGGGGGAATTGCTGAAAATCTTCGCCCGAGTAGGACTGCCTAGAGAGATACTGACCGACCAAGGAACGAACTTCACGTCCCAATTGTTGCGACAGGTCTGTGCCCTCTTAGGCATCAAACAACTCCGGACGTCCGTGTACCACCCGCAGACGGACGGGTTGGTGGAGCGGTTTAACCGCACTTTGAAAAGCATGTTGCGGAAATTCCCCGCAGAGGACCTCCGCCACTGGGACCAATTCCTTCCACCCTTGCTGCTAGCCATCCGAGAAGTCCCGCAGACCTCAACAAAATTTTCCCCTTTCGAGCTGCTGTACGGACGCAGACCGCGGGGCCTCTTAGACCTGATGAGAGAGACCTGGGAACAGTCAGCGTCCCCAGCCCAGGGCCTCCTGAAATATGTCATCCAGTTACAGGAGTACCTTGCCCAGGCCGGAGCCCTGGCCCGCGAAAATTTAAAGACGGCGCAGGAACGGCAGAAACGGACCTACGATCAGGGAGCCCAAGTCCGGGAGTTCCAACCAGGAGACCGTGTCCTACTCCTCCTCCCGTCTAGTGAGTCAAAATTGTTAGCCCGGTGGCAGGGACCTTACGAAGTCGTGCGTAAGGTCGGTCCCGTCACCTACGAGGTGCGGCAACCGGACAAGCGGAAGGAAACCCAGCGGTATCACGTCAACCTGCTGAAACGGTGGCAGGACCGGGAGGGCCTCTTAATCAACCCATGCCCGCCCGAGCCGGAATTGGGACCCCAGGTACCCTCGACGGATGACCCCCCGGCACCCCAATTAGGACAATCGCTCACGGAAGAGCAATGTAAACAGACTAACTGCCTGCTGCAAACCTTCAAGCGAACCTTCACGGCCGTACCGGGCCACACGTCCCTGGTCAAACACTCCATCCAGACCGAGCCGGGAAAGGTGGTTCGAGAGACGACCCGGCCCCTGCCCTATCGGATGCGGGGTGCGGTCGAGGAGGAAGTAAGAGCCATGCTGGCTCTGGGCGTCATCGAACCGTCCCAGAGCGAGTGGCGTAGTCCGGTGGTCCTGGTGCCCAAGCCGGACGGTACCCGCCGCTTTTGCATCGACTTTCGGAGGGTAAACGCCATCTCGCGCTTCGATGCCTACCCGATGCCCCGTGTAGACGAGTTACTGGGCCGCCTGGGGGAGGCCCAGTATATCACCACCTTAGATCTTAGCAAAGGCTACTGGCAGATCCCCCTCGAGGAGACCTCAAAAGAGAAGACCGCCTTTGCCACTCCAACGGGGCTGTACCAATTCACACGGATGCCATTCGGTCTCCATGGAGCCCCAGCCACCTTCCAGCGGCTGATGGACCAACTTCTGCAGCCCCATCAGGACTATGCGGCGGCGTACATAGACGACGTGGTCATCTATAGCCGCAGCTGGGAGGATCATCTGCCCCGGGTTGCGGCGGTCCTAAGGTCCCTACGACAGGCGGGCCTGACCGCCAACCCCAAAAAGTGCCGGATTGCCTGGCAAGAGACCAACTATCTCGGCTATACCGTCGGGGGCGGGCAGGTCAAGCCCCTCGTCGGGAAAGTCCAGGCCCTCCTGGACTGTCCCACCCCATCAACCAAACGGCACGTTCGGCAGTTCCTGGGCCTCGTTGGGTATTACAGACGGTTCATCCCCCAGTTCGCGACCATCGCAGCACCCTTAACTGGGCTTCTGACGAAGGACAGCCCCCGGCAGGTACGATGGTCCCCCGAATGTGAAGCGGCCTTCCGGACACTGCAGAAGTGCCTCTGCCAGGAGCCGGTTCTCTATAGCCCAGACTTTAAACGCCCATTCATCCTGCAGACCGACGCCTCCGGCGTAGGATTAGGGGCAGTCCTGTCCCAAGAAATGGAGGGAAAGGACCACCCCGTAGTATATCTCAGCCGGAAGCTGTTCCCCCGGGAGAGGAATTACGCCGTGGTGGAAAAAGAGGCCCTCGCGGTGAAGTGGGCCTGCGATGCCCTGCGCTTCTACCTCCTCGGGGCCCCGTTCACCCTCGTCACAGACCACGCCCCCCTCCGGTGGCTAATGCGGATGAAAGATAACAATGCCCGCATTATGCGGTGGTACCTCGCCTTACAACCCTACGCATTTACGGTCCAGCATCGAGCAGGTAAGGACCATACGAATGCGGACTTCCTATCCCGCATGGGGGAGATGGCAGGACCTGGCCCCGACAGGCGGGAGCCAGTCTTAAGGGGGGGGGTGTGTAGTGAGTCGGTGTGGCTCCCCTCCTGCCCAGAAGAGGGAGCCCACGTGCCGGCACCAGAGTGGGTGGGACCACCACCGCCTGTCCCCGCCCCCCGGAAGTCAAGGGGCGGGACAGGAAGTATAAAGGCCGGCCGCCAGAGCTCAGTTGGCGGCCAGCCACCACAGGGAGCAGACGTGCGGCCGGGAGCTCCCGGCCAGGAGACCATCGGAGACCCTAGCTGGCCTGAGCTACCCCGGGCCCGCTACGAGGAGGAGCCGCCGGAGCCCGTTCACGCCCGCCACTGGGAGAACCCCTGGGAACCGAACCCCGCTAACCCTGAGGGTGAGACTGGACCCGAACCCCTCAGCCCCTGCTGCTATCCAGAGGAGCCGCCTGAGGACCATTGGCCGGACTTCCCGGCAGAGCTACCAGACTTGCCGCCGAGCCCGGGCAGAGAGGAGCCCATGCAGGTCGACTGGCCCGATCCCGGCGCAACGACCGAGGTAGGCTGTGAGGGGGATCACGGAAGTAGCCCGGGGGTAGCCGACCCCGGTCCGGCTGCAACTGAGTGTGAGCCTATGTCAGTGTGTTGCGGTCTGGATACCCCACTGACCAGCAGCGGCAGCAACCGCTGTTAGGGCCCCGGGCTGGAACGCAGTGGAGTGGGTGGGCCTGCGTTCCCCCCTGCCACCCTCCGTACGGGTGGCAGGCTTCCCCCTCACCCAACGCTCGGCTACAGAAGCCTGGGCCTTGAACTATTTGCCTGCTCAGCCCCTGCAACAAGGGCCTGAGCTAACTGTGTTTGCCCCGCCCTGATCCAGGGCCTGGGCTTTGAACTATTTGCTCGCTCAGCTCCCTGCAACAAGGGCCTGAGCTAACTGTGTTTGCCCCGCCCTGATCCAGGGCCCGGGCTCTGAACTATTTGCTCGCTCAGCTCCCTGCAACAAGGGCCTGAGCTAACTGTGTTTGCCCCGCCCTGATCCAGGGCCTGGGCTCTGAACTATTTGCTCGCTCAGCCCCTGCGAACAAGGGCCTGAGCTTAACTGTGTTTGCCCCGCCCTGATCCAGGGCCTGGCCTCTGAACTATTTGCTCGCTCAGCCCCTGCAAACAAGGGCCTGAGCTTAACTGTGTTTGCCCCGCCCTGATCCAGGGCCTGGCCTCTGAACTATTTGCTCGCTCAGCCCCTGCAAACAAGGGCCTGAGCTTAACTGTGTTTGCCCCGCCCTGATCCAGGGCCTGGGCTTTGAACTGTTTGCTCGCTCAGCCCCTGCAACCAGGGCCTGAGCCTAACTGTGTTTGCCCCGCCCTGATACAGGGCCTGGGCTCCTGAGCTTTAACTGTGGTTGCTCCGACTCTGCACCAAAGAGCCGGAGTTTCAGGACTAACTGACTGCTTATTCCCAGAGTAGTGAGTCGGTGTGGCTCCCCTCCTGCCCGGAAGGGTCGAGCCCCGGCTAGGACCCACTACAGGGGGTCATAGTGGATCACAAGCTAAATATGAGTCAACAGTGTAACATTGTTACAAAAAGAGCAAACATCATTCTGGGATGTATTAGCAGGAGTATTGTAAGCAAGACACGAGAAGTAATTCTTCCACTCTACTCCGCACTGATTAGGTCTCAACTGGAGTACTGTGTCCAGTACTGGGCGCCATATTTCAGGAAGGATGTGGACAAATTGGAGAAAGTCCAGAGAAGAGCAACAAAAATGATTAAAAGACTAGAAAACATGACCTATGAGAGAAGATTGAAAAAATTGGGTTTGTTTAGTCTGGAGAAGAGAAGACTGAGAGGGGACATGTTAACAGTTTTCAAGTACATAAAAGGTTGTTACAAGGAGGAAGGAGAAAAATTGTTCTTCTTAACCTCTGAGGACAGGACAAGAAGCAATGGGCTTAAATTGCAGCAAGGGCGGGTTAGGTTAGACATTAGGAAAAACTTCCTGTCAGAGTGGTTAAGCACTGGAATAAATTGCCTAGGGAGGTTGTGGAATCTCCATCATTGGGGATTTTTAAGAGCAGGTTGGACAAACACCTCTCAGGGATGATCTAGATAATACTTAGTCCTGCCTTGAGTACAGGGAACTGGACTAGATGACCTCACAAGGTCCCTTCCAGTTCTATGATTATCTATAACAAATACATGCAGATTACTGCTGCCAAGGAGTTAAAAAGGGATACTCAATTTCTTAAATATTAAAAGTTGTTATATAATAAATATGTGAATGTGACGGGGTGCACTAGGCCCTGATGATCCCTGCTGGAGGTGTTGTGGCCCTGCCACACACCTCCCCAGAACAGGGCAGTAGAGAGGTCCTTCAAGCTGCCTAGAGCAGTTGTGTGGGAAGCAGCAAAGCAGGGGCCAGCAGCCTAGTATAAGAAGAGCTGCAGGGCCAGAGAGAGTTCAGGTCCTTACTAGAGCTGGAGGAGTGTGAATAGTGCTTCAGGCTAACTGCTGGGACTCCACGAGGACAGGCCCTGAGGTAAGGGTGAAGAATGTGCAGGAGCCATGGGGAAGTGGCCCAGGGAATTATAGCAGCAACGCAGTTTATTTAATTGGGCCATTGTGAATGACTGCTATCTATAGGGTCCCTGGGCTGGGACCCCGGAGTAGAGGGCGGACCTGGGTCTCCCCTCCTCTCCCCTCCCACCAGCCACTGGGAAAGTGGCCTGGACTTTGAGGCACCCCAGAAGGGGGGCTGAACTGTAGTGGCCCAGCTGAAGAGCTGGGCCAGAAAGGCCCTGAGAGGGTGAAGACACTGCCTCCAGGGAAGAAGCCCTCGGGCACTGCTCTATTCCAGAGCAGGGACAAACAGAGACATAACAGAGGGCACTGAGAGGCCCCTGTTGGACTTGTACCCCAAAAGGGGTTTGCTTTGCTTTTATCTCACAGACAGACTGTATGACTTGGCCAGAGGGCAGAGTCACCGAAGACCCACCACAAACAGAGTGCAGCCACATGCACTCGGCCAGGCAGCACTCTCAAGAGGTGAGTGCGACCTCAAGTGCAAAAATAATTTGGCTTAATAACTGAGAGTAAAATCTATTAATTAAAACAATGTTCTTATTTCTTTTATTTTGATTTATTACAATAAAAAGTGCCCATACGCAGGCTCAGAGTGCCCTGCCAACTATATTAAATTATATAACTACATAAAAATTCAATAATTTCACCCCTTCTCCCAAGCAGCAGCTCTAAATACAAATCACAATACTCCAACACGTTGTCCGTGATTCAGTTCCCCTTAACTTTCTTCAATGGACAGGCACAACAAATGCATCCTAAAACGTGTCCTGGAAAGCAGAGCTCTGCGTCCTTCTGGAGAATGCCCTGTCAGCCACCCACTTTCTATTATATCATGGGGAATATAGCACAGGCCACTCTGTTATATCAAGGGGGACATTGCATGGAGCTCCACCACTGATTGTAATCATCCAAGTGTTTCATGGGGAGAGACGTGGTCTGTCAGGAAGGCTAGACCAGGCCCCGTAATATAATAATAATTAATAAATTAATCATACCTAGCTCTTATATAGCATTTTTCATCATAGATCTGAAAGTGCTTTACAAAGGAGATCAGCATCATGATCCCCATTTTACAGATGGGGAAGCTGAGGTACAGATAGGTGAGCCTATTTAGAGCTTAATAAGCCTAACTACACACCATTTATGACATTAACTATATTACCACAAGCAAAAAGAAGATAGGGCCAAAACATATAAACAGTGTCTTCAATAAACGCTTTTTTAAATACCTGATGTTAAAATTCAACCCTATAGTCACCCTGTCTGATAATTCAAGACAATCGAGTCTCCAGCCCTATTTGTCCAAGTCCATTCTCCATGTATTTTTGGTGAGAGGGAAGTTTCAAGAGCAGGTGCTATGACAACAGTTGGTCACACAGGCATTTTCATTTTTTAAAATCAGCATTGTTTTTTTCATGAAATAGTCAGCCACCACAAATGTGGAAGCATGATGGTAAGAAAATAAAACATTCTACAACTGTGTAGAACTAACTATAGAACTAACTATGGGTAATAATTCAGACACCAAAGAATTCTTGTTATAGGTCAACAAGAGAAGAGGGGTTATACTGGATTAAAAATTGATTTCCCAAAGCTAACATATTAAATTCGATAATATTTCTCAGTTGTTCACAAAAGACAAAAACTTCAGTCACAATAAATTACTTCTGAGTATTTCTAGTGCTCAGAAATGGGAGGGGAAGCGGAGTGGCAGTTAGGAATGATTGTCAGGATTAGAAAAAAAGGAATTGCATGTATTAGCAGAATTCACGCTAGCTTTGGCTATATGTATTCATTTCCATTCACTATTTTTACCTGCGCTGGCACTTATTCCTAAAGGGTCTCCGTCACCCAAGCAAAGCACCCATACAAAGCCAATGCATTATTATAAGAAGTAGTTGATGTAGGATTTAAGTAGTGCATATGCCTTGTGCTGGTCCTTTGCTCAGAGATCAGTTTCATCCAAAGGGAAGAGCTTGATGCCTTTGGAGAGGAATAATCACTTCTGGAGCATCCCGGGTCCCTTTAGGATGGTGCACTGTGCTCTCCATAGGAAGCTAGACTACTATTCTGGCCATTGCATAGGGTGGGCAGAACCATGACCCCACGTTGATTGACTTGTACCCTAGAGCTGCTAAGAGGGAGTAATCTCTGTCCTGAATGGGGCAGTTCCTTGTACTCTTCTCCTGCTGCACATTTAAGGGGCAGGTGCAAGTTAAGATAATGATGAGGCTTGGGGAAATCATCAGTGAAGCTGTAATGCACAGGCCAAGGTCACACTTTTTATATAAAACGAATAACAATAATTCATAATCATTGATTTCTTACTGGAGGAGAGAATCTCAACCTGATTTTTACTAGATGGAGCATGAGCTATCTTATAAGTAAATATTTCTTATTCGTTGCTCTTATTGCATTATAGTATTATTATTACAGAATACGAGACGTGCCTTAAATGGGGGTGAGATGTTGCAAAATTTAATAGACCATGTTTAACCCCTAACTCCTCTGGAAGAACATACTGGAAAATACAAGTTTCAGAGTAGCAGCCGTGTTAGTCTGTATCCGCAAAAAGAACAGGAATACTTGTGGCACCTTAGAGACCTAACAAATTTATTTGAGCATAAGCTTTTGCGGGCTACAGCCTACTTCATCAGATGTATAGAATGGAATATATAGTAAGAAATATATTTACATACAGAGAACATGAAAAGGTGGAAGTACCCATACCAACTGTAAGAGGCTAATTAATTAAGATGAGCTATTATCAGCAGGAGAAAAAAACTTTTGTAGTGATAATCAAGATGGCCCATTTTAGTCAGTTGACAAGAAGGTGTGAGGATACTTAACATGGGGAAATAGATTCAATATGTATAATGACCCAGCCACTCCCAGTCTCTATTCAAACCCACGTTAATGGTATCTAGTTTGCATATTAATTCAAGCTCAGCAGTTTCTCATTGGAGTCTGTTCTTGAAGCTTTTCTGTTGCAAAATTGCCACCTTTAGGTCTGTTACTGAGTGACCAGAGAGGCTGAAGTGTTCTCCTACTGGTTTTTGAATGTTATGATTCCTGATGTCAGATTTGTGTCCATTTATTCTTTTGCATAGAGACTGTCCGGTTTGGCCAATGTACGTGGCAGAGGGGCATTGCTGGCACATGATGGCATATATCACATTGGTAGATGTGCAGGTGAACGAGCCCCTGATGGCGTGGCTAATGTGATTAAGTCCTATGATGGTGTCATTTGAATAAATATGTGGACAGAGTTGGCATCGGGCTTTGTTGCAAGGATAGGTTCCTGGGTTAATGTTTTTGTTGTGTGGTGTGGGTTGCTGGTTAGTATTTGCTTCAGGTTGGGGGGCTGTCTGTAAGCGAGGACAGGTCTGTCTCCCAAGATCTGTGAAAGCAAGGGATCATCTTTCAGGATATGTTGTAGATCTTTGATGTGCTGGAGAGGTTTTAGTTGGGGGCTGAAGGTGACGGCTAGTGGCGTTCGGTTATTTTCTTTGTTGGGCCTGTCCTATAGTAGGTGACTTCTGGATCCTCTTCTGGCTCTGTCAATCTGTTTTTTCACTTCAGCTGGTGGGTATTGTAGATTTAAGAATGCTTGATAGAATCTTGTAGGTGTTTGTCTCTGTCTGAGGGATTGGAGCAGAGGCGGTTGTATCTTAGAGCTTGGCTGTAGGCAATGGATTGTGTGGTGTGTCCTGGATGGAAGCTGGAGGCATCTAGGTAAGTATAGCGGTCAGTAGGTTTCTGGTATAGGGTGGTGTTTATGTGACCATCGCTTATTAGCTCAGTAGTGTTCAGGAAATGGACCACTTGTGTGGATTGGTCTAGGCTGAGGTTGATGGTGGGATGGAAATTGTTGAAATCATGGTAGAATTCCTCAAGGGCTTCTTTTCCATGGGTCCAGATGATGAAGATGTCATCAATGTAGCGCAAGTAGAGTAGGGGCATTAGGGGATGAGAGCTAAGGAAGCGTTGTTCTAAGTCAGCCATAAAAATATTGGCATACTTTGGGGCCATGCAGGTACCCATAGCAGTGCCACTGACTTGAAGGTATATATTGTCCTCAAATGTGAAATAGTTGTGTGTGAGGACAAAGTCACAAAGTTCAGTCACCAAGTTTGCCGTGACATTATCGGGGATACTGTTCCTGATAGCTTATAGTCCATCTTTGGGTGGAATGTTGAATCTATTTCCCCATCTTAAGTATCCTCACACCTTCTTGTCAACTATCTAAAATGGGTCATCTTGATTATCATTACAAAAATGTTTTTTCCTGCTGATAATACCTCATCTTAATTAATTAGCCTCTTACAGTTGGCATGGCTACTTCCACCTTTTCATGTTCTCTGTATGTGTATATATATATATATTTACTATATGTTCCATTCTATGCATCTGATGAAGTGGGCTGTAGCCCACGAAAGCTTATGCTCAAATAAATTTCTTAGTCTCTAAAGTGCCACAAGTACTCCTGTTCTTTTTTGAAAAATACAGTGGCTGAGGTAATATCTTCACATCTGGAAGAAGAGCCCTGTGTACCTTGAAAACTTGCCTCTTCCGCCAACAGAAGGTGGTCCAATAAAAGATATTACCTCACCCACCTTGTCTCTATTATCCTGGGACCAACACAGCTACAACAACATAACAAATATACTAGAAAAATGAAATGCTCAGTTCTTCTGCTTTATTTATTTATTTGGGCTCCTTCTGTAATGGAGATAATTTAAAAGTTTCCGGTAGGATTAAACAGAGATTAGATTATACCCAGTGGTCCTGACTGCAACTTCAGTTTCACACACACAACCCAACTGGCTTCAGTGAGGTTTCGCAAATGTAATGGAGGGCAGATTTTGGTTTTGTCACAGTAATAAAAATTAAATAGAGATTAAACTAGAAAATGTTGAGTGTTCTGTTGTGTAATCTAATTTTCTGGTCCTTGTTGCTGCTTTATGTATCTTTGTGTGAGCTAAAACCATAGAGCTTTTGCTCAAATGTGCCCACTGAGGCTACCCTCTGTAAATTCTTAAATAAATAGGAATAAAATGAAGTTAATTAATTCACACTAAATTACAACAAATTTCCTATGGAATTACATATTATATTAACATAAATACCAAAAAGACTATCTCTCATTTAAAATGTTTACTGTAATGGGTATCAGAAGAGGAGATAATGCGTAGAAACATAGTAAACTTTAATTTTGAGAGATTACGTTTGGATGTTAATGTACATCATGTTTATGAGAGAAACATTTAAGATCAATTTCTGCCCTGCTGAGATACAGGTTTAAGAATCATCAGAAGAACTTTAATATTTAAATTGATGTCTAGTTCTGTTCTTCTGATATTAGGCCAATATTAAAGCCAACAAGATACATTATTTTAAATTTTGGGACACAGTGGTGCTATCTAAAGCTCATTCCCCATATATAAACTTAAAAATTAACCTAGAAGGTTCTTTAATAATTAAAATGTGCAGTCTTCAGACTTCTTGATACAAGTGCCTACACTAATCTCATAATCTCTAAATTGCTTCTTATATTAGTTTTCTTTAGGGATCAAAAAGAAACAAGTGGGAATGGTGTATAGAATCTCATACAAGATTGTATGATTACTTGGAATTTGTCCCCGAAGATTCACATGCTTAAACAGAACTGACTTTAGCATTAAGCTTAAACATCTTTCCAGTCAGCTAATCCATTTTTTAGACTTTCAAATTGTGGCTATTTGTCCTCAATTAAGATAATAATCTGCATTGATTCCAAGAAAAATTGGTGATTTAAGACTATGATTATCTTCTATTATTTTAAGTGTCCAGAGTAGCAGCCGTGTTAGTCTGTATCCTCAAAAAGAACAGGAGTACTTGTGGCACCTTAGAGACTAACAAATTTATTAGAGCATAAGCTTTCGTGGGCTACAAGCCACTTCTTTGGATGCACATAGAGTGAAATATATATCTCCTCAATATATGTTTCACTCTATATGCATCCGAAGAAGTGGCTTGTAGCCCATGAAAGCTTATGCTCTAATAAATTTGTTAGTCGCTAAGGTGCCACAAGTACTCCTGTTCTTTTTAAGTGTCCAGTTCAACAGAATACATATTAAAAGATAGCAAGACTAACTATTCTCTCATTTAATGCAATATTAGACCATTGTAGTTCCACTGGATATGTTGCACCATAATATTTACTCCAGTTTAGTGTATTTTCAGTACAGTTAAAATGGCATAAAACTGGAGTAACACAGTGGTGAATAAGAATAAGGTCCATTGACTTTGCGGGATTACTCAAGACTTACACCCAATTAAATTCAGGTCCGGCTCCAGGCACCAGGCACCCAAGCACATGCTTGGGGCGGAACCTGGTAAGGGGCGGCGGGGGGAGCGCGGCGCAGCATTCCGCGGGGGGGGGGCGCTCCGGCGGCGCGGCACTGGGGGGGGCGGGCTCCAGTTGCGCGGGACTCGGTGAGGGGGCGGCGCGGGCGCGGCGCTGGAAGGGGGTTTGGCGGCGCTCGGCAGGGGGTGGGGGCGGGCTCCGGCGGTGCGGCGCTCAGCAGGGGGGCAGCGCGGGGCTCGGCGCTGGGGAGCAGCGCGGGGCTCGGTGCTCGGGGGGGGGGGGGTTCCGGCGGCGCTCGGCGCGGGGGGGGGGGTGGGCTCTGGCACGCGGCGCGCGGCGGGGGGGCAGCGCGGGGGACGGCGCTCTGGGGGGGGTTCCGGCGGCGCTCGGCGGGGGGGCAGCGCGGCGCTCAGCGGGGGGGGCGGCGCGGCCTGGCGCTCGGCAGGGGGTCTGGGGGGCAGCGCTTTTTTTTGCTGCTTGGGGCAGCAAAAAAGCTAGAGCCGGCCCTGATTAAATTAGATCAGAATCAGGCCTATTCAATTACTGCATATGACTGTCTCAGGTAATGGCTTCCTAGCCCACTCCCTGCTGTCAAGAGCTACCTCAGAAAACCTGAACAAAACCAGGGAGTCAAAATTAAAGTTATGCTATCCAAAGATAGAGGGTGATTTTTTTGAAAAAATGAGAGCAGTGTTCTTGGTCCTGCAGGGCTGGCTGAAAAGACTAGAGTGAAGAGTGAGTGAGGAGTTGGTAACCACGGTAACAAGACTAATATAGGCTTCTTTGCTTGAAGAAATTAAATCCCTCCAAACTATTAGGAATTCCTCTATAGTGGGAACAGAAGCAGAAATGGCAAAAGGGAGGTCAGGTATGAATGCATTGTGTCCAGGGCTGTGAGACGTAGATGGAAATAGTGAAGATTTTGGAAGATAATGTGACTGAGTTAGAAAGCTGTAGCAGAAGAGTCTAGGAAAAGAAGGAAGAGCTAGAGAAGAGAATTTGCCTCATCAGCCCCTGGATTGTGGATCTGAAAGAAAATGCCGAAGAAGGGAGTAATTAAGGCCCTTATTAATCAAGATATATAAGCATATGAAGTCAGTTGGTGACACTCACACGTGTAAGGTAAAGCTCATGCTTAAGTACCTTGCTGAATCAAGGTCTCAGTTGGCAGAAAATTAGGGCAGCAGATTTTTAAAGCTTGAATTGGACAGAGAACCACAAGTAGTATGGCCTCATAGAATACCATTTTCTGTCTATAACAGTAACAGCCCCACTTCTCTTATATTTAGGAATTTAAGATACCCCAAGGTGTTTCAAGATACAGTGATGAGCATCATAGAAATGCCTAAAAGTAAAATAAAATTCAGATAAAGAAACACATACTCATGCTTCCCTAAGTGATTTGGACAGAAAATTATCACAACAGACCCAGAGAAAGGTACAGCTCAATATATTCAAAAATAAGAACCTAAAGTTAGGTTCCTAAACCCATATTTGGGTTTCTGTGTAAGTGGTCTGATTTTCAAAAGTACTGAGCACCCATCAGGGAAAGAGGACTTAAAGTTAAGCATGTAAACAAGGGGCGGCCAGTTTGTATAATTTTTGGTGGTGCCCAGAAGGGGTCCAAGTCTCCCCTCCACCCAGAAAGAGTAAGTGTTTAACAGTTTCCCTATATTTCACAATGTGGGGGGATGAGGGCTCTAGTGTGGGGATGAGGGGTTTGGGGTATGGGAGGGGACTCGGGGCTAGGGCAGAGGGTTGGGGTGTGGGGGGATGAGGGCTCAGGCTGGGGATGAGGGAGTTTGGGGTGGGTGAGGGGCTCAGGGCTAGGGCAGAGGGTTGAGGTGCAGGGGTGAGGGCTGCTGGGTGGGGCCAGGGATGAGGAGTTCATGGTGCAGGAGGGGGCTCAGGGCTGGGGCAGAGGGTTGGGGTGCAGAGAGTGAGGGCTCTGGCTGGAGGTGCAGGCTCTGGGGTGGGGCAGGGCTGGGGATGAGGAGTTGGGGGTGCAGGCAGGCTGCCCTGGGGTTGAGGCCAGAGAGGAGCACTCCACAGTCTCCCCCAGGTCTCTCCCCACCAGCAGCAGCGAGCCCCAGGGAGGGACCCCCCTCTCCCACCTGGCAGCACACTAACCCGGCACCATCATTGCACATGCTCCTAGGGGCCGGGCACCTCTCAGGTTCAGGAAACCCTCTTGCCCCCCTGTGGTGGGTGCTGGGTGAGGGGAGGGCTGCCATCATGTGTGCGCCTCCTCTGGCAGCACCAGCGCTGGCACCGCTCCCTTTTGTAGCCGGCAGCAGCTGGCAAGGGAGCACAGCGTGGAGCGGTAGGGCAGGTGCCTGCTGCCCAGGGCGCCAGCAGGGACACTCCAGGGGAGGTGCACAGGGGTGGCAGGCAGGGCCAGGGGACTCTCCAGGGGAGGTGTGCAGTGTGGCAGGTGGGGCCGGGGAAGAGAGTCGGCCCCAAACATTTGTGGAGCTGGTCCCCTGTGCCCTGAATTTGCTGGAGCCCATATAACTCCCCGCTCCAGGAATCAGACCCTGCACCTTGAAGAACTGACCCTTTGATGTTCAAATATTAGATTCTAATATGGCTGTCCTAATAAGAAATTTCATTATTTATTTCAGGATTATTTGTTGAGCAATATTTAAATCCAGTTATGGGCTCCCTGAGAAAAGTTCTACATTTAAACTTAATGGTGCAATGTCCTGTTTGGCACAAGTTTCTCTTCCTTTTCTGTAACACAGAACAGCCTCTGAGAAATTGTTGGGTCATAGTCAAAACTGGATTGACTTAGAATTCATACACACAATGCCTCTTTATCTATTCTCTTTAGTACTGATCAATAGAAATGATCCCTGGAACTTAAACCTAGGCTTGAAAGCTACAGCTGATGCTTTAGAAAGTGTAAATAAATTGCAATCCTGAGAAATTCAGAGATGAACACACTGGTGTTTGGAAAACCTATATATACTTACATATATAATATGTAGCAGAAAATGCCTGGAAAAGTAAAACTGGATAGATGCAAATACCCAAAAAGTGGAACTTCTTGGACAGAGAGGATGATCATGTAGCTAACATCCAAGATTGTGAGTCAGGCTAGTTGTGTTCCATCATGGCTCTGCCATGAACTTTTTGTGTAACTATGAACAAGTCACTGAACATCCCTGGGCCTCGGTTTCCCCATCTGTGAAACTGGGAAGGTGATACTTTGTCATAATGAAATTGTGAGGCTTAATTCATTAATGTCTGAGATCCTTAGATGAAAGGTGTTATAGAAATTATGTTTTGCTCTTTTACGTTTAAGGAAAAGTTTTTCTCCTTTGTAAATCTAAACTGCATTATGTATAGGTAATTTTATTATAATAATTTTCCAGCTGCTGCTCCTATGCTGTTAGATATTTTATGGATATTTTCATTTTTATGATATATATATAACATTTTTCTTGTTTCTCTTCTTGATTCTCTGCAGTCGGTCTTTTTGAATCATCTGTGCACAAAGGGACACTGGTAATTAGATTTTACATTATTTGCAGTATTATTAATGCTATAATAACTTATGTATGTACCTTGAAAAGAACTTAGCTCATTTTTATGACACAAGTACTTTATTTATATTGTATGCTTTTATATTTATTTATGCACTTATCTTTATTGCTATGGAAGTGTGTATTTCTTACTGTAAGTAAACAAATTATCAACTTAAAAATGTGTTGTTACACAAATGTTTTAGTCTAAATGAACTGGGCAGGGCAGGTTATGTTTATTATCCAGATATGTTGACATATTTAGGTGTCAATATAAGGAGACTTTACTGGTAAGAATTTTTTTGTGTATAACCTCCATAATATCCAGTAGACTAATGTCTTAGTGTGGGGAAAGGGACCCAAACTCTATTATATTCGGCATCTTGCAAAATGTAAATTTCTTTAAATGATTTCTTTTATGTCCTGAAAGCAAAACAAATTTAATAAAATAATAAACTTGTTTAATGCCCCAATCCAGCAAAGCAATTAATTATATCAGGGGTAGGCAACCTATGGCACGCGAGCTGATTTTCAGTGGCACCCACACTGCCCGGGTCCTGGCCACCGGTCCGGGGGGCTCTGCATTTTAATTTAATTTTAAATGAAGCATCTTAAACATTTTAAAAACCTTATTTACTTTACATACAACAATAGTTTAGTTATATATTATAGACTTATAGAAAGAGACCTTCTACAAACATTATAATGTATTACTGGCACACAAAATGTTAAATCAGAGTGAATAAATGAAGACTCGGCGCACCACTTCTGAAAGGTTGCCAACCCCTGTAATAATTATATGCTTTACTTTAATACAAGCAGTCATGTTAATCATGGGACTACTTGAGTTTGTGGATAAACATGCTTAAATGCTTTACTGGATCAGGGCCTTAAGAAAGTTGACTATATTTGCAACGGGGGAGTTAAAAGCTCCATGACAGTGCATTGGTTTTGCTATGGACGCTGCAACATAGATAATATCATGTATGTAGTTTTAAAGGATCATATTAAAGCAATAGGGGAATAATAATATAGTTTGTTAGTTCTGTAGCACACACAGTTGAGTAATTAAAATTATGTTTGATTAACAGCCTCCCTTTCCCGACTCACTTATGCAGATGCTAAACATATCAAACAAAACTTAGAGACATGGCTCTGTCAATTTTGCTAATTATTATTTTTAGCTAAATAGCTCGATGTTTATTATCAGGCACCAGTCCTCTTTGGAACCCCCTTTCAGGTAGTTGAAAGCAGCTATCAAATCCCTCCTCATTCTTCTCTTGTGCAGATTAAACAATCCTAGTTCCCTCAGCCTCTCCTCATAAGTCATGTGCTCCAGCCCCCTAATCATTTTTGTTGCCCTCCGCTGGACTCTTTCCAATTTTTCCACATCCTTCTTGTAGTGTGGGGCCCAAAACTGGACACAGTACTACAGATGAGGCCTCACCAATGTCGAATAGAGAGGAACGATCATGTCCCTCGATCTGCTGGCCATACCCCTACTTATACAGCCCACTTGCCTCCTGTCCATCCAGACCAAAATCGGGAAACAGCCCAGGCCCAGTAGGGGGTACTGCTGGGCATCAACAGGTCACCAAGCCCTAAGCTAGTTTCTCTATCTTTGAATAGAACTCAACCAAAACCCTTCAGGGCCTCCCCACACTTACAGATATCACCACAATTACGTGTCCTAGGGGCATCAAGGTTGATTCCCTCTCAGGCAGCCATGATCAACTCCTGACTGTCGACAATTTTATAAATACAAATGTGGCCTAGACCCTAAAAATTCCTCTTCAGCCCAAACTTTCACAAGACCTGGTAGAAACAATCAGTGAGTCAACCCATCATCCGGTTCAGTAATTCAGGAAAATGTTCTCTTAAAGGTCAGAGTGGAAGACCATCATGAGTTATTACACTTTAATGTGATGCCCTCTCCACACATCCCACTATTACTTGGTATGCTGTGGTTGGTGCAGCATGACCCACAAATCTACTGGAGGAGGAAGAGTGTCAACTTTTCTTCCAATTATTGACAAAAAGTCTGTCTGCAATCTCTGTTCCTCAGGAAGGGACATTACCACCTAAGGGGACACCCAGGGCAGTAGCCCTGGGTGAATGCCCACTTCATCAGATGCATGCAGTGGAAAATACAGTAGGAAGATATACATATATATATACAAACAGAGAACATGAAAAAATGGGTGTTGCCATATCAACTCTTAAGGTGGGCTATTATCAGCAGGAGGAAAAAAAACTTTTGTAGTGATAATCAGGATGGCCCATTTCCAACAGTTGACAAGAAGGTGTGAGTAACAGTAGGGGAAAAATTAGCATGGGGAAATAGGTTTTTTTAGTTTAACTGTTAGTTTAAAAACTATTTCCCCATGCTAATTTCCCCCTACTGTTACTCACACCTTCTTGTCAACTGTTGGAAATGGGCCATCCTGATTATCACTACAAAAGTTTTTTTTCTCCTGCTGATAATAGCCCACCTTAATTGATTAATCTTGTTAGAGTTGGTATGGCAACACCCATTTTTTCATGTTTTCATGTAACTCCTCACTTAATGTTGCAGTTATGTTCCTGAAAAATGAGACTTTAAGCGAAACAATGTTAAGTGAATCCAATTTCCCCATAAGAATTAATGTAAATGAGGGAGTTAGGTTCCAGGGAAATTTTTTTCACCAGACAAAAGACTATATTATATATACACACGCACAGTATAAGTTTTAAACAAACAATTTAATACTGGTACACAGTGATGATGATTGTGAAGCTTGGTTGAGGTGGAGGAGTCAGAGGGTGGGATAGTTCCCTTACTGCTAAATGATGAACTAGCAATTGGCTGAGCCCTCAAGGGTTAACTCTCTCTACACAAGGCAGCAGGAATGGAGGGAGACATGCACATTTCCCTTAAGTACACTGCCTTGTTAATTAGATCAGGTTGCTGAGACAGCAGCTGCTGCAAGCTCCCTCCATCTTGAGCCTGGTGTGTCCCCTCTGCTCTATGGAAGATGGGGTAAGTGGGGTGCAAGAGCAGGAGGGAGGGTGACACCCTGACATTAGCCCCCCTCTTCCTTCCCTCCTCCCCGCACAGCAAGCAGGAGTCTCGGGGAGCAGCTCCAAGGCAGAGGGCAGGAGTAGCACATGGCAGTGGGGGGAGGGACACAGCTGAACTGCAGGCAGCTGCTGCACAAGGAACTTAGGGGAGCAGGGAGCTGATAGGGGGCTGCTGGTCCACCCTGGTTTCAAGCCCCCACCAGCTGGCTGCAACGGGCTGCTCTTCCTGCAAGCAGTAGACAAAGAAGGTGGCTGCCAAACGATGTTAGAAGGGAGTATTACACAACTTTAAATGAGCCTGTTCCCTAATTGATCAGCAATGTAACAACGAAACAACGTTAACCGGGACGACTTTAAGTGAGGAGTTACTATATATCTTCCTACTGTATTTTCCACTGCATGCATCTGATGAAGTGGGTTTTAGCCCACGAAAGCTTATGCCCAACTAAATTTGTTAGTCTCGAAGGTGCCACAAGTACTCCTCATTCTTTTTGCTGATACAGACTAACATGGCTACCACTCTGAAAATTGCTTTTTCTAATCACTGCTCAGAGAAATGGCGGCTGAAACATTTATTCATTCTTTCATTCCTGTGTATCATTTTGGTAACACAGTGATAGGCTGTCTGGTTAAGCTGGCAGTATGGCCCCTTTGTGCTGCTGGAGAGGTACAAGGGGGAGTAGCAAATCCCAAGGCTTTTCAAAAATAAACTATTAGGGCTGGGCTGTCTTTCTAGTTGCAAAAGGAGGCACTACTTTGTAGTATTTCGCCCTACCATGGAAAAGGTGGTAGGGTCTAAATTCCTTGTTGAGAATCGAAGCCAGCAAATGCAGGAAGCCCCATGGAAGTCAGCATATTTAGCTCATAGGATAAGAGAGAAGTGCTTCATGTTACATTTTAACAGTACCCTCTGAAAGTGGTGATATCATGAAGAGGCACTTACAGAATCTGGAAGGAGCTTCATCTACTCTCTTCTCTGTCAGAGGAAAGGTCAGTCTGAAGGGGGACCTTTAAGAAAGAGGAGAGATACCAAAGAGGAAGCAGAGGGATAGATTCTCAGTAGTCCAAGAGATCTCAGACGTTATCTGGGAGAAAAAGAAGTTTACGTCCACACTGTGATTCTTACTCATTGCTTCTCAGGTCAGAATGTTGGTGCTCTGTACCTTATAGAATCTCTTCTTGGAATTAAGCATAAATGTGTCAATCATTGTTCATGGCCATCCTGTAGGCAGAGGGCTTTATTTCTGATTAACTATATTCCTTACAGGAAACCCAGTGAGCAGAGCTCTAAAGATTGTGGGGTTTTTTGTTTTATATTTTTTGGGTTTTTTTTAAAGAAAATAAAAGCTCTTCTTATTACCTTGGAAGTTACATAAAAGCTATATTATATTAACTATCAATGTAGTAAAATATATAATTTTTGGATCACTTAGGTCAAATGAGATGGGTTTATTATCAAGAAAAACTTGTAACACTAAACTTAGCCCTACAAATTAAATGAAACTTCCTCTTTGTTGGGTATATTATATTTCAAGCATTTTCAGATTTAGTAGCTTTTTTTTTAATTATATACTTTAACTCAGGTGGAGACAGTTCCCATCAGTCTTCATTAATCAGCTAATTAGTGGCATATACTATATAAAATGCCTAAGATTTAATATTAAAAATATGGATTATTTAAAGTCAGCAAATCTTCTTATGCAGCCAAATAGTACAAAATACTTTGAAGTTAAAAAACACTCCAAATGACAAGATTACCATATGGCTGGAATGTTATAGGAATACTCAGAGGGAATTGATTCTTTCATATAAAGTCTTATGGTGCCTAGAAGGATAACTGTTTATACCATAAGCTCTTTTATGAACAGTTCCAATTTCTACCATAGAGTCAGGACAGTGATGCAGAGCAAAGTAGTTCTTACCTTGGAGGGACTGTGACAGAAACATTCTATATTACCAGCAAAAACACACTTGACGTTTCATGTGTTCTATGTTTATTACAAAATCGGTGGATAAAGAAATAAAAAAACAACAACACTTATTTTATCAAAGTAAGACTGTTTTCTTCCCACCAGGTTACCCATAAAATGGAACAATCTAACATTTTGTTCCATTATAAGGATCTAAGGTTGGCTAGTTCCCAGCAGGAGGCACTTTCCATAACAAAATGTACTTTTTCTATTTGCATTATTCTTGTTAACTTGCTTACACTATTACCTGCCTGAATCACTCCTAAACCGAGAAACTTCCCTTATGTTAGTTTTCAGAGCTGCTTTGGAGTCAGATTGGAGCATATGTCTTCCCCATGTTTGACTGTCCAGACACAAAATGTGATGTGGAAAATATTATGGCTATCTCTGAGTGTTATTGTGAGGAGGAGGAGGAAGAAGGAATACTGGGAGCTCCTTCTCCCTCACCCCACAGAACATCCTTGAAGAAGGCAACCATAATGGAGCAGCTTATGCCCCATAATGTCCTGCCCTGTTATTCCTAGTGGGGCATGTTTGGATTGGTAGGGGTGTGGCCAGGGCTCCAATCCATTACCTACTGGTAGCACTGGAAAAGTTATGAGTGTGATAAATGTATTTTCAGAGACTGCTTCCCCAAATCCCTCTGCAATGCATTAATTCTCTATCAGTAGAAAATACACAAACCAAAACATCATTGTCTTTCAGAGTCATAATTTAGTGTACGTTATTTGAAAAATATATATATGTATAAGAACCTATTTAGAACTGATTTAAAAATGAACCCAAGATACAACATTTGGACCCAGATCAGGTTCCACACTTCCCTCAAGTTGAGGGATGTGTAAATCTAGGGTTTGGTTTAGCCCTTTGTAGAGTAAGGCACAGCTGTAACATTCAGATGCAGATCAGGCCTTGTGCAAAGTTTGCATCTGTTGTTTTGGTCTGGGCACCTCACTAATCAGAACAGATATTGTTGCCAGCCCTCATGATTTAATTGGGAGTCTCACTATATTTGGTGTTTTCCTTAAAGCGCCAGCTCCTGGTATCAAATAATTACATGAGAATCTCAGCTTTCATTTTAGAAAGAAAAGTAGCCCCGATGGCTGCAGAGAAAAGCTTGAAAACAATACCTGAATATAACGTAAAGGCTCAAAAACCAGAAGACAAATAAAAAGAACCCAAACATTATTATTTTTTTAAAATCACATTATTTTAAAATGATATCTCATAGTTTTGGGGGGCCTGAGTCATGTTTTTTGATGAAATCCAATGCCATTTATACTGATATGGGTATGACTAACTTTTGTTCACTTCTAATGGGCTGGAAACATAGAAAATATTGAAATAACTTGTGTAGCTGATATTTCTTGCTTACACAGGATGATATCTGAGGGAGAAAATGCAGCTACCATCCTTGATGTTCTGGATTGATGGAAATGGATGAAATGTCTATAACACAAAGATTATCAGTGAGGAGAATACAAAGGTCCTAAAAAGTACTGTATTTTTATAAATATGTGATGTTAAAGCAAATCCAGTATTTCCATATAAAGACTTAATGAAAAAATGTAAGGAGTCAGAAACATTCAACCACTTTGGTATCGAGGTAAAATTGTTCAATTAAAGAATATGGCTAGGCAGACAGTGATAAAATGACACCATACAGTATGTCTCTCCTGTGTGCTTACCCAAGACAAAAAGCATTACAGTTGGGATTTTCAAAGGAATCTAGAGAGTTACATGCCCAAACGTAAGGCCCAGATCCTGATAAGATTCTGCACATGTGTAAGCCTTAAATTTCAATGGGAATTGCATTGCCTAATCCCTTTGGTTTCCTTTGACTTTCCCTGACTATCTAAACAGAAGAAGAGAGCACAGGCAAAATGAAATGTATTACTACTATTACTGACAGAAATAAAAAGAGACAATCAAAACCAAATGAAATATTAAGCTCAGTAGTTAAAAATATCAGATAAAGGTATATCCATACTTTACAAGTGTTTATCTCATTTCTATTTGGCTGATAAATATTCTTTGAAAAACTGTTCACAGTGACTGTTTTTCTTTCCTATTTTCTGACTTGCTAAGTTGATGTTTATAAATGGATAATTCTATTTACTGATAACTAGTTCTGGAACCAGACTGTGTAACTCAGGACCACTTTTACTAAAAATAAATTAAAAAATAGATATTTCTGGCCAGTTTCCACCATAGCAATATTGGAATGCTACCTCCTTTTCACTTAGGAAAGGGAATTATCAAATTGTCAACAAATCTTTTGGACGTGCTTATTATGCATTTTAATATTATATGATTTAGGTTTCTCAAAACTCCAAAGGGGACTAACCGCAAATACACTTGGTCGTCATACTGAGTCTTTCCTGGCTGCTATACTTTAATTTACTTCAGAGAAAGAAAATGAGTGTTGCTACAAGCCAAACTCCATTATTTTTTAAGAAAGACAAAAGAGAGTACATTATTCTGTGCATCCGCCTCTTCTATTTGTTACTTTTGTTCAAAATGATAGCCGTAGTTTGGCTGGGAGGTGGGGGGCATTGTCCTCCCTAAACTGCAAGCCTTGGGCAGGTGTGGAATTTGCCCCCCCAGGCACGACCCCATTGGCCTGACTGTAGCTGCCCCGCCAAATATAGAAGTCTAACTACTCCTATGTTCAAAACCCAACTGGTTTAAGCAGGACTGTGGCCTTCTGTAGGAACACACATTATTCATGCTAATAAACTTTGCAGTTACAGAGCTCACATAAGCAAATCCCTCAAGAGATACGAGATTTTTTATAAATTTTAATAAGATTTGCCAATTTTTGTGCTAAAGAACAGCTGTTTCATTTGAGGGCATTTATCATAATCATAAGGAGTTGGAGTTGCTGAGCCCAAGGGGATAAAATGTAGTGAAAAGTATATTCAGCAATATTGGAAATGTGTATTAGAACAAAATAGTAAAGATTTATTATTGAATCATGAGGATTAGCAATACAGTTTTGTCACTTTCTTTTATGAATAAATCATATTAATAACACCTTTGTAAAACATCAGGAAGGTACAGCATAATATTCTAAGTCACATAATAAATAAGTCAAAAATATTCCAAAACAATTTTAAATCTTTTTATGTCCAAGAATGCCCAAATAAATGCATTCTTCATAATTATTTTAGAGATCTAGGAAGAAGCTTATCCTGGTGCAGCCCTGAATTTCATTAATGCTTTTTGTAGCTCTTGAAAATCTGCTTACCCTAAAATGTGTAGTATTAACAGGGGAAAAAATTGTTTATATTTTAATTAATAAAATTACATACACTTGTCCACAATTCAGGAAAGCACTTAAGCATATGCTTAAGTCCATTCCTCTAAGCATGTACTTAAAGTTTAGCATGTTGTTAGTACCCTTTCTAAATAGGAATATCTTCCTGAATTGGAGTGGTATATAGTATCTAGAATAAACATTTATATAAATAGGAAATCTTCCTGAATTGGAGTGGTATATAGTATCTAGAATAAACTTTTATATAAATAGGAAATATGACAACATGCTAGCAATTACACAATATAACACATTACACAATATTTTTCCTCTAGCCATGAGTTCTATTAGTGCTATTATAGCTGTGTGAACAACATAGGAACCATTCCTTCATCCCGCGTGCACCCCAAATCATTCATATCAAGGTATAAAAACTCTCAGAGCCAATGGAATTTGGGGTGAATGAGAAAAGTAGGATCTGTCCCAATTTATGGTAACTTTAATAAAACATCTCCTACTTGGAAAAGTGGGAATCAGATATCTCATTCTTTTTCATGAGCAATTCCATTAACTACATAGAGCAAGAATAAGTAAACATTATTTCTCCTTCATTTCAAGGCTTTCTTCTATAACACATATTTGGATACTGTAAGGTTACCATAAAGCTAAATAGACTAGTGTAAGGCTATCATATCTTTGCACAGCATTTTCTCATTCAAGACACCTTATTAATTATAATCAGGGATCATAGAAATCTGTTTGCCGCAGAAAAACGTGGAATTTGCATTTTTACAGAGAATCTTTAGTTTTTACATTTTGTGAAAAAATAAAAACATATGCAGTAGAATCCCATTTATTCAAGCCACCATTATCCGGCTCTTCATATTATGTTCAAATGATACCTATATCTATTGTGGCTAGAGAAACTAAAGGTCAGCAGTTCATTTTAATTGCAGAAAAAACGCTGATTTTTATGTTTTTTTATATCAGAGAATTTTGCGGGTTTTATCACGGAAAACTAGGATCCCTAATTATAATATACTTGCAATCTGAGGATTTTATTGGGAGAATACGGCATAACTACAAAATAACTACAAATAACATCTATTCTTTCTGATGTGAAATCAAACACTTTTACTGTTATGCTTCTCCTAAATCTATGTGATTTCATAATGTAAAAGTGATCATGAACAGTAGATTACTTATTGGTCAATCTTTTATACAATAATAATACTTCATACTTACACTGCACATCACTTTCTATCTAAGGATCTCATCATGATTTACAAACATTACTACAATAAGCCCTGCCGAAACCCTGTGAATTAAGGGAATATTGATTTTGCTTATTTTAAATATTGTGAATAGAGGCACAGAGCAGTTAAGGCCCAAATTTTCAAAAGCAGTCGCTAATCTGGGGCACCTCACTTATTGGGTGCTCACCTTGAGAACACATGGGTCTGATTTTCAAAGGTGCTTAGCAACTGTATCTCCCATTGACTTGAAGTGAAGCTGTAAGTGGTCAGTACCTCTGAGAACCAAGACTTAGGTGTTCCAAATTGGGGACCCCAAATTAGTGGCCACTTTTGGAAATGTAAGTATTGGAATACTCCCAAGATCTTAGAGCAAGTCTGTGGTGGAGCCAGGAATAGAATACAGTTTCCTGACTCTCAGTTCTCTGGTTTAACATTAATCATCCTTTTTTTTTATATCAAAGATTTGCCTCTTGTGTAGGCTGCAGATGAACAAAGAAGCCTTTCCATGAGTTCCAATAATGGCAAACATGGTGGCTCAAGTATTTCTCATCTTGCTTTGTTGTTCAGTCCACACACATTGAAAATATGATTTAACTAATCTAAAGAAGCTTATCTGACAACTAGTTTTCCTAAAAACTCTTGTTTAAATGTAATACTGTATCACATAACCAGAGCGGAGCTGGTATTGTGTCTCAGTGCATTAACCTATCCATATGAGAAGTGCCCCATCTCTCTGCCTTCAAGTTTTCTAAAGTAAGGATTCCAATTTCTGATGATATTGTAGCATTTGTGGCCTGCTACATTATGTTTGTTCCTGATGATGGAGACAGTAATTGACAGTGGGAAGAAAGAACAACATTCTGTAAATACAAATGGCTTCAAAACCTCCCTGCACAGTTGCATATTTTGTTTTTGTCATCAATAGATGGCTTCTTTAAAGGACTATAGCTAATCTTAGCAACATTGCCCAATGACAGACTTTGCTGCAGGGTTTCTCCAGTGACCCCAAATTAAGATAATTTCCCCTCCCACAGTCCCACACCTCAGAAATCATTGTACGAGGTCCCCTGGTGGTTCAGTCTTTGCAGGAATTCCTGGCAGAAGAGGAGTATGACTCACTCTTCCCCAATTGCTTCTGAGAAGAGGGGAAAGTGTCATTCTTTTTATGTGCACACACTCCTGCTGCTGCATTAGAGTTTAGTAATCTAAAGCACATCCTTTGACAGTTGTTGAGTAATAGGGAGGTATCTTTGAAGTCAGTGGGACTATTCATAATATGTTAAGTTAAGCACACAGACAAGGCTTTGCAGGAGCAGGTTTTTAGTTTGGAGTAGGGCTGTCGATTAATCGCAGTTAACTCATGATTAACTAAAAAATATCATGATTAATCGCAGTTTTAATTGCACTCTTAAACAATAGAATACCAATTGAACTTTATTAAATATTTTTGGATGTTTTTCTACATTTTCAGATATATGGGTTTCAATTACAACACAGAATACAAAGTGTACGGTGCTCACTTTATATTATTTTTATTATAAATATTTGCACTGTAAAAATGATAAAAGAAATAGTATTTTTAATTCAGCTCATACAAGTACTGTAGTGCAGTCTCTTTATCATGAAAGTGTAACTTACAAACGTAGATTTTTTTTGTTACATAGCTGCACTCAAAAACAAAACAATGTAAAACTTGAGAGCCTATATCCCCACTCAGTCCTACTTCTTGTTCAGCCAATCGCTAAGACAAATAAGTTTGCTTACTTTTACAGGAGATAAGGCTGCCCAGTTCTTATTTACAATGTCACCAGAAAGAGAGAACAGGCATTTGCATGGCACATTTGTAGCTGGCATTGCAAGGTATTTACATGCCAGATATGCTAAACATTCGTATGTCCCTTCATGCTTTGGTCACGATTCCAGAGAACATGCTTCTATGCTGATGATGTTCATTTAAAAAAAAAATGTGTGAATTAAATTTGTGACTGAACTCCTTGGAGGAGAATTTATCTCCTGCTCTGTTTTACCCGCATTCTGACATATTTTTCATGTTATAACTGTCTCAGAAGATGCCCCAGTACATGTTGTTCATTTTAAGAGCACTTTCATTGCAGATTTGATAAAATGCAAAGAAGGTACCAATGTGAGATTTCTAAAGATAGCTACAGCACTCGACCCAAGGTTTAAGAATCTGAAGTCCCTTCCAAAATCTGAGAAGAACGAGGTGTGGAGCATGCTTTCAGAAGTCTTGTATTAGGTAAATTGAAAAATACTATTTCTTTTGTTCTTTACAGTTCAAATATTTGTAATAAAAATAAAGTGAGCGCTGTACTCTTTGTATTTTGTTATAATTGAAATCAATATATTTGAAAATGTACAAAACTTCCACAAATATTTAAATAAACGGTATTTTATTATTGTTTAACAGCACAATTAATTGCGCGATGTATCACGATTAATTTTTTTAATTGCTTGACAGCCCGAGTTTGGAGATATTTATAGATATTTATAGATATTTTTGAATGCTCCCTGGTTACATACAGTAATACAGAATAATTATGCAAATGTATTTGTTTCTCCTTAATTTTTCTCCCCTATTTGTCATTGTAGTTCTCTTTCATGCTCAGTCTCTCTCTTGCTCTTTCACATAGTCTATCAGTTTGATTCCATTCTTATACATTATTTTCCCCCTCTTTTCTCTTTGTTAAATCTCTTCACCCTTTTTCCTCACTCCTTTCTACTAATCATCACTCCTCTATTTCTGTCATTCTTTCTGACTCACCTTTCCTGCAAGATAACAGAGATGTGTATTTTTTTAAATGACATACCAAAGTCATAATACAAATATTACTTATGCTTGATGTCCGTTATTCATTGCATGTCAGTTCCAATGTATTCCTCCTGAGATAGCCTGAGTTGATACTCTTCCCCAAAATAAAAAACTCTACCAGTACATTTCAGAGAAGAATAACAATCCCCTCCAACCCCCATGTATGAACTGCCAAAAGAAGTTCACAGAGAATGTCACTTGGCAAACCCACAACACGAACAAAGGAACACTGATGTCACCCACTGAAGGAATAAAATTTTGATAGGTTACACACATTCCTCATGATAAGGTTGAACCATAATGCTTATTAGCAGAAGCTGATAAAATCCGCAGAAGCCATACCCCAACTCTGAGAGCCTATCCAAATAATGTTGAGTGTTTAAATACTTTTTATTTGCTCCTACGTGAATGGGTACTTGCAGCACTGCTCAGAATAGTGACACTGGAGGAAGTGTTTCTGGAAATGAAGCCTAAGTTCCTATGCAGCAGCACTTCAGGTGTGATACTTTTGGAAGAAGTACTGGTAATCACACAAAAATAACAGGACAGATCCTTGGTTCCAGTTTAGTTGTGACTGGTGCAGGACCCAACATGGGGAAGTAAAAGTGGTGTAAGTCACCTTTTCATTCCCCCAATTCCGGAGGCTGCCAAGGGGGCAGCAGCTCGATCCTTGCTGCAATATAGAGTAGCTGCTGGGCTGTTCTATTTTTTTTTTTTTTAATATGGAGATATACCTATATCATAGAACTGGAAGGGACTTTGAAAGGTTGTTGAGTCCAGTCCCCTGCCTTTACAGCAGGACCAATTTTTGCCCCAGATCCCTAAATGGCCCCCCTCAAGGATTTAACTCACAACCCTGGGTTTAGTGGAACAATGCTCAAACCACTGAGCTATCCCTCCCCTCCATTGTACTGGCTTTTAGCAGCCCTGAGGAGTCATTGCATCAACGTCCAGAGTAATCTGACCATGCCCCTTCCCATCCTGGCATGTCCCTACCCCAGCAAGATTAGGAAGGGGAGGTAGAGAAGTACCTATTCTAGCTCTATCCCAGATGGGATGCCTCCCACACAAAGGAAATCAACAGCTGCCTAATTAGTGCAGCTTTCTTCCCCCTTTTCACCACCAGAGTTGCACAAAGGGGGCAGGATCTGGCCCATCGCATGATCTCTTGTTGATAAATACTCTGAGAGGAGAATATTTACACTATCTATTAGGAACATAATGCATTAATTAAAATAATAAGAGCTAACAAGATCTGTCCGTTACAATAAACATTTTATGATCTTTCACTGCTGTAATCATGAGGTTCTTATGTCCCATACCTCACCCTTTGCTTAAGGTCTTCATTTGCCATGTTACTTTTATTTAGGTTTTAAGCATTTCAATATTATTTTGTGGTTGTCGCTATAGTGTCATGCACATTTATAATACTGTATAAATACGTACCATGTCATAACAAAACTTATTAATATTATTTTAATATATCCTTATTCTGATCTATCAAAGGGTTAATCTAGACGATAGTGCATTTTTGCATTTGTCCTCACTGCAGTCTTCACACTCCTGTAAGTGTTCAATCTGGAGCATATAGCATCTTTTTTATGTTCCTCTTGGTGAGTGTTTCATTTTTTTCCCCTGGAAGATTGTTTCTTTAATCAGTTATTCATTTCATCCTAAAGTTGACATTCTTTTCTGGCAAGTTTTACAAATATATTTAAAAAAAATTAAACACATGCACTTTTCTGAATTGGTTATAATAAATCATTCCAGAAAAGCAAATGCTGCTGGCTGGATTAAGGATTTATCAATCCAAATGTTTGTTTTTTTTAATTCCTGGGAACTGTAAAGAGTTTTTCCACCCTGATTTTGATCTTCAATCTGATATTCTTTGTGGCCAAGATAATAAAAGCTCTTTGATTTCTTTACTCTGGCGTCTACTAATTCAGACACACAGTTCTGGCATCTACTTGTTCACATCTTGTGAAAATCTTTTGTCTTAAGGAATGTATTTTTTCATGATATGTCCTTACTGACCCTATATAAAAAATACAGTGTACAATATATTAAATAAAAACAGACTATATTTAATAACGTTAAGAATTTTAATTGAATGCACAATAGAGAGGAAACTCAAAACCCTGCTCTTGATTCACACTAAATATTTTAAAGCGTTGAGTTAACAGAAGGCCATATTCTGATTTTATTTACACCAATGTAACTACAGAGTAATTCAACTAGTTTTAACAGAGTTAAATGAGATATGAATCTGGACCAGAATGTGTCATTTTTTAATTTCCTACCTCTTGTTCATTGAAGGTAAACTTTCATTAGTTAATCATCATTTTTGTATTGTTTCTTGTGTGAGGTTTTGAGAAGAAAAATGGTCATGTTAGTTTAGAAAGCTAGCATTGCAACATTTCCTAGAGACTTTTCATATTGTCTGGTTCTGTATAAATCTGTCCTATTATTATTTAGGTTCTGTAGGATTTATTTAAAATAGATTTTTTAATCTATATTCCCTACTTGAGGTATTAGAAAAACATTGCAAAAACTGTTAATTTTGTGTGAAATTTGCCACAGTGCAAAAGGCCCATGTGAGGCTCCCCTTACTTCTTAACTCCTAAGAAGAAAACATTTTTCACCTGCATAAAGTCTGAATAATTGTGCTTCTTGCAAGTGAAATGGAATAATTTTAGGAAAGCAGGAAACATGGATTAAGACTAAAGCACTTCTATGTTCTGTGCCTTCTCCCCTAGCCTATATAGAGGCAATTTATGTGGGTATAAGAACTGCATCCTGTTGCCCCTCCCTGGCCAATCCAACCCTCACATAATGCTATCCTGCATGCTGGCCTGTTTGAATCTGGTACAAGACCCCTGCTATGGTGTGCAAGGGTAGTATAGCATGGCTTGCAGTTCCATCACAGGGCATAAGTGGTGTGGAAGGTCTTATATGGCCCCTCTACACTGGGGTAAATTTTCTTCTCTACAAATTAGTGCCATCAGGTTATCTTGGTGGTATTGGCTCTACTGTCTATGCTGTCACTTTGATTTGATCATGACTCAGCTCTGTGTGTGTAATAATGAGCCGAGTATCTACAATGAGAACAAGATTCTCCCTCCCTCAAATATAGCTGCAAAGGGCTGTACTGTGCTATTGTTTACTAAGTAGAACTCTCTGTTGAAATGACACTATTTAATTACAAATCAGTAAAATTTAATGTTAAAAATCAGTGTAGTGAATGGGTTATTTATTAGGCTGAATTGAATGGGCCTGTGTGTGTTGGGAAAAAAGTAAACAGGATTAGACCATATTGGGTATTTTAAAATTTGTTTGTTATTATTGCAATATAGATGCATTCCTTGTCCTTTGGGAAATCTAAAAATGGAACTTTTAATTTACTGTTTGTATATCTCAGTTCCTGTTGTTTTTCGGTCAAATAAATAATATAACCCAGAGAATTAGACAAAGAAACCCAAAAGGGCAGCCTAAAATTACAATATTTAGTCTCATAAAGCACCTTATATGTTGAAAGCACTGTGCAGACATTGACTAATTAATTTTGACAACACCTCTGTGAAGTAATATTATTACTTCCATTTTACAGATGGAGAAATTGAGGAAGAAACAGAAGTGATTTGCTCAAGGTCACACAGTAAATAAATGGCAAAACAGAGGTTAGAATTCAGGATTTCCCATCTAGTCTTAGTCCTTCAGAATACACGACCGCTCAAAAAGCCACTGTTACTGCTGTTGCTAGAAAGCATACACATCTATAATATATTCGTATGATCATGTTGGGCAGTGAAGTTTATATTTTCCATGAATACTTATATGTGTTTTGAAGAGGTTTGGGGGGGGGGACGACTCAACCTTGTATCTAGTATGAAAGGAATCATATCTGAGAGCCAACAGAAGTAGTGAGCATAAGCCACAGAGCTTGCAATTGTCATTAACTACACATTTAGGCTCCTATTCAGTAATAAATCAGTTTGTATATCTGAAGGGCTCACAGCAGTTACAAACTCGACTGGTGGGTCAGGTGGGCTTGGACTCTAGTGGGCAGCCTAAGCCACTGCCTGTCTTACAATGTCTACACTGCTATTTTTAGTGCACAGCTCAAGCTGAGCTAGTGTGAGTCTGTCTATCCATGCAGGAATCACAGCTCCCAGTTGCAGTGTAGACATACCCATTGAGAATTGGAGTCCTGAGGGGATGTTTCCTGAGGAAATATTTATAATTTTTGCTGGAAAATATCCATTTAAAATATATGCTTAGGCATATTTTAATAATTTTGGATAAGTTTATACATGATCAAGCAGGACTGGTCCAAAGCCTAAATATCCAGCAACTCTACCTTAAAGGGAGTTGGAGCCCAGCTATCTATGCCAGGGGTGAGGAACCTATGGCCAGATCTGGCCTGTTCCTTTATTTCATCCAGCCTTGGTGCCCTCCCGTGGGGCTGGAGCCATGAGCGCTAGCTCGCACCGCTGCCCTAAGCCTCTGCACCGTCCCCGTGGGGCTGTGTGAGGCACGCAATTGATGTTTTCTGTGGGTCAATGGCCCATGATAGAAAAAAGGTTCCCCACCCTTGATCTATGGTATACACTGTTACAGATGTCTGCTTCTTCTATTCCTATTCCCTGTCCCAAAGTAGAGAATCTAAGATTCTTGTTCCCGTAAAATATTGATAGGAAAAATCACCTGAGAAACAACCATAATGGTTTATTTTTACATTTTATATGTAAAACCAAGGTTTACATTCATAATGAAGAAGGCTAGAGATTTAGCCCTCAAAAATATTTAAGCACATGTAACTTTGCTCATGTGAATAGTCCAAGTTAAAGGGACTAAATACTCACAGCACATAATATTAAGTGCATGCACAAGTCTTGTAAAGGTAAGCAATGGTTAGTCTCTGCAAGACTGGGGAAAGAGACACCAATGCTGCAAGTTGTTCCACGTAGGCAGACCACACCTGGTGGAGCACCACCACTGATGTCACTGGGGTTCTGCATAGACACAGAGGTCCATGCTTGTGGCACAACTTGCAAGATACAGACCATCGGAAATTTAAAACTCATCAGCACCTGAGTGAATACTTACATTTTCAAAAATCCATAACCAATAACTAAAGCTGATTGGTGAAAAAAGCTGAAAACTTTAAAAAAAAATTAAAACTTTATCTGTTTTTTTTTTAATTCAAAAATTTTAATTTTGGAAAAAAATGATTAGTTCTATATGCAGTCAAAAAGATGGGGTAATTTTTAAAAAAATATTTTTTTTTCAAATCTTGAAATTATGAATTTTGAAATGTCATTGAAATGTTGAAATCCTAAAACTATTGACAAACTTTACAAACAAATCAAAATTTTTGCACCCATCTTTATAAAAATTAAAAGATCTTTATGTAGATTTTTTGTACTAGATACCATCAGGAAATAAAAGAAATTTGGAATTTTTAGACCATGGGCCCAAGCCTGCAAACACTGATTCATATGTACAACTTTATTCATAGAAGTAATCCCATTAGAATCACTGGAACAACAGACTACTCACATATGTAAACAGACACGTGGGTAAGAGTTTGCACAACTAGGATCTAAACTATTTTGGAGATAGAACTTTCCCTTCACAAAATAATACAAAGTTTTTCAGAAAAATTCACCTTTATCTTTTAACCTAAAAATTTCCACAAAACATCTTCTCTGACTAAACACCACCCATATGCCATTTCTAAAAAGGATTTATTTTAAAGAAGTTGGGGTTGGCATCGTGTAAGAGTCCAAACTCAATCTTAAATCAGTATATTATAAATTCAGCTTTAGAACTTTAATTCTCATCCCTTACTCATACAAGTCATTGCTACTCATGTGAGTGTGCCCAATTCCAGTCAATGAAATTACTTACCTGGATAAGAACTACTTGACTGACTAAAGTTTGCAGGATCAGTCCCTTAATTATAGTGTCACTACTGGATATGTCCATCTTGTAAGGAAAGTGTGTGTGTAACTAACTGCTGCCCTCTACTGGAGAGATTCATTGCCCTCTCCTGGGGAGAATCAGAACTGTCCAACAGTGCTTTATACATTAATAGCTTACAAATTCTCCTTTAGCTCAAGTTAGAGGGAGGGGTCTGTATTTTGGAGGATACCACCAGTTCTAGCCTCACTGTTAATATAAAGTTAAAAGTGGCTGTAATGTGCACCATGATGAGCCACAGATTTGTGGCAGACAGGGCTTGTCATTACAAGAATATTAGGTTGTGTTAGTATATGACCTTGAGGCGCTGTGTTAATTAACATGATGTTAAACATGATATAATCAGTATAGACAGAAACAAGTTGTGTTTAACATTGAGTAAGCTGGTTGTCAGTAAACCGTACTGGAACCATACATTTAGTGGAATAAGTCTCATTGTTCTTATACTCAGTTGCATTAATATGGATTTAGGATATGTGTTTTGCGCAGGAGAATTCTGAAAAGAATCTGATTAACAGCATTAGTTGGGTTTTAAACTTTTCATATCTCAACCTCTTTTCAAAATATCAAAATACTTCAAACCATCGATAAGCTAATCCATTTTGATAATTACTAATTTTTAGGTAAATGTAAACATTTCTGGACATAAGTAAGTGAAAAGCCATTTTAAATAAGATGAGTGTAAGAAAATGTACTGAGTGTATTTTCTTACACTGATCTTAATTAAATGGATTTTCACTTACTTATGTCCAGATTCTGCAAACACTTATGCATCTGCTTAACTTCATTCATGTACAGTAGTCCCACTCATATCAATGGGACTGCTCAGGTGCATGAGGCCAGGTCTACACTAGAAACTTTTGACAGTGTGGCAATATTGGTTAAGGGTGTGATTTATTTATTTATTTAACATCTGTATACTGGCAAAAGCCCTAGATAGAGTTATACTGGCACAAAAGTACTTTTGTCAGATATAGTTTGTTTTGCTTGCCAAACCAGGATAAGCACCTGTTTGCCAGTAGAAGCTGTGTCTACACTAGGAAGGTTTGCCAGGATAGGTATAGCAGCAAACTTTTTCTATTGCCCTGTAGACTTCGCCTAAAGTGAAGCATATGCATGTTTACAGGATTGAGGTCTTCCATTATATAATGTGTTTTCAAATAACTATTTGTAAATCAGTTACTATTTATTTTCAATAAACAACATTTCAAGGTTAAAATATAAATTGCTAGAGTTTTGTTTTGTGGTTTGGCTTTTTACAAATTCTTATAAAATAATTTGCTCTCAGACTGAGACCCTGCATGCTAAATTTCAGCTCTGAGGTAAATTTCATGGCCTAAACAAAACTCCCTGAATATACGGTACTTACATTTGAAAGGAAATAAATGAGACTCTAAAGCTGTTGAATCAAAAATGGCTACACTAAAATAAAGAAGGTGAGCTATTAAATGTAGTATTCTACTCTTGCTAAAAGCATGAGGTGGCAAGTTAATTAAGCTATCCGTCATGTGAAGTTTGGGAGTAAAAATCTGTCAGTGAATAGTATAAGAAACAATTTGATGGACTGCTCTGTTTCATTATCAAGGACATGACAGCAAAGGCACAATACATGTTACTGAGCATTTAGAAAGATTTTGGCATACTTGGGTAGCATTTTGGAGCTCTGTAGGCCTCTTCACAGATGTTTGGTAGAGCTTACTTTCAAGGTCAGATTAAGGCGATCAAGGGCCCTCAGCCCACCATGACATGCGGGCTCCCCTGTGGCTTCTTCCCTATAGCTGTGCCCCCTGGGCCTTCGCCCTGTACTCACTTGGAAGGGGATGGCAGGGGAGCCCACCCTTCCCAGAAAGGTAGTGGCAGTGACACTTTGCCCCTCAGAAGCACTGCAGCATCACAGTGCTCCTCCCAAAGTCTGGACAGGCAGAAGGAAGCCCTTGGTATTCACCCCAGCAGTCAGTGTATCTAGTTGGGTGGGTGGGCTGGATACACTGCACTCTTCTCCCACTGCCACAAAGTTCTCTATAAGGGTGTTGTTGGCAAGGGCCCCCAGAGCAGTGGGTCTTGGAGTTAACATCCACTGAGGTACATGGTGCTGTTTAATTATTGTTTCAGGCTCTCTACTTACGGAAGTAAGTAAATGAACAAGTGCAGTCAGACTCCTTGAATTTATTACACAAGTTTCACATTTTTATGCTTTTCTTCATAACAATGAGGACTAGAAACCTCCTCTTTTTTAAATGAAAGCTTAGGTTCTGGTGTAATCAAATAGCTGTAGAAACTGGGTCTCTGGCATGAATTTACAGCCCCGAGGCCTTAAATCAATCCTGCTTACTTTTCAGGTATGACAATATTCATTCCTTGTCACATAAACCCTAAATAATAGGGAGTTTTGACGTTGGGTAATGGAATCCATACAAATATCCTGTGAGCAGGTTGTTGATATGCAGCACTGATACTTTGTGGATAATAGTAAAATATATTAGCTGGAATAGTTGCTGCTGCTCCTATACTGGCTTTTGGGGCTGCTGGTTCTACACCCTCTCAGCCCTCTTCCTTTGTGCCAGCCTATTCAGGTCTGCCTCCCTCCCCCACATGCAGTGTGTAGGAGGTGAAGAGGCCGCTATACACAGCTATTCTGCTTGTGCTCTTCTTATGCAGATAGCTAATGTCTGGCCTAGCTGTCCGAGAAAGCCTGGGCAATACACACCTGGATAAACTTCACTTCTAATGAATGGGATAGGTTGTGATAGCAAAAGGGTGAGAATCTGTGTCAAGGGACAGTAAATCAAACTCAGCCAGAGAACTGGATCAAGGGCTCAGATTAGGAATGTGGAAAAGTATGAGCAGTCATATGGACACCTGGATGTGTAAATGAGTAGACAAATGGAAGTAAGTAACTAAATGAGCAAGTCCATATGTGAATAGTGAAAGTATCAGTACACGTGTGCTGGCACAGACCAGAGGAAGAACAGTTGTCTAAATGAGCTTTAACTTTTGTGTGTGTATCAGATTTGTATTTGCTACTGTTTTTGTATATTCCAAAGATGACTTCTGTGAATGCAAAAGAAATATTCCTTACCATCTCTGCTACTAAGATTGACAATTATGTAACAGAAAGATTAGTCTAAATTATGAGTCACTGGTCAGCTCCCCGGGACATAAATAGGCATTGAAAACAATGGGGCTATGCTGACCTTACAACAGTTGAAGTTCTAGCCTACTGTGCCAAATGCTGCTCTCAGTACTACATATAACCATTGACTACATTAAGTTCAATGAAGTTCCTTTAGATTTTTCACTGGTGCACATCTGACTACTGTAGTTAAAGCATGCCACATAGACCAATTAACAATGATCAAAATAAATGAACGTCTTCTGTAAGTGAATTTCTCATTTCTTGTACAAAGGGAAAGTGAACATTGCTTTTACAGCTGTACAATTTTGGAAATTCTCCTATGCTGCCTGAAGTATCCCATCTTGCCTTAATGGTATTTAATCAAAACCATACATTTTATGGTGAAGTAAGTTTTCGGGAGCCCACTTTCAAAGATCTTCTGGGGGAAATCCTGGCCCCATTGACGCCAATAACAAAACTCCTTTTGTAATGGGGCCAGGATATTACCTATTATTATTATTATTATCACTGCTACTTTTTTATATAATGCAAATAATATTAAAATGGATGCAGCAGTTCTCATATCGCAGGCCAGCTCTGGCAATGGGCTGCTAATCAGCTTCCACTCCAGCGTCACAAGAGCGTGTCAAACAACAGCCCGGGAGTGAGAGTGTGTGTGTGTATTTGCATAAAGAGTGTGTTTGCCGGTAGAAAAGCCCCGCACCAGCCCTGACCCCAGCCTGGGCTGCCCAGGGCGAGTGACTCTTTGCCCGTGTGTGGGTTGCAGAGCCCAACCTCATGCGCTGGCTCGACGGAGACTCCCAGCCGTTCCAGCCCATTGTGTGTGAAGCATCCCCCCCAGTCCCTCCCCATTTCAGCGTGGACCAAACCATTGCACTGCGCCACTAGACGTGCGGAGCCGCAGTCTCCCGAGCGGTCGCTCACCCTAGGCAAAGGCCGGGAGGCGGTCGCAGCCGAGGGCGGGCGTGCGAGGCGCAGGGAGGCGCGGGGCAGGGCCGATCCTAGCCTGTAGCTCCGCTCCCCTCCGCGCGTGGGGGCAGTGGGAAGAACCCGGCTGCGCTCTGCCTCCCCCGCCGCCAGCAGCAGCAACAGCAACAGCGCCCGGGAGAGTTTCATTCAGTGCCGGGAGGAAGCGCTGCCTGCACGGGAGGCGCCTGCCCGCTGCGCGGCTCGCTGCTCTCCTCCTCCTCTCGGCGGCTGCTTCCCCGCCTTCCCCGCAAGAGGCCGGCTGCCCCCTGCCTGCGCGTAGCCACCGGAGCAGAGGCGCCCGCGAGAGGCCGGCAGGGAAGGTAAGGGCGCCGCGCGGAAGGCAGATCTGCGAGCGGGGTGTCGGGGGGGAGGCAGTGCCGGGACTGCACGCGCTTATTGTTGTCCCAAGCAGCTGCAGCTCCCGCTGCCTGCCCCCCAGTGTAATATTGCACGGAGGCTGGGCTTCCCGGAGCTCGTTTCTGGGGAAAGCAGCATATTCTGCAAGATTCAGAACATCTGTGGGCCTCGGGGTGTCCCCCCCGCATGTGTCCCCCTTTCCTCTTGTGATGTAGGCTCTGGTTCGGGCTCGTTGGGTCTGGAGTTGTGACAGCAGGAGGTGGAAGTTTCCCCAGCAGCTCGGGAAGCGGAAAGCTGTTTTTAAAGGGGGGAGGGATTGGGTGGTTTTGTGTGTGTGCCGACGGAGCCTGCAGCCTTGTAGCTAGCTGCAAAGAGAGAGGGAAAAGTTATGATGCCGAGGTTGGACGCACGAGGCTTTCGGAAGGATTTTCCTTGTAGGGTTAGATGTTTGATGCTGGAGGGATTTGATAGCTGATACTAAACTTAACAGGGCAGATGCACTCTGCAGGATCCTGGTGCCTAGTTGGGAGGTTGCTGCTGGAAGTCTCGAACCCTTGAGCGCTGACAGTTTTTCTCTGTGCATTTGATTTTAATGACACTGTTGCCCTTTAAGGAATGTTTCAATATACTCACGTTCCTCAGTGTTTGCAGGATCAGTGCCTAAGCAGGAGTGGTGGGTTGTGACAAAGAGAAGTGAAAAGGTTGTTTGTCTCAGTAGCAATTCACTTCTCAGAATAAGATGCAGTAATGTGGTGGGATACCGCTGCTGTTGGAAAACCCAACTGCCTCGCTGCCTAGAGACAAATTGCAGTGCCAAATTTTTATTAGTTCTTTTTACTTAAGACCAGGTTATTGTAGTTCTAGTAACAGGACAAGCCCCCCAACTCTTTTTTTAATTTGCTTTCTTCACCATAAAACTGCTCAGAAATAAAGTGGTTTGGTTGTTCCTAAATTCCTCATTAATGGCAAGGGAAAACACATGGCTCAGGAGACAGAAACTGAGAGTAGCTGTTTAACCCTTCGGATTTGTTTTTCTGACTCAGAAAGAAGTGTGGACTTCCTTCCTCCTCTAATTCTCTTTCTCTGTGATGCAGGGCAAAGCACAAGGCTTCTTCCTGTGGGTCAGGCTTATGCCCTGTTCAGAATCTGGTACACATCTGTCACAACATTACATGAAATTAGGCCTGTCTTGTGGCTAGTTTTTTAAGGACCCCTGACAGGTTTTGTTTCAAGGGAGGATTTGACTCTGCAGGAAACTTTAGGTGAGGGAAGAGAGAAGATTTATCCAAAATAAAATGCACAGGGGTGTTTTTCTATATTCCCTTTCCTGCTATTATTGTGATCTAGATTATATTTCTCTTAGAAAATACTTGCTCAGAGCCATTGCTCAGAGTTCAATGAAGTCAATTTGGTTTACATTATCGTTGGAAAGGTAGTGATGTGTCATATGACCTAATATGTGATCACTTGTAAGGGGAGGAGATGGTCTGTGAAGGAATGAAGTCCTTCAAAAACCTAGTCTAAGCAAATAGAATGTACAATAAGAAATTATGTGCCAGAATCCTAAAAGTATATGCATTTAAGCACTTAACTTTGCAAGTTTTACTTAACATGAAAATTCATGTAATTTGCATCTTGATCCCTGTTATCTCAGTGTTTAAGATAAAAAATTGATCACACTTAGGTTAACTCAGACATACTGAAGCTGATAGCTGCTTTCGCTTCATTATATGCAATTGTCCCTTGTACTTAAAATGACAGCATTAATTTTCTTGCCTAAAAGACATAACATACCTTTAAAAGATCTGGGAATGTAGTTCTTTTTATAACTTAGGAATACAAACAATTTTTAAAACCTATAACTAACTCTTTCATAGATTTCCTGGGTGACCTTGGGAAAGTAATTTAACCTTTGAGCCTCAGTTTCCTCATCTGTAAAATGTCCTTACCTTTTCTAACATATTGATGCTAAATGTTCATTTGTAGAGTATGGCTGATAGGGCTGATGCTATAAAAGTATAAATGTTAATTTGTTACAAAAATGTTATATCACTTCTTGTCCTACATACAAAATCTGTTGCATGTTCTTAATAGTAGATGGTGTATGTGCACTGCTTTGTGTGTGTGTAGACAAAGGGTACGTCTATACTTACTTCCTGGTCCGGGATGTAAGCGATCGATCTTCTGGATCGATTTATCGTGTCTTGTCTAGACGCAATAAATCGATCCCGGATCGATCCCGGAAGTGCTTGCCGTCGATGCCGGTACTCCAGCTCAGCGAGAGGAGTATGCGGCACCGACGGGGGAGCCTGCCTGCCGCATCTGGACCCGCGGTAAGTTCGGACTAAGGTACTTTGAATTCAGCTACGTTATTAATGTAGCTGAATTTGCATACCTTAGTCCGAAGTGGGGGGTTAGTGTGGACCAGGCCTTAGACTAAGTACCTCACTTATTTTTAAATGCTCTAAAAAGATCAATTTAATCCATTCCTTAGTGCTAAACATTGGCATGCCCCTTCATGCTTCGACCACCATTCCAGAGGACATGCTTCCATGCTGATGACAGGTTCTGCTCAATAACGATCCAAAGCAGTGTGGACTAATGCATGTTCATTTTCATCATCTGAATCAGATGCCATCTACAGAAGGTTGATTTTCTTTTTTGGTAGTTCAGATTCTGTAGTTTCCGAATTGGAATGTTGCTCTTTGAAGACTTCTGATAGCATGTTCCACACCTCATCCCCCATTAGATTTTGGAAGGCATTTCAGATCCTTAAACCTTGGGTCGAGTGCTGTAGCTATTTTTAGAAATCTCATATGGGTATCTTCTTTGCATTTTGTCACATCTACTGTGAAAGTGTTCTTAAAACAAACATGCTGGGTCATCATCTGAGACCGCTATAACATGAAATATATGGCAGAATGCAGGTAAAACAGAACAGGAGACATACAATTTTCCTCCAAGGAGTTCAGTCACAAATTTAACTAATGCATTATTTTTTTAACAAGCGTTATCAGCATGGAAGCATGTCCTCTGGAATGGTGATTAAATCATGAAGGGGCATACAAATGTTTAGACTATCTGGCACATAAATATCTTGGAACACCAGCTACAAAAGTGCCATGTGAATGCCTGTTCTCACTTTCAGGTGACCTTGTAAATAAGAAGCGGGCAGAATTACCTCCCACAAGTGTAAACAAACTTATTTGTCTTAGTTATTGCCTGAATAAGAAGTAGGACTGAGTGGACTTGTAGTTTTTTTTATATAGATAACTTCACTCGAAAAGAAAACAATGTAAAACTTTAGAGCCTACATTTGTAAATTGCACTTTCAAGATAAAGAGATTTCACTACAGTACTTGTATGAGGTGAATTGAAAAATACTTTTTCTTTTGTTTTTTACAGTGCAAATATTTGTCATAAAAATATGAAGTGAGCATTGTACACTTTGTATTCTGTGTTGTAATTGAAATCAATATATTTGAAAATGTAGAAAAACATCCACAAATATTTATAATAAATTTAAATTGACATTGTTATTGTTTTTAACAGTGTAATTAAAACGGCGATTAATCACGATTAATTTCCTTAATCGAGTTAATTTAATCGCTTGAATTAACTGTGATTAGTTGACAGCCCTATCCTAAATGTATTAAAATATGTTTGTGGAGTAAAGAATTAGTGTGTCATTTGAACTGTTAGACTAACTTTATGGTGAATTGTTTTTTTTCTGAACCTTGCAAAGTATCCGGCAACCTCCCCTGCTGCACAGTGTGATTAAAGCCCTGATCCAATAAGCACTTATGCATGTATTCATGGTACTAGTGTAACTAAAGTTGAGCATGAGCATTGCATGATTATGTCTTATCTGTGCAGAAAATGTGATATCTGGAAGGGGTGGCAGAGATGTGGCTATGTAGCATTCTTAACAATTACTAGCAGCCCTTTCTGAGGCAACAATTTTTGTCAAATACCCGTGGTCATGAGAGCTGTGGCTGAGATTTAACTCAGAACAGCTACTCTGCATGGCATGATCCCAGTCAAAAGGGCCCTAAATTACATGGCAGTTTGTCACAGATTATTGTTTTGTGTTTCAATGTTAACTTCTTCAGGGTTTAACAGTCTTTGGATGTTGCAGGCAGGTGCCATAGGAGGTTTCAGTGGCAACTGAGCTAACTGTGGTGGTGGTCATCATGGGGAAATGAAGGGGCAGGCTTTCTAGGGTGGATGTCCTGAGATCCTCAACTGTAGGGCTTTTACAGAGATGCTTTTACACCATGCAATTAAGCAACCATGCCCCTTGCCTCTTCCATGCAACTGCTGATCCTTCCCCAGAGGGATCAAGTTTCCTATGTCCTCAGCCATGTGGAATATTTGTTGTAACTTTTTTCACAAGAGTTGATAATGTGGTCCATGTTTTTGGTGTATGGTTTTTGTTTTTGTTTTTATTGTTACCAAAATAGTTATATCACTAAAAACCCTGGTGTGCATGTAGTTACACTGGTATAAAGGTGACTTCCACTTTCTCGTATGGAATAGCTATCGTAGATCAGTATAAACTGTGTCCAAACTGGGAGGGTGTTCTGTTTTAACAATGCCGGCATAGTTAAAGTGGTACACCTTTCTAAGTAGACAAACCCTAAGTACACCATGGTAATTTCCAATTCCATATGCAACCAGTTCACCATATTTTACTACCTTGTATCTTTTGATATTACTTTTTTTTCTTTCTTCCTTCTTTAGTTTTTAAAGTTAGTATCAACATTTTCAGTGTCTGTTCCTTGTGGACTTCTGACATGGTGGGAATGTGAAATCTCAGATTGTTATTGGAAACTTTCAATGTGGGAACATTCCTAGGAGGAAAAAAAAAAAAGTAATGTGACTCTTTTTCTGAAAGTATATTTTGGTATTCCAAATTGGGGAGATTACTGAAGTCTCATTTAAAGTAATGAATAAACTGACAAAGAAAAAGACCCAAGACAATTTCCACGCCAAAAAACCTGCATAAACTACAGTTAAGGTTGTAAATATATATAGATTGCTTAATTAAAAAAAAAACCCTTAAATATATGTTGTAATTTTCCTAAACATGAACTCGAAATTCAGAATTAAGATTACATGTAAATGTCTGAAAGTAAAGAAATGCACGCTGCAGATAAACCAAACAACCTTAACCCTGCTCCCCAACACCACCTCTTGAACAACAGAAACAGGAAACAATTCTGTAGTAATGGTGGGACACGTAGGCATGCTGGTAATTGAATGAACTCTCCCTCCCCCACTCCCTCCCCTCACCCCGTCTACACTCGGGAAATGGTTTGGGGTTATAAAAAGTAATACTCCTGTCACATGATGGGGGTGAATAGGGATGAGTATTTATTTACTCTGATGGCTGCTGTGTTGTTTTCCCTTTTCATATGGGGGAAGAGGAGAAATGTAACTAAAAAATAACCACAAACTAACACGGACAACTAAGAAAACACACAAATGGAGAAATCTAGGATGGAGGTCAGAATGAATGACCTGAACCCCTTGATACATAAAAGGATTATTCTTCCTCTTTGTGGACATCTGCCAACAACTATTATCTCAATGGCTTTCTAATCACATGCCTCTTCTTATTCTAAGAGTTCCTTTTGCAATGGTCTTGTTTGTCTGCTGAGTAGGATCTGCCACCTAGGGCCTGTTTGCTGCTCCCTTGTCCCTTTAGGTATGAATAAGAAGCAAGTACTTTTGGAAGGGACCAGGGGAAGTCATAGTGCAATGATGGAAGTTATAGGGGAAAGGCATTCATGTTTAGGGTCCTGGGGTGGAGCCTGTAGCAGAGAAAGGACATGCCCTCTCACCCCCTTGAGTGCCACCTAAAGTGGTAGTGTGGAAATCCATGTGACTCAGGATTTGAGAGCCTGGCAGTAAGGGGCCTAAGAAAAAAGGTGTTTGTTGTTTTAGGGAGGGCTAAAGAACTCTGTAGCCAGATGATTGGTGAAGGTTGGTAGTGAAGCCTTAAATTATAACAGGTGTGAATGCTGTAGTCCTAGGAGAACCACTGATGTATTTTAATTCTGTGCTTGGGACCTTTGTTATCCTGGAAGGAGCAGACTTTTGCTTTGACCAGAGGGCCAAAGCACTAAAATTCACTCTATGATCAGAGAGCAAGGGCAGACAGACAATGGATGCATCCTGGCACCAGCCTGCTAAGCCGCTGTTACAGACAGACTTTAAGTGCAGCCAAGTGCTTCCTTCTTCTCCAAGAAGGATGACGACAAAATTACATATGGACCATTTAATAAAAGAAATTTAGCAGATATATGTGAGTCTAAGGCCCCAAACGTGACCTAGTCGAATGAATTGTGCCTCTGTTCAGGCACCCACACGGTACACCTTGCAGGGTTGGGCTTTAAGACTGTAAATTCAGGCTTTTGAAATTCAAAGGTGGATGTCTAAAACAGAAGGAAAATGTATGCCAGTAATGTGGACAGATTTTTGGAAGAATCATTAAGAAAGTAAGACATTTTGGGTAATGCTTTATGTATCAGAGCAACATTAGTGCTCTTGAAATTGCTTTATGCCAGTTAAGGGTTTTAATTGATAAAGCATATGTATAATTTTCTTGGGAAGTAATGCTCTTGCAAAGGCATAGTTAATCCAAAATATGATGGTCCAGATTTTTAATGGTCACTTTAAATGCATGCTTTCTTTCAAGAGGAGCTGTAGCAAACTTGAAATAGCTGTGTTCCTTCTAGGAAATAAGTGTAAAGAGACTGTGATAAACAGTCAAGAGGATAATTTAAGAATCTCAAGAAAAATTGTAGTGGATGTCTTAGTAGCATTTAGTATTCATTTATTGTATGTTTTCATTTACTCCTGTCTCTGCTTTATATGAGTGTGTTGCTTATTGTTAAAATATTATCATTAAAATTATGTGACTTCAGCTACTTTCATTTTTACAGTGTCAAATATTAATAGACGACACTTGTGTAAGGTAGGCAAGTACTACTGAAGTATTAAAAATTACTAGTTAAACCCAAACTCAAACAAAATCCTTTGCAAAGCATAGTACGTAATGTAGATCTCACTCCTCATCGTGTCTTTTATCGACAGCATCACTTTATTAATTTGCTTTTATAATCTGAGAGTTTGAAAAATTGCATTTATAACTGTGAGGAAATTTTTAAGCTTGTACTGGTCAGTGAATGTATATCCAAAATCTTCTTAATCTCAGTCAAGAGAAAACAAGAGGGTCCTTAATACTGCAGTTTACAAACTAAGACATGGTCTCCACCTAAAATTTAGGTCAAACGAACTGTATTGCTCAGGGGTGTGAAAAAAATCACACTCCTGAGAGACATAGTTAAACTAATTTGAGCCCTGTGGAAGACGGTGCAAGGTTGACAGAAGAATTCTTCCCTCGGTCTAGCTATCCCCTCCCCCCCCCAAGGGGGAGTATTTATTAAAGCAACAGAAAAACCCCTTCCATGTCTACACTACAGTGTTACAGTGGCAGCTGTGCCACTGTAGCACTTGTAGCATAGAAATACTCTAAGGAAGAATGTGTGTGCATGGTGAGAAGAATGAGATTGGGATGTATAGTGAGTTTGAATGCAGATAGAGGAGTGAAGGAGAAGAGAAATGGAAGGAAATGGGAGAGACTGAAGAGAAAGGGGTAAGAATGAGGTGAAAGATGGAGAATGGGTGAAGGAGGGAAAACAAGAGAACAAGAAGAAAAGTCTGAGGGTATGTCTGCGCAGTGATTTTTGGAGCAAGCCTCCCAGCCTCGGTTGACAGACTCGGACTAGCGGGGCTTGAACTAGTGCAGGGGTCGGCAACCTTTCAGAAGTGGTGTGCCGAGTCTTCATTTATTCACTTTAATTTAAGGTTTTGCGTGCCGGTAATACATTTTAAAGTTTTTTAGAAGGTCTCTTTCTATAAGTCTATATATAATATAACTAAACTACTGCTGTATGTAAAGTAAACAAGGTTTTCAAAATGTTTAAGAAGCTTCATTTAAAATTAAATTAAAATGCTGATCTTAAGCCGCCAGCCTGCTCAGCCCGCTGCGGCCTTGGGGTTCCGTTTACCTAGGCTGGCAGCAGGCTGAGCGGGGCCTGCGGCCGGACGCCGGGCTGAGCGGGGCCTGCGGCCGGACGCCGGGCTGAGCGGGGCCTGCGGCCGGACGCCGGGCTGAGCGGGGCCTGCGGCCGGACGCCGGGCTGAGCGGGGCCTGCGGCCGGACGCCGGGCTGAGCGGGGCCTGCGGCCGGACGCCGGGCTGAGCGGGGCCTGCGGCCGGACGCCGGGCTGAGCGGGGCCTGCGGCCGGACGCCGGGCTGAGCGGGGCCTGCGGCCGGACGCCGGGCTGAGCGGGGCCTGCGGCCGGACGCCGGGCTGAGCGGGGCCAGCGGCCAGAACCCCGGCTGACAAGGGGCCAGCGGCCAGAACCCCAGGTTGGCAGCGGGCTGAGTGGGGCTGGTGGCTGGGACCCCAGCTGGCAAGGGGCCGTCAGCCAGAACCCCGGGCCAGCAGCCAGAACCCCAGATGGGCAGCGGGCTGAGTGGGACCCCGGCAGGCAGCAGCGTGCCATTAAAAATCGGCTCGCGTGCCGTCTTTGGCACGCGTGCCATAGGTTGCCGACCCCTGAGCTAGTGCTTTCAGAATAGCTGTACAGACAGCACTTTGAAGTTGTGGCTTGGGCTGGAGCCTAGGCTTCAGAGTCTGAACTTCAGCCCAAGCTACAACTTCAAAGCACTGTCTGTACAGTTATTTTTAGAGCACTAGCCTGGGCCATGCTAGCCCCAGTCCAGTCTGGAAGGCTCTCTCCAAAATGCTGTGTAGACTTACCCTAAGAGGAATGTAAGAGGAGAGAGACATATGACGATAGTTGATAGTATTAATAGTGAATTTGTGAATGGGGCCATAAAGGGGTAGTGCTCACATTAATTAAACTTGTACATAAAAATGGGAGGAACATTGGTATATAGTTCAAGTTCCATCATAAGAGCAAGCTTTGAATGGGTGTGGGGTGGAGATGGTAAAGGAAGAAGACAGTGAATCATTATCTTTGGTGTTAAGTTACAGAGGGATTTTACAGATGCCCTTAATGACAACTGTAAAATATTTTTTCCTTGATTTTTCCTACTATGTGCATATTATTTTTTTAAAAAGGGGAGGGGGAATTGGGGAAAGCAAAGAGGAAAAGGAGGGGTTGTTTATTTCTATCACTTGACGGCACCTAGTTGCATGAAAAGAAAGCAGACAAAAGGCAAGAATCCCTTCAGGTATTTTTTTTTATTTTTTTTTTTATTATTTTTTATTATAAATCTAACAATGGCTTCCAAGAAGGTAATTAGGTGATTTTCTATTTTATCATTTAGTGTAAAGGGTCCCTTTTCACATTTGTATATATTCAGTAGCATGTTAAACGTTCTATATAGAATTTACTCTACCAGTTGATAAGGGTTGATAAGGGTAGCTGCTGTTGTGGTTCTGAAGAGCCATTAACATGCCTTGGAATAAAAGTCAATGTTTTGTTCTTGCTGGCAAGTTAAAGAAGTATGGGCTGGATGAATGGACTATAAGGTGGATAGAAAGCTGGCTAAATTGTCGGGCTTAACGGGTAGTGATCAATGGCTCCATGTCTCGTTGGCAGCCGGTATCAAGCAGAGTGCCCCAAGGGTCGGTTCTGGGGCCGGTTTTGTTCAATATCTTCATTAATGATCTGGAGGATGGCATGGACTGCACTCTCAGCAAGTTTGCAGATGACACTAAACTGGGAGGAGTGGTAGATACGCTGGAGGGTAGGGATAGGATACAGAGGGATCTAGACAAATTAGAGGATTGGGCCAAAAGAAACCTGATGAGGTTCAACAAGGACAAGTGCAGAGTCCTGCACTTAGGACGGAAGAATCCCATGCAGTGCTACAGACTAGGGACCGAATGGGTAGACATCGGTTCTGCAGAAAAGGACCTAGGGGTTACAGTGGACGAGAAGCTGGATATGAGTCGACAGTGTGCCCTTGTTGCCAAGAAGGCTAACGGCATTTTGGGCTGTATAAGTAGGGGCATTGCCAGCAGATTGAGAGATGTGATCATTCCCCTCTATTCGACATTGTTGAGGCCTCATCTGGAGTACTGTGTCCAGTTTTGGGCCCCACACTACAAGAAGAATGTGGAAAAATTGGAGAGAGTCCAGTGGAGGGCAACAAAAATGATCAGGGGGCTGGGGCACATGACTTATGAGGAGAGGCTGAGGGAACTGGGATTGTTTAGTCTGCAGAAGAGAAGAATGAGGGGGGATTTGATAGCTGCTTTCAACTACCCGAAAGGGAGTTCCATAGAGGATGGATCTAAACTGTTCTCAGTGGTACCAGATGACAGAACAAGGAGTAATGGTCTCAAGTTGCAGTGGGGGAGGTTTAGGTTGGATACTAGGAAAAACTTTTTCACTAGGAGGGTGGTGAAGCACTGGAATGGGTTACCTAGGGAGGAGGTGGAATCTCCTTCCTCAGAGGTTTTTAAGGTCAAGCTTGACAAAGCCCTGGCTGGGATGATTTAGTTGGGGATTGGTCCTGCTTTGAGCAGGGGGTTGGACTAGATGACCTCTTGAGGTCCCTTCCAACCCTGATATTCTGTGATTCTATGATTTGTCTGCCTGTGTTCATGTGTTGTCTCTTGTCTTATACTTCGATCGTAAGTTCTTTGGGGCAGGGACTGTCTTGTTCTGTGTTTGTAATGCACCTAGCACAATGGTCCATGACGGGGGTTCCTTGGTGCTACAATAATACAAACAATAAATAATAATAATTTGCCTCTGTCATCTGGCAAAATACTAGTCTATAACCAGTTACAGGTCTAATAGACTCTGTGGGCCAAATTAATTTCTCACATACACACTGTGCAAATTAGCTGAGGTCTGTAGGACTGCATGAGGTGTATGTCCATGCAGAATTTGGCCATATGTGTCCTTATGTATTGGATGACTCTAGTTCTATGATTCAGAGAATGCTTTTGGATTTTTTTAATGATGTTTATCTAATCAGTCTCATAGCTCTTCAGGTCCAGGTTGTTTCCCACAAAATGACAGTATACTTATGTTCGTATCTTGGAATTAAGAACTCTTATAGTTTTGGATGCAGCACATAGTGCTGTGTAATGGGATGAGTATACACCTAAAAGGAGGAACATTTTATAGCAGCATTAATAAATTTAGTCATCTAAACATCACTAGTTTCAAATTCTGAGAGACTGCAATGTGCAAGTTAAATCTAAGTGCATGGTTCCTACCAGACATATTACTTCTTTCTTTTCAAGTAGGAACAATTCTGGAGTGTGTTACTGTTCATCTTCCTAAATTAATTCTGGAGTGTTTTGCTGTTGAGCTCCCAAAATATGCTCATTTTGTTATTTTTAAGAATTGGGATACTGGATGCTAAAAGTTTCAATGAGCTGCAACCTTTCATCAGTTAAAATGGCAGGCTGCTTGAATGAAAATTTACATATTTCAGTCCAGCTACTTAGAGTGAGCAACTATTTTCCCATTTAAGATGTTGTCAGATATATTAGATAAAATCACTGGATAAAATTTGATATGGTATATAATTATTTTTACAATAAATCAGTGATTCATTAATCAATATTCATGAGTCATTGTAACAGCCCCATTAGATGGGAGACTAGAGCCCTAATCCTGCATATGGATCTGCATGGGCACATCCTTGACACAATGGTGGAAAAGTCTTTGCATGGATCCCTTGGGGACCCTGTGTGAGGGCTACCTGGCTAGATCCCTTTGTAGGATCAGGGCACAAGGCACTATTTTTTTTAAAAAGGGGAGGGGGAATTGGGGAAAGCAAAGAGGAAAAGGAGGGGTTGTTTATTTGTATAAATAAAAGCTGGGTGCTTCCCCTCCCGGGCTCCAGCTGCACTGGGGAAGCGCTGGCTGGGGGCGCTGGGTCTGGGGGCTGCCCGGCAAACCGTGAAGCTGGTAGCGCTCGGGCAGCCCTTTTCGCGTGGCTGGAAGGGAGGAGGGGGAATGCGGGGTGCTCAGGGGAGGGGACGGAGTTAGGGCGGGGACTTTGGGGAAGGTGCGGAGTTGGGCCGGGGCCGGGAAAGGGGCGGGGCCAGGGCCCCGTGGAGTGTCCTCTTTTTTTATTTTTTAAATATGGTAACCCTAAGTGAAATTGAACATATAGAAAGTGTTGTCAAATGCACAATGCAGTGAACTAGAAAGCAAAGTAAATACATTTTCCCCCTAATTTTTGTTATTGTAACTTCAGGAGTTACTTGTAATGGTAGATGGTAAGAAATTCGTGTGAGAAATTTTAAGATGACCGTGTTTCTTTAAAGCCTACTTGTGGTGGTTGCAAAAAGAGTTTCTTTTTTAAGAATGAGATGCTATTTTCCTTTGTATAGGTTTAGCTCAGGGATCGGTAACCTTTGGCACGTGGCCCACCAGGGTAAGCACCCTGGCGGGCCAGTCCGGTTTGTTTACCTGCCACGTCTGCAGTTTCGGCCGATCACGGCTCCCAATGGGGGCTGCAGGAAGCAGCATGGGCCAAGGATGTGCTGGCCGCTGCTTCTCGCCGCCCCTATTCGCCCAGGACGGTGAACCGCAGCTAGTGGGAGCCGTGATTGGCCGAACCTGCAGACGCAGCAGGTAAACAAACCAGCCCGGCTGTGTGCCAAAGGTTGCCGATCCCTGGTTTAGCTAGAAATCGATGAGTGTCACTTCTCTTTTCCTCATGCTGTCCCCCCAAAACAAAACAAACCTGCAGTACTTAAACAAAAGTAGCTTTGTTTTTACATTTGTTATATGAAATGGCATAACTCCTTTGGGAAAAGTCATCCTCTCACAGGAAGAGTCAAAACTCTTTAAGCAAAAAATCTGCTAACAGACAACACAACATTTATTAGTTGTACAGTATTAGATTGTCTAAGATAAAATCTTTCTTTAGAAATGAATGAAAAAGGGCAGATTAAGAAAGCTCACACACAAATTGGCATACTTTCCTTTCAGCGCATACAAATGTAGGTGCACTCTGGGGCAAAATTTGCTGTGTTACAAGGATGTAAAATTGAAGGAACTTTGTTGGTGTTCCTTTGTGTAATTGTGAGTGGAACTTGCAAAGGGATTTTTCAAAGCAGTGCCTGGCAGGAAAATTGTATGCCCTCTTTTGGTCACTCTGAGAGTTGAAAGTATTTTAAAACTATGGGAAGGTTGCACCTCTGTATCTTCAGGCTGTCTTGGAACTCAGGCTCCAGCTGTGCACTCAAACATCAAATTTTTTAGAAGATAGCTGTTGTGTGAAGCAAATGCTAACGGTTTCCTCAACTGAAATGAGCCTGCTCAGCAAGGAATCATGCTGACTCTATGTGGTGAACACAGCATGATAAGAAATCAGAGACCCAGGAGACATGCAAGGTGATACACCTTTTTAAATTTGCCTGTGTAGGCTTTCTTTGGGAGAAAATCTGCACAAAAGGAATGCCCAGCAGATCAAGGGCTGCTGCAGTATGGTTTCTCTCAAAATTTGTCATAAAAATGCAAGATTGTGTCAGGAAGCATTTTTTGTCAACAGCCCTTGGACCACTGAAAATCCCCCTGACTCAGGGACTCAGTCACCTACAGTATGGTAAGTTTCACTCTCTGATCTGTTAATGCGACTGCAGGGGCCGGGGGGATAAGCAGGGTTGAAGGTGAAATGACCATGCAGTTGGGGGTCACGACTGAAAAAGGAAATGGAGAGTCCTGCCCAATTAAGGCAAAATGATGATGGCAGAATGCCTAGCAGCTCTGCCGGCAACAGCAAGCCAGTGGAAATTGGCCACTGGGCTCCTACCATAAGATAGGCCATTCCTATAGGAGGTGTCCTGCATATGGGGAATTAGGGTTCTGGACACAATAGGAGTGACCTCTCAGGGATCAACTGAGGAGCCAATCCTCCTACAGCACCATGGCAGCACACGAGACATTTGTTATTCCATTTAAGGTTTATTCCTCCCCAGATTCACAACAAACAATATGAAATGTTGCAACACTCCGTAGCATTCAACATTTTCATGCAAAATGTAATCCTTTTTAAACCTGATCTTGGATGTTGCTGTAGGAATTATGTCCATAGTCCAGTTCTTCTTCAAGTGATGGTCCCTATTATATTCCATTGAGGGTCTAGCATGCACGCCAGGCATCCGGAGCCAGAGAATTTGAAAGTAGACCTGTCCATTGGTCTGTATATGTGTCCTTGCTTTGCCTCATGGTTTCTTCCAAGGCGATAAAGGATTGGGTGGACGAACTGCGTCTCCAGTTCCTTTTCACCGTCACCTGGTCCAAGTCAGAGGTGCTAGTGTCCTCTCATCTGATGCACTTAAAAAAATAAATAAGTGTTTGAATCAGGGTGGATTTGATTTATATCATGATTTAATTCACTAGTCAGGAAGACTCGATTTAATCATGGATTTCTACATAAAAGTGAATATATATATATATCCTCAATATATGTTCCACCCTATATGCATCCGAAGAAGTGGGCTGTAGTCCACGAAAGCTTATGCTCTAATAAATTTCTTAGTCTCTAAGGTGCCACAAGTACTCCTGTTCTTTTTGCGGATACAGACTAACACGGCTGCTACTCTGAAACCTGTACATAAAAGTGCATTCTGGTTGGTTGTTATAACCTTAATACGTATTCTTCACAACTCATATATAGATGATACCCAAACTGGGTCTCTTTTACAGCCTGCTGCCATTATAGATTTTCCCTTCTAGTGAGAGAATGGTATGGTAGATCTCAAATCAATGAAGGCTACACTCAGAAAGATCTCAAGGCTTCTGGAATATGCTGCTCAAACAGTTTCATTTTTGTTTCTACTGCCTGTCCCTCCCTTCTCACATTTATCTCCAGACTTCTTCTCCTTGTCCAAATCTATTCCGCCCCCAACAATCTTCTATTCCTTGAACTTTTTGAAACTTTGCACTTTTGGAGAGAGGTAAGGGATTGACTCTGTGTACACAAATTTGCAGAGAGACAATAGGGTTGAGGTCTGTTATTTCTCAGCTCTATATTTATTTATTTAAAAACATTTTTGCTGTTAACAAGCATGTTATTTCTGGAGACACAAATCCACAGTTTGAGAAGTGCAAAACTAAGCATCTCTGATGGTATCTTCTAGACTTAGCACTGAGTCCCATTGGGTATATAGAAAGATTAACCTAAATAATCTCTACAGAAGCCCCTGGAACCTCATAAGATTAGGTCCCTAATCCATGTACTATTGAACTCATTTACAAAATTTTTCTTAAACATTACATGAATATATTGTCTCATACTATAGAATGAGTTATAATGTATCTTAATTAAAACTATCTTTAGATAGGTTTTTTCCTCAAAAAGCATTTTATCAAAAAAATCCTATTTAAATAAAAAAAATCAATTTTTTTAATGTTTTTTTAAAAAATCATTGATTTTTATCCACCCTGGTTTGAATTGTGTATAGTTAGTTTTTCTTCTACGGTTTTACTGTTTTCTTATGTAGTTTAGTTTTCAGTAGTAGTTTTAGTAGGACTGGGATTTGGGGGAATCTATTTACCAATTCTCTCCCCCAGCACCCACATGTAGGTCAGTACCCGAGAAGGCTGGGCTCTATGCCTCAAAAAGCACCTTATGGAAGTTGCCATGAGGCAACTCAGTCAGACCCAGGCCAGGGAACATCCCTCTCTCCCCCTGTACATCAGCCTGAGCTAGCCAGGAGTGCGCCTCCAGCTACTGAGATCAAGTCTGGTTCTGGCGGTTCCACCACTATGGACTCCATGCTAGGGCCTTGTTGGGAGGCAAGGAAGCATGTGCATAAGCATGGCAGTAAGTCTCACTCCAAACTGAGGAAGGACGATGCCCCTTCCACGAGTTGCAGCCACGGAGAGGCAGCGTGTTTCGGGGGCACAAGCCTGACAAGAAATTGCAGAGACCAGTGGATCCACCAGTACTGAGCACCTAAATCCACACACTTTCAGTGTCAGCTTCCCTTAAGACAAGGTATCCATCAGTTCCAGGACAGTCCTCCACTCCAGCTAAGGAACGGTACCATTGACACTGGGGCATTTGGAGAAAGCATCGAAGTCATATGAGCACTTCACTCTAGGGGAACTGAGATCTCCATGCCTTCCTCTGCGAACTGTACCTAGGGAGGTCCAATCTCCTCTCCAGGACTTGCCAAAGTCAGGTCATGCCTCGACTCATTCTTTTGTGGTTTACATGCTTCCGCCGGCTCTGATGGTACCACCATTGGAACTGGGATCTGAGTTCTCATCATCAGAGGATTCCGATGGAACGCAAGGGCCACCCATTTCCTACTGCCAGCACAAGTACCTGAAAGGACTGCCAGTAACGTGGCAATACCTTGCTCTCCAACAGCAGGGAAGTCACTAGTTGTCCTCTCCATGGGGCCCTTCGCAATATCTGCTGGATCCATCTTGCTGGCTCTATTGGCAACAATACCCACCCATTGGGTGAGGGAGGCTTTGCCCCTCTCCCTGCTTAGGGCACCCTTGAGCAGGCACTCCAAACCGATTATGGAGGATGAACTGCTCAGTCCTGTTCTGACGGTATGGCTGGAGCAAGAGTATTTTCCATCGTCCTCTCCAGATGCTCCTGTAACTTCAGCCTCCCCCTTGTTTCCAGATGACTTTTGGCAATTCCAAGAACTTCTGCGAAGGGTGGTGGACAGTCTTTAAATTCCACAGGAGGAAGTGGATGACAAGCAGCACCAGCTCCTAGACATCTTTTATTCCTCGGTACTGAGCAGGATTGCTCTACTGATCAACGATGCCATTGTTCAACCAGCCTGAACAGTTTGGCATACCTCAGCCACTTGCATGCCTACTCCCAAGGGGGCAGGGAGGAGATGCTGTGTACCAGCTAAGAGATTGGAGTTTCTTTTTCACACCCTCCACCCAATTCCCTCATGGTGCAAGCAGCAACAGAATGGTCCAGGCAGCAACACCTGTGCTCCAAATGCTTAGACCTCCTGAGACATAAGGTCTTCTCTTCAACAAGTTTCCAATTTCATTTTTCAAACTACCAGGCCTTGTTGGCCAAATATGTCTTCCTTAATTATGGCAAATTGAAGGACTTCCATGAAAAACCTGCCCAGACATCCACTGTGGCCACCCTCCTTGATGTGCCACTTCCAGACATATGTAGGGCGCCCACATGGAGTTCGGTACATACTTTTGCCGCACGCTATGCGTTGGTGCAGGACTCTGACTGATGCTCATTCGGTGTGTCTGTCCTCTGTTCAACTGTCCCATTCTCTTCCTCCCACCCTCCTCTGAATTAGGTACTGCTTGTTAATCCCCCTCAGTGGAATACAATAGAAGAAGAGGAGGTTACTTACCTGTTACTGGAGATGGAGAATATTGTAAGTTTGGGTACGGAACTGGTTGATTCACCAGCTGCCTCACATAGAATCATAGAATATCAGGGTTGGAAGGGACTTCAGGAGGTCATCTAGTCCAACCCCCTGCTCAAAGCAGGACCAATCCCCAATGGCTTAACCCTTCCGTCTGCAGACTCTTTAAACAGCAGAGGCCAGATGTTCACTCATCTTCTAATAGGGATGAGGATGCAGTAGAAGGCAGACTTTCTCCTATGGCTCTTCCTGGTTCAATACTGCAGCACACTACCTCCTGCTTTCCAGGGGGATGTAGGAGGTGAGGCTCCTATAGATGAATTAACTTGTGCAGAGGCTCATCTTATGGCTTCTTATGGGAACACTGAGACCATTCTGTCCAGCTTGCATGTTGAGCATGCTAACTGGACCAGAGAAATGTAGATCTCAGACACAAATTTAATTAACTCATGCATTGCTGGCTGAGTTACAACAATTGATGGGCCAATACAAACATACCAGATGTTGGCTGTTCAGTCTTGGATGGCAGTTGTGACATGGCAATTTCCTGCAATATCCTTGAAAAACCTTATTGAATTATGTTTAAGTATTTTTGGAGTCCATTGTATTAAATGAATGGTTTATGTATCTCTGTGGGCTGGGATTGTATGAAACCTCCCTCTAGGCGGGAAATGTGATATGAAGCCTGGGAAGTGTTATGAACTTCAAAGGACTGTATTGAACAATGGACAAGACAAGAATGAACTTTTGGGACAAACCGGGTCAAGAGGTTGCCTGGGGAATTTTTAGGGGGAGGTGAATGCAAATTCTCCACCTCCAGTTATGCAAAAACCCAGCCTTTTGAAGCTATGTTCTGAGGAGAGGACCATTGTCTGCCGATGACCTGCTCCTGGAGTCTGAAGATCAAAAGCCCAAGCTGTATAAAGGAAAGACAAACCTATTCCTGGGGGTCTTTGTTCTGAGCTAAGGCTGTTACGAATTTGTAACAACAGAAAAACCCACTTCTGGAGGTTTGAAGGACCGAACACCTGCCTGCGCCCCTGCTGGAGTCAAGAGATGATCTTTGGTAAACTTGTTAAGATGTGTAGGTTTTTTTTATTGTTTTAATGTTTCCTCTGTAATGGTTTCACCTTAAGAATAAATGTGCTTGCTTAGAAAGAGCTGTATGGTGACTTGTAACTGCTGCTACACGGTTCATGCACCTTCAGCGACTGAGGAAACCACAGATGCTGGCCTATTTAGATAATCTGGATTTCTGGTGATATCACACTGTAAGCAGGGAACTGTGAAACCTGGGAAAACCCCGGTCAGGAGGAAGAGAGATGTGGGTCTCTACCCAAAAGAGGAGACAGCTGAAGACAGGAGCCTAGAATGGATGACCTGGGTGGACCATGGTGGGGGAATACAGATGCGTTTGTCATGAACTGTGGCAACAGTGTAAGGGTTATTGCAGCGGCATTCTTTTTGGACCCTATTATAGAGTTGATAGACCGACATTGCAGCACCAATGGAGCACTTGATTGATGTCCCCCCCAGTATGCATAAAAAAGTACAAAATAGAAAAGGCAGCCCACAGGTGCAGTCATTCATCTTTTTCCTGCGCTTCTTTTCCTGTTAGAATACACTGGGCCAAATTTTCAAAAGTGCTCAATACTGAGCAGCCCCCATTGAGATACCTATGGCAAAATTTGCAAATGAGCTTAGTACCAGATGTGCTAAGCTTGTTTGGGATCTGGCCTAATGTGCTCAGAGTCACATAGAAAAATTTTGCTTTGACCATGTCGCCAACACTATTCAGCTGGAGCATGCAGAGATCTATGTGTGTCATGTGCAAGCTATTGAGGATTCTAGCACAGTCCCGTCAAGAACAGGGGTTGTCCAAGGTGAACAGTTTACAGACTGAAGGGAACCAAGTCTCTGTTTTGAATCAGAGTGATTTAAAAAAATAAGCATCTAATTGTTATGGGGTCGTTTCGTTTTATAACAGCTGCTTATTTATGGTAGACATGAGATACAAGCATTGAACTACAGCTAAATGATAGTTATACTTTCAACCCATGATATATTGAGCTAATGATAAATTGGTGTACTTACAAATGTTATGTAGTCTTATTTATGGAATAATTTTAAGGTTTTGTTTCCTTTTAATATTTGATTGCATTTGCACCTGAATTAATATTGGTGCCATATGGCTTACCAACTTCCTTTTTGCAAAAAATCATTCTGACACATAGGTTGTCTAATATTATCCCCTAATTATAACTGCTCTGGACCTGAATGCCCTTTTTTTTCTGTATCTAGCAAATGCATAGAACTGCTTGTTTTAAGCTGAATTTCTAGTGATGAGAAACAAAACTTGTTCTTTAGATACTGAGATTAATTTTTGTGGAATACTTCATCCTATTCAGTGCAACGTCGTAGAAACATAATGCTTGAAAATCAGGTCAACTCTCTTCCTCCGTTGAAAAGGCTGATGAATGCTAGCAAGCACAATGCAGGTGGTGGTAATACAGTTCTTTGTCCTCGATGAAGTAAAGTTTGTTAAAATAATATGCTAAATTGAAAGCAATTGAGTAGCTTTTTGTGATCTATTGTAAATAGTCTCCTTTTCTGGAGTAGCAATGATGGACTTCCAGTGGGTTCATTAAACATTTTCAGAATACATCTGCTTGGTGCATAATACCTTCTTTTGTAGAGAATATATAGAAGAAGAAAAAATTTCAATAAGGTTTTTTACAAAGTATAATCCTAATGATTGGAGTATTAGGATGAGAACCTCCTTTGCTTGTATAGAGTAAATGTATGACCAGGCATTACTTGTTTAAAATTGTTTCGCATATACAAAATGACCCGATTCTTTTATGCCAAGGTTTTAGGCTCTTCTTATCTGGCAAAGTCGAGATCTGCACAGTCCCCTCATATCCTGTTATTGGCAAAAATTATAATCTCTAACAGTGATATATAATTTTGTGCATCATTTTAGTTTGTTTATCTTGTTATTGTGCCAGATATAGAACTCTTATATAAATTACTTAATTCAAAAGGATACCTTGAAAGTAGTAGTAGTCATAAAAAACACAGGTTTTTGGGGAGTTGTAAGTAGCAAATTATGCAGTCTACACTCGTGATAAACCAGTCATTAAAGGTTATGTTAGTGAGGATGCAAGAAACTTCATGAGATTCACATTGCAGAATTTCTAACAAAAACTCCTGTGGAATAAACAGTTTTGTTGGTGGAGTTTGAGAGAGTAATGTTCTGCTCAAAACAGCTGCTCCGGCACACTCTGTACCACTGGGGGCTCCTCAGAAATGCCACTAAGCCACCATCTAGACCCCTGTTTCAGGACCCTTTCATGCCTCAGGTCTCTTTGGCAGCTTAAAGTATAGCACAGGGATCGGCAACCTTTGGCACGCGGCCCGTCAGGGAAATCTGCCGGTGGGCCGGGCGACAGTGCGTTTACCTGCAGCGTCCGCAGGTTCGGCTGATCGCAGCTCCCACGGGCCATGGTTCACCTTTTCAGGCCCATGGGGCCTCCGGGAAGCGGTGGCCAGCACATCCCTCAGCCCATGCCGCTTCCCGCATATCAAATATAAACCAACTGAAATGAAGGCATCTGGTTTATTTTGTTGTTTGTTCATACAATATAAGTAGTTTGATAAAGGGAAAACGTATAAAGAAACACTTCAATGTAATTGGCTTTAGAGGTCTTTCTTACCATGTCACGAACAACAGCTTTATTACTTGTTAAATATTTTTAACAATTTCTTCAACCAGGATTTAAAATTTTCCCTTTTGTGCCAGTGATCCTTAAGTAATTAACAATATAACTTGCTATTAATACTGCATTTTAGTTGGGTGAGGTTGTACAGTAGCTTTACATACTAGATGCCAACATCTAGACACACAGATTCTAATTTGGCCTATATAAAATATAAACCTTCCTTGGAGGTTTTTAAGGCCCAGCTTGACAAAGCCCTGGCTGGGATGATTTAGTTGGGAATTGGTCCTGCTTTGAGCAGGGGATTGGACTAGATGACCTCTTGAGGTCCCTTCCAACCCTGATATTCTATATGCAAAAGTAGTGTGTTTTGTTTTTATTTACTTTCCAGTTCATAAAAACTTGCTCCCATTTCATAGATTTTAGGTTCATTTATGAATTACAATACATTTAAGGTCTATATGTTGGTTAAAGTGGCCAGCAATTTATACACCACAATAATTGCACTCAAATGGAAAATAATAGAACTCCCTTCTAATCTGTCTATTTTAGCTGAAGACCTGGGTAAACAGATGGGACATACAATTCAAAACATTGCGACTGGGTCAAATCAACAGAGGGAATGAGCCTCAGAGGTGGAGACCCTCCTCCAGAAAGACTTTGCATCCAGTCTCTACCATTAAAATCTAAGGACTATCAACAGAAGACCCTTGCTGATTTCCTGCTGAGATGGCAGAAAGGGAGAGAAGCAGCCAGGAGTCAGACCATATAGGTCTTTATATATCTCTTACAACATCTTATATTGTATCCAGAAGCAAATTAGAAATCCATCCCTCTCAAAGTAAACAGATCTGGACAAACTGGAGAAATGGTCTGAAGTAAATAGGATGAAATTCAATAAGAACAAATGCAAAGTACTCCATTTAGGAAGGAACAATCAGTTGCACACATACAAAATGGGAAATGGGAAATGACTGCCTAGGAGGGAGTACTGCGGAAAGGGATCTGGGAGTCAGTGGAGTACAAGCTAAATATGAGTCAACAGTGTAATGCTGTTGCAAAAAAAGAAAACATCATTCTGGGAAGTATTAGCAGGAGTATTGTAAGCAAGACACGAGAAGTAATTCTTCTGCTCTACTCCGCACTGATTAGGCCTCAACTGGATTATTGTGTCCAGTTCTGGGCGCCACATTTCAGGAAAGATGTGGACAAATTGGAGAAAGTCCAGAGAAGAGCAATAAAAATGATTAAAGGTCTAGAAAACATGACCTATGAGGGAAGATTGAAAAAATTGGGTTTGTTTTGTCTGGAGAAGAGAAGACTGAGGGGAGAGATAACAGTTTTCAAGTACTTAAAAGGTTGTTACAAGGAGGAGGGAGAATAATTGTTCTTAACCTCTGAGGATAGGACAAGAAGCAATGGGCTTAAACTGCAGCAAGGTCGGTTTAGGTTGGACATTAGGAAAAACTTCCTAGCTGTTAGAGTGGTTAAGCACTGGAATAAATTGCCTAGGGAGGTTGTGGAATCTCCATCATTGGGGATTTTTAAGAGTAGGTTGGACAAACACCTCTCAGGGATGATCTAGATAATACTTAGTCCTGCCTTCAATGCAGGGGACTGGACTAGGTGACCTCTTGTGGTCCCTTTCAGTTCTATAATTCTATATGAGGCCCAGTGTCTAATAAAAAAAATTATCAGGTACATATCATACAGATACAGGAAACGAATCCTTCCATCTTGTGAACATTTAGAATGTTGGATTACTGCAGGTTCATCAGAAAACAGCAATACATAAGGGATAAAATATAAAGTGACATTAAACAATTCTAATAATAACATTTGATTTGCATTATGTGTTAGTGAAAACTGCAGACTTTCACTCCTGTCACTCTAGCTATATGAGGACTAAGTTGTGGTCTTGTTGTCAGTGGGAGTTTTACTGTTGACTTTAATGGGATCAGGATTTCTGCCAATATTTTATGGGTAAACGTAGTCAAAGAAATCAAAATTAAATTTTATATGCCTTCTTACAAGTACCAGCAAAAAAAAAAAAAAAGTTAGCTGAATGACTTTTCCATATTTTAAAATGAGCCTTTATGGAAAAGTCCTATAGAACTGAAACCAATAGCATTTGACAGAGGTTACTGAAAATGGGAATTAATAGAGAATGATATACTTCCCATAGACTTTATTTTTTTAAGCATTCCGTACCAAGATTATTAGTACTAAATTTTCTGTAGAACTTCTCCATATGAGCCTTCTCGCTTTGTTCTGAAAACAAAACAAAACAGCTCTAGGCTCTTAGGAATTGCTGGAGTTCCAGGTAACTGGCTAGAGTTCAAGACTAAATTCTAGATCCTCAGGCTATGAGGGACTAAAAATAAAGCAAGTTCCTTGTGTACCTGTTGAATGATCCCACATTTAACTTGAGATGTGGAGCAGGATTTGCATGAGGGAGGGTTGCTGCTGTAACAGAGAGCTTAAAGGGGATGGATAACCTTAAAGATAAACCTTTCCTTCCCTCCTCCTTGCATGAATTTGAGCAGTACGGTTTTAAAGAACTCTTCTTCCATGCTTTTCTAGCCCCATGCACATAGTATCTGTCTTCTGCTGGTAGTTTTCTTATATAGTGGGGCAGCGGAGGATCCAAGACTTCAGTCTTGTAGCTACTTAACAAGCTGCATATTCTTTTATGCTTTAAAAGTTTACAGTTGAACATTTCTCTTGTCTTATAGAGGACAATACTCACCCTTTTAGTATGGTTACCACATCCATTCTCTTAACTGGTGCCTGTGCTGCAATAGCAACTGTCATCTAAAGATAGGAACCTTTCTGTCTGTAGCATGTTGTGTCGTACCAAGGAGGAACAGTCAGAGTAGCATAACAAAGTATTCTTTAGAGCAGTGGTTCTCAGACTTTTGTACTGGTGACCCCTTTCACATAGTAAACCTCTGAGTGCAACTCCTCTTATAAATTAAAAACACTTTAAAATATATTTAACACCATTATAAATGCTGGAGGCGAAGTGGGGTTTGGGGTGGAGGCTGGCAGTTCATGGTCCCCCATGTAATAACCTTGCGACCCCCTAAGGGGTCCCGACCTCCAGTTTGAGAACCCCTGCTTTAGAGCAATGCATCCACATACAAAGCTTGAACAATCTACTTGCTAAATTTTCCCAGGTATGTGTGTGGAGGAGTGGTTCACCCATCAAGTTTTTTAGAATTTCACTTTTAAAAATTATAGTCTTTTGGTTGTGAAGAAAACCTTCCAACTGTGAACAGATGCCATGCTCCATCTGTACTGCACTCGTTACTGTGCTAACTTTTAAAAGTGTTCATAAGCTACTGAAATACCAATGTCTAAAAGCAACTTGTGTGTTCTATCTCTCTCTTATCCCCAAATATGTAGTAAAGAGATTCATTTTCTCCTAGCATCATCCATTGAAATAACAAGTGAGCGTAACTTAGTGATGGGTCTTACATTTTGTCCTGAAGCTGTTGAGATTTGTTGCCATTCTGACACTACGACAGAGTGTTCCATAGTGAAGGGTTAGTCACAAAGAGTGCTCTGTCCCTGCTCTAACACATCTTCCCATCCATTACTGAAATTCCATAGTTCGTGAAGGATTTCAGTTTTCCTGGTATGTTTGTGAAGAAAGAAGTGTTCCATAAGGTATCTTCAGTGAGTGCTTTGAAGATCAGTTCAGAGTTTAAATTTAATCCAGAGTTCTATGGGAATCCAGTACAGTGTCTGCAGCACTGTGGGGTAACGTGCTTGTGTCAATTTGAATTGGTTAGCATGCAAACAGGCACATTCTTTACCAGCTGGAATTTTTTCAAAAGTCATGTTCGTTCTCAGGTATGGCAGTTGCAGTAATTGAGCCTGGATGTCATAATGCGTGGATCACTTTTGTTTGACAAGATGGGGGCACTTTTTTGTTTTTGTGAAGACATATCCTCAATTTCTTTAGCTGAAGAGGCTTTTCTCAGACACTCACGCAGACAAAGTTTCACTTTAGGGCAGGTATTCTCTAGACCCCTTCTTATGTATTGCAGATATACTATGCAGAAAATCACATGCTATTTGGTGATCCTTGTGGACGCAAGGGATCAGAATAGAATTTCAGTCCTAATCCTGAATTTCCTGCTGCGTATTAATTTCAGATCCACATTATTCCAGTTTAGATATCTGTAATTTAACATTGTATTTTTGATGTATAGTTTATCCCTAAAATATTTTTGTATTATGTACACTAAATTTGAATCGGATTGTGGCAGAGGACACTATCATTTTATATTGTATTGGTGAAATGTATTAAGAGTTATGCCTTGATCCCTCAGCAAACTCAGTATATAATATTGTTAGTAATTTAAACCAACTTTAGTGACTGATTTAGGGTGGGATTTTTCAAAAGCATCTAAATGATTTAGGCACACAGGTCGGGTTAACTTTCAGTGAATCTTGTACTCCTCAATAACTTAGGCACTTCTGTAGGATAAAAGATTTAAATATATATGGTCAGTTGGACACAAAAATATATTCTATATTTTAAAAAAATGTTAGTTTTAGCAGGGGCTTGGAGTCCCTTACAGAATTTAAGTTTGAACATGGTTGTGACCAGGTCAAGTTGGATGAGTCATTGATGGCCAGGTTGTGGTCAGCAGCATAGACCAGTAAGTCTTGTTTGTAACATGTTTTAGTGTATGGAAAAGGTTTCTTTCATACACTGTTCCTTCCGTTTGTGTACTAATCTCTGTCCTACGCAGCCATTTTAAAGGAGGTGTAATAAAGATATTAGTAACATACAAGATAGTTTAGCCAAAAACTCTGTGCTGTTCTAATTAAGAAGTCTAAAGGAAAAGTTCTTAAAATGCCCGGGACTGGTTAATGATAGCATGTTTCTCAGACAACAAATTAACAGAAGCAAAGGATGTGGTATGTTGTCTTAATTTCTGTTGGGGCCTAAAATGTAAAGTGATATGAAATCCCAGATTCACCAATGAGCTCTGCATTGGTGCTACCTTATGCCTGCGCAGGGACCGACTGAAGTCACTGGGGTTCTGTGAAGATACACAAGTCCACTTCTGCAGAACAGCTTACGGGATTGAGGCCTTGGATTTTAAAATCTTTTGAGACAGGGACTATATTCATGTATGTTGGTACAGCATCTCATATAATGGAACCTTTGGGCACTATTGTATTGTAAATATCTAATAGTGCATATATGATAGCGCAGCTCACTGGTGAGTCTGTTACAGGTCCGACCTCAATTTCAAAAAAAGAAATTTGAATGCTATTGTTGGAGCCTCAGATTGAAGAGTTACAAGATCCCAGGAAAATAGCCATGGCATAAAATACCTACTTAATTGGATTGTCTTTCACTGCCAATGGATTTTGGGGAAGTGTAGTGGACTTCACTTAGGGGCCAGCAATCTAGTGATCAGGCTGTGGCCAAACAGTCTCTCTGAGCCTTAAGGTGGTTCTTACGGGCAGTCTGGGGGCCCAATGGCCAAGCCAGAGTACATCGCCGCCTCAGAATCCTCCGGGATCTCTCAGGAGGCCAGGGGAAGAGGGAAGGATAGCCAAGCCCAGAGCCCAAAGGCGAGGCAAGGGGGGCTCTCTCCTTTCTGACTGCCACTCCATCAGCTCCCTGGGCTGCTCCCTACCTTTCCTGTTTTCCCATCTGTTTGGGGCCTGGCCCCACCACTCCTTTTACCTTAGTGTGTGCTGTGAACCCCATCACACACCTTCCCCGTCAGGCTGAGTGCTGCGGGGCTGGTCAGGGTGGATGAAAGTCCCATGTAAAGAAGTCCATGTTCATGTGGTCACATCCTGCTCGATGCAATACTGCAAAATTGCATAGCTGTAGTGAGAGGTACCAGTGCATAATCCGCAGGTTATGGTCTTTTGTGGCACCTGAGGGATGCACAATTCGTCATGGGGTGGAATGATTGTCCCCATAAGCAAGAGGAGAATGCTGCAATGGCTCATTTTATTGCCAAGGACTCCTTCTCTATCACTGAGTATGCCACTTCTGGGGGGAACAATTTCTGGCTGAGGTAAAGGATTGGGTGTTCTTCTCCCTCCACCTCTTGGGGGAACACAGCCCCCAGATCAACATCTGAGGCATCTGTCTGCAGGACAAAGGGTTCGAAAAATTGGGTAGAACAGGACTGGTTCCTGAGTCAGCTAATACACCTCTACTCTGATATAATGCGACCCGATGTAACACGGGTTCGAATACAACGCAGTGAAGCTCTGACACGCTGCTCTGAGCAGCATGTTAAGGGTGCTGGGCCGGGGCCGAGGATAAGGGGCAGAGGGTCTCGGGGGCAGTCAGGGGCTTCCCCCCCAGGGTCTAGGAGGCAGGAGCTGTGGGGGAGAACAATTTTGGGGGCCCCGCAGTCCCAGAGTGGCCCAGGGGATTAGCGGGGGGCTGGGAGCAGCCTGCTCCGCTTCCCTCACCCCGGCCCCAGCCGTGTCACTTGGGGGAAGGGGCTTGGGAGAAGGGATCCCCAGCACTCACTGGCAGCAGCGGAAGTGGAGCAGCCCGCCCCCAGCCCGCTCCACTCCGCCAACTCCCAGCCGCAGGTGAGTGCGGGACCTTTCCCCAACACCCCTCCCCCCCCCAGCGACACGGCTGGGGCCGGGGCAAGGAAAGTGGAGAGGGCTGGGGCCGCATCGCTCCGCTTCCCGCCGCAGGTGAGTACGGGGGGCGTCCTTTCCCCAACCTCCCCGCACTCACTGGCGGCGGGAAGCAGAGCGCCGCGGCTGGGGCCACGTTGCTCTGCTTCCCACCGCTGCTGGTGAGTACCTGTCAGGGGGCTGGGGGTGTGGATAGGGGTTGGAGCAGTCGGGACAGGGGGGTTGGGTAGGGGTTGGGGTCCTTGGGGTGAATAGGGATAGGGGTCACTGGAGGGAGTGGTCAGGGAACAAGGAATGGGGGGGGGGCAAAGCAAGTTCGATGTAACGTGGTCTCACCTATAACGGGATGAGATTTTTTGTCTCCCAAGGACTGCGTTATATCGGGGTAGAGGTGTACTTAAATTTCTTGAAGTCTGTGGCGCAGTCCTGAGACAACTGGACCTTCTTGGAGGTTGCGTCTTTCACTAGGTTTGTCAGCAGGGCTGCAATCGTGGTGAAGTCTGGAATAAATTATCTATAATAGTGTGCCAGTCCTAAGAAGCATCATACTTGCGTCTTTGTGGTGGGTTCAGGGCATTCTGCTACAGCTTGGACCTTTCCTGCAAAGGGGCAAAGATGCCCCGTCTCCACTGTATACCCTAGGTACATCATTTCTCTATTAGCTGGGTGGCACTTAGCAGGGTTAGCTGTAAGTCTAGTTCTTCTGAGGGCCTGCAAGATCACTGTGACATGTTTTAAATGCTCATTCCAGGACTTGCTATAGATGACTGTCATCGATGTATGCAGTTATGTACTAATTGTGAGACCAATGAACCTTGCCCCATCAGCCTTTGGAAGGTGACTTCCACGCCTTGTGTACCAAATGGCATCATCTTAAATTGGTACAGTCCAAACGGCATGTAGAATGTCATCTTATCTCAGTCCAAGGGATCTGTCAGTAACCCCTGGTTAGGTCGAGGATGGTTATATACTTGGCAGCTCCTAATTTCTCTAACAGTTCATCAACCGTTGGCATCAGGTGTTGAATTTGGATACCACACTCACCTGCTGGAAGTCTATGCAGAATCTGGTCAACCTATTCTATTTAGGTACCAACACTATAGGGTTTTGTCATTTTTATGTGACTCTCCAACCACCCCAAAGTCAAATACAGCTTGCAGTTCCTTTTGTACTGTTTCCCACTTGTGCCTCAACAATGATCAAAAGTTCTCTCACTTTTTCCCCCTGTTTCTGTCTGTATATGAAGGAACAGTAGATGAGTCTGTCCTGAAACTGTAGAAAAGACCACTGAGAAAGACTGGGCCAGTTTTTGGACCTGCTGCTTTTGCTCCATCTGCAGGACTTTGTTGGAGCTGGGAGCTGCAGGAGCCTGGGGCTTTAGTTCCAGTTCTGGAGGAAATGACGATACTAGGAGCCCTTCTTGATATATTCAGGACTTTAGCAGGTTGACATCATGCATAATTTATTGCCCCAATTCATCTGATTACTTCAGAGGGACTTTGCCATCTAGCAAATACTTTGGATTCCAGGGTAGGAAGCAGGAGTAACACCCAGTGCCCTATTGGAACCCCTAGACATCGGTTCCCTTGTTTTGTGCTTGCCCCTGTTGTGCCTAGGTTAGATTTTTCTCTCAAAAGCTTGTCCAAAGATCTTTAATTTCTCTCTCAGCCGTATCACATACTATACCAAGTTTGTGGGCTTGAAACTTTGTTCCTCCCACGTCTCCCAAAGGAGGTCTAGTATTCCCCTTGGCTGTCTCCAGCATAGTAATTTGAATGGGGAGAATTCTGTTGATGCCTGAGAGACTTTGAGGATGGTGAACAGGAGTGGTGGGAGTAATTGGTCCCAGTGGCGAGATTCCAAGGCTATGAACTTCCAGAGGATATTTTTCAATCGCTCTACCAGCCTGTCAGATTGTGGGTGATACATAGACTTCAACAGGCTACACAGTTAACTCATAAGTTGGGACATGAAGTTGGTGCCCTGATCTGTGATTATTTCCTGTGGGATCCCCACCTGGGCCAACACTTTCATGAGCTCTGAGGCAAGGGCTGTTGCCCTTGTGGAGCAGAGTGGAATTGCCTCGATACTGTGTGGCATAGTCTAAGGTGACTAGCATGCACTGGAATCCAGCTGCACTCTTGTCCAAGGGGCCTCACCAGGTCCATGCCAGTTGTCTCAAATGGGGTCCCTATCATGGAGAGGGTGTTATCAGGGTCTAAGGTACCTTCCCTTGACTTGCCCACTGCCATTCTGGGCAGGAAGCACGCAGTACTCTTGTACCTCCTGGTGGATGCCTGGCCAATAGAAATGAAGTGAAACTCGATTGAGAATTTTTTCATGACCCAGGTGTTCAACATGGTATGGTATGTGCAAGGCATAGTGTTTCCATGCAGTGGTGTTTTGGGACAAGCAGTTGCATTTTAACGTCCTCCTGTTTGGTGGTCCTTCTCTGTTCTATATATTGTCTCTCCCTCTAGCTTGAAGTGGAGCCATATTTTCAGGAATCAAGTTTCTACCACCTCAACATTGACCCAGATGAGCTGTTTGGAGGCTTGTCACAACGTTGAGTTATTTCTTTGTACTTCAGCAAAATCCATGTTGTCTGAAAATATGTTGGTTACTGCAGGCTCGTGTAATTTCTCCTGTTGTTTGGCCCCTTTGGGGAAAGCCATCCTGCCCCAGTTGAGGCATCATTCATGGCGGACAATGTTCCTTCTTTTGGGTCTTCCTCCTCATCTTTGCCTACTAAGTCTTTCAGCTCTGCCATCTCTCTGTTTCTGGCATCGTTGTCTGACCCATCTGTAGGCTCCCTGTCTTTGGATCCCATCAGGTCTTTAGAAAACTTCCAGTCTTACCTGAATATCACCAGATATGCCAGGTTCGGGACTACCCCCCACCAGATTTAATCATTGTGTTCCTGCACCCTCCACTGCATCTTCTTTGCAGGGCAAGGGCATGCATCCCCCATGGATGCATTGCAAACAGATGGTGCCTGTGGGAACTGTTTCATGTCCCCTCATATTTGTTTTCACCAGCTTCTTGCAGCACCCCAGGTCAATTAGTTCTTGTGCTGCCATACCATTGACCTGTACAGCCACTAATATTTTTGTTGGCACTCTCTTGTGGGCCCTGGATTTGGCCAGCCATAGTTGGTTGTGGAGTCAGTCAATGTACAGGGAGTCATGGTGGAAGTGTCCTGGCTGCCACCATGCAGAACAAGCCCCTCTTGCCAAGGGGGCCCCATCTGAGTCCTCCCTCTCCTGACAGCTTTAGGGAGGGGCTGCTCCCTGGTCTTCCACACTTCTTAATTCCTGGTCTTGTCAGAGGTGCATCCCCACCTGTCACTCTTGATCTGCATCCTATCTTTGCTGGGCCCAGGTAGCCCTGTCCTTTTGTACTCCCCTCTCATTCCCCCCTCCTTCCGTTGTCTGGGTTGGTGAGGTGGCACTGGACTGGCCAAAGGGGTCTCCCCATGGGCCTTGTGGGGGGCTGGTAATTCTCTGCCAAGGTTATGGCCTCAGAGACAGTTTCAGGATGGTGATGCATCATCCACTTCCCTCCTCCCCAAGGGAGAATCTGTGTGAACTGTTTTAGGACAATTATTTCAGCTACTTAGGCTCTGAACTTTTCGTGGGGCTGGAGCCATTGCGAGCAATGTTCTCTTAGGCACTGGGTTGCCGCCTGCTGTCGTGCTCCAGGTGTGAGCCTTTTCCCCCTGAAATTGCTGGCGGTATGTCTTTGTGGAAGTATCAAAGGCATGTAGGATGAGTGCCTTTGGTCAAGGGTAGTCTTGTTCATCATGTTGAGACCCCCAATACGCGGTCTGGGCTGCTCCTGTCAAGTAGGGCACTGGCAGAGTGGCCCAGCTCTCTGCAGGGCAGTGAGCCACCTTAGCCACTCTTTCAAAGGTTACTAGGAACACCTTTGGGGCATCCCATGGCCCCATTTTTGTTAGCTTCAGTGAAGGTCTTGGAGCCACCTGCTGCCAAATTGCCCAGGGTACCCTGGGGGTGAAACAGTATGGCCATCTGCTGCACCGGTTGGTGCTGTTGGTCTGTTTGCTGAGCTGCTAGTTCGCTGATGAGTTGTTGCTGCTTCTGGAAGGCTTGCTGCTGTTGCTGAGGAGCCAGGAGCAACTGGGTCTGCTGCTGCCGTTGTTCCTGCTGGTCCATCTCCTTTTTCAACATCTTGCCCAAATCCATCTTTTGCTCACCGCTCTTCTTTTTTATGTTGCCCACATTCTCTACCACTTTGTAGGGACCTTGGGGGCCACTCAGGCCACACCCAAACAGTCTCTCCAAGCCTGGAGACAGCTCTTCTGGGCCCTCTGGGGACTTGACAGCCAAGCCACAGTTTGTCACCCCCTTGGAGTCCTTCAGGATCTCATAGGAGGCCAAGGGAGGATAGGGGGGACACAGGCCCTCCCTCTCCACCAGGTCCCAGCTAGGTTCTCAGTCCCTTCTGGCTGCTATTTCAGATTAGGCTCCCCTAGGCTGCTCCCTGCTTTCCCTCTTTTTCCCTTCTGTTTGGCACTAGACTTTTGGCACTAGACTTTTGCTTATTCAGTCCCAGTAGTTCAGGGTTTCAGCTGGGGAGGTGGGAGAGGAAGGGATGCTTCCTCTAACAATATGAAAGTGCTAGCAACGCTTTTCAGGCCACATACTGTTTCCTGGAGAGAACTGTTTGGAAGGGACACCTCCAGGGTAACTGTCAAGCCCTGAGGCTGTAGGCAACCACAATAAAGCTGGAGTTTGTTCATTAACCCTGTGTCAGAGTGAGCTCTTACATGACAGAAGATCCAGACACAACACTTCAGAGCTCACATTCAGAGTTCAGTTGTTCCCCACCATCCCACCTGCTTAGTCAGGGGGATGGTGGATCCTGACCGAATTGTACTCACAAGCTTGGTATTTCCTTTGTAGATTGTTCCACCTCTGCGGCTACAACCTGTCTGCCTTGTTGCATGCCCCTTGCTCTCACTGCTAGTCTGCCAGATCGCCCTTTTAACTAGTCCCTTCTTAAGGAGTATGCCCAGCTCCCAATACTTGGTCCAACATTGTTCCACCACACCTTTTACCTTAGCGTAGGGTCTGTAAACCCCCTCAAAGGCAGGATAACTCCATTTCTATGATAGTGAATGCAATTCTAGGTGGAAAGTAGATAGCTTTTTCTTTTGCCTTTGAAAAGAAGCCTGGCCATGAACCCTGAGCACGGAACAAATTCTTTATATCCTGGGTGACTTAGGTATATGTACCTTTAAAATCTGTTAACAAAGTACTGCAACCAATTAGGGATTAACGACATGCTAGTTAGTTTTGTTAGGAGGGGTTGGGAAATGGGAAAATTCACATTTTTTATATTAGGCATGGCCCGCTGACACAAAGCTTAGTTGTATCATACATTTCTTTTCAAACAGTTCCTGACCTCATGGGTGTAAGGAAGTTGTGATCCAGCTGTAGCAGTATAAAACTGGCAAAGGAAATAAGCAAGGATTTTGAACAGATTTGTGTACTGGCAATAAAATAGTCTTAGCTCATCTGGTTTCCTTATACCGTTCAGAAAGCTTTAAAACCATGCAGATCCAGTGCTGAAAAGTGTGTTGTTGTTATATGTTATACTGAAATACAAAAGTGTTTATCTTTTTAAAAACTTGTTAAAAATCTTGGACTGAGTATAATATTATTTGATATTGAGAACCTTTAATATTAGCTGGAATCAGACATTGTTCACACAGGCCTTGTTTGTTTCCTTCTCCAGCAGTATCAGGGCACCTCAATCCTGATCTTCCATAGCCTTGCTGCTTCTTAAAAAAGAAAAACAAAAACAAAGTTGACTAATTGGGGCCAGAGTGCAGTTGGAATATGTGTTTGTAATTATTTTTGGTTTGTTTGCACATATGGATAATTACATATATATACATGTCTGAGGTAGTATATTTATGTCAGAGGTGATATATTCTTATGGTATGAATTTTTTAAAAAATATCCCTGTGACACTCTGTATTTTAGGGGAACACTCTGCACCCCCATGTTCATCCTTATAATATGATTGTGTGGTATCCAATGCAAGGTTTGTCATGTCGGGTGTCTTCGGAAGGCTCATGATGCACTGAACATTGTTGTTATAATAATGTTATAGGTTGTAATTTCATGTATATAGTTATGAGACTGAAAATGTATCCTCATGGCTCAAAACAAGCCCAGGCAAAACTCTCCAGGAACAGAGGGGCAGTTCATACGTCATTAGGGCATGTATGGAACTAACTCAGCCCAGCCTCACAGGAACAAATGACACTGGCCTAGGCAGCAACAAAGGATCTGTTGGACTCTCGAGTGAGTCACCCCCTTCCCTTGGTCAGGTTGGGACTACAGTGAGGTAATGCTCACCTGACTCTGAAGAGGGGTGCGGGCAAAGCCAAGAGGGAAGAAAGAACATGATAAAAGGGAGAGACGTTTGCCATGCTCTTCCTCTCTTCCACCTCCATCTACAGCAGGGGTGGGCAAACTTTTTGGCCCAAGGGCCACATTGGGGTTGCAAAACTGTATGGAGGGCTGGGTAGGGAAGGCTGTGCCTCCCCAAACAGCTTGGCTCCCACCCCTATCTGCCCCCTCCCACTTCCTGCCCCCTGACTGCCCCCCTCAGAATCCCTGACCTATCCAACCCCCCCTTCTTCTTGTCCCCTAACCGCCCCATCCCGGGACCCCCACCCCTAACTGCCCCCCTGGGACCTCACCCCCTATCCAACCCCCCTGCTCGCAGTCCCCTGACTGCCCCTGACCCCTATCCACACCCCTACCCCCTGACAGGCCCTCTGGGACTCCCATGCTTATCCAACCCTCCTGTTCTCCATCCCCTGACTGCCCCCACCCCAGAACCTCTGCCCCATCCAACCACCCCCTGCTCCCTGACTGTCCCCGGGACCCCCCTGCCCCTTATCCAGCCCCCTTACCATGCCTCTCAGAGCAGCATGTCTGGCAGCTGCGCTGCCTGGCTGGAGCTAGACATGCTGCCGCTCTACTCGGCAGGAGCGCACAGCTCTGCTCGGCAGGAATGCACATCTTCACCGCCCAGAGCGCTGCCCGCGGGGCTGCAGGGGAGGAGGGACAGCATGGGAGGGGCTGGGGGCTAGCCTCCTGGTCGGGAGCTCAAGGACCGGTCAGGGTGGTTCCACGGGCCGAACTCTGATGTACAGACACCACCACCAAGCGACTGAAGCGCTGATCAAAGTGGAGAACCTGGCTGAAGGGCAACCAGCCAGCCTGTGGTGAGAAGCATCTAAGTTTGTAATGGCACTGAAAATATTAAGATCAGCTTTGAATGCATGTTGCTTTTATTTCATTCGACCAAATCTGACTTGTTGTGCTCTGACTTATAATCACTTAAAATGTATCTTTTGTAGCTAATAAATTTGTTTATTCTATCTGAAGCAGTGTATTTGGTTGTCAGAGACTCCCCTGGGGATGACAAGCCTGGTACATACAATTTCTTTGTTAAATTGACGAACTTATATAAGCTTGCAGCATCCAGCGGGCATAACGACACTGCACGACGGAGGTTCCTAGGGTTGTGTCTGGGACCAAAGATATTGACTAGTGTCATTCGGTTGCACAATCTAAGCCGCTTACATGCTAGAGGCTGTGTGTGAAACAGACCAGGAGTGGGGGTTCTCACAGCAGAGCAGGGTAAGGCTGACTCCCAGAGTCAAGGATTGGAGTGACCTAGCAGATCCCCGGTCCAGATAACACCAGGGGACTGTCAGTCCCCTATTTTTAAAATTTCTGTTAGGATATGAAATAAGTTTAAAATATAGAGAAAACAAAGACTTCACCTTTCAACATCACTTTTAGTTTAATCTTTTGTGGTTAATATTTTAAAGTCAGAACTAGTATATATATTATATTATACTTATATTGTATATGCACACTAATGTAATATATTTTCCATTTGGGGATTAATTCTCTTTGAACCATATAAACACCACCTGTGCTAGTTTTAATTCCTGTGTAGTTTTGATCAATTATCTCAGCAGCTAAAAGAAAGTGAATCAAAATGAGAAGTGCTTTTGAAAAATAAATACATTCTACCTGGAGTTCAAGTTTCTATTTTAATAAAACATTATTATTTGTACTCGTGTTCTCATGAAACAAAATTAGGTATTGGAGAACAAGGTAAAAGCAGTTTTGTTATTATTTGTGAGTATCTGTTTGTGTGTGGTAAGTATCATATGTTGGTATTCAAAAGGCAAGACTGTTACAGGTGTGTGTGTGTGTGTGTGTGTGTGTGTGTGTCTGGTGGGGGTTTTTTAGCTATGAAAAAAACTAGGTCAAGAGATTGTCAGTCTTATTAATAACTTACTAATAACTGTATTCAACAGAAATTATTCTCTGTGATTGCAAAGCCTTCTGACTCAAGAAATATAGTTTTCAACCATAGTTTGGAGGGTGAGGGGGAATCACTGCTCTGAAACACTGGCAATGGCTTTTCTATTTCTGTAACATTCTGAAATGTCACCTTCCTCTGATGTAATCTTGATAACCTCCGTAAAAACTCATGTATGTACGCTTTCCCACTATGCTTGAAGTTGTGATAGGAACAGTGAGGGTAATTAACCACTGGAACAATTTACCAAGGGTTGTGGTGGATTCTCCATCACTGGTAATTATTAAATCAAGATTGGATGTTTTTCTAAAAGACATACTCCAACAGCAATCAATTCATGGAAGTTCTATGGCCTGTGTTATGACTGGTCAGATTAGATGATTACAGTGGTCTTTTCTGGCTTTATAATCTATGAATCTATAATTTTGGAGGCAGCACGGCATAGCTGACAGAACACTGGACTGGGGCAAAAGAGACCTGTGTTCTATTCCTGGTGACTTTGGGCAAATCATTTCCCTGCTTTTTCTCTGATTTCCCCATCTGAAATGGGGATAATGATTCTGATTTCTTTTATAAAGCACTTTGAGATCTACTGATCGAAAAGTGCTATATAAGAACGAAGTGGTGGTATTATGCACAGTGGAATCCATTTTAATTGGAAAGGCTTTTTGAGCCAGTATGTTTTTTAAGTCAATCTTATGATTTTTGGATACTCTGGGTTGGCAAGGCAATATTTCTGTACCTCTCTGGTCCCGGCTCATTCATCCCACTACATCTTCCAGGATGCCTCGTAGACTGTCCTTGTGGAGTATATATATACACAGCAAAAACCCTTTTCTTTGCTGTGTATACATATCCTTAGTGATAGGAACCTAGCCCATAGAGGAGAATGGGACCACGATATACGTGAACTACAACTCCCAAGAGCGACTGCAGCAGCATTTCAGAATTAAAACACTTTGGTTTATGTGTATGTTTTCCTATTCCAACTCAGAGCATCAGTAGAGAGGCTGCATTATACCCCTGTTGACCTGCCCATGGGTTGGGTTATATGTGAATTCCATCTGTTACAGTAGCATTGGGTGAGCTATTCATAACAATTTTATGCATTTTGTTCCCTTTTCATTTGCAAATTGTTTGTAAGCAGACTAGTTGTTGTTGTTTTTTTTAATGAATTTGTTCCATAATAATTAGTAGCAAGTGTTCTAGGCAAACAGACTTCAGTTTTTGGATTCCTTGAAACTTGATGGTTTTACTGCTGTGTGAGTAGTTACCATAGTCATATGTATTAATCTGTTTCATGGCCACCTGAATGTAATTCTAATAAAGAGAGAGACAGAGAGAGCTTGATATGTGATTCTCTCAGATAGAGTGACAGGAGCAATTGATGAAGTTAGAAAGAGCTAGGCTATCAGGATTAAGTTATTTTTCCTTTCCAGGCAATGCAAATCAGGCCTTGGAAGTAGATCTCTGCTAGAAAAGTTAGCTATTATAGTACTGTGTGGTGGGGTAAGATTTAAAATTAATTTTTGTTGGAAAGACAGATAAGCAGATCCTTAGGACTGTAATTTTCTGACTTCTTGACTGTCTGGAAAGTTTCCAGCATATAAAAGGCATTACTGTAAACAAATAATTTTTCCATTGAGCTCTCACCCCTGGTTCCTAAATGCACAAAGCCATTTTCCTGATGGCACCAGTGACATTTGCCACTTAAGAATTACAAAAAAGGTATGTTGAATTTTTCTGGTATACTGGTGTCTCCTGATTTGGGGGTGGAAGGTACGTAGGGATCAGGGCAAAATTAAAGGGGCAGTGGTTCAAATTAAAATAGTGATATCTGTCACTTACAGAAAGACCTAGAAGTAGTTTGCTACATCTGCTCTGAGTTCCTCTGCCAATATTTGTACTGACTATAAACGAAATGCTGTCAAATACACAAAGTAAACTGAAAGAACAGAGAAATATTTTTCTTGGATGTTTCAATTATGGTAAACTTTGTTACTGTAAGAACAATAGATTAAAAATTTCAAAGCTCTGGTCATTATTAAATTGATAGTGTTCCTTTAAGGTTGTATGTTAGAAATAAGGTTCAAATTTTTAGCAGTAAGGATAAGGAACAATTTACCATGGACTGTGTTGGATTCTGAATCACTGGAAATTTGTAAATCAAGACTTGAGGTTTTTCTAAAAGTACTCTAGTTCAACAGCTATTGGACTTGAAACAGGAATTAACTAAAGGAAGTCCTGTGGTCTGTGTTAGGCTCCAGGAGATCAGACTAGATGATCAAAATTGCCCCTTCTGGTCTTAAAATCTATGAATTAATCTATATTTTTGTAGATAACACTGTTTGAGGTTTTTCAAATGGAAGTTCACATTTGAATTTTCAGGCTTCCTGTTTTTAATTTTTTCTTTCCTTGACTACTGGCTTTTCTAATTGTACTTGCCCAGTTATGCATGGTAACACCCTCAATTTACTTTCATATGGATCTTCCGCTGCTGTGTGGGAGGTGGATGGAGGATCCTTCCCTTCTGCTGTGAAAAAAGTTGCCTATGATACAAATCTGATTTGTAAAATGTTGGTTTTAGGTCACATTTTAAAATATGTGATTAATTTGTCACTTTCAGATTTGTTTTTGTAAGGTGTGGGATTGCAGGTCAAATACTTTCATAAGTAAGATGTACAAAAAGCCCTAAACAGAATGTAATAGTCCATATGACTAATGTAATTGGATCTTTTTTACTAGCATAAATTTTGTAGATATGAAGCAAAACTTCTAAGTAGACCAGTTGATACCCAAATAAGACTGAATTTATAACATTGTGAGGAAATCACTATGCAATGTAAGCGCTAAAGTACTGTCAACACAAAGAAAGCTTAGGCCAAACAATTATGCGTGTGTGTGCACACATGCGAACACACACACACACTTTTAAAATCATTAGTCTCCTAAATGAAAAAGTAATCTTCAAATAATCTGCGTTCATATATAAAATGAACAAACTTTTTCTCTTGCCCAGAAGTTATACAACTAAAAATGAAGACACACTTGAATAAATAATAATATTGCAATAATCTGTCATGCTGTGACAGTTTGAAATAGTTTCCCCACACTTTCAACTGTAGACAGATTTAAAACCATGGGGAACTCTGGAGTTTTCTAATTATACTAATAATTGAAATTTCTCTTTCCTATTGCATTCCATTCTTACCTCACAAAAATATATATTTGTATCTATATGGGTAATTCTTTTCTACACTTATTGGCTTTTTCTGTTAACATAGAGTAACAACCAAGCGATGCTACTTTTTTCTTTAAATGTGGTCTGTTTTGTCTGATTCTGGGTGGCTAGTCTATACTGCATTGAGTTACATCCCATGCAGCCCTGATGACTTCAGTAGGGTTGTGAGATGTGCAATAGTGAAATTTATCTCATTGCATCTTCACACACCCATATAACGCAAAATTTACTATTTGAACAGATTGAAAAATGTGGAAGAGGAAAAGATAACGCTGCAGGACAGATGAAGGCAGAAATTTCTTCACTTGCTGCTGCTTTTATGAAACTTTTTTATATGTATTTCTTCACATTTAAATACACTTGCTTTTATGTTCCTTACATATGTATGTGCAGAGACACTTTCTTAGAATATTATTTATAATTAAGCATTTTGTGCATTTCTGTATTGGAAGAGGTCACCATTTAACCCTAAAACAAATTTTGAAGAACTTTTAAACCCAAGTCTTAAGAGTTAGGTTTTAGGTAACTTTTAGGTACAGGTATTTATTACTACATACCTATGTGGTGGCCATGCCAACCTTTTAAGTTTATACAGAAGCAGAAAAGTGTGACACCATCTTTCAAGGAAGATGTAAGTCTCCGATGGTATCCAGGAAGTTGCTATATTTCATATTTTATTTTGTAGTGCTATTGATTATACAAAATATTTAATATATATGTTTCATCAGCAATCTGAACTAAAAAATCACTGAGAACCCCAAATGTTGGCTCTTTATTTGGGTAAAACGCACAAGTTGTGGTATCTGAGCATCTTCACTTATGATATAGCTATCTCCAAAACAATGTATCTTTCTTTATGAAAATATATTCTATAGACTAAACAGGTTGACAAAACATACTTAACTGTGGAATCCTGAATTTAAAGTGGCAATTGAAACCGTTTCTTAAAACTGTGGTGGTCTATCCCATTTGTAAAACAGATGTTGGCTAGTTAATTGCCTTTCAAATACAAATGCAAAGTTAACCCATTGAGTCTAAAGTTTCAGTGTAGAGGAGAATGCATGCTTGATGGAGCAATCAAGTGTGAATGTCAAATGCCAGTGGCCTTGGGCTTGTCAACAGTCTGCCCTGTTCCAACACCAGACTCTGTCTTACCACCTTTTCTGCTTCCCTGCTGCTGTGACACAGATGTGTTAAAGGCTTTTATAATACTATTTATATAATATGCCTAATAGTAATTAAATCTGTCCCTGGCATGAATCTCATTGCTGTTTTTACAAGCTTTTCATTAAAGTTGTATGATTGTTGCTTTGGACTGCAGTGTTGTAAAATGTGGATAAGATTTATCAAATGAAAACCAGACACATGTCATGTCATAGAAAAGCAATGTCAGCTAATTACTACTGTTCTGAGCTCTATATAGTGGTGAACAGTATAAATGGAGAAAAATCACAGGTGGTATTTTAATTTATACATTATTAAACTTATGTTTAAAAAGTATAAATATAAGAGTTGTGAATTAATGTGTACATTAATACAGGAACTCTTCAATTTCAGTACTGATCTGATACTTTGAGAACAAAAGTTCAAGGTCAGCGAGAGGGATTCTGTGTCCATTGGCGCCATCATGCCTTTTATAACTTGACAGATCACTAATATTAAATGTTTATAATAGAAGCTGTAAGTGGCTTATGTCCTCCAAAGTGAAGTGTGAAATATTCAGATTCCATTTGATGATTTATACTGTTCTCAGCATTAATGGTTGGTTTGGCTGCTTGCCCCTCACATGTTTGCCAGCTTCCAGTTTCTTTGAGAAATACAATCAGTTACTCAGATTTAGTTGCTATTGGCCACTGAACTTCACAAGTATTAAACTGGAATTTTTGGTGGTGGTTCAGCCAGTATTGCAACCAAACTGAGATTTGAAACCCGGGGATAACAGCTAGTCTTGGTTTCTTATATGCATTTGTGTCTTCTCTGAACTAAGGTGCTTCAACTAACCATTTTTTAAACCAGGGTTTATTTTAGCATATATAGATGAACGTTCTCCGTACGGAGTTGGTTCTCTTCTTCTTAGAATAACTGAGTATGGAATAAGTGAATTATTATTGAATACCTCTGATAAAGTAGATCTCCCAGGTATGAATTGATTTGTTTTTTACATCTAATCACTGTATTGGGGTTGGAGGTGGAAATTACCAGTGACCTGCTGACGTCACTAGAGGACTACACTTACAAGCTAGAGGTGGGGCCTCCAGTGAAGTCTAGAGACAAAGACCTGGGAGGAATCCCAGCACCTGCCCTTTCTCAGAAGCTAAGAGTTGCAGGAACTGAAAATCTCACTAAAGGCTCATTCATGAACCCTGTTCAGGAGTAAATTTCTTCATATTCACCTATGACTTCACCTAGATGGCTGATCAACACGAAGCCTCTCCTCTGTGTTGCTGGTAGCCTTCTTTCTCTACCCCGCCCCTATCACCATCTTACTGAAGGTGGAAAGGAAGATGTGACATGCCACAGGGCACTATCAGTTAGAGCTGGGAAAACAATGGATTTTTTTTTTTAATTTACTGACAATTCCAAAAACAAAACAAACAAAAATTAACTTTGAATCGAACCAAAAACATTTTTCAAAAATTTTATGTGAGTGGAAAATGAAAAAAACCTTGAATTGAAACAAAACCTCTTTGTCACTTATAGTGACAATTCATAGTAATTCATGAATATAATAGCCACTGTGCCAGAGAGAGAAAGAGAATGACCCTTAGCCCAATAGCTAGGGTACTTCCCTGTGGTGTGCAATACCTGTGTTCAAATCTCTCTCCCACATCAGGCAGAAGAAGGAATTGCACCCAGGTCTCTTTTACATCCTAGGTGAGTGCACTAATCACTAGGCTAAAGCTAAAGGAGCTGTGGCGTCTTTGGCCATTTTGTGGTATAGCCTTCCTTTCAGTTACTTTTGTCAAAATGCCTGAAAATCAAAATTTTCAGGTTGAAATGGTTTGCTTCAGCATTACCAAAACAGTTTGACTTTCTTGGTTCAGTCAAAACTGTTAGGTGAACTTGACATGAATTTATGAATAACTTCTGTTGACCTGAAATGCATTTTTTTTGCCAAATAAATTTCTTTGAAAAATTATGCCCAGCTCTACTGACAATACTGGTACATTACTAGATTGTTGTTTCAGAGTAACAGCCGTGTTAGTCTGTATCCGCAAAAAGAAGAACAGGAGAACTTGTGGCACCTTAGAGACTAACAAATTTATTAGAGCATAAGCTTTCGTGGACTACAGCCCACTTCTTCGGATGCATATAGAATGGAACATATAATGAGGAGATATATATACACACATACAGAGAGCATAAACAGGTGGGAGTTGTCTTACCAACTCTGAGAGGCCAATTAATTAAGAGAAAAAAAACTTTTGAAGTGATAATCAAGCTAGCCCAGTACAGACAGTTTGATAATAAGTGTGAGAATACTTACAAGGGGAGATAGAGTCAATGTTTGTAATGGCTCAGCCATTCCCAGTCCTTATTCAAACCGGAGTTGATTGTGTCTAGTTTGCATATCAATTCTAGCTCAGCAGTCTCTCTTTGGAGTCTGTTTTTGAAGTTTTTCTGTTGTAATATAGCCACCCGCAGGTCTGTCACTGAATGACCAGACAGGTTAAACCACTAACCCAGGAACCTATACTTGTAACAAACCCCGATGCCAACTCTGTCCACATATCTATTCAAGTGACATCATCATAGGACCTAATCACATCAGCCATACCATCAGGGGCTCGTTCACCTGCACATCTACCAATGTGATATATGCCATCATGTGCCAGCAATGCCCCTCTGCCATGTACATTGGCCAAACCGGACAGTCTCTACGCAAAAGAATTAATGGACACAAATCTGACATCAGGAATCAAAATACTCAAAAACCAGTGGGAGAACACTTTAACCTGTCTGGTCATTCAGTGACAGACCTGCGGGTGGCTATATTACAACAGAAAAACTTCAAAAACAGACTCCAAAGAGAGACTGCTGAGCTAGAATTGATATGCAAACTAGACACAATCAACTCCGGTTTGAATAAGGACTGGGAATGGCTGAGCCATTACAAACATTGACTCTATCTCCCCTTGTAAGTATTCTCACACTTATTATCAAACTGTCTGTACTGGGCTAGCTTGATTATCACTTCAAAAGTTTTTTTTCTCTTAATTAATTGGCCTCTCAGAGTTGGTAAGACAACTCCCACCTGTTTATGCTCTCTGTATGTGTGTATATATATCTCCTCAATATATGTTCCATTCTATATGCATCCGAAGAAGTGGGCTGTAGTCCACGAAAGCTTATGCTCTAATAAATTTGTTAGTCTCTAAGGTGCCACAAGTTCTCCTGTTCTTTTTTTTGTAGATTGTTGTTATAACTTTTACAGAGGGGATACTTTATACAGCACATTTAACTCCTTGATATTCAATCTCTCATGATTATTTACATTTAAAAAGACATATTTTCCAGTATATAATCTTACTTTTTATTTGCTCTTTGTAATTCTTATCCCTCCGCATCAAAGTAAAGGTTCTTGACTTGTGCACAATCCTGGCCACTTTGCTCTGAGATGTGGATATCCTTATTATTTAATGTAGCAGACAACTCTGTCCTCTTTAGCATTTGACATTTTTATCATAGATACCCAGTGTCAGCTTGTTAGTGTAAAGTTTAAAGTTAAAATAAATAAAAACTGCTAATGCATAAACACAGTCTGGCAAGAACACACACAAACTACGAAATCTAATGTAGACTCAAGTGCCAGTTTTTGGTACTGGTGCTCATGTAACATAGCACCATACTGCATGAGCAATCCTTCTGAAATATTGTTATTCAGTGTGAACGAAGGTATTAGAATCTGGACCCAAGTGAACATGCGTCAAACTGAAGGATTTTGTATGTGTGAAGCATCTGCCCCAGCAAGTAAATAAACTGCAAACCTGTACATTGGAAAGTAGTTGGACTACTCTGTCTCTCAAACTGGAGGAGAACCTGCCTTTTCAGACACTGGTAATACCCTTGGCCTTCTCTTTCTGACTTCCAGTCTCTGTCCTTGCAGTTGCAACTTTCTGTATCTCCCATAAATTCTTCATCACTTATAGCTTGAGATCAAATGTAAGAAACTCCCTTCGAAAAAGTATACTTTTTGTCACAGTAAATGGAAAAATAAGCATTTTGAATATCATCTGAACTTTTAATTGTAGAATCAATATTACAATACTATGTTTGAGATGGAGGACTATATTCACTATAGCTAACACTGCTGTCCCCGGAAATCTTTTAAATTGAATTATGTTTATCAAAGTAAGAAAATGATAGTATATGTTCAAACACTCGGTATTTTACTAATTGTTTTCTCCCTTACACGCCCATAGGCAAGGATAATAAAACTTTTACATTATATTTGGATATCTTCCGTCTACTGTTTCTTTTTCCTTGGTAAATAAAATGTTTAGTGTGTGTTCCTGTGTAGTTTGTGAATGGCTTCTAGATCTCCTCCTTTACTACATAAATGGTTATATGTTAAATATGATTGTTTTACATACAATATAAGCAGAGCTATTAGGCATTGCAACAGCTTATCAAATTACCAAAGTGGTAATGGTTAAGTAGAAGTTAAATAAGACAGAGATAAAATGATAATGGATTGGAGTGTCCTGTGTGATGCAGATGTCTGACTAGATAATCTGTGAAATTAGTCTTGCCAGCAATAATTCAGACTGCTTTCCTTCATCACACAACACTGAGTTCCTGCTGGCCCATTGGTTTTATTGTTTGATAGAGCTATCACAGAAGCTGATACAAACAAATTCAGCCGGATGCCAGGCCCCTCCTGTAGCAATGTGTAAATTCAGTGGAATTAAAAAAATCAAAAAGCAAAAACCAATTGTTGGTAACATATAGCATAGTACAGCAAGTGAAGCAACTCTTTTCCCTTCCGCACATTGTTTTCTTCATTTTCTTTCATCTAAGAAGTTCTTTGTAAGTAAACAATCACCTGCCTTTCTAAGATGTACATATACACATACATAGAAATAGATACAGAACAAGGAGTAATGGTCTCAAGTTGCAGTGGTGGAGGTTTAGGTTGGATATTAGGAAAAACTTTTTCACTAGGAGGGTGGTGAAGCACTGGAATGAGTTACCTAGGGAGGTGGTGGAATCTCCTTCCTTAGAGGTTTTTAAGGTCAGGCTTGACAAAGCCACGGCTGGGGTGATTTAGTTGGGGATTGGTCCTGCTTTGAGTAGGGGGTTGGACTAGATGATCTCCTGACGTCCCTTCCAACCCTGATATTCTATGATACAGTTCACATCTATATGTGGTTGGATATGTAGAAAATGATTGCTACTGAAAAACTAGATTCATGCCAGCAGCAGTTAGTTTTGCAGTGGAAGTGTATTAAAAGAAAAATATTCTGCACTTTTTTTTTGTTAAAATGTAACCTTACAATGGGTCCACTGTGCATTTCTGCTTGAGTAAGGACTTGTACAATATTTTGCCCAATGTGCTTTTGTAAATAATTGTATGATCACTGTAAGTACTGTTTTTTTGACACACAGCACAGCAGTGCATGTTGATCATACAATGACACCCAGACTACAAAATATATACTTCCTAAATACACTGATTGGTTAATCTGTAATGGATACAAATGCAGAGCTAAATTCTTTATAAGTAAAACACAGTTTGGGGAGACCAAAAGAGAGAGAGTACTGAAAATGTGGGTGGGGACCTTATAAGCAATAACAGCCCTGAACCTAGAGTCTGGCATGAAGTTTTTCCATAGGAAAGTCAGTCCTTCTATAGGAAGTTTAAAACAAACAACCCCTATAGACTAAGTTCAGGCATAGTTGCAGATTTCAGTCAGAATACTTGATCTTTTAACATCTGAGTTATTTACTAAGGTAAGCTATATTTCCTTAGTAAAGAAATGAAGGAAAACAAAATTAATTAGTTCTGTTTATGGCACTTTCATCATGAGTGTGTGTGTATATATGTACACATATAATTGAAGAGAAAGTGGAATGCTATTAAAGTTTCATAATCCCCTTAATTTCCCCAAATTTTAATTTTAGATTCAAACTTTACTTAATAGGGCCATGCCTAATTGGGAGGGGGGGACACATTTTTACAATAAGCATGACAAGTAAGACATATAATAGTAGTAGTGATAATAAATTGTTGTTAGATTGTTACCACACTAATGCCCTGAGTAGCAGTTTCACTCTATTTTTCCTGTTGCAATACCTATCCATTCAGGATAGTCACCAGTATATCTGTTTTCATCAGACTTCGCTTTATATGGTGAATTATAATATTGTAGTAAACCCCTCATTTCACTGCTCATAATTTTCTCAAACACTTATTTTGGGCTAAAAGTTATCATTCCTGGTCTTTATCGAAAGGGTGATTTTTTTTTTTTTTTTTTTTGCCATTCAGAAGTCATGAAATTCAGAAGTTAAGATTCCCACAACAATAGTAAACTCTGCCACACTAAAGATATATATTAAGCATAAATACAACACAGGCAGGTAAAATGCAACATACTGTATTGCTGAGTTAGCATTCATTGTGGGGAACCTAACTTTTGCATTTCCTGACTTTTGTGTGTTTAATTTCTGCATCTTGTCATCGGTTTAATGTAGGGTGTGTGTTTATGAAATAAATTGCCTAGCCACAGATTGGAAGAGAAATTACTGGAATGAGGCAAAATAGCCTCTTAAATTATAAACCCCACCTTCAATGTCTTAAGAATGTCACACCCTTTAAATTCACTGTGCCTTCTTAATTCAAAACTGTGTTTTGGTTTTGCTGATTTGAGACTATAATGCTTTATGGATTTAGAAGAGCAGTGACTCACCTCTCCTGTCTGTAAAAATTTGGAGTATACTTTCAGTAGACTGATTCTCTTTGGCATAATGTCCACTGGCAAATAGTACCTTATTTTCAGTTATTTGAAAGTCTGCAACCTCCTACACCTTATCTGCTTTGTTAAATAACTTCTCTCTCTCCAAGGATAGCAAGGTATCCTGGTTTTCTTCAGTTGCAGAAGGCATTCAAATCTATTTTAGCATAGCGGGTTTGTCAAATTTAACTGAATGTAGCTAGAGCCCTCAAGCTATCTAGTTATAGTTAAACAGTAGACTAATATTTCTTTTCTTTCCTTTCCTTCCATTTTCCTCCAGTGATAGTCAGCACAGCTAGTATCCTATCGTGCTGCTATTAAGTGTCCAGATCAGCATATCTCTTTAATAATCATAATCCCTCGCATACACCCAGTGATGTTTGAAAGTTTAGCGAGGTGCTTTTGGAATTGTTAGGATAAGGAATTATTTCAGCCATTCATAAATCCTTCAGAATTAGCCTGGGCATGTCTTTTTTTTGTGACCTTAGAGCTGCATTATCTTCACAAACACCAGCACTTTGATTTCATGCCATACCAGAGAGTGAAAAGAGGGCGGAAAATGTCAAACGAGGAAAACACCACATTTGTATTTGAAATGAATGTCCTGAGACTTCTCAATGACAAGCGGTATAGAGGCTATTGGTATTTTCGAAGAAAGGGGTTATATAGCTAGATGACAGTGGCTATGCAGATCATACACTGGGCTCTTCGGGGTGAAATCTAATATCCTTTCTTTAAATAAGAACTAAATGTCTTGTGGTTCCAAGTCATTAAAAGAAAATGTGTCGCTTGGACAATTACAAATATATATATTTTAAGGTTAATTTAGTTATCATAATTTAACGTAGGGATCTGTTTCTCCTATACAAGTTGATGACATCATCAACAGCTAATACGGAAAGAGGAGTTGCAGTGTGTACACTGTTGAGACTCAGCAGCACCTGTCAGCTGTAACAGGGGAAATATAAGGCCCAGAGCTCTAATTTCAGTAGGCAAGTACAGAAGGAAGTTATTTGTAAAGCTGGTCCAGAACTTTTGAAATATTAATGGCTTTATTCGCAGATATTTTTTTGAAAAATTTGAGCGAAAATTGTTGCCATTTTTTTACCGGTTCTACTGATTTGATGCCTGCTATCTGTGCTAAAAGTATTCACCAGACAGAACCTTTATGACTCTGGCTGAAGAGACAGGTGAAGACACCTGTACATGAACTTCTTGCAGCTGCACAGCCAAGGCTGGAACAGGTTCAGTAGCTACATTTACAGGACACAAGCTGCGCCCTTCTGGCCAACCATGGGTGGGCTTGCTGGGTGCTTGAACCAACCAGTTTCTGCTGTCCTTCTCCAGTCAACCTGAGGGTCTGGAAAAAAGACATGTTTCCTTGTAGCAGATCGCTACAAAGTGGCTCCAGTTTTAAGATGGATGAGTTTTACGTTTTAGTGCATTATTTTAGTGAGATTTTCATTTAAAATTTGTTAATTTTGGTTAACAAAATTAATATTTGTATTGAATTGTAAAAGTGTGTTTCTGTTAACCTGTTTATTGCTGATGTTTATCTTCTGTTATCGCACCAAACAGCAGAACTACAATACCACAGAACCACTATAGTTATAGTAAAATACCTACATAACTATAATGGAATATAAGCCTAAATAATAACACTTATGTCATGCCTCATATTCATTTCTTATTATTTATAACCACATATAAAAAGGCATCCATCTGCTATTCTTCGCACCTTTGACGTTGTTTGAAATAACACAACAGAAACAAAACCAGCAACTTCTCAGAAAAACTCAAACTAAACTTAATCTCCAATATAACTGAATAAGTGGGACTTTCTCCACCAGTGTCTGACAACATCAACAATCTCCTCTCTCAAGACCCAGTTTCTTTGGCTGAGTTTATTAGCCAGAAGTGGGAGAATCTCAGTAAACAATTCATATCCGAGAAACGTCTCTCCTTTTTTCTGTTAGCAAATTTTCCGAGATGATTGTTTTTCTCAGATTTATTCATGATACACAGTTACTTCATATATAATTTCCATAGATAGCTTGAAGTTTGTGAGATCTCAGTATTTGAAATTCAAACTGTTCTGATTGGGCACACAAGACTGTATTCTAACTGGATGATTGTAAGTCTTAGAGTCAGGTTTCTAGAGTTAATACTGATCATTACAAATTCAGAATTCTCCTTCCGAAAATATTCTGAAACACTTGCTTAAAAGTAATTATTTTGGCACATGTTTTTGCTTATAAACTTGCTCATACATTTGCAGAAAACCAAAAATATTTTAAAAATGTGAATTCATTAATTTTATTATTGCATAGTATAAGCCCAACTCTAATCACAGTAGCTGACATTAGAAATAAGGATGCAGTGGTGGGTATGGCTGGAGATGGAACATTGGAAAGGAAGCACTGGGGCTCTGAAGTGGCATTGAGCATTCTCTCTCCCAGGTGTTTCGCTGGCTGGTTCTTTCTCATATGCCCAAGGTCTACCTGATGGCCATATACAGGGAGTTTTTCCCCAGGTCAGATTGGCAGTGACCTTGGGGCGTTTTTGCTTTTATGTGCGGTGTGTGGGTTTGCCAGCGTTATCCAGGATTTTCTGGTATATCTTAATTAATCATTTCCCTGCCTTTGCTGGGGCCTTGAGCATTGGTGTGCCTTGGTCCTGCCTGTTCTCTGCCCATTGCACTTAATAGTCTAGCGTCTTTGGGCTGTAATGCTTTGGTCTAATTTTGGTTGTTGGGTTTAGTGTGCAGATATTGCGTGGTGTTGGTGGCCTGTGATGTGCAAGAGATCAGACTAGATCAGGGTTGGGAAAAACTACGGCCCGTGGGCCACATCCAGCCCTCGAACTCTCACTGGGGAGCGAGGTCTGGGGCTTGCCCTGCTCCCATTCTCCAGCCAGGGAGCGGGGTTGGAGGCCGCTCCGCACTCAAGTGCCAAGGCTCCCGGAAGCAGCAGCATGTCCCCCCTCTGGCTCATACATTTAGGGGCAGCCATGGGGCTCCGCATGCAGCCCCTGCCCGAAGCGCAACCCCCGCAGCTCCAATTGACCAGGAACTGTGGCTAATGGGAGCTGCAGGGGTGGTGCCTGCAGATAGGACAGTGCACAGAACCGCCTGGACGCACCTCTGCATAGGAGCCGGAGGGGGGATATGTCGCTGCTTCCAGGAGCTGCTTGAGGTAAGTGCTGCCCAAAGCCTGCACCCCTGAATCTCTCCTGTGCCTCAACCTCCTGCCACACCCCAACCCTGTTCCCCAGCATGGAGCCCTCTCCTGCATCCTGAATTCCTAATTTCTAGCCCCACCCCAAAGCTCGCACCTCCAGCCAGAGCTCTCACCCTCTGCCCCAGCCCTGATCCGCCTCCTTCCCTCCGAACCCCTTGGTCCCAGCCTCAAGCACTCTCCTACACCCCAAATCACTCAGCTCCACCCCAGAGCCCGCACCTCCAGCTGGAGCCCTCCCCCCCACACCCTAACCCTCTCCCACACCCTGAACTCCTCGTTTCTGGCCCCAGCCCAGAGCCCGTACCCCCAGCCAGAGCCCTGACCCCCTCCTGCATCCCAACCTCAATTTCGTGAGAATTCATGGCCCACCATACAATTTCCATACCGAGATGTGGCCCTCAGGCCAAAAAGTTTGCCCACCCCTGAACTAGGTGATCTGGTGGTCCCTTCTGGCCTTAAACTGTATGATTTAGGAATCTAATGTTAAGCAAGAGAGCTTGAAAATTAGGGTCCCTAAATTTTACTGTTACTTATTAAGATGAATAGGGCAGTTAACGGGGGGTGCTGAGTACAGTGCTTGTGAGGGGTCCAGCACCTTCAGTTCCCACTGAAATTAACAGGAATGAAAGTTGCTGAGCACTTGGCAGGATTTTGGCTTTAGAGCTAATATTTCAGGCTATAGCTATTTGTCTGAAAACTGGGAAAGACAGTGCTACACTGATTCACATGCGTAAGGCTATCATTATACCCAGAAGAGCTAGAAACATTCTGCATCCTTATTTTAAATGAAAGCAGAAAATATTGGCTATACCAACAGTCTACGAAATATCTTACAACTTCTGTGGTGTGTGTTTCTAGTGGCCTTTGAGTCCACCAACTGTAATTCTGGTTTTTGTAATCATGGCACGTGTCCATCACTCACCGACTCATTGCTTAGGCAATTGAAAGATTTTAACCAGATTCAGTCACTGTTGAGTTGCTCTGAGTTTGCCCTGTGACCTAGAGGTGAAAGGTTCTGTACCCATTAACAATCTTCTGAACCAACCAATTTCAGTCTCCCAATTTATATTCATAGCAGTGATTCATTTCTTATGTGCTGCATCACATGACATCACTAGGAAAGTAACTCATTGCCTTGTACAAAGAACACCCTGGTTCAAAGGTAGGAGGGAGGATGAACAGAGATATACATTCAGAAATACTAATTGCTCCCTTGAATGGGAATGCTGACTGCTAGAGAAAATTTAGACCAGCTTTTCATAAGAGCTTTTGACACACACAACTTCATACTGAATAGATGAAAGCGATAGAGTGCACACAAGAAGCATCTTTTAAATTAAGTACTTCACTTTTATGCCAAGTGAGTTAATGGAAAATGTTATGGGTAGACAGAGTCAAACAAAGTTACTAACTTTTATACGCATTGTGTGTGTATGCAGTGTAATACATAGCATGTGTATTGTTTGTTTGGTCACTTTGTGCATATGCTTTATGATAGTATTCAATTACCTGACCACATACAACTTCTCAAATACTACACACACAAAAATACATTAGAAGTACACTATTAATATTACAACTCAAGCACTTAAAAGTTAGGGAGTGCCATAATGAGGATCCCAGAGGGGGAGCAACCTTCAATCAATCTCAGGGCTTGACTTCACTACCGGGGTAAGTCGACCTAAGTTACTCTACTCCAGCTAGGTGAATAATGTAGCGGGAGTCGACGTAGCTTAGATCGACTTACCGCGGTGTCTTCATTGTGCTGCATCGACGGGAGATGCTCTCCTGTCCACTTACCTTAATCTTCTCAGGGAGCTGGAGTACCGGGATCAACTGGAGAGCACTCTGATGTCGATTTAGCGAGTCTTCACTAGACCCACTAAATCGGGTGGGCAAACTACGGCCCACGGGCTGGATCTAGCCCCTCAGGGCTTTGGATCCAGCCCACGGAATTGCCCCCCGTGGTGCCGTGGGCCCCACACCGGTCTCAGTTGCAGCCGGCACTACGTACCCGCGGCCCCCGGGTGGGAGGGCAGAGGATTCCGTGCGTTGCCCTTGCCTCCATGCACTGCCCCCTGCAGCTCCCATTGGCCAGGAGCAGGGAACCACGGCCAATGGGCGCTTTGGGGAAAGTACCTGGAGGCGCGGCAAGGGCAGCGCACATGGAGCCCTCTGCCCCCCATCCCCCAGGGGCCGCAGGGCTTCCTGGAGCGGCGTGGGGCTGAGGACAGGGCAGGCATGCAGGGAGCCTGCCCTGGCCCCGGTGTGCGCCGCTGCCACCCTGGAGCCGCTTTAGGTAAGTGGCGCTGGGCCGGAGCCCGAACCCCTCCTGCACCCCAACCTCCTTCCCTGAGCCCCCTGATACACCCCACACCCCTCCTCTGCCCCAATCTCTTGACCTGAGCCCTTTCCTGCACACTGCACCCCCTCCCACACACTGCACTCCCTCCCGCACCCAGCACCCTGCTCTGCATACAATTTCTCCACCCAGATGTGGCCCCTTGGCCCAAAAAGTTTGCCCACCCCTGCGCTAAATCAACCCCTGCAGCATTGATTGCAGTAGCATCAATCTCCCCATAGTGAAGACCAGCCCTCAGTTCTTCCCAAACCCCCAGCCCATCCCCCACACCAGCTCCTTGATCCCACTCTCTTTGCCCAGCCCGTCCCAATTCTGCCCCCCCACCTTGCCTACTCATTAGATCTATCTCACCACCTCCTTCCCTTCACCCAGTCCCAGGGGTTTCCAGTCCCCTTGCCCAGCCAGTCCAAGTTTCTCTCTCCTCCCCTCCCCTGCCAGTAGTCCCAGTCTCCTCCCCTGTTCCCCTCTTCTACCCAGGTTGGGGGAGCATGGGGGGCATAAGTTTCTTGAAAGGTTTCCAGAATTTTTAACATGGGCAAAACAACTTATATTTCCCTAGTCTTGATCTCCGCAATGGCTGAACCATTTTGGCTGAAATTTTCTAGAAAAGTTCAGACTGAGGCATACATCTGGCATGGAAATTTTAGCCCAAATAGATGAAGTTTGGAAAAGGCATAAGTAACTGAAAACAGGGTCTTATAGTGGGAAGTGTTGAGTATCCTTAACGATAGATGGTGCTACCAGCTTTGCCTCTAATAAGGAATTTTAAAAAACTTGTGATGATGATCTGCTCACAGTTGAAGAAAGATGATAAACATAACCTCAGAATAGTGTCTCTTCTTCTTAGTATCAAATTCTGAATGAGGTCCATAGGATTAAAGCTTCCACAATAGTAACAATTAGAAGAAATGTACAAGATTGTAATTTCATTGACATCAATGGGAATTCAGTGCCAAACTGCTCTTTTTGCCTTTTGTATGTTACACTATGAGTACATTGTGTCTGGTGGTAATGAAGGTCAAACTAGAATGTAAAGTAGAACTGCCTCTCTCGAGGTTAATCCATGTAACACCACCTTCAAACAAGTAATTTTTATGTATGTCTTGCTTTATAAAGGTAGCTGTTAATTCCACATTAGTCAGGATGGTTAGTAATCAATCTGACTCTGTCTCCTCCATCAGTTCTGATAGTAGTTTAATGGATAGTCCCACATTTCCTCTCCAAACAGAATTCTTGTTATTTCATAATAATCAAGGGGTAGCATTTGTGGCAATATTAGATGGAAAGGCAGTTGCGTTCCTCATGAGACTACAGGCCTTAAGGAACTGTGATTCCTGGGGTGAAATTCTGGCCCTTCCGAAGTCAATGGCATAACTCCCATTGACTTCATTGGGGCTAAGATTTCACACCACTGCCTTCTCCGGTTCCCAAAGCATCTGTTAATGTAATTTCCAAATGGGGCCAATGTTTTATTAGGCATACTTATAACTTGAAAGTGTATTTTGTTTGGTAAGGATTAGGACCCTCAACTTTGACTAGCAGGACTAGTATACTGCAACTGATTTGATGGTTTGCCTAAACCATTGACCACCTCCTCTCCCCTGATTTTCCACCCACCATCCTCCAAAAGAGTATCTGTATATATTTTGTTGTCTAACATCTGTTCTCTTTTTGTTTCACCTAATGGTTTTGATATTAAATGTATCTATTTTCAATTCATATCTAAAAATGTGAAACCTATATCCATCAAGCTAAATATCCTTCACTTTTGCTGTGTTTCTAGGCATTGCAAGGAATCTTCTGGAATTCCTGGTGAAGAGAGCTGCCTAAAATAGTGATATGAAAAGTCCCTCATTCCATTTAGAAACTTGAGCCTAAGGGAAGTAACTCTATGAAGTTCAGAGTGGCATAGCTGAGGCTCGGAAATCTTATATCCAGGTAAGAAATATATTTTTCAGACTGTATTTTAATTTTGAGCTGGAAAAATTTTTTTTTAAAGCTGAAAGACACCACCTCAGTTTCATGTTCACAAATCTACATCCACTAGGGAGCAGCCTGCTTGAGATCTCTGTCATGTGTTCTGTTTTTAAAAATGCACTGAACTTTAATTGTAGCATTCATAACTAGTTTCTCATGTAGCCGGAAAAATATAGAAACATTATAGTATGTCACTAACAAAAGGGAAAGAGTGAAGTTTCCATATAGAGAATATCTGTTTACCAGTACAATAATTATTTCTTAGTACCAAATTCATTTTGGCTAATTACTTGTAAAGGCTAAAGGGTGGAAAATAAATAAGAAGTATGAACAGCAATCCTAGAAGTTGTACTTGTTTGGGCTCTTCTGTACTACAGCTACAAACCTCTCAGGGGACTCGACTAAAACACAGTTTTATTGTGTAGCATAGACAGGACTTTCACCATATTTCTGTTCTATGTTTAATGAGAACTTTGTGGTGGATGGGTGGAACATACTTACCTGTAGAAGTTGGCTGAAAAGCTCTTGGAACAGCTGATGTGGAAGACGAAGAAATCTGTGCAGAACATCAAAATTAAAGGGCTGCAAACTTCAAATTTTTAAAATGACTATTGCATGATAAAATAACTTTTCTGATGACATGCCTTTCAAATAGGAAATCATCAATTGTTTTAAAAATTCCTTTTAGAAAAATTGCAAAGATATATTTCTGCTCAGCTGTAGTTTTATTAATATTTATCATTTATATTACAAGTAGTGCCCAGAAGATCCCAACCAGGGCTCATTGTGCAGGGACTAGATAAACACATTCAAAGACATAGGGTGAAATCCTGGCTCCAAGGAAGTCAATGGTAAAATTCCCATTGACTTCAGTACAGCTGGGAATTCACCCAAGATCCCTGCCCTGAAGACTCTGAAAGGGTCTTTTAGACATACCTGAGAGCAACACCTCAAACATACTCCTGCCCTCCTTGCCTCATCCTACTTCTTTCCATTTCTTGCTGCCTGTTGCCCATTCAGATTCAGTTTCAGCCTTGCTGCTGGTTACTGGTAAGCATCGGTTTGGCAAGGTTCAGGGAAGAATGTACACCATGAACAAAACACAAAACAGATTCTTATACACAGTACTGTCAAATACAGAAAGTGAACAAACTGAAAAAATATTTTCCCCTCTAGTATTTCAGTTACAGTTACCTTAGGGGATTACTGGTACCTATGGTAAGGACAAAATTTTGAGATGGAAATGTAATGTTTGAGTGGTGGCATCCTTTTTAAATAGTATTTTAAAAGTCTAATTTTACACTATAAGAATAATGAGCAAGTAAAGGCTTCATAAAATATGGTATCGAATAATTCCATAGTGGCTAGTGGATATATTTACAGGAGGTTTTTATGATTCATGTACAAAGTTTAAGGTACCATAAGCTATCAATAATTCAGGGAGTGTGTGGGATTGAAACGTGGTCTTGAACGCTATTACTATTTCCAGCAAATCAATTTGTTCCCTTTTTTGGTGGGAAAAGGGGGTGGTATTACTAACCAGAAACACATGGCATGAAACGGTTGCCAAATGTTCCAGTGAAAATCAAGGGCATACTTCATAATTATGAAGATTGTGTTTGACCTAGTTTATTTTCCCTTCACTGATGCAACTGTAACTGTTGCTGTAAATTGTATGAATAATTGATCAAGGCAACTTCACGTGTTGCCTCAAGTGATATTATGCTTATTGCTTTTCAAAACCGTACTTCATTCTTTGTACCACAGCTTTACTCATGTGCTTGTGATTTTTCTGATGTTTCTTTCCCCCCCAAAGGGAGTGCTGGCTTTTGCTTCAATTTCCTCCATTATTTAACTGAGAAGTTCAAAAAATCAACAACATATTAAAAAAAATAGAAAAGCATCCATGGTCCTGGGAACGGTGCAGTATACACATCTGTTTTCACATAAGCATGAATTGCAGGCTTTACAAATATTAAACATGTCGCTCTTGCCACATACTAGCTAAAGTGTTCCGTAACTTGAGACAGTATTTAAAATGAAAACAAAACTATATAGTTTCTTTACCATACTAATGGAAAACATTTAATTTACCTTCTAAAGCCAACCAAAAGAATGACACAATTCTGTTGAAACAGATTTATGATGCCTTTTCTCCCATAGAAATCTCAATACAGCCTGAAGGTGCTGTCATGGGATCTGGCTGGCTGGCTGAGCTCCAGCTGTGTTCAAAAGTAAACTTCTGTACCGCAAACCAAAACTGATGACTTTGATTTCTTTAGTCATCACTTTGTTTCTGAGATATTATGGGGTGGACTTTTATTCATTGCTTTTCGCTGCTTTGTGTCTACTAAGTACGTACTGAAATTTCAGCCTCGCAGATTTCAGCCTCTTTATGATTTAAAAAAAAACAAACATTTATGTGACTTCAGCATTTCATGAATCAGAAGTGTTCAAAATATTTAGCCATGGTGGAGGTACTGATGAAAGCAATCTCTCTATTTCCATCAATTGCACTTTGATGGAGTTTCACCTTAAAATACATTTGTGCAGAGGAAAAATGCCTTTGTTTTTCATCTGAAATACCAATCCTTCATTCAAGAGGAGAGTTAAGGGTCAGTATGTCCTTTCTGTTCTGCAGAGGTGGCTTTAGACATGGGGGAATAGGCCTTCCTACCCATGCTTTTTTTCTTTTCTTTTTCCCCCTCCTGCTAAACAAGATCAAATGTGGCAGTGCAATTTTTACTAAATCCAGTTGGCTCTTACAATAGAGCCATTTATCCTGCAGAAGTAAAGCTAACATAGCAGGTTTTCATATTAAACCAAATTTTATGTCTTTGTTTTGAAGACAGTATCTTCTTCAGTGGATTTTTTTTTTAATGCTCCAGACTGAACATTTGAGTAATGGCTTTGTCTTTATTTAGATTGTGGACTGTTGTAGCAGGTACCTCTCTTTTGTCTCAGCCTCTTCCATAATCGGACACCTTTCCTATTTAAGGAGTGTGGGAAGGGCAGGATGTTCCAGGATGAAAACCACCCTTGTCGTATGTTTGCACCCATTACAATGGCCCCTGATCCTTCTACATCCCTGCCTAAAGCCTCTATTTCACCTTTGTTCCCTACACATATACATTCCCAGTCCATTGCACCTCCAGCCTTTTATGGACGCACAGCAATACAAATTGGAGAGAGTCCAGAGGAGAGAAACAAAAATGGTAAAAGGTCTAGAAAACCTGACCTATGAGGAAGAGTTAAAAAAACTGGACATGTTTAATCTTGAGAGAAGACTTCTGAGTGGGAACCTGATAACTGTCTTCAAATATGTTAAGTGCTGAAATAAAGAGGATGGTCATCCATTGTTCTGCATGTCCACTTAAGGAAGGACAAGAAGTAATGGGCTTAATCTGCAACATGGGTGATTTAGGTTAGATATTAGAAAAAATGTTTCCACCTATCAGGATAGTTAAGCTCTGGAATAGGCTTCCAAGAGAGATTGTGGAATCCCCATCATTGGAAGTTTTGAAGAAGAGGTTAGAAAAACATCTGTCAGGGATGGTCTAGGTATACTTTGTCCTGCCTCAGTACAAGAGGCTGGACTAGATGACCTATCAAGGTCCTTTCCAGCCCTACCTTTCTATGATTCTGTGATACTAACATTCACCAGAGGGAGTCTAGGACCTAGTGTCTCTTTCACCAAGGCTTATCTCTGACAAGCTGCAGTATATGTTCCAAACTTAGAAATTGCCTTTCTAGCAGAGCTATTAGCTCTATTTTCTAGGCTACTTTTGCTGCAGGTCTCTTCCTTGTCCTAGCCTCTCACTGTGACCCACCAGTCACAGGGGACATGAAAGGGATAAGGAGAGGGGGATATTTATAGAAAGCGTTATCTGGGAAGTGGCTTCTACTAGACAGAGAGAACTTTCCTCAGGCTATTAAATGTGACAGATTGGGTCTGGTTGTCTCATATAGGGGGAGGGTTGGGGTGTGCATTGACAGTCTGGGGGAGGCATGGAAGAAGTTTAGGTGAATTCTGGCTGGAGGTTATAGGTATGCAGAAGGGCTGAGAAGTCAGGAAGGGTCTGGACACCTAAAACAGAGAGATGGTCCGAGGGTTGATAAAAGGGACTGAGTGTGATACTAGAGAGCAGAGGTTCCCTGGAGGATAAGAGTGAAGGAGTCGGAGGAAATACAGGGCCTTGGTTCCAGCACAGGCAGCAAAGTGCTATGCTTCAGCACCTCACTGCCTGGGTTATAGGCTGTTCTGACAACAAACCCATTATCTGTCTGTTTCTTTTGACACACACAAAAATAATAATCATGAATATAGTTGTATTCAAACATAGAATAAGTATGCTAATTGTTGTTTTACTTTTTTTGTTTGAAAAGTAGCCTGTGTCAGATTTGGTGTGGAACTATATGAACCAAAATTCTCAAGTCTTAAAAATAACCGTTCACTTGTCCAGAGGAAATGGAAGAAAACATTAGACGTGTGGGTTGATATTTCAAAGAGTAATTTTTCAAAAAATGTTTCTAAGTTACTAAACAGATGTACTACTTGAAAATCCAATCACTGCCCTAAGAGTAAGTAATGTAAATTTGGTGATCAACTTCTTTTATACATATTATTTATTTGCAGTTTTGGGGAGCCTACTGTAATAGTGAGATGATTATGATTAGCATAATAATGAAGAGTTACAGCACAATGACTGCCAAGTGAGGCATCACCTAATGGGATTTTAGTCACCACTAAATGGTAACTGCAAATCTAAGTATAATCTTAATTATCTTCTGGGGCGTGTCTATGATGCAGATAACTTGTCTTCCTGCTGACAGCATTACCTAGTCAGAATGACCAGTCAGGATTTGTAAAGTTCGTAGAATAACTATGGGTCTTGCCCCTGTGCCTACTCCTTTGCTAATTTTTGCAGGCGTTCTGCAAGTATTTTAAATATTTTGCCAAACATTCTATAGTGACTGTAAATGCGCAACCTAACAGTATATGAATTGTAAACACAATTTACAACTTTGAATACAAGAATCATTTTTTTCAACCCATTATATTTTGTTCCTTTTTCATAAAGTTTATAGAATGCAACTACTTTTGAGTTCAACTATAATTCAGATTCAGTTTCTTAACACCACCTGACATCTGCTTTAATGATATCTTCTGACAGATAGGTTTTTAGTCTTAGGTTGACAAGACTTTACCAGTGATAGTTGTGTAGTTACTTTTCCCTCTCTCTCTCCACTGTACATCTGTACTTCACCATGGATTACTAGTGTTTCCTAATGTGGTCCTGACTCTATTCTGATAGTAGTTTTCACTGGATCTCTGAATATACTTGCTTTGCTTACGTTACTTGCACTGCATTTCCATATAATCTGTGAAACTGAAGATTCTTTGTACCAATACTGCAAGCATTTTTCTATAGAACACAAGACAGCCTGCAGATTCAGGGACTGGTGCTTTGGAATGGGATGCAGAAAGCCTTTCAGAAATAAAGGAATAGAAGTGATGCTCTCAGGCAAGCCAAATTTGGCAAGACATAATTGTTGAGAAGAAAGGCATGAATTATTATGTAGAGTATAACATAAAATTAAATGCTCTGGTTAAGGACTGTTCAGCAGTTCCTCAGCTGCAAGTGAACTGAAAATCAGGCTGGCAAAAAGTACACTCAACATAAAATGGCTGTCTCTATAAGCTACTGTATGTGAGTGTGTCTTGCCTTTATATTGCTTGAAATGTAGTTGTTCTCATAGATCAAATATGAATAGATTACCTTTTTTTTTTGTTATTGTCCTAGCTGCGCCAAGCATAGCTGTCACTATTACATTATTTCCTAGCTTTGAAACTTGGGTTTTCACTAATCTAACCTTTAAGATTAATTTTTCCTTGGACTACTACTATATCTATTTCCAGATATGCGTATGCAGACTGGTTGTTACTCAAGTTGAGTAAAATAAGAATAATACATTTCATGCTTCGCCTGTAGGTATTAGTGTAGAACTCTCCTGTTTGAGTACTGACCTGTACAATTGGATAGGTGTGCATTATTATTTTCACTTTTTTGTGAATAATTGATGAGGGTGGGCAAATTGACAGGCCCCAATCTGGTATTGTTGCCTCATTGTTCGCGGCACCATACACACACAAAATAAAAAGAAAATCTCTGTCCTGTGTGCCCAAAGCAAGCTAATGGCATTTGGAGTACTAGCATGGTATGGCAAATCCTAGATTTGCTATAAATAAGGATTTATTTTAAACCAAAAATTCTGTTTATTTTTAATTGTGATGTTTTAAGGCTTGGAATTCTAGAAATCTGTGCTCAGCTAATTTCTTATGCTGTGTGAAAGAATCACACAGTAGACCTATGTGAGATAATCTGCCCCTCACAGAAGGTTTCATCCTTCTGTACTTTTAACTTCCTACTTCTAATTTAATTATCTGACCTCTTATTTTGTGTTATGCTATGGATCAAGGGTCAGCAACCTTTCAGAAGTGGTGTGCCGAATCTTCATTTATTCACTCTAATTTGAGGTTTTGTGTGCCAGTAATATATTATAACGTTTTTAGAAGGTCCCTTTCTATAAGTCTATAATATATAACTAAACTATTGTTGTATGTAAAGTAAATAAGGTTTTTAAAATGTTTAAGAAGCTTCATTTAAAATTAAATTGAAATGCTGAGCTGCCAGGACCAGTGGCCAGGACCCAGGCAGTGTGAGTGCCACTGAAAATCAGCTTGCGTGCCGTCTTCGGCACGCATGCCATACGTTGCCTACCCCTGCTATAGATAGAACATAAGATCTGTGATGTACCTTCTGTACATCATTCATCATTTTTTGTATTTTTTATCAAATCCCCTCTATTTGCCTCCTTTCTAAGGTAAATAATCCCATTCATTTCAGTCTTTCTTGATGTGAAAGTTTTTTCCATGCCTTTAATCATTCTAGTTACCCTTCTCTGAAACCCCTGTAGTTTAAACAGTATTACTATAATTTGTTTTCCCTTCTAAACTAAAATTTACTTGTTTCAAAAAGAAAGCAAAATCTCATAGACCAGCAAAAACAGACGTGCTAAATTTCAAGAGTATGTCTATTTTTTTAATAATAGGGAACAGCCTTAATTTTCTTAAACCTTGTAACATTAACAAGGAAGTTATATTGACATATATAGTTAGATGTTTAATTTTAAATAAATTTGTTCTGAAAACATAGAATAGGCAAGTTGTAAAGACCCAATAACTTCTGCTTTCAAAAGAGTCCTTAGTATTGATATTAAAACTTCTTCCCTTGAGGGACTCTGTAGAACAGATAATTACTATTTATTTTGACTTGGGGATCCAGCATGCTCCAGAAGGTAGGGCATTGAACTGTGAGCGGAGACCACTCCTACCTCTGCCACAGTCTTGCCATGTGCCCTTGGACAGATCAGTTAACCTTTCTCCCACAGTTTCACCATCTGTAAAATGTGGATAATTTCTACACAATTCTATAAAGTACTTTGAGATCTTTAGCTGAAAAGTGCTTTATAAATGCCAAACTTGTGCTATTTATGAGTGGAGTATGACATAACTTACAGTAATTGTTACTTATAATTTTGGTGTTGCTTACATACTGGATGGATAAAAAAACAATGATGTTTTTATTTAAATTAAATATAGGTTTATTTTTTTAAATTAACTTTGAAATGGATGACCTATGTAAAGACTGAAACGCATTAAAATCTAGTCAAATAATTTAAATTAAATCTATAATTTTAAATTTAAATACAATATATGATTATATATAGCATTTACATAGAGTACATGCTTGCTGCCAATTTTAAAGGAAGTCATACTGATAAATGGCAGAAGGCACTGGCTAAGCACCTGGAGTCACGGTTTGTTGATGTGCTAAACCAACTTTTTAAAGCAGTAGCCTTTTCTGCAAGTGCAGAGAGACTATTTTTTCTTCATTTTAGTCTATTCAACAGTTCAGTTCAATGATTAGTTCAAAGTTAAGAAACCAACTGGGAGCTGAAAAAGCAGGAAAACTTGTTTTCCTTTTCCAATCTGTACATAAAATTCGGTATGATGAAAGGATGAGCTCTACTAGTTCAAAAATCTTGAAGGACATGGTAACCAAAAACAATATCAATTCACTAACTGCAGATAGTACTTCCTTTGTTTAATAATTCAGTTACCTTTCCTTGTAAAACATGTTTTGCAAAACTTGTTTCTTATGTATCTGGCACTTTTAAGGTAGTTTTATTTAATAAAACATGCTATTTTGTGCATTTTAATCGAATTTAAATTTCCATCCAAATAGGCTGACACAAATCCTCAATAAAATATTAATCCTCTAGTAAATCAGAAATGCATTAGTCACAATTTTCTAATGTATTAAAAAGTAAAATCTAAAAATCTGAATACATGTAAATTGAGCTATATAATTGCTTAAATAAATGTGCATGACTATAGTGTATCCTCCTGATTAGCAAGAAGATGCACCAAATTAAGTATAAAAGCTATATTTAGTTGCAAATAAACATTTTAATTGTTACCAACTAATGAGACTCAACCTTTGTTTAGAAAGTAACTAAAAATATGAATACAAAACACGATTAAATTGATTATTTAAATCAAGGTGTCTTGCTTGCTGATTTAAATAATTAAAATTGGTGATTTAAATCACCTTGACTTAAAGTCCTGTTTATGTACTGACAGTAAGAAAACGCAAAAGCAAAATAAAACCACCTAATACAAGGTGAGTTGTTGTTGTAAAATAATTTTGAAAGGAGGAGGATACTGATGGTTGACTTTAATGGGTACCAATCAAGAGCAAAAGTGCACAATGAATGGAGTACAATTGCTGAGATAGGACTAGGATTGTAAAGACAGAAGTGGTTAAAATGAAGGGGGGCAGAAAAGACTTGTCCCAAAATGAATATGTGACAGTTCTAGGCCTTGGCTACACTGGCGCTGTACAACGCTGCAACTTACTGCGCTCAGGGGTGTGAAAACGCGCCTCCCCCCCCCCGAGCGCAGCGAGTGCAGCGCTGCAAGCTATTCCCCTTGGAGAGGTGGAGTACTTGCAGCGCTGCGAGAGAGCTCTCGCAGCGCTGGTGGCGCAACTACACTTGCGCTTCACAGCGCTGCCGCGGCAGCGCTGTGAATCCCCAAGTGTAGCCAAGGCCCTAGTCTGCCTGTGTCTTTTGCAAAAGATTTCCATTTGTGTTTTATCAAGTAAATTAATTTATGAACAAAACTTGGATTTGTTAACTCTTTCTAAGCATTCTAAACAAGGCAGAATTTTGCTAACTTTGGGCTCACATTTTAAATAGTTAGCCAGGTGGGCGATCTTTTTGTTTTCTTAAGTACTGTAGGAAAATTAAGCAAACATCCCATAAACCTAGCCAGTTGTTTTATACTCTATACTTACATTTGTAAGTATGCCAGAAAACACTCAAAGAAAAGACATACACTTTTTGGGGGGGAGAGGTATGAATGCTTTTATTTCCTGCCTTGGACTGGGAAAGAAGAGCAACAGAGGGGTTTTGTTAAATACAGCAAAATCTAATTACAGCTTGATTTAAAGCCACATTTACACAATGGCTGAGGGGTGAGTTCACTTCCACAAAAACAAACTCAATTGGCTCCCTACTGTGAATCAGTGAACAGTAGGATGTGTTGCCTGGAGAGCAGCTGCCTCCCTCTACTGGCACTGAATTTCTTTACAGTTCTGTTGCACTTTTACTACTTGACGCAAAAAAACAAAAAATAAAAAAAATCACCAACACAAACACAGGCACACACACAGACACACACACACTCGTATGTGTCAGTGTGAACAGTATGAAATCTCCAGAGTGAAAATTTTCTAAGTTGCTATGGGTGAGTTGTGGAAGCCATATTCTTAAGTACATGAATGCTGTATGTTTTTTTATTTTTTTAAATAAAATGCAGTGTTTATATTGTGAGCAGTGATCTCTTAGTATTTCATGCCTATAAGTGAATAGAAATTTTGTGCATTCTGTCCTTGAATAGCTATTTTTCCCATTCATTCAAAACAAAATTGATAGAAATATTCAATTCTTACCTTTTACAAAATTATTTTTAATTAAATGTACTGTCCTCCAAAAGATGCAGATTAAGAGCTAAACTTCCTGCAGGTGTAACTTCATTGAAGCCAGTGGACTTAAATGCTTAGTTTTTCCCCTGATGCTTTTACCCTTATTTGTTACTATTTTGATATGCTGCTGCCTTTTCATCTCAGCCTCTCAGGAAAAAGGTCTCCAGCGCAGTAATAGGAGCACAGAAATGTGAACTCCTCTCTTCCAGCACTGTATTCACTGTAGGCATTTTTTACACTGTGAGCTTGTCTACACTTAAAACACTAGATAGTCACAGCTGCACTGCTCTAACACTTCTGTGGAGATAACCTATAGTCATGGGAGGGGTTCTCCTGTCGGCATAGGTAATCCATCTCCCTGAGAGGCGGTAGTGATGTCAAAGGAAGAATTCTTCCATCAACGCTGTCTATATGGGGATTTAGGTCAGCTTAACAGTGCTGCTTAGGGGGTGTGGATTTTTCGCACCCCTGACTGACGTAGTAAAGCCAACCTAATTTTCTAGGCTAGACCAGGACTGAGGCTGGGTCTACACTACCCGCCTGAATCGGCGGGTAGAAATCGACCTCTCGGGGATTGATTTATGACGCGACAATCGATCCCCGAATCGACGCTCTTACTCCACCAGCTGAGGTGGGAGTAAGCGCCGTCGACGGGAAGCCGCAGAGGTCGATTTTGCTGCCGTCCTCACAGCGGGGTAAGTCGGCTGCGATACGTCGAATTCAGCTACGCTATTCACGTAGCTGAATTTGCGTATCTTAAATCGACTCCCCCCTGTAGTGTAGATGTAGCCTGAGTGTTTACACTGATGTAGCTTCACTGGTGCAAACTCCCTAGTAAACGGTGACATGGCATGCCAGAGTGGACTGTGACTTTTAGGCTATGTCTACACTGCACACCTTACAATAGCATGGCTACAGCCCTGCTGTTGTAAGGTGCACAGTGTAGCAGTTCTTTATTGCCAGGAGAGCTCTTTGCCAGTGACAAAATAAAACCACCTCCAACAAGGGGCTGTAGCTTCGTCGCTGGGAGCACAGCTCCTGCTGACAAAGCGCAGTCCACACAGCGCTTTCCATCGTTAAAACTTTTGTCGATCAGGTGTGTTTTTTCACACCCAAGAGCGACAAAGATTTTAACGACAAAAGTGCCAGTGTAGACAAACCTTAGATTTTATGAAAGAAAACAGGAGGAATATGTAGAGGAGGGAGAAAGTGTGGCCATGGGATTTTCTCCTTAGTCATTCAGTGGCCTGAGTTCAGGAGTGGAGGAGTAGGGTGGTGCGGGTAAGCCAGGGTGGGTAAAAGTGGTAGAGGATTCAAGGGAGGAAAAACAGAACTTGACAAATGAATCAATGGAGGAAACAGCAGGGAGAAGGGGATGAGAGCAACAGAGAGAGCAGAGGTGTTGATGTCTTGGAGATCACCTCTGCCCTCCTCCCAGTCCTTCTGTGAAGTGTGTAGTATTAAAGGAGATGAAATGGTAGAAAGATCAGATGATGTGGCTGAAGAAGTGCCTATTGAGTAGAAGAGTTGATCTACATTTGAAAGTCAAACAAGGAAGTGAAGATGAGATGTCAGGACATCAATGGAAATATTGAAGTCACAGAGGATGAGGGGGTGGGAAACTGATTGGAGGAAAGAGAAGAGCAGAGGGTCAAGCAGATAAAATCAAGATCAGCCACTACGAGGGAGAAAGGAGTTAAGAATTCAGGTTACTTGAAGGAGGAAAAGGAGTGGGAAATGGGTGGGAAGAGGGGGTTTGGAAATAACTGGTGCAGGAGAGGAGGAATAGTACAACACCAATGTTTTATTTCCTGGAGGCCTCAGGGTGATGTGTGTCTGAGAAGGAGATACTATAGTCCATTTCGCAATGATATACTGGTCTGCTACAAGTTGAACACTACTGATGACAAAATTGCTGGCTGGTTCAAGAGGAAGCCTAAAGAGCACTGTGGTTCATGACAGAATGTGAAGAGTATTGTAAAATTAAGCATATCACATAGAGTTCAAACTGTGAGGGAGGGCCAGAGTGTCCTGCAATCATGCAGAGCGGGAGCTGTGCCCAATCTGTTAGTGAGCCTGCATTCCAGATCACACCAGTCCCCTGCTGGAGCCTCCACGTCCAATGATTCTTGTGTTCTCAAAGAGATCCTCAGGTGAATACCACAGGAGAAAGACAAACATTCTCTTTTCCCTCTCTACTTCACATCTTCAAGCTACCTGGAATGATCCTTCAAATCTTGGTGAAAGCCCCAAGTTTTAAAGTTGCCACCCTGTTATCTGAGCCAATTGAGTCTCACAGCACTAAAGCCTCTGTCCTAGTAAAGCAAAGGAAGTTAGTTTTAAATAGGGACAAAAGGCAGCTGAGTCTGGTCCATGATCGACCCTCTTCAAACTCAAGAAGAGAAGAAAGCAAAAATTCTCTTCTCTCCCTGAGGTGAATCCCCAGAAAAAGGGATAACTATCAGACTCCCAGTTGGAAAAATTCAGACCACGATCCCTAGGAAAGACTATTCCTTCAGGAATCATTCAAACCTGTGCTATAGGCTGAAAAAGTAGTCCTCTAAACTGAGACTTCATTATTTTTCTAAAAGCTTCATAATATGAGCTGCTTGTCCTCTTATATGTGGATGGAAAACCTCAGACTAGCTGTGTGGGAATTCCTAAGTAAAGGCAGGAGATTTAATAGACCAGCCACGATGTTTTTAAAATCCTTATGGTCCCTGTACTAGACAGCACAGTCTCTTGTCTTGCTAAGGAGACTATTATCCTGTTGGTAGGGTATTTCTCCCCTTAGGATCCTGCCTGAAAGATGTCACCTTATGAAGGAATTTCAAGACCTTTGCATATCTGTATGCACAGTCTTTTTCTCTAGAGGAGATCTGTTCAGGAGAGTGATTTGAGGGAGAGTTTACCAAACTCATAGACTTTAAGGTCAGAAGGGACCATTATGATCATCTAGTCTGACCTCCTGCACGCCGCAGGCCACAGAATCTCACCCACCCACTCCTGTAACAAACCCCTGACCTATGTCTGAGCTATTGAAGTCCTCAACTTGTGGTTTAAAAACTTCAAGGTGTAGAGAATCCTCCAACAAGTTACCCGTGCCCCATGCTGCAGAGGAAAGCGAAAAAAACCCAAATCTGCCCTGGAGGAAAATTCCTTCCCGACCTCAAATATGGCGATCAGCTAAACTCTGAACATGTGGGCAAGACTCACCAGCCAGACACCCAGGAAAGAATTCTCTAGAGTAACTCAGATCCCACCCCATCTAACATCCCATCACAGGCCATTGGGCATATTTACCACTAATAGTCAAAGATCAGTTCATCGACAAAATTAGGCTATCCCATCATATCATCAAGCTTAGTTTTGAAGCCAGATATGTCTTTTTGCCTCCACTGCTCCCCTTGGAGGGCTATTCCAGAACTTCATTCCTCTGATGGTTAGAAACCTTTGTCTAATTTCAAGTCTAAACTTCCTGATGGCCAGTTTATATCCATTTGTTCTTGTGTCCACATTGGTACTGAACTTAAATAATTCCTCTTCCTCCCTAGTATTGATCCCTCTGATATATTTATAGAGAGCAATCATATCTCCCCTCCCTCAGCCTTCTTTTGGTTAGGCTAAACAAGCCAAGCTCTTTGAGTCTCCTTTCATAAGACAGGTTTTCCATTCCTCAGATCATCCTAGTAGCCCTTCTCTGTACCTGTTCCAGTTTGAATTCATCCTTCTTAAACCTGGGAGACCAGAACTGCACACAGTTTTCCAGATGTGGTCTCACCAGTGCCTTATATAATGGTGCTAACACCTCCTTATCTCTACTGGAAATACCTCGCCTGATGCCTCCCAAGACCACATTAGCTTTTTTCACAGTCGTATCACATTGGCAGCTCATAGTCATCCTGTGATCAACCAATACTCTGAGGTCCTTTTCCTCTTCTGTTACTTCCAAATGATGCGTCCCCAGTTTATAACAAAAAATCTTGTTATTAATCCCTAAATGCATGACCTTGTACTTTTCACTATTAAATTTCATCCTATTACTATTACTCCAGTTTGCAAGGTCATCTAAAGCTTCCTGTAGGATATCCCGGTCCCTCTCTGTATTGGCATCCGCAAATAAAGCTTTTAAGTAAACTAAAAAATCCTGAAGCTTTTTTTGTGGTGGATGCATTGAAGTTTTGCAGGAGATTAATTGCCAGTCATGCAGTAGCAAGATGCCAGCTCTAGCTATTTCTTGGATGGGCCATGCACAAAATAATCAAATCCTGGACTTTGTAAAAATTGCCAGAGGACAGCTTTTAATTAAAGTTGTAGAGAAGGATATCCCAAACATTCAGTGAAGAAGGGATACTTTTGTCAGTTCCAAAGTATAAGAAAAGGAAATTCAAATCCATTCATAGGTCTCATTTCTGCAAGTTGTTTCACACATTCAGAACTTCATTAAGTCAGTGCCTTTCTTCCTGGATGGAAACAATTTGCAGGATTAGGTCCTTAGATAACATAATTATTTTCTTCCCTACCAACCAGAAGCAGTGCATGAAGGACTCAGGATAGGATAAGGTAATTGGCAGTTAATCACAAGCATTCACAGCCCACTGTGGATTTTCCAACACCAAACTGGTTAGCTACTGTCCAGGTTCCAGATGTCAATAGTCAGATGCTTCTTCGTGTGGGGGTGGGGAACTCTCGTGTTGGTAGTCTGGCACTGCAGCCTGTTGTGAGCTTGACCGACTTGTTGGGTTTAGTGTGTGGGTGTTGGTGACCTGTGATATACAGGAGGTCAGATGTTCCAGTGGTTCCTCAGGCCTTAAACTCTGACTCTAAGTTTTGCAACCTCTGCTGGTCATCTCGGGTCTGCATCACTATCTTATCCTACCAATCAGAACTGATCAGATGGGCCCAAGAGTGACACTCCATTGAGTGCCGCTACTCAAGGAAACTTTCCTCTTCCTTCTCTAAGGGTAGCTGTATGAAATCATGCTAATTATGATCAGGATCATCCTGGTTGCATTGTTTCCTCCATGCTTCTTGGCAGCTCTTTGAAAATTATTCTGGCTAGCGAGAACACAAACGAGCTATGGAATACAGTAGATAGTATCATGGGACACGGACCTTGAGTCCCACAGTTTCACTTGGTGCTAGCAGGCATCCCATAATCCACTGCAAAAATTACCCAACTACATAAAGCCTAGTAGTGGCATTTGGCACTATGGAATACCCACTCATATTGCAAGCCTTTAAAGCAATACTGTGCTGCAATGTGCGGACACAACGTTTTGCAAGCGAAGTAGCTTAAACCAGTATATGATCAGCAATGTGGACTCTCAATATCAGATTATATTCGTGCAACTTTTTCATATAAATGAGGGCTAACTTTGCTTATTTGCACTCATGATACCAGTGTGTTTTTCTCAATGCTCTTCCCACTAGCAGAGACTGGCGTGAAAATTGTTCACTTTTAAAAAAAATGTCCGTAAATAACTACAAGGAAATAGGACCTTTCTTCCATTACTAAAAACTATGTAGCAGAACAGAATTGTGTCCTCCTATCCCCAGCATCCAAGGATGCTAGCTACACAATATGTCCAGCATATAAATCATACTACTGCCAGAGAGGCTGTTCCCTTCCATGAGATATTATCAGGAATTTGTTCCTATTACATGTGTGAGATCCATACAAATTGGGGATGTCAAAGTGCGGGATTGAAATTTCAGCCTTGACTGTCTAGGATAGGATAGGATTTGAACCATAGAAAGATGCGACTCTGCAGAGCTTACTAAATAGAAATACTATTTCACTACCTACAGAAGGAGATTATTGCAGTCAACATCAGCCAGTTGGATTCAGTTGCTCGTTGAAGGCATAGTTCAGTTTAAGGCACTTGGAACACAGCCATTTCATGCTTGAGTTCCTTCAGAACTCTTGGATGAAAACTGTCTGGTTCTGGTGACTTACTACTCTTTAATTTTATCAGTTTGTTCCCAAACGTCCTTTATTGACTCAGTCTGGAACAGTTCCTCAGGTTTGTCACCTGAAAAGAATGGCTCACATGTGTGGAATCTCCCTCACATCCTCTGCAAGTGAAGACTGATGCTGAGAATTCTTCATTTCCTTCCCTGCAATCTCCATGTCTTCCTTGAGTTGTCTGCCTTCATGTGATGTGATTGAATGGGACTCTTTTTGGACTTTCTCTTCAGTTTCTACCTGTACTTTATCAGCTTGTATCCTCTTCTAGTATTAATAAATTATCTTCTAAGGGATGTAAAATAAATAAATCCTCCCCTACGGGATGTCTCTGTCTGAATCATGTACTATATGCATCTATCAGCTTTCCCTCAGTGCTAAGTTTAAAAACTCCTCTACAACCTTTTTATTTTTACATGCCAGAAATCTGGTTCCATTTTGGCTTAGTTGGAACCCATCCTTCCTGTATAGGCTCCTCCTTTTCCAAAAGATTCCCCTGTTCCTAATAAACCCAAATCCCTCTTCTGACCCCCCATAATCTTATCCACACATTTTGATCCTGCAGTTCTGCTTCTCTGACAGGCGCTGTCATGAAACTGGAAACATTTTAAAGAATGTTACCATGGTGATCCTCTACTTTAATCTCTTACCTAGTAGCCTAAATTTGGCCTCCAACACCTCTCTCCTATCTTTCCTTATGTTGTTGGTACCTACAGGTACCATGAACACTAGCTTCTCTCCAACACTGCACATAAGTCTATCTAGATATCTCAAGAGAGCCACAATCTTTTCACCCTGGAGTCAATTCAACCATGTGGTTCTTCACAAAACTATTTATATTTCTAATAATTGAAATATTACTATTATCTGTTGATTCCCAATAACAGGGATTCCCCCTTGGAGTGGTATCCTCAGTGTGAGAGGATACCATGTCTTCATCTGGCAGGAGAGTCACAGCTATGGGATCGTTTCCCTCCACTCCAGCTTGATGTTCTCCTTCCCGGAGACTTTCATCCTCCTCAGAAGTACAGAGCCTGTCAGACCAGGGGTGGGACCGCTCTACTGTGTCTCGGAAAATCTCATTTGTGTACCTCTCTGTCTCCCTTGGGTCCTCCCTGAAGGTACAGAGATTATTTTTGCAGAGGAAAATATATCAGAGCTGGCACTGGGGATATCCTATCCTTGCAGTGGAAAAAGTCTCTCTATTGTACATTTTGTTCTAGAATTGACTGAGAATGGCTTCTCACTAGCTTAGAAAGCCAAAGATGGAAACAGCAACTGGAGAAACACTTAGTACTTCCTTAAAGATCAAAGATGGTTCCTAGGGACAGTCTGGCATCTGAACTCTTGGGCTTTGTCTCTGAGTGGCTTCCCATTCAAATATCCTATTACTTGTACATTATTCTGATAAAGTGGTATCAGTCTTATGACATCTGTGGTCCAAGACAAATAGAAAAATATGGCAAGAATTATGGTACAGAAGTGCAGAGAGAGAGAGTAGTAAACTTGTACTTACCACATGTGCTGATTATCTTATATCATTTAGTTCAACAAAATTGACAGGCCATCTCCTCTTCCTGTTTTATCTTGCCATTAAGCCATTACACTTAGTTTGTGACAGCCTATTTATTTTCATGGCAAGTGACTGATATCATTAATAGAATTATTACCATGTCAGTCTTCATTATTGTTTGACAGTTATATTAATGAGGGATATTGGCCCATTAGAGATTCAGTATAAGCTGTATGTAAAGGGATAGCAACCACAAGGGAGTGAACAGGATTTGTTCACTTTGGCTTTCATTATGAAAGGTAGCATATAATGAAAGTGACTTGGAAAATGTTGACTCCCCTTAACAAAACTTTCCTTTTTTTTTAATTTTAGAAGTCCGACTACAAGGTAATTTTAAGTTTAACGTATTAGATCACATTCCTCTTGGCAAGGTTGCTATTATGCCATTGCAGGCAGGTTTTCCAAACACGGACAGTAATTTAAATTTCACTGTCTGGACAGACCGTACCAGTTGTCTTTCCATAAAGTCCTTAGTCATGCTCACACAAGAGCCCTTTAAGTTCAGGATTAAAATTTTTTCTAAGTGATATCAAAAAGATTCTATAATAGGAACAGATGGTTTAAAGTGACTGATTAGTTTTTTTTAAAAAACACAGGGTATCTTTTTGGGGATTCAGAGGTCAGCAGGATATATGGTATGTGTTCAAGGTATATGCTTGTTAGATGCCCTCCATACTTTATATAATGCAGTCAGGCAAAGTGAGAATTGTTATTTGCTTCTATTTCTCTGGTGAATCGTTGAGTTACACTAGTTATTTAAAATATTGGACATCTCTACTTGCATTTGCCACTGTGCTGCTTCCTTGTTCCTCGCTCTCTTTCCATTCTGTCTCAGGTAGTAACAACATGCAGTTATGTTAATGTAACAAAACCAGACGAGTTCTTCCTGGTACCTTTGCAGGCCATTCTAAAGGGGTTTCTTTCTTCTGGTGACCAGTTCCTGGGGAATCTGGAATTTAAATCTTCTAACTCCTTTCATGGTGTCTTTCACCAAACACTACTGAACCCCCAACACAGTGGCAAGTAGGCTGAATAAATACATTCTGAATTGAAGGTCACTTGGCCATTTGAAAGAACTAGGTGTAAGGGCACCAGTTAGGTTCAGATACTTGAAATCACCTTTCTCTTTGCTGCTGCCTCAAACCAATCTTAGAAACACCCTTCTTCCCACTCCTATTCACTTTAGCTGCCATCCCCAGTGCTCTCCCTTACACCAGCTATTCACCAGCTCCTGTAGTTTGTTGTATTTGCTATCCAGTGGTTACTAAAGGAGGATAATCAGGAATTTATGAGTTCAGAAAGGGTCCATCACGTATCTAAGAAATGTGCATTATGGGAGTGTAAGTGTAATGCCAAGGGAAAATTGAATGGGAGCATAAAATGGAAACTAATAATTTAGGAGCCTGTTATAGCTTATGGATAAGATAAGACAATTCCAAACCATGGCCTTGATTACCTTTTGTATCTCATTGAGAAGCTACACCATACTACAGACTGTAATGATAATCACAGGTCGAGATGTCTGCCTTTTTAACTCATTGGTGAATTGAGCCACAGACTGTGTAAGCATTCAGACAAGAAATCAATACTATTTTTCCATCTGGTTGCCTTGAAGACTACGTAAATTAAATCTACTTATCCGTAAAAAGTATGTCCACACTGCTAGAAATATAGTTAGTAAGTACAAGTTGCCACTTGAACTCTTGTGGGAAAGAGACCTGCCTGGATAATTATTTTTAAAGCAGTTATGGTTAAGATCCCCAGAGATCTAAAACAGTAGTGTACAAATATACATTCAGCAGCGACATTGTGAAGGCAGATCCCAGAAAGTTTTAAAGCCTTACCCCCAGCAAAATTCTAGAACTTCTGTGGTGGGCCAGGAGATTCTGCCACCTGCAAGGCCTGCTTTTTGTTCATAGGCTCCTCAGCACCCTAAATACCTTTTGTCATTTATTAGGACTGTGCACGCTGCACCATTTCCTCCCTTTACAAAAAATGAAAAAAGAGAACACGCCTCTCTAAATGTGATAATGTTCCCTCTCCACCACCTCCTCCTACCCCCCCATTTCTCTTTTCCTGCCTTGTCTTGAACTATCTCAGTGACTTGGGATTGATGGTCCTTTTTTTGAGGGAATCAATGAGCAAGTTTCATCAAGCACCAAGTTAGGCTTCAGCTGCAACCAAGACTAGAAGGGACACCATAAAACAGGACAAGACACAAGATACTGTAGAAAACCAAGGCTCAGATCCAGAAAAGGACTTAGGCTGCTTTAGGTGCTTAACTCCAACATTTGGGTACCACTGATGTCCTCAAAACCCCAGCTCAGCTTCTGCTTAACTCTGCAGGTTCTCAAGTCCCTCAGTACCTACATTTCTGCCATTAAATTCCCCAGTCCTGACAGCTGATGTTTATCCCATGCCTACGCCCCTGTGGGATCCTCAAACTAGGTATTCCTCCACTTGTTAAGTGTTGGGGCCCAATCCGTTAAGTGTTCTCAGAGCACACCTAAAGCGACACAAAATGGCCAGGGCAAAGGCTGCCCTTATAATCTCTACCCTACTGGTTAGGGCATGTGAGAGACCCTGGTGGAATTCTCCCCTCTGCTGGATGTGCAGAAGAGATTTGAAGTTGGATATCCCATCTCTTAAGAGAATTCCTTAACTGCTAATGAGCTATGGCGTATTCTGGGGGAGTTCTTTCTCAGTCTATTCTGTTGAAGCTGTTTCACTGTGTATAAATAATTAAATATGTATTGGGCCAGAGCGAGTGAGAATAACTCTTATTGTGCAGTGGTTAAGGCACTCTCCAAAGAGGGGGAGTTGAGGTGTGCACCAATGTTTCTTGCAAGAAATAGCTTAGGAGCAGAACTTCCGTAGAGAGTTCACGGTTGTGAATCCTAAGTAGCAATAGGCACCTCCATCCATCCTGGACGTAGGCACCTCAGTACCTGAGGGGGAAGGGTTTAGGCCACACGCCTCTCCTCAGCATCTGCTATTGGCAAGCTTAGGTGACTCCCTGCTCAGTGTGTTGGCTTTTGTGGAGCCTATTCTTAGGAGCCAATCTCTCCCATCCATTGTATGGGAAGCCTGGGCATCCAACTCACGGCTGTAGATTCCACTGGATTGTTAGGCACTGCAACTCTGCATGTAGCAATACCGAAGTCTCTTTGTGGATTTAGCCCTCGGATGTTGGAATGGCATAAGGCCCATCTCCTTACCCACCAACTCCTCAACTTTGTTAGTTTTGGGATGGGGGGTGGGTGGGAAAGAGGGCAGGGGGAGGAAGGAAATGTCCAGGCATAGGCCCCAATACATTTCCCCAAATATTTGGTGGAGGTGAAAGACAAATTTTGATCTTAGAGAGACAAGATGGCTACAACTATACTGCATACAAATTTTGATCTTGTTATTTATTCAGACCCAGATATGAAGCAAAGATCTAATTATTTAAATTATATATTGGTAACTGGTTAAAAGATAGGAAACAAAGGGTAGGAATAAATGGTCAGTTTTCAGAATGGAGAGAGATAAATAGTGGTGTCCCCCAGGGGTCTGTACTGAGACCAGTCCTATTCAACATATTCATAAATGATCTGGAAATAGGGATAAACAGTGAGGTGGAAAAATGTACAGATGATTCAAAACTACTCAAGATAGTTAAGTCCCAGGCAGACTGGGAACAGCTACAAAGGGCTCTCTCAAAACTGGGTGACTGGGCAACAAAATGGCAGATTAAATTCAGTGTTGATAAATGCAAAGTAATGCACAGTGGAAAACATAATCCCAACTACACATATAAAATGATGGGGTCTAAATTAACTGTTACCACTCAAGAAGGAGATCTTGAAGTCATTGTGGATAGTTCTCTGAAAATATCCATTCAATATGCAGCGGCAGTCAAAAAAGCGAACAGAATGTTGGGAATCATTAAAAAAGGAGTAGATAATAAGACAGAAAATATCATATTGCCTCTATTTAAATCCATGGTATGCCCACATCTTGAATACTACATGCAGCTGTGGTTGCCCCATCTCAAAAAAGATATATTGGAATTGGAAAAGGTTCAGAAAAGGGCAACAAAAATGATTAGTGGTATGGAACGGCTTCCGTATGAGGAGAGATTAATAAGACTGGGACTTTTCAGCTTGGAAAAGAGATGACTAAGGCGGATATGATTAAGGTCTATAAAATCATGACTGGCGTGGAGAAAGTAAATAAGGAAGTGTTATTTACTCCTTCTCATAACACAAGAACTAGGGGTCACCAAATGAAATTAATAGGCAGCAGCTTTAAAATAAACAAAAGGAAGTATTTCTTCACACAACACACAGTCAACTTGTGGAACTCTTTGCCAGAGGATGTTGTGAAGGCCAAGACTATAACAGGGTTCAAAAAAGAACTAGATAAAGTCATGGAGGATAGGTCCATCGATGGCTTTTAGCCACGTTGGGCAAGGATGGTGTCCCTAGCCTCTGTTTGGCAGAAGCTAGGAATGGGCGACGGGATGGATCACTGAATGATTACTTGTTCTGTTTATTCTCTCTGGGGCGCCTGGCATTGGCCACTGTCGGAAGACAGGATACTGGGCTATATGGACCTTTGGTCTGACCCAGTATGGCCGTTCTTATCTATTAAATTATACCTGGAGAAAACAGGGACACTTCTCAGTGCTGGTTGGCTCTCCATCTTCAGTTTCAAATAAGAGGGTGTTTTTTTTTTTTTTAATAAGTCATCTGTTTTGTATCTTGGCTGCTTATTACTTGTCATGCTAGATCAATACAGTCAGATGCTAAATCATGAACAGAAGCCATTGCTTCCTGAAGTATTGTACTAGTTTACTATGTTGGAAAGTGGTGCTTCAGATCACCAAAAGGGGAACTGAGACTTAAATTCATCTAAACACTAACATTTCAATATAAAAAGGAGGGTACTGGGAGATGACAGGAGAAGGGAAAGTTGCCTTGTGTTCTCTTAACTGGGGGATAAAAAACGAAGTAAGTGAGAAGAACCTTTGCTTTAGTGCCACAAGGTGTGTGAGAAATACAATATTAAAAATAAGGCGGGGTTGTATGTATTCAAAGTACTTTGTGCATTTTAAATGAAATATAAAAAATCTGATTTGCAAAGTTAGACACACAAATATTTTTTACACAACTGCCAAAACTTATGTTCTGAAATACCCAATGTGCATATTGGATATTTGCACACAAACATGCCTATTTAAGTTGTTACTTAAATTACTTCATTTTTGGTCCACCTGAGAATGTATTTGTTAATTTTCCAGAGATGCTGTAAAACTCACTATTTTTGGATGAGGTGGGTGGGTAAGCTATATCAGGAGTGGTTGCTTTGGGGATTGTATATGGCAGTTTAGCTGATATTCATAACTCTTAGAATTTTTAAATTGAATATTGTTTTTAATTTTTGTAAAGTGTCAAGGTTATGAGGTTGCTGCTATAGACTACAAATATATACAGTGTTAGATTTTCTTCATTAGAAACTTCCAAGATGTTTTCCCCCGAGCCTTTTTTAATGTTAAACTGCTTGCATAGGAGATCACCTATATGCTGCAACAAGAGATTGCCAGAATTGGTCCAGACATAGCAGCACATTGGGACTTGATTTGGACTGTCATAAGGTGTCACTTCATTTTCCAGAGACTGTGCACTTTTCACTGTTCTGTGTCTGTTTCTCATATTGAAATAGCCAACAAATTATAAATACAACAAGCTTTTACATCTTCATCTTTGTATAGGTTAAATAGCAGACAGATCAGTATTTTGGGAATAACTTTTTAATACATTAAAATTTGTTTTATAAGTGTTTGTATTCCAAATATTTTTAAAACAAAGTATTTATAGTGTGCATTTTATGAATACAGGTTTCACTGTGTATTACACTTTTTAAAATTTTGCTTTAGATTATTAAATACTACTTATAAACATCTATAATGGTTACTTACTCTTATTTTGCCTAGCACAGTAAACAGTCATGTGGAATGAAAATGAGTTGACTGAAAGTGCTGATGAATTGACATGTTATGTTTCTAAAGGCAACAGTGTATATATTTTCAAGCTGTATCATTGAGAGGTTGAACTAAACCAATTACTTTAATGATTATTTTACTTGGATTGATGCATTCATTAGCCTTTTAAAAGAGAAATGAGCTAAGCTATCTCATGGGTATTTGTTCATAACAAAATCTTAAAACTTGTTTACTACACTTGTTACATTTACTAGGTTTTAAGAAAAAAGCCTAATTCTCTCTTCTGTTCACATTGTTTCACATGATAAGCCATTCTGCAGGAGCTGTTTTCTTATTGTGATGGGAAAAATCTTTGACCTTACATAGATTACTTCTGGTAGTCTTTTCTTTTTTATGAAGTACTTTCCAGACTACATATGTCCATGTTATTTGGTCTGCAGATTAGACACAATCTATTTATAAGACCTTCCCTTTACCATATCATGGAAGGAAAGATGAGAAAAAGCAGCAGTTTCAGTACAAAGCATTTGCAGATTCTCTCTTTGGAAGTTGTGAATGCCAGGCTTCAAGGATGCCATGCTCATGTTTGAAACTTGCTTACATTTAATGTAGACAATGATGGAAGTCTAGTGCTCCCTCTTTTTGCGATCATCTACTTGTGTATTTGTGTGCATGCATATGCAGATATTGTTTGTGGTGTTGTAGCAGTGTTGGTCCCAGGATATGAGAGAGACAAGATGGGAGAGGTAATATCTTTTACAGGACCAACTTCTGTTGGTGAAAGGGACAAGCTTTCAAGGTACACAGAGCTCTTCTTCAGGTCTGGGAAAGGTAATCAGTGTCACAGCTAAATATAAGGTGGAACAGATTGTTATGCATAAGGTGTTAACACATGTTGCAAGAGACCATTCAAGATGAAGTAGGCAATTAACACATCTGCAGTCATAGGACAAAGGAGGCTTAGTGCATGCCTACACTACAAAGTTAAGTTGATAAAGTAGCTTATGTCGACTTGACTATGTAAGCGTACATGCTAAAGTGTTCCTCCTGCTGCTGTAACTCGCCCACTGACCTAGTAAATGCACGTTGACAAGAGGTGTAAAGCTTAGGTCTACATAGTTCAGGTGACACAATGTCTGTGTAGACACCGTATTATAAGATTACCATATTACTAAGGTGCCACCAGATTCCTTGTTGTTTTCGTATTACTTGCATTTCCTGTTGGCTGTCAGGGTGTCTGACAGCCGGAGAGCTGTGCAATTGACAAGAATGTCAGTTTCACTGCTGCTAGCATCCCTGTTTTGAAATTGAGCGGGCGGGTGCAAGGGTGTTCCAGCTGTGAGGCCCAGCAGTGCTAACAGCTGGAGCATCGCTGCCTGGCGCTGAGAGCCTAGGCTGTGGGCTCTCTGCAGAGCTCCCAGGCGGAGACCGCAGTGCCCAGGGTCTCAGCCCTCCACACTGCTCCTCTTAAATTGGTGCAAGCCCTCCTGATGAAGACACGCACCACCGACAAAAGGAAGGTAGTGTGGACATGAAAAACCGCAGTAATTACTGCGGCGGTTGTAAGTCAACCTAACAAAGGTTTACTTAATTGTGTAGTGTAGACATGGCCTTAGTGCAGGGGTAGGCAACCTTTCAGAAGTGGTGAGCTGAGTCTTCATTTATTCACTTTAATTTAAGGTTTCGCGTGCCGGTAATACATTTTAACGTTTTTTAAAAGGTCGCTCTCTATAAGTCTATATTATATAACTAAACTATTGTTGTATGTAAAGTAAACAAGGTTTTCAAAATGTTTAAGAGGCTTCATTTAAAATTAAATTAAAATGCTGATCTTACGCCGCCAGCCTGCTCAGCCCGCTTCCAGCCTGGGGTTCTGTTCACCTAGGCCTGCAGCAGGCTGAGCGGGGCCTGCAGCTGGGATGCTGGCTGGCAAGGAGCCGGCAGCCGGGACCCCAGACCTGGGGGGAGGGTCAGGGCAGATGGCTGGGGGTGTGGGGGGGGTTCAGGGGCCAGGGCAGAGGGCAGTGGGGATGTGAGGGGTTCAGGGGCCAGGGCAGTGGGCTGGGGAGTGTGGGGGGTGCAGGGCAGAAGGCTGGGTGTGGGAGGGGGTTCATAGTCAGGGCAGAGGGATGGGGGCTGTGGGGGTGCAGAGCAGAAGGCTGGGTGTGTGTGGGGGGTTCAGAGGTCAGGGCAGAGGGCTGGGGGCGTGGGGGTGCAGGGCAGAGGGCTGGGTGTGGGGAGGTCAGGGCAGAGGGCTAAGGGGTGTGGGGGAGGGTTCAGGGGTCAGGACAGAGGGCTGGGGGTGTGTGGGGGGTTCAGGGTGCAGAGCAGAGGGTTGGGAGATGTGGGGGGTTCAGGGCAGAAGGCTGGGGGTGTGTGGGGGGAGTTCAGGGGTCAGGGCAGAGGGCTGGGACTGTGTGGGGGTACAGGGAAGAAGGCTGGGTGTGGGGGGGAGTTCAGGGGTGTGGAGGTGCAGGGCAGAAAGCTGGGTATGTGTGGGGGGTCAGGGCAGAGGGCTAGGGTGCTCGGCTCGTGGGGGGTGCTCTCAGACCCCTGCCCTGAGTGGCTCATGGCATCACCTGAGCGGCTCATGGCAGGGGGCTGGAAGGGATATGCTCTGTTCCACCCCCTTCCCCAAGACCCCATCCCTACCTCTTCTCTGCCTGCTCTATGGAGCAGCGAGCATGCTGCCACTCGGCTCTGCTTCCCCTTTCCCTCCCCCTCGCAAGGGCCATCAGCTGATCAGCGCAGGGAGAGGGAGGAGGGGCAGGAAAGCACCACTCTGGGGGAAGAAGTGGGGGAGGGGGGAAGCTTGGCTGCCGCAGGACCAAGCTTCTGCCCCCACAGGGGAGAGCGGTGGGCGGGGGGGCTGAGTGGGGCTAGGGGCCGGGCCCCCCCTCCCACCGTTCTCCCCGGTGGGGGCAGGATGCAGAAGTTTGGTCCTGCGGCAGCCAAGCTTCCCCCCTCCCCCGCTTCTTCCCCCAGCATGGTGCTTTCCTGCCCCTCCTTCCCTCCTCCTCTCACCGGGCAGGCAGTAGCGTGCCACTCAAAATCAGCTTGCATGCCGTAGGTTGCTGACCCCTGTCTTAGTGGGTTACAGATTGTTGTAATGAGGCATGAAACCCGTGTGTCTGCTGAATCCATGATTTTGAATGTCTAGCAAAGTTATGAATTTAAGCTCTCAGCCTCCTCTTTTGAAGGTATTGTGCAGGCTTCCCTTGAGAACAAGGACCGCAAGGTCAGCTATGGAGTGATCATTTTGTGACAACTGTTCACCCACAAGTGATAGGGTGTTTTTGTCTTTTATCACTTTGTAAGTGGAAAAAACCCTCCACATTCTGCATACCCCTACTTGTCACTGTGGAGCCCATGTGGGGTATTATCAAATAATTACAAATCATATTTGATGGGGACTACATCCTGAAATAAATCTTTCCCAAACCCCATATTCTGGCCTTCAAACAACCCCGCAACTTCACCAAGCTCATCATCAGAAGCAAGTTCCCTACACAGCAGGACGCCAACTCCAAACAACACCAGAACCTGCCATAACAGATGCAAAACCTGCAGATATATCTCCACTGGTACGAGGATCAGTGCCCTCCCAACACACCTTTCGCTATCCATGGGTCCTACACATGCTTATCACAACACGTGGTGCACTTCATACAGAGCATTAAATGCCCCAACGACTATGTGAATGAAACCAGACTATCACTGTGCTCTCAAATGAACTCTCAGAAAAATTATAAAAGAAAAAAACACCGTATCACCCATCGGCAAACGCTTTTCACAAAACGATTACTTCATATCTGACCTCTGGGTCCCTCTCCTCAAGGGAACCTTGTGCAAAACCTTCAAAAGAATGAGCCTGGGAGCTTAAATTCATAACTTTGAGAGACACTAAAAATCATGGACTCAATAGACACACTAGTTTTATGTCTCATTACAACAATCTGTAACTTGCTAACCCTCCTTTGTCCTATGACTATGCAGGTGATAATTGAAAACTTCATCTTGATGTGATGTTAGACAAGTTTTGAGAGATGATTTCCAAAGGTATTGAACACCTGTATCTCCAGTCAACTTCTGTTGGAATTGTGGATTCTCAGCTATTCTCAAAATCAGGTTCCTTACCTGTTTATAACCCCTTTTCTGATCTTTAATGTATAATCTACCTGCCTTAGAACAGTGTTGTGAAATTTTCTAATTTCTACAGTGCTTTGTTTAGAGTACCTTAGACACAAAAGTAATAGGTATATTTTTAACTGACAGGAAGAATTTTTTTTATTAACATTATAAGTACCAAGTTGAGGATATGTATTCTTGTTTTTATACCTGATTTTTATTCATGTCATTTTTTGTTTCTAGGACATGGTATTGGTATCCCTTTTTGTTATAACATATTAAATGTTGCTGAACAAAAGTTGAATGAAAGAATGGAATGTTACGCTGTCTGCGTTCAGTTTTAATTCCTAGCCAGATACAGCTTTGAACATATTGTTTCTTTTAGAAATGGAGTCTAATACTTGTACAAAATAACAGGTTTTTATTAACAGTTTTCATTAACAGAGTAAAAAAAGCTATGGTTTAGTTATTTGCATATTGTCAGTAAATTTGGACTTCCTTTGATTCTGTACGGAAGTCTTGTGTTAACAACTTTTATGAAGTAACAAATTCAGTTTTTGCTACTCAGATAAGAATGATGTAACAGAAACATATGTAAACCTTTAATACCATACAGTAGGAGAGTGATTAATACTGTGCGGTGTTAATAATAAGAAAGTAAAGAATTAAGGAGAAAACTGCTGCTATTGGCACATAGCAGCTCACTTTGAGTAATATTGCAGTGGGTTTTAAGTCTCTGTGAGAGGCGTTTATATATGTATTGTACATATGAATAGATGGGCATAGGGGAACATTTTTAAACTTGATGGCCTAAGTTTATATACCCACTCTCTCTATTTGGCTATCTATATAAAAGTGCCTTTATCTTTCGTGTTAGGCACCTAAAGAACCCGCTTTGTTCCATGGGAGATGTGGATACTCAGCTCCTCTGAAGATCAGGCCATTTTAGTTAGGTGTAGATTTAGATGCTTAATTTGAGACATCCAAGTTTGAAAACTGCGACCACTGTAGACTTTTAATTACATAAGAGAACCATATGGGCCCTTAAAACTTCAGAAAACTACTTTCTTGTTGTGCTGGTCACAGAAATTACTTGACATACACTGTCAAGAGTAGTAAATGTCAGTTAGCTACACCTTTTTCTCATTATTGTACATCTGATAAGTATGAAAACTGAAATAATGAATTACAGCACTTGTCAGCAATTTTAAAACTCAGTTACGTACAAAATAGTCTCTGTATATTCTGTTTCAGAATCCATATCGTTAGTTATTTTATGGCGCTAGGCATGCATTTATAACATGCATCTAAGATTTAGTGGATTAAATTCACCATACATGTGTGGAATATATTCATGATGAATATTTTCCAGATTGATTAGTAGTTTGTACAGTAGCAGCAATTTGCATGACATTCCACTGTAGCCTGACAGAAGATTAATTACAGCTAGGTTTCCAAATGCACAGAGTTCCCAAGTTCAGCAAGGTATTTAAGCACATGTGTAATTTAAAGCACATGAGTAATTCCTTTGACATGGTAGGATTACTCATGTACTGAATTGCATATGCTTAAGTACCTGGCTGAATTGGGGTCTAAATTGTTATGCTAAACATTGTAAATAAAGCAGGCTGAGTTGTGTAATTTTGCAATATACTGGTAATGCACACATACAGAATCAGAAATACAGAATAAACTGCTACATTGTAATAAATGTTTACTGCAATATATATAACTAATGGACTACAAGTCTGATTTTGAAAGTGCACTACTAAATATTGCTCATTTTTTTCAGAGTTCAGAAAAAAACACGTTTTTAAAGCAGTTCATTTAGTTAGGTGGACTTTTAACTTTAAGCATTTAAATTTTATTAAAAAAACCAAATTTGATTATTGTGGTTAAATGGTTTAATGTATTGAAATTTAGTTTTGTTCATGTGCTCTACTTCAGTAGCACTGTGCTAGCAAACAGCTATAATTAGATTAGCAGCCTGTTAAACAGTGGTGACAGTATCTGAGCCTCAGAGAGCATGTGCTGGATTCTTCATGTGCCTTTCTCTGATTGGCTGCAGACGTTGCTGCTTGCCAGTTTGATAGGTTTCCACAGTAATCTTTATGCTGCATTACAGACATAGATACAGAGGTACTGTGTCCATGCAACGGTGGAGGTGCTCAGCTTGTAGCATTAAAAGAAAGCACACAGATGAAAGGCATTGGTCTTTGTTATAAAACATCAGTACTTAACGACTGCTAGCTGCAAGCAGAGGTCAGTGAAGGAGTTTCAATTCATGGTAATTACTTTCAGGTCTTTATCTCTCCCATAAAACACAGTCATGCATGAAATGAATACTGTTAATCATGTCATCTATTTAATTTGGTCTTGCTTTCATTAATATGTGTTCTCCAGTGGGATAGCCATCAGATTACAAAACATGTCATTACAGAGTGGATTTAGCAGGGAAATAGAATGTATTTTTACAGAAAAATTTCCTTTCACATGAAACCTTGAGCCTGTGCATGTGAGCAATTTTATTAGTTCCCTTTTGTTATGGTAATGGCAATATTGCATTTATTTGGGTCTCTTTGCAGAACAATTGAATTAGAGGCATGTAGGACTTTCTTTACATGGAGATGAAACTATTCTAAATATGAACAGTTAAAAGGATAATTCTGAGAGATGTACTTTAATTATATCAGGGTAATAACTATCCTCATGTTTTTTGCAAAGAGGTCGAGGAATGTGGAGTAATATGCTATTGTTCTTTCATCAAAGATGCTTGTAGCTTTAGTGGATTCTTTGTTTCGTTCTTTGAATTCCCTATTAGGCAGCTGTGGGGGACCCCAAACTGGTATATTGCAGCATATTCTTAGCTGCACACGCAAATATTGTTCCCAAAGGCCAGATTTTGTCCCAAAGCCTTGTTTGTTGTAGGAATTGCCTTTATCAATGGAATGAAACAATGTGTGTAAGACCATCTTTTCTTCTATGATTCTGAGACTTCCAGAATGTTTTCCATAATTTGAGCACTATTTTATTTAATCTCTTTTAGATTTGTGACCTACATATTAATTAATATGAACTTTTTCTTATAAAAAACAACGCCAATTTAGAGGGTATGTTTCCCAGTTAAAACTGTATTTGGAAGAGAAGAAAACAAGCACTGAGCAGTATAGTCATACTTCTTATGAAGGCAGTTGACTACTAAAGCTGACTGTTAAAACTTAAAATCAATGATATTGTCTGTGTCAGACTGTAGAGCCCACATAAACTTGTGTGTTAAGTCACCATTCATCTAGCTGGCTTTCTGCCACCATGCGTCTGAGGTAACAGTAGATTGCCTCAGCTAATATCAGAAAGGTATAAGGAACTGTCACAAATTTAATGTCGCTTTCTACTCCTTCCCGTCACCTCCCAATGAATTATTGTGTTTGTGCTGTCCAAAATATTGCAAAACAGGGTTGTAAACTTCTAAAATATTGAATTAAAACGGTTTAACCTTCTAAGTAAAATTCCATCTTGGTCACTCGCTTGCTTAACTTTCTATGTAAGTGGGTATGCATACAATGTATATGAGTGTTTCATAATGTGGGGCACTTCAAAAGCAAAGATATTTTATCTGAATTTGTTCAAAAATATTTGAACTACTATAAATTTCAAATGCATACTTAGCTTCCGATTTTAGTACAGGACAAAGCATTATCAAGAAAAATAGTTTTGAAATTATTATTGCTACCACAAAGGAAGCTCAGTTGCTGTCTGCTTGTATTGTCTGCATTTGTCTGTGCTTTATTGCCATAAGGTGGTTTTACTGGTGCAGACTTTGAAAATAACCTTCCTGCATAGCAACAGTTAGGTTTGGACAGTGATGAACGGGGAGAATGTGCAGGCACAATGTTCTTAGTGTATGGCAGTTTTTTCCAATATCCTCAGAATTGCCATCTAACTGTACTTACATGGTCTGTAAATTAATGCATCTCATGTGCATGCTTTAAAGAAGAGATTTCCTGATGTAATAATCTAGAATGATTTTTGACATGAGCCTCTCACGCCGTGTCTGATGGAGATGCTGGTAGTGGTTAAGGGAAGTTAGTAGGTAGAAATCCCCAGCTGAATAATGTACTTAACAAAGCTGGACTGTTTTCATTCAAAATGAAGACAACATAATGTTACTTAACATGAAAATTAAGTATATGCAGTGAACTAATACTTTATATCTGTAAAATGATAATGACTTCTTACCTGAAAATGTTTCTTATGCTTATCGCAGATAGGTAACTTGGTTCATATTTTAAAAGTGAGCATATTTTTTTCTTAGTAATGCGTAAAACATTGTTAAAAGAAAATGTATACTGGAATTGCACATTATAGTTATTTATACGACGTTGTTTCACCAATAGTTATTTAGACATAGATGTCTCTCTGTTAGGTGTGACTGATCTTTTTTCTGGTGCACAGAAAAGCATGAAACTAGAATTGGTGATTGTAATTTGCAGTAATTGTTTTATTATCATGAAGAAATACATTGCTTTTTTAGAGAGGAAAGCTTTGTTTTCAGTATGGAATGTGTTTTCCGTTTGGGCAGGGGCAGCAAACAAATTCAGTTTAAGCAGTAATTCACATAGATAAAATTTTAGAGTTTACTCATTTCAGCTAAAACAAACTTTTAAAAACTTTTTAAATAGAATTTTACTACATTAAATCTAGCATGTGTTTCAGCTGGTTGTCAACAAATAGTGAGCTGCAGGGGATTTACTTAAAACTAAACAGTATTTAAAAACTATTCAATGTTAGGAAATGTATGGATTATACATGATAATTGTATTGTGACCTATCTTAAGATAGCTGTCTTACCTCTGAAATGTGGCTTTGTAGCATGCCTCAGTTTTCATCAAGTCTTGTATAAACTTCCCTTTAAATTACACTTTCTTGTGACATAAAAAATGAAAAACTCCTGATGCCCAGGAACAAAGTAAGAATACAAAAGTGTGATATCCAGCGCAGGGTTTCAGCAATTAGAACATGTCAAATACTCAGTTGCCTAAGAATCATTTATTGTATATTGTATTTAAAATAGATTCTTGTACAGTTGAATGTGGTTTTATCATCTTTGCTGTCATAGTAGGTATCCCATTCAGTCCAGTGGTGGTATAAAAGGGCTTTGCATACCAGTATTTTCAGGATCGGTAATGAGTGCCTACTTTTTGTGTGTGTGCATATTACTGATTGGGTTTACAAAAATTATATTCAGACTGAATTTGAGTATATACCGGGGGTGGGCAATAATTTTTGCAGGGGGGTCACTCCATGAATTTTGGTAAGTTGTCATGGGCCTCACATTACTACTATATCAATGGAGGGAGTGTGGGCTCTGGGAGGGAGTTTGGTGCAGGAGGGGGCTCCGGGCTGGGATAGAGGATTGGGGTGCAGGAGGGGGCGCAGTGTCTGGGAGGGAGTTTGGGTGCAGGAGTGGGTTCTGATGTGGCGCAGGGGGTTGGAGGGTGGGAGAGGGTGCAAAGTGCAGGCTGTGGCTGGGAAGAGCTTACCACAGGCAGCTCCCAGCCGGTGGCGCAGCAGGGCTCAGGCAGGTGGCCCCACGCTGCTCTCGGAAGTGGTTGTGGCTGGCTGCTGCTGGCAAGTCTCTGCGTGCCCCTTGGGAGTTGTGGGGGGTGCAGCGGGTCGCCGTGTGCTGACCGCGCATGCAAGTACCGCCCCTGCCACTCCCATTGGAAACCGGCCAATGGGAACTTTGAGAACGGTGCTGTGGGCAGAGGCAGCGTGCAGAGCCGCCTCCCCCCTACTCCCCGCCAGGGGCACACAGAGACATGCCAGCAGCAGCCGGTCGCTTCCGGGAGTGGTATGGGGCCGCAGCAGGCAGGCAGCCTACCTGAGCACCCTACTGCACCGCAGGACTTTTAGCAGCCCAGAGATCGCGAGGGGGCAGCCAAAGAGCCTGGCAGGACGGACAGAAATGTTAGACAGGCTGGATCTGGCCCACAGGCCGTATTTGCCCACCCCTGGTATATAGAGTAGTCTGACTGCCACTAACAAATAGTGTTACACTAGCTTAGATTTATTAAGGTATTATGTCTTTCTACTGTTAAATATTTAAGTGAATTTCACTGTACTTAAAACCATGCCAAATCTAAAGCAGAAAGATTATTCTTAAGGTTAATGCATTTTTGTAGTCTTCTAGCAATAAGAGAGATGATATGAAAACAGTCATTGGGATTTAAGGTATTACTCAAGTGTTTGTCTGTGGGATTTGCACTTGGGTGCCTTGTGATTTGTAAAGTTAAGCAAGAGCAAACAAGAATGGCAGAATATAAATTTCTAGAATTGTCCTAAAACAAGTAAAGTGTGATTTTGAGTCCTAAAGGATATTGTCAGAGTTCAGGGCAAGTGCATCTGTATCTCCACTCCACGGTCCATGACTGGAACCCACTTCTAGGCTTCCCTGCTCCTCAGCTATCCAGGAACCTTTTGTGAGCCCAATGCCAAACATGGGCCCCCATGGGGGAAATGAGGCATAATGTGGGGAGGCAGGGGAAGTTAGGTACCCAGAGCGAGGGGCCAGCATGGGGCAATAGGGCACGGTGTGGCAGGGGCAGCCACAGTCCACCCAACCCAGCGTGACGGAACTGTTTACAAACCAGCAGCCACAGATACACACTGGCCTGCCCAGCCCTGCGCCGCCAGCTTGCCCCTTGGGAGCAGGCTTGCGCCATGCCCTAGTGCCCCCCCACTCCACCCCAACGCCCCTCAGACCTCTTGCCCAATGACCCCCGCATAGACCCCTATGGCCAGTGCCCCCCTGGACCTGCTATGCTTAGTGCCCCCCCACCCAGAGACCCCCCACAACTGCACAGTGTCCTGAACACCACCACCCACGGTGCCCCGGCCCACAGACCCCTATGCCCAGCACCCCCACAGACTCGCCACTGCCCAGCTCCCCAACACACACAGACCTCTACCCTCCACTCCCCAGCACCCCCCTCACAGACCCTCCACTGCCCAGTGCCACAAAACACCCAAACCTCCCCCCCCCCCCCGTCCAGTGCCGCCCCAAGCCCTCCGGAGACCCACTCCCCCACGCCCTGCCTCCCCGGCCACATTCACCGGCCCTGCTCGGAAATGACTGTGTCCCCTAGGCTGAGCTGGCTGCGTGGCCGGGAGCCGGTCATGGGTGAGGATACTCCAGCCCCTTGGGAGCTGTGCAGTCAACCAGGATTGAGGCCTGCCCGGGCCAGACTCCCTCGGGACCCACGTGCACAGCCGAGCCCCCTGTGATACACCCCTTCTTCCCCCCCCCGCCCTCCACTGGCCAAGACTGGCCCAGCCTCTGTACTGATCCCAGGCAGCTCGGCCCTGGGGAGACGGGAACCCTGCAGGTGGCTGGCAGCAGAGTCCACTTGGAGCGGGAGCCTTAATGGGTCCCTTCCAAGTGTGGGCCCGGTGCCTTGGTGCCATTGTAAACCCAGTACTGCAGTCATCACCTCTCTTGGTTGGAGACCTGTGTCTTTCTCCCTCCTGACCAGGGTTTTTCTAGGCTGCACAGCTCCCTGCCTATATTGTGATAGACCCAGCAAGCCATACTGCCTTCACAGGCCAGCGTCTGTGCTTTGCTCTCTCTCCAAAGTCTTATGAACAGCGTAATTGCCAGCAGTCTCAAGTTGTCACAGAGCTCTTTCTGAGCAAGCACATTTATTCTTAAGGTGCAAGCATTACCGAGAACATACAAAAAACAGTAAAAGTTCCTATACTATTGCTAAAAACTTACCAGTGGTCCGATATTAGTCTGATGGGGCCTCAGTAGGGCAAAGTCCTTCCAACTTCTCCCAGAAAGGATTCGGGGCCCCCTTGACAGAAGGTCCTGTCCATTTGCTGGATCAAAAAGAAAGCCCTGAGTCACTGTGAACTCAAGCTATTTATCCAAACTTCCTTTCTTAGTCAGTTGATCTATGGAGAATTCAATTTGAACTAGTATATGTGAGCCTCTTCAGGTCACAACCTGAAAGTACTTCTCTGGAGGTGTGACAACCTGAGTGAATTTGCATAATCACCCCCCACTATTGTTAGTTCCTGGAGGAGTTGTAGTCACCCTCCCACATAGAATTGCATACAGTCCCTGGCCCAATGTGATACATAAACTTAATACAGTAAGACCTCCCAAAGATATTGCAAGAACTTCCTGTATCTGTCACACACATGTTTCTCCTTTCTCTGCCTTTACAGTTCAAGTGCAGGGGTTACTATTGCAAATGTAGTATCAGCCCATATTTGTAATTCTACAGATACTCTTATAACTTTGTTAAAACTCCTTACGAGTGTCTCTGACATTGATTAGCTTTTATTTTGGTGGGTTTTTTTACTTTTTAAACTTAGATTTTAAACTCTTTGGGGCAGATTCTGCTCTGAATATGTTTGTGCAGAGTCCAACACAGTGGAGCCCTGATTATAATCGGGGCTCTGGGCACTACGGCAATACAACCAATTAAAGATAGTGGTAACAGTACCAAATTGTACCTAAATCTGCTGGGTGTGTGCCATAGGGGATGCAGGGAGGAAGAAGGTTCCTATTCCCCTCACTGCCCTACTGTGCAGGGACCAAGCACAGTCACTCTTTCTCAAGGGGTGCAAGAACTCTGCGAGTCTAGCCCCCACAGCATTTTAAAGGGGGTGGAATAAAGATAGAGTCCTGCTAGCTCTGCACTTCTCATCTTCCCCCATGCCAGCAAAACTGGCACTGTGTGGAGGGCGCGCACACAGCAATCTCAGCAGCTGTGTACTCTAAGACGTGCTGTGTACCGATCTGAGGCATAGCGCCTCAACCTACTCCTACTTGAGATTGGAAACCTCTGCACCATCCCCTACCAGAGGTCTGTAGCTTCTAGCTGCAATTTAGCCCTTAGCCTAACAACTTCTAATCAGACACTTAAACAGAACTATACATAGATTTTTGGGTTCAGGCGTTTCTGATATACAAAACAAGTTTGCATTTTATGGGAAAAGGTCAACTGTGCCTTATTCTTTCCATTAGGGCAATTATAAATCATTCCGTATCTGCCAGCTGTGACAGAAGTCATTTTCTGGTAGCAGAGACCATAACTGACAGCTGAGTAAGACATCTGTAGAAAACTTTTTTGTGGCTAACCCCTGCAATGTGTGGGGCATGTCTTGTACTAGTAATGTTAATTAACTGGAGATGGGCATGAATATCAGAGTTTGGATCAGTATCTGAATGTTTCAAAAGTTCATGAGTATGTGGGTCAAGGCCCCTATCTATAATTAACCCTTTGAAAGCCTGGGTATTTGCCCATTTTTGTCAGTGAGGGGAGGTGTAGCGGTATTACAGCAATGCGTGGAAGCTCCAGTGTTCTAGGTACTGTACAGCCACATCGTGAGACACAGTACTTGCCCAAAAGAATGTACATTCTAAATGGACAACACAGGTAAAAGGGTGACAGAAGAGGAGAGCCACACAGAAGTGAAAGCAACTTGCTTCTGGCCACACAACAGTTCATTGGCAGACCTGCAAATAGAACCCAGGTCTACCAAGTCCCAGTCTAGTGCTTTATCCACTAGACCACACTGCCTCACTTTTCAGTGGTAGAAGCCATCACAATAAATCTATCTGAACAGAGTTTGAAAACTTAAGATACCTCTGCAACTACTTACAATATAAGCAGCAGTGCAAGTAGGCTGGTACACTTCGATATGTTGTAACAGCAAGCTATTTATAGCCGGTACGGCATACCGGAAAGACACAACAGCAGCCCCACCAGAGGAGAGGGCTGGGGGTGCAGGGCTGGGGGGGTTTCTCCTTTCCCCACTGGGAGGGGCAGCGGGAAAAGGAGCAGAACACTAGCAGATCCTCCGGTGGCTTTACCGCCCCCAGCCTCGCCCTCCCAGCCCTGTCCTCTGGCAGAGCTGCTGCTTGGTACACAGAGGGAGGACGGAGACGCAGCTCCGTGGAAGGGCAGGGGGTTCTGCTCCTTTCCTTGCTGTGGTTCCTGGGAGAGCCCTGCCCCGAAGTCTCTGGTGCAGTAGGAGGAGGACAGACCTCCCCCCGGTAACATGGGATGGATGTGGGGAGAGTGTGGGGGCCCCAGGCTGGGGGCGGGGCAGTGAGGAGTCACATGGAGGGTCACATGGGAAGGTCATGTGCCCTTCTTAGCTGGTTGCCCCCCACCGGTAAGAAATGGATTTTACTTGCACCACCGAGTATAAGGGGCTGGGACCGTCTCTTTGTTCTGTGTTTGAATAGTACCTAGCACAATGGAGCCCTGGCCTTTAGGCACTACTGTAATACAAATAATAATGACAATGACTGAACCCTTGCAAATTTAAAGGAATAAGTAGTTGTGTGTTTCTTGTATGTAATTGTAACAACTTGCTATTAATAGTTGTTAAAAATGAAAGTTGCTTTAAGAATCTCAGGCTTTTCTTTTATCTTCTTTACCTACCTGGCCCTATTTCACTTTTTTTCTCTTCTCTTTACTGTAATCATCATGGAGCATGTTTCTTTAAGAAAGTCTTTCCTGCAGAAGTGAGGCTTACAGTACAAACACCCCTTTCTATTTCTAAACACTTACCACCACCCCACCTGCACAAAAACCCCGCAGAGTTTTTACCGCCAAAAGTGCCAGACATACCATGAAGTCCACTGGGGATTTTGCTGTTAGTGATTTTGATGTGGGAGATAGTTTACTAGAGTAATGGGCAGCGATATAAAACTCTAAGACAATATCTTATCCTTCATTGTTTTCACTGTCTATTGTTTCCTCTTTTCTTTCTCTTTGGCTCCTACATCATGTGTTCAAGCTTTGCCTTTATATTTTTCTGGCTGCCCCACTTTTCCTCTTTTTATGTCTTTCTCTCTTTTCAATCTATTCCTGTCTCCAACCTGAATCCATCCATCCATCCCACTCTTATACCCCTTCACATCCTTCTGCCTCTCTATACAGACCATTTGAAAAAATGCACCTGGCACATAATAGCCAGGGGCCTATAGTAAGGTGAGAAGATCTCCTATCCAAGACAATGCCCAAATGAAGAAGGCCTGATTAGCAGAGAGGATGGTGCTGTTGCCAAGAGTGCCAGAGATTGTGGGATTGTGGAGAGGGTTTGGGAAGAAAGATAAGGAGTTCAGTTTGAGCCATGTTAAGTTTAAGCTGGTGTGAAACTTCCAGGAGTATGAGAGACAGGCGGAGATGAGGTTGAAGGGAGAGTGGAGACATGTCAGAAGTAGAAATGCAAATTTGTTTTACAGACATGTGCATCTCAGAACACTTTATAAGACCGTGAAGCCACAATCCATCCGTTAACACCTGACAACTGATCATTATGTTCTCTTTACTGTAAGTACAGCAGCATGCTGCTGGTAAAGTTAGAACAAATAGTATTGTTTACAGCTGGAAATCTTTTGAGCAATTCATAATTAAAACAGAAATTGGAAGCCTGAAATTCCACATCTGTTCTCATATGGTATTTGAAGAATATCTCCACACCTGTCTCTGTAGTTATATTGTGCTCTTCACTGAGTAGCAGAGGCCTCTCACAGGATGTTTCTCATTATTTACAATAATAGTTATTAATTACATTAATAGATCCAGAAATCTTCTGTGACATGCGTTTCTACATGGAATTTAGATTTATTTTAAAATCCATCACAATACCATATTCTGTATGTTTTGAATGTGTAAAATGCATGTATAGAATTTATTACTCTATTCTGCCTTGTTTACAAGTTCTGATGGTGTGTCACTGCTACTTAGACAAGAATTATTTTGAAAAGATAGTATTTGCAAAAGAATGGGAAGTGTGTTTTAAAGATGAAAGAAAACATTTGCTCTCTTATGAAGGCTTGCTTAGGCTCCATGCTTAATAAATCAACTTCAGACACATCCACTAAGAAGTTTTGGACTTCATTTTTATATTGATTTTTCAAAATTAAATTAAATGAATCCTTTTACCGTTGTCAATTGGCCAGTTTTTTTGTTTCTTTTCACATTGGCAGGTTAGACATTTTACATTTGGTTAGATTACTGTTGTCTTTTGAAAATACCTTTTAAGGTGATCTGTAAGTATGGTGAAGACATTTCCAGCTTGTTAAATACCCCCAACTAAAGAGAGTAGAAGCACCTTTATATTTGTATTTAATCGGTGGGGTTTTTTTTGTTCCTTTGAAAGAGAATAAGTTTCCAAAATAATTCTTTGCTCCTCCATCTCCATCTCTCTGGGTTACAATGCAAACCCTCTTTGACTTCCAACTCCCATTTGGAGTGATATCCCAGAGTCCATCTGATGTTGCACCAACAGTTGGCTATCTATTTATGGTAAGAAGAGTCTCATTGTCTCCAATATGCTATAATTTTAAAGTTTAATACTTAAAATTCATGTACTGTTCATGATAAAATAATGTTAAAAATATACAATATTGGGTTAAAAGTGGGACTTGACCATAATGCAAGCTCCAGCCTCCAGCGTTGTTTGTTCAACTGTAGGTTTGAGATCACTACCAGAGTGCATACTGGGGAATAACCCAGAGTAGGAGCTGGCAGTTATCAGAATTCTGCATTCCTGACACCTGAATTATGATAAAAGTGACAAAATGAGCAGAAAATGCTCCTTTTGGTGTATACATCGTATTATGTTAAAGTCAAATTTTATTTGTAAAGTTAAATTTTTTGGAAAATATTGGGAATCTCCTTTTAGGCCCCAAGCATAACTTTAAACACAGGCATAATGTTACAAGAGGCACTCCACTGACTGTGTTTACAGATTTAAGATTGAGTACTATGTGTACAAAAAAAATACAGTAAGATGAAAATTTTATCAAGAAAGCTATTTTGAGGAGAGATTTGAAAGAGAAGAAAAGGTGGTGGCTTCACAACGTGCCGGGGTGGCATGGGAGATCACATGAACGCTGATGCTGATGTGGGAAGCAGACAGCTGATTATTGACAATGAAGGTGGGGGTCACCATTGTAATTAAAAACTAGATTTGATATGTAGAACAGGCATAAATGTCCGAAGATTGGAAGTCAGCTCAAGAATTTGTTTTAATTATTATTTATTTGCAACATTTCTATGCTGACAAACTCCCCAGCATAACAGTTATACTAGCATAAAAGTGCTTTTGCCAGTGTAACTTAGCATGATTACTTTACCTGGAGTAAATGCATGCTATTTTTATATGGTCATTCTTCAGGGTAGAAAAACATTTAAATTAAAGTTTAAATTCTAAAGGAATTAGTAGCTTAGCCTCTGAACTCACCAGGGAAAGCTTCCTATTCCACGCTATTGAGTGGGCAAGCAGATTTTCAAGCCTTTTGTATCACAAAGTTGAGGATTGAGTATCCTAATTATGTATTCTGTGCAAAGATATTCCTTTAATCTTTCAAAAAATTAATTTTTACTTTTATGTTTTATTGCTTTCACACATTAGTTTTGAAAGACTAAGTTATCTCCTGTACATAGGTTGGAAGCTCTGTTTGCATATGTCTAATTTTACTGGGCTGTGATTTTGCGTATGGAGGTGTGCTCTGTATATATCAAAAAAGGGAAAAACAGGTTTGTTAAGGATATTACTCGATGAGACCTACTGGACATCCTGTACCCAGATGGACTTACAATTCTTTTTAAGGTCTTTAAGAAGCTTCCTTTTTAAGTGCTGTCTGAAATGTCCTAATATTTCTGATCAGTAAAGGTCACCTTCTTAATAGTGATTACACTAGCTAGATGAGTAGGCCAACTGGGAGTCTTATATCTCAAGGAGCCTTTCATGGTGTTCTTTTCAGACAAAGTAGCTCTTAGACCAGCTCCAGAATGTCTCCCTGAAGTAAACTCCACCATCCAGTCTAATCAGAAAGCATCTCTACCTTCTTTCCACCTTAAACCAATTCATCCCTTTAAATAAAAACAAACAACAACAAAAACATTGCAGTCATATTTCATACACTTGAGCAGTCATCATCAAATACTACTTTAGTAGGCTACAAACTCTCTAGAAGAGTTTTTTTGATCATGTGGAAGAACACACACACACGGCTCAAAGGTTCACTGTTTTCAGATGGGTCAAATTTCTCTTAGAACTGATGTACATGTCTAAACATATGCCTCCTTTGGACATTGGAACCCTTTCAATCAGATATTTACCAGCTCTTAGACAGAGAAAAATAGTCTTATATAATAAAATTAGCAGGGCAGTGACTTTGATTCATGAAACACAACAAAGTAGATATTTCATCTTCCACAGATACAGCCTTAGTTCAGTGTCCTATAGGTTACAGTTCCCCATTTAAAGAAAAGCACAAAACTCTTCAGATACTTGTGATTTTCACCCAGCCCTCTTGTTCGTTTTATTTCCAACTGGACTGGATACATATGCATACTGGTTGGATTCATCTATCAGAATAGAATAGTCTTCTTTTTTACCTATAAATTGAGTCTCTTGTAATCTATATTAACTAGTCTGTAGGACAGTCCCTCGTTCTTTTAATTACCTGCTTTTTAATTCCTTGTTATACGAATGCTTGTGTAACCCTCCTTCAATACACATGTGTAAGGCAGAATGAGAAAATTTAAACTAAGGTATATTTGATCACTCCAAATACCATTTTGTGATGTGAATTCCAGAGACTCCTGTGTTTGGTCCCTTTTTTTATTACAGTGTAATAATAATTTATCTCACAAAAAGAATATCCGTAATAATGCTATTAAGGGTTAAAAAGAATTGGAGTTATATGTCTACTGGGGAAGCTTTGCTGCATACGTCTGTTATGTAAAGGCATGTAACAGCACCAGAAACTTTAGCTAAGTTGCCTTCATGTACTGCGATGGACAAGTCTTACCCAATAGCAACTCTAGATGGGTGGATGTATAATATATGCTATGAGATAAATTTGCAGTAAATGAATAAATTGTCATATTTCACTGAAGGAAGAGAAAGAAATGAGGTTAATAGAAAAGAGACAAGGGAAAACAGAGAATAAAGGAATGATTAAGGGTTGTTGTCGTATAACACCAGAGCCGGTGCAACCACTAGGCGAACTAGGCAGCTGCCTAGGGCGCCTAGTAGTTGAGGGCACCTAAAAGCCCACTTAGGCGAGGAGGTGGAGTGGAGGTGAGCTGGGGCAAGGGGGCGCGGGGAGGGCCGCCTGCAGTAACGGGCGGGGTGGGGGGGCGCACAGGGGAACCGCTCCCTGCCCCAGATCACCTCCACTCTGCCTCCTCCACTGAGCACACAGCCCCCGCGCTAATTCTCCTCCAATCGGCGCCGCAAGCCTGGGAGGGGAGGAGAATTAGAGCAGTGCCTGCATGCTCAGCGGAGGAGGCGGAGCGGAGGTGAGCTGGGGCGGGGTTAGCTGCCGCAGAGCGGGAGGGCTCCCCAGCCGGGGGTGGGGGGGGCGGCGGCGGCGTTAGCTGCCGTGGAGGGAGGCACTCCGGGCGGGGGTTTCGGGGGTAGCTGCTGTGGGGGGGGCAGCAGGCTCCCCGAGTGGGGCGGTTGGTGGGCGGGGTTAGCTGCCGCGGGGGGGGGGCTCCTCTGGGTGGGGGGGCGTGGTTAGCTGCCACGGGGGATGGGGTGGGTGTGCAAGGCGGAAGTTTCGCCTAGGGCGTGAAACTTCCTTCCACCGGCCCTGTATAACACCTTCGGTACTTGTGACGGGGTGCACTCATCCCACATTAGTACTGCAAGGGTTAACTCTACTCTCTGGGGCTGGGTCTACACTACCCGCCTGAATCGGCAGGTAGAAATCGACCTCTCGGGGATCGATTTATCGCGTCCCATCAGGACGCGACAATCGATCCCCGAATCGACGCTCTTACTCCACCAGCCGAGGTGGGAGTAAGCGCCATCGACGGGAAGCCGCAGAGGTCGATTTTGCCGCCGTCCCTACAGCGGAGTAAGTCGGCTGCGATACGTCGAATTCAGCTACGCTATTCGCGTAGCTGAATTTGCATATCTTAAATCGACCCCCCCCCTGTAGTGTAGATGTAGCCTGGGCTAAGGAGGCCACGCTCCCTCAGCCCTGCTGGGCATGCTAGGGCTGGAGACTAAATATATCAGGGAGCAGCTTGGCTCATTCAGGGCTGACTGCTGAAGAGGGATGATGCACACTGCAAGCTCCAGCCCGGGTGAGCTGCTGAAGCCACAGACAGCAGAAGCCGGAGACGCCAAGACCCAGGCGAACATCCAAGCTCCTGCAGACTCCCAAGGAGCGACAGGGCTGCTGAGAGTTGCACAAGCCAAGGAGCCTACAGACTCTGGGGATGCCACAACCACTATACAATGGACAGGGTAGGAAGTAGCTCAGGGGAACTAGGCATTATACGTAGTGGTGTGAGTGTGTTTCGGGCGGATTCCCCGCTGACCCAGTGGCGAGCATACTTGCCACTGTCAGGGCCCTGAGCTGGGACCTGGTGGAGCAGGGAGGGCCCAGGTCCCCCTTCCAGGCCACCACACCCCTCTTTTCCCCCCCCCACCATCTCTCCTGTTGGTGGCCCACTATCCTGACCGGCTGCCAAGCCAAACAGCCCTACTTAAGAGGGCCATTATACTGACTTTGGCCACTAGACCACACAGCCCTGCCTAACAGGACAGCTCTATGGACTCTGAGAGCTAGGCCACACAGCCCTGAGAGAGGGCAGCCATATTGACTTTTACCCCTAGGCCAAGCTGTCCCAAGACAAGGGATGGCTATATAGACTCAGCCGCGGAGCCATATTCACCCTCGCCCCATCTCAAAAAGAGATGGGGCACACTTGCCCTGTGACAGTACTGAAGATCAGGGGGGAGGGATAGCTCAGTGGTTTGAGCATTGGCCTGCTAAACCCAGGGTTGTGAGTTCAATCCTTGAGGGGGCCACTTGGGGATCTGGGGCAAAATCAGTACTTGGTCCTGCTAGTGAAGGCAGGGGGCTGGACTCAATGACCTTTCAAGGTCCCTTCCAGTTCTAGGAGATGGGATATCTCCATTAATTTAAAATTTATATACATTCAATGTGTATTTTCAAGTTCTAGTGCGGTGACCATGTGACCAAACACAGTAATGTTATGTTGTACACAGGGATATTAGTAGCAAGATTTCATGCGCTACTTCAAGCATCTGGTTTAAGGGACAGAACACATGATTGCTGTGGAGGCCAGGAATTTGAATGCCAAGCCCACTTCTGTCGCTGGCTTGCAGTATGGCCTTAGGCAAGTCACTTTCCCAGTTTCTCCATCTATAAAATAGGGATAATATTAACCAGCTTACAGGGTAGTTACAGAGAGTAATTAGGTAATGTGTGTCTAATGCTTTGAAGGTGGAGGCCAAAATTCCCCAAAATAGGTGTCTAAAATTAGTTTTTGAAGTAAGTGCCCTAATTTTCAAGTATTCTGCTTTCATCAGGTCCCATTTCAAATCAATGAGAGCTCTTGTATGCTCAGCACTCTAACAGTAGGCCCCTAAATTTTAGATAACCATTTAAATAAAAAATACCTTCACCATAAAATACTGTATGTACGCTTGTTAGTGCATTTTGTACAAATTTCATAATGTAATGTTGCCAAGGACGCAACAGTTACCCTAATATCTTTTCAAAAAGTGCTGTCAGAACCTTAACTTCCACAGATAGTCAGAAGAGACTTGTGTTTTGTCTCCTCCAAAATATTGTGTGTCTAGCAGTACAGCACCTCCTTAGCCAAGAATGTGTGTACTTTCTCTTCCGAATGTTCACAATTCAGCTGAAGAAGCAGGTTCTAAAATACCTTTTTAATCTTTTCACTAAGTCTTTTCACTAAGTCATCATGGTGTTTCGGAGCACGGTGCTGTCAGAAGGTGTCTTCTTAATGAAACTTAGTACTTAGAAACTTAGATGTGGGTGAGGGGGGATGTTCATCTAAAAAAGATACTTCAAAAGGAGTCACAACCTGTCCCCTGTTGGTGTGCATGCAATTTATGTACATAATCAGCGTTTGCAGAAGAATGGTAAAGCACAGATATTGTGCACAAGACAAATAGATGTCAAGTTTTAAAACCTGGCCCATTACTTATAAAGTTTAAAGAGTACTTGGCGATCATTTGGGCTTAAAGGTGGTCTATAAATAGAGAGTCTGAGAGTTTCAAACGGTTTAGGAGATTTGAGCACCCAGTTCCCTTTAAAACTGACGATAGCTTTGAAAACATCAGCAAAAATGTTAATGTTATGTATTGCTGATAATGTCAGGGGGAAAGATTCTCCCATTCTTTCTGTATTTCTCCTATATCATGTTAAAGCTCAGATTAGAGGTGACATTTTATTTGCATAGTGGTCCTGCTACTTACCTAGTCTTTTGGCTATGTATGGTGATTGAGGCACAAATGACTGAACCAAGCCTATGCAGTGGTTCCTCCAAGATTAGAAATGGTCTCTCATTCCCACTTATTGCAGTGTTTGTTTCTCTTCTGCAAGGTTCTGGGGCCTAGGAGAGGGTGAGGTAGATTTTCTTCTAACTTTTTCTTATTTTGGTGGCAGAGAGGTGGGGGGAATGGGGTATGTGAGAGCGAGAGATGGTATATTTTGTCATGTCATAAATTTTAGAGGTTTGCATGGTACTTTATAGATCAAATTATCTAGGATTTTTATTGAGGTTACAAAGTTTGCACAACAGTCAAAAATTATTGTATTTCCTTCCTTGGTATGCAGCTGCCCTTGGAGCAGGGGCAGGGAGGAGCAGCAGTTGAGTGCGATACTCAAGGTGAAATGATATTTCAGCCAAAAGCCATACAGTTCTCCCTCCCTATCAGTGTTAGCTTTTGGAACATCCGCTTCCCAGGTGATATAAATGTACTTGAACTCTTTCATAACTTATTCCCACTGTAAATTTGTTACACTTCTATTCTGCCAGAGCAATTGTATTTTCTCATGTACATAAATACTGCCTTTGACAAGAGAGGAGAATGTATTCTAAATGTTCCTTTGATAGGTAGTGAAAATCTGCAGTAAAATTTTCATATTTTAAAGCCGGCAATCAAACCAGGGATGGAGTCTAAAATAAAAACTTTTCACCAGCTGACTAGTTTCACTCATTGCCAAAGAGGGTGTAATTTTGAAGTGTGCATCTGATGAAATAACAGTCATTTTTTTTGTACCAGCCTAGTGAATCACACACTATGAGAGCAGCAAATTTGTGAAGCATTTCAGCAATTGGCGTGCCAGCTATTAAGCTGTAAATTCTACAATTCTGAGCAAATAGGTATCTCAATCTGTTATTCCCTAGAAATTGTGATCTACATATTAGGTCTGCGTAAAAATTATTGCTGATTGAAATTGGCTGGCGTTTCATGCATTTTAGCATTAAAATATAATGCCTTTGCTGACAGTAATTAAGTTTTGTTGTCTGATTTATTTTCAAGCAACTTAATTTTACAACTTGTATTTTGTTGTTTCACAAAAATGCAGCTGCACTGAGGTGTTTATAATCTGAAACCATTAATTTGCATTAACAAATGTTGGTTCTTTTCCTTGTCACAGTGTGTTGGGTTTTTTGTTTTTGTTTTTTTAACGATTAAGATGCAACTGTTAACACTCTATTTTATGGTTATTTTAGCTGATACTGTAAATGACATAATTGTAAAGTAAGGATCCTGTCAGTCAAAACAACAGGACAGTCATAGTTTATAAGAGCTCAAAACATGTTGTTTAGCTGGGAATATAAAATCCCATCACTTTCTGCAGCATAGTTAGCATAATTCTTAATTTGTTTTCCCACATAAATTCTAGCAAGAGATCAGATAGCATTAAAGAATGGAAGAGTTTGATGAAACATGTTGCATGCTAATTTTTTTGATACATTGTTTTGTGTGTTTTTGAAGCCCTCAAACTTTAGGGATTTTTTGTGATAATTTGAAGGCCCATAATTGGTGGGAGGGGGTGGGCGGTGTGACGGGTTGGATCACAGAAACCCCCTTGGGAGCTGCCACCTGATGTGCAAAAGACTATCTCTGCTCCTGTTTTCCCTGCCAGCTCAGGACTCCAGCACCATGTCTTTCTGAGCCAGACACTCCCATCTGGCTCCAGACACAGACCCAGGGTCTGAATTACTTGTCCCAAAGCTACAAATTTACCTGAAAACAGCTCACAGTAGTGTGCTTGTCTTTAGCACTCAGATGCCCAACTCCCAATGGGGTCTAAACCCAGATAAATCCGTTTTACCCTGCATAAAGCTTATGCAGGGCAAACTCAAATTGTTCGCCCTCTATAACACTGATAGAGAGATATGCACAGTTGTTTGCTCCCCCAGGTATTAATACATACTCTGAGTAAATTACTAAATAAAAAGTGATTTTATTAAATACAGACAGTAGGCTTTAAGTGGTTCCAAGTAGTAACAGACAGAACAAAGTAAGTCACCAAGCAAAATAAAATAAAATGCGCAAATCTATGTCTAATCAAACTGAATACAGATAATCTCACCCTCAGAGATGCTTCAGTAAGTTTTTTCTCAGACTGAACACCTTCCAGGCCTGGGCACAATTCTTTCCCCTGGTACAGCTCTTGTTGCAGCTCAGGTGATAGCTAGGGGATTCTTCATGATGGCTCCTCTCTCTCTCTGTTCTCTTCCACCCCTTTATATATCTTTTGCATAAGGCGGGAACCCTTTGTCCCTCTGGGTTCCCCCCCGCCCCCCCACTGGAAAAGCACCAGGTTAAAGATGGATTCCAGTTCAGGTGACATGATCACATGTCACTGCAAGACTTCTGCCAGCACACACACATACAGGAAGACTCACAGGTAAATACAGCCATCTGCAGACAATGGGAGTTATCAAGATTCCAAACCATCCTTAATGGCCCACACTTTACATAATTACAATAGGCCCTCAGAGTTATGTTTTATATTTCTAGTTTTAGATACAAGAGTGGTACATTTCTACAAATAGGATGATCACACTCAGTAGATTATGAGCTTTGTAATGATACCTTACAAGAGACCTTTTGCATGAAGCATAACCCAGTTACATTATATTCACTTATATTTTTATAAAACCATATAGACTGCACAACGTCACAGGCGGGTTGGTGTATTTTTTTAAACAGAGCAGGGTTTTAATAGCGAGGAGTAAATAAGGCCTGGAACCGCACACTGAATGATGAGGATGAAACAAAATACACATTAGCTGCTCATTAAGTGAGCAGTGTCCATACTGTGTACTGAATGAGGCAGAGGTCCTGTGAGGGGAAAAAAATAGTATGTGTTGATGTAATTAAAGACTGAATCATAATGCATACATGCAAGGGGGGCAAATTAAAATTACACCGGCAACCTTAATTCTAGCATTTCCTAATTTTTGAGCGCTTGACTTTGTCCTTAATGTTTTTTATGTGTAGTTCCCTAGGATTTTGAAAAAGCAAACTGAAAAAAAAATTCTGTCATCTGACATCATATTGATACCCATGTGGTTCAGCAGGGTTGGAACTTTTAATTCCACTGCATAGACCTCTGCCACTTGACCTAGGAGAGTAACTGAGAGCAGTAGTGGTTGTCATCCTCTGACTGGACCAGCATTAGAGTGGAATGAGACTCTCACACTTCGACAGATATTTTCTGTCTGAGTCCCAATGCTTCCCGACCAGTTTCTCTCTCTCTCTCTCTCTCTCTCTCTCTCTCTCCACATCCAGTCCCAGTCTCCTGGCCTGTGCCAGTTCTCCCCCCTGCACCTCAGCTCCTTGTCAGTAGCCTAAGGGACCATTCAAGGTAGAGTATTCTGTTAACACCTCTGCAGAAGTGTTATGACTGCAGAGGTGTTAATGAGCCACTCTACCTTGAATGGTCCCTTACAATATGTGGTAACAACTTATGCTAAACAATGTGTTCCATCTTGCATTTCACTGTGATGCTGTGAGTTCCCTTTCCAGACCGGAAGCAGAGATCTCTCCCTCATCAACAGAAGTTGGTCCAATAAAAGATATTTCCTCACCCACCTGGTCTCTCTCATACCCTAGGACTGACATGGCTACAATTACATTTCATACTAAACATGTATTGTTAATAAGAACCTGAAAATGTTAAGGTACACGGACATTTTTTTAAGCAATTATATATAGTTATAGTGTACCCTCCTGTGTAACAAAAAGTTGTACCAAATATAGTGTAAAGGCTCTATTTAGTTGGAAATCAATGTATTTTAATGGTTATATCAACCAGTGAGAATGCACCTTCCTTTAGAAAATTACTGAAGTACAAATGGAAAAGAAAATTAAAATCATTGATTTAAATTTGAGGTGTGCCACATGGTGATTTAAATCATGATCAATCCACCTTTTCAAACTATTCAGTGAAGTAGGTTGCCAGAATTTTTTAACATTGGCAGAAGAACATTTTGCTCTAGCATTGTTCTTGATAGCTGAAACGTTTTGGTTGAAATTATCCAAAAAATTCCACTTTGAAAGCAGTATAAGCTATATCAGAAAAAATCATTCTTGTTCCCCACATAAGAGTGTCCACATGAGGAGTTATATTACTGTAACAGTATAATTATATTGTTATGGTTCTCCTGTTAAATTTCCCTCTGTAGACAAGCTCTTAGATGTGCCTTTCCTCTTGTGTCTTCAGGGTATGTATCGGGGGATGGGAATTTCCAGGCAGGGCCACTGCCATGTAAAAAACTTCAATGGACCTTTGCATGGGATAGGAAGGAAGGTAATAAGCAAGCCCTAACACATACACTGCAGGAGGAAATTGCACAGTGTCTTTGCCTGCTGCTGCTGTGTGTGTTTTATGTTTTTTCCTGAGAGAATACAAATAAGAGTCAGTCATCTGAGAAAATGATTCAAAATTACTTGGCTAAACCTCCTGACTGCATGGGATAGTCTCACCTAATTGAGGAACTAGAACCAGTGTCATGTGACTTATTTAACCAATCAAACCCAGCCTAGCTCAAAATTTGAAAAAGTAAATTTTTGTCATACTATTTTCACTGTAAACATAATAGGCAAAAAAATCCATGAACTTTCATATTTTTTAATTTTGCATAACATTGCCTCCAATTCTGCAAACATTTGATCTAAAAAACAAATCTCTTCAAGGGACAAAAAAAATGATGATATTAGATGTACCAAACAGCTGTATTATTAACCAGTAAGAAGTCAAACACTTTTAGCTCTTACTGACACTACAGTAAATCTGTAATTTTATTCCCATAAAGCAGAAGTCAGGAAACGTTCCTATTTATAATCCTGACTACTTTTCACAAGGTTTTATGAACAGCAAGACTATAATTAATAGCCCAAGGAGATTGTCATAGTAGGCTTATGACAAGAACACAGGCAATATTTGTATACACTGAGGTGATATCTTTTAGGAAGAAATACTTAACCATAAGGCTTCTAGGTTTTCACTGCAAATAGTCGATGTCATTTAATCAAAGTCAGTGTAAAAACTTGAAACAACCAAGTCAGCTTCTCTTACTAATGGAATTGCTTCACAGAACTGCATTATACACATTGGTTGTTTTCTAAATATAGTCTATACAGACAACCTTTACCATATTCGCGCACCAGCTACATTTAAATACAGATTATAATGTAATTTTCTCTAATTTGTCAGAATGACGCAAAGCTTAATTGACCTGCTTAATAATAGTTATAAAAATTTGCCGGTGAAGGCCTTAAAATGTTGATACCTATGAAGTTTAACTTTGTGTTCTCCCTATATAGAATGAATTAGGGTTACAATACATCTGAGTTTTCCCAGACATAGTCTCTTTTTGAGCTTCCTTTCTCTGTCCAGGCGGATTTCTCAAATAACAGGAAGTATCCAGGGGTTTTGCAGAGCTGACAAGCTGCAGCTCAGAAAGAGCCCCTATTGGTCCGCTTCCCAGTTAGTCCCTTCCCTGCATCCACAGCTGATTGGTCTATTCCCCTGCCAGCCACAGCTGCTGGATCCCCCCCCACACACACACAGGCCCCAGCTCCCAGCCCTGGGGAGGTGGTCCTGCAGGGAGGTGCAGATTGATGGCTTTTGTTGCATCCTGCGCTTGCACCAGCCGCCCTACCACAGTGACAGGGAGTGACACTGTCCCCTACCTCCAGTGAGTACCCCCTCCGCAGGTACCCCCTCCAGTATACTCAACTATACCTGCCCTCCAGCTTCCCCCTTCAACCCTCCCTCCAGTTCCTCCCATCCCCGTCAGTATACTTTTTTTGGGAATCTGAAATATGGGAACCTAGAATGGATCAAGTACAATAATTTGTTGTCTGAGTATCTCTGATGATCGTTTTACATTTTCTGTTTCAGTAGATTCTTATGCCCCAATCGTGCAGTCTGTTCTGCTCCACAGGCTAGTGGTAGATCAGGGCCTTAGTGTGAAAAGTAATCTAAAATTGAAGTATGATTTGACTCTTACAGTGTAAACATTCTGGGGCAGTGACTGTCTTATTATCTGTACACAGTGCCCAGAACAATGGGCAGGCCTTTGGCAGCTACTGTAATGTTAATGATTAATCATGTATATCAGCTGTGATGGACAGTACAGTGGTTGGAAATGGGTAGACAAGACAGCGCTGAGGAACTTGAAATATGGAGACCATTACCAATTCCCAAGAAGTGCATTTTTCACACATTAGATCTTTTTCCTTGTAAAAAGATAGTAATTACTTGACTCTATTTTAGTCAGACTAAATTCTATAGCAATACTGAAAAATTAAAACCAAAAAAGCAACTATTTTTACAAAATGCCTGGTCACTTGCTTGATTACAGTGAATGTGTGAAATGATCTCATTTTGTTAATGCAGTATGTTACCATGGAAACACCCTTACTAGTTTAGAAACCCTTCAGGCTAGTTTCAAGAACATTAACTCTACACTAGTATACAAAGAAGACATTAAGATACCCAGTGTCTAAGTAATTGTTAAATGTTTATGATGGTGCCTACAGAAGCATGCCCATAACAAAGGTCTGTTTATGTTTTTCTTCCTAATTTAGTGTTACACCAAGGAAACACATTGTGTTCATAACAACAAGCAGATCTGTGACTGCAAGCACGGTAACACTAGGGTGACCAGACAGCAAATGTGAAAAATTGGGACGGGAGTTGAAGGGTAATAGGAGCCTATATAAGAAAAAGACCCAAAAATCGGGACTGTCCCTATAAAATCAGGACATCTGGTCACCCTAGGTAACACCCTTTCCTATCCCATTTTTTCTTTTACCCTTCTCCTGATGATTACTTTTTTTTCTGGAAGTTAGATTTTTTAATTTAATATTTTTGAAAATCATTGTAGAGATTGACAAAGAGTCCTGTGGCACCTTATAGACTAACAGACGTTTTGGAGCATAAGCTTTCATGGGTGAATACTCACTTCGTCAGATGCATGTCATGGAAATTTCCAGAGTGGAAATTGTAGAGATGACTAATTACACCAAATGTGGGAGATTATAATTTCTGTTATATGCGTCATGCTCAGAAGTCTAATATACCCATGTCATATTCAGTTTTCCCCTCAGTGTAAGACTCTAGCATATTTGTACAACACAAATACTGCATATCAAATTCTATTATATTCACCTGTATGCTAACAGTTGCTTCGCTGGTATATATAAATAAGATCATAGACTTTCAAAACCTTGCATTTTTAACACCAACGGACTATCTGCCTTGTATGCAGCATATATTCTCTTTACCATTCATTTTTCTAGTGGGTTGAAAAAAATGCCAGTATTTGAAGGGTCACGCTGAAATGCTATGTAGATCATGTTGGGTAATATGCTGAGATATCCCACAGTTCCTTCCATTGTAATAATTTGAGAATTATAAAATAACTCCTGCAGAAATGGGGACAATATGAAATTGACAGTGAATGGTACAGACTGTTTCAACAAGAGATGTCTAGCTATTTTACTTAATCTGTGGAACTCACTGCTACAAATGGATAGGCCTATTTAATATGATGATTCTTACATTAATCTCTTTGGGCCTGATCCTACTGTGTGCTTTGTGCCCTTAGTGTTTGCTCAATTCAGTGGGAATTGAGGGTATGTAGCACTGACAGGAGGTGCCCGGCGCCTTGGTAGACCGTGCCTTTTGTGCATCACTATGCTTGCCCATCAATTTTTTTTTGCTAGATCTCCCATAAATATTATGCATTGTTTGTTTCACTTACAATACAAAATGCCACACTGAGATTAATCTAAATGAATGTCTAATTTAATATGGGCATACATTTTTTTGTTTGTTTTTTTTGTTTTTTGTTAAGGATGAAATTGAAGACTGGCTGTTGGGCAAGCACAGCTAGGTCTATTTACTTGTTTACTTTATATAAGTAGTTAAACCATTTCAGATTCGTGGACGATATTGTGTTGATCGCCGAAAATACTATCAAACTACAGAAAATGCTGCAAGAACTCAACACAAAAAGCAGCCAAGTCGGACTGAAAATTAACCGCTTCAAAACGAAATGTATGCAATCTGATACCTTGCCAAAAGCCCAAATAACAATCAAAGGAGACCAAATAGGAGAAGTTGAGCAATATGTCTATTTGGGCCAAGAAATTAATATGCACCATGATCAGGAAGGTGAACTCTCGCGAAGAAAGAAAGCAGGTTGGTGCTCATTCAGTTCTATCAAGGATGTCCTCCAAGAAAAAATCAACAATGCAACACACACCAACCTCTTCAACTCAACTGTACTGCCAGCAATGTTGTATGGCAGCGAAACATGGGCGCTGACCAAGACAGAGGAACAGCAACTGTCTGTCACAGAGAGGGTGATGGAAAGAAGAATTCTGGGAATTTCAATCACAACTGAGTCCCCAGTGAAGTGATCAGACAGCAAAGTGGATTGCAGAACGTCGTTGAAAGCAGGCATAGTAAAATGTGATGGGCTGGGCATATAGCGAGGCTCACTGACAGTCGATGGACTGCACCGGTCACTGAGTGGTACCCACAGGAACTGAAATGACCTCCAAAGAGATGGGAAGATTTTATCATGAAAAGACATGGCCGCACATGGAGAAGGAAGGCCAGAATACTAGAAGAATGGAAGACGTGTTGTAATTGGCGCAATTTATACGAGGGCTGAAGGACCGACGGATCAAGGTGACTTTATATAACTCTGGGTTAGGACCGCTGAGTTTAGTGGAGCATAGACTGTAGTTAACTATTGTATTAGAAATCTCAGTTGTATTAGGTGGCGGAAGGATATAGACAAGGCAAAGGGAGTCTATAGAAATTACAGAAAAATGAAGTTGATTGAACAAGAATCTCCTTTGCTGAAGTATGTTAATCAAATTTGCCTTATGTTGACTTCATCTGCTGCTTGATTTTATAATAATAATGTATTGTTAATGTCTTTTGGTAATATTACTTTTATTATTTTCATTTAATTTTCTGAGCAAGTGGTGTTGGATCGACAGGCCTGGAAGCTAGTCTTACATTACTACTTCATCACTTCTGCCTTAAAACAAATAGAGATGCTACATTATTATATCCAGACCTCTGAGTATTCTTTGGTGTCAAGGAATCCACCCTTTAGCAGTGAATTGTGGCTCAGAATCTAAACTTTAATTATTATTTTTTTTAAATAATAGTTTCTAGCCCTTCCGGTGGTTCATATTTTCACAGAGTGCAACTGAGGAGCGATGTCATCTTGAGTCTGCAGACTGCCTGAAGCAAAAGCTTCAAGATGTTTGAACTTCCCTATTCATCTTACTGAGGTGTTAACTCTTAGGCCTGGTCTTCACTATGAGTTTAGGTCGAATTTAGCAGCGTTAAATCGAATTAAGCCTGGACACGTCCACACGACGAAGCCCTTTTTTTCAACTTAAAGGGCCCTTTAAACCGGTTTCTTTACTCCACCTCCGACGAGGGGATTAGCGCTAAAATCGGCTTTTGCAGGTCGGATTTGGGGTAATGTGGACGGAATTCGACGTTATTGGCCTCCGGGAGCTATCCCACAAGTGCTTCATTGTGACTGCTCTGGACAGCACTCTCAACTCAGATGCACTGACCAGGTAGACAGGAAAAGCCCCGCCAACTTCTGAATTTCATTTCCTGTTTGCCCAGCGTGGAGAGCACAGGTGACCACGCTGGGCTCATCAGCAGAGGTAACCATGATGGAGTTCCAGGATCGCAAAAGAGCTCCAGCATGGACAGAACGGGAGGTACGGGATCTGCTCACCATATGGGGAGACGAATCAGTGCTAGCTGAACTCCGTAGCAGTAAACGAAATGGCAAAATATTAGAAAAAGTCTCAAAGGCCATGAAGGACAGAGGCCATAACAGGGACGCACAGTAGTGCCGCGTGAAAATTAAGGAGCTAAGGCAAGCCTACCACAAAGCCAGAGAGGCAAACAGAAGGTCCGGGGCAGAGCCGCAAACATGCCACTTCTACGCGAAGCTGCATGCCATGCTAGGGGGTGCAGCCACCACTACCCCAACTGTGTGCTTTGACTCCATCAATGGAGAATCGCAACAGGGAAGCGGGTTCGGGGTACGAGGAAGATGATGAAGACAATGAAGATAGCTCACAGCAAGGAAGCGGAGAAACCGGTTTCCCCAACAGCCAGGATATGTTTATCACCCTGGACCTGGAACCAGAAGCCCCCGAACTCACCCAAGGTGTGCTCCCAGACCCTGAGGGTGCACAAGGGACCTCAGGTGAGTGTACCTTTGTAAATATTACACATGGTTTAAAAGCAAGCATGTTTAATGATTAATGATTAATTTGCCCTGGCAATCGCGGCCAGTACAGCTACTGAAAAGTCTGTTAACGTGTATGGAGATGGAGCGGAAATCCTCCAGGGACATCTCCAGAAAGCTCTCCTTCATGTACTCCCAAAGCCTTTGCAAAAGGTTTCTGGGGAGGGCTGCCTTATCCCATCCGCCATGGTAGGACACTTTACCACGCCAGGCCAGTAGCACGTAGTCTGGAATCATTGCATAACAAAGCATGGCAGTGTATGGTCCCTATGTTTGCTGGCATGCAGACAACATCCATTCTTTCTCTCTCTTTGTTATCCTCAGGAGAGTGATATCATTCACGATCACCTGGTTGAAATGGGGTTATTTTATTAAGGGGACATTCAGAGGTGCCCATTCCTGCTCGGCTGAACAGAAATGTTCCCTGCTGTTAGCCACGTGGTGGGAGGGAGGGGTGAAGTGATCATCCCAGAGAATTGTGTGTGTGTGTGTGTGTGGAGGTTGGGGTAGTTGGGTTTGTGCTGCATGTTAACCCGGAAACCGCAGCCCCTCCTTTCACATTGCAAACCCATTTTAAATGGCCAACCCAACGGATATTTGGTATGGGAAATGAGGACTCTACTGTTTGAAACCATTCCCACATGTTAAGAAGGTTAAAAAAGCCAAAAGACTGAGGCTTACCATGGCTGCCTGCAAGCCAAAATCTGTTGCCTGCCTCACACCAAACCGGCAGGCCCTCAATATAAGAGGAAAAATGTGACCTTGTAACGAAAGCACATGTGCTGTGTAATGTGAACAGCAAAATTTAACGTGAAAGAGTGTACCCATTGTTCTCTAAAATGTGGCTTTTTTTAACCACGTCTCCCTTCTCCTCTACCAGCTGAAAATGTTTCTCCTTCACAGAGGTTAGTGAAGATTAGAAGGAGAAAACAGCGGACTTGGGATGATATGTTCTCGGAGCTCCAAATGTCCTCCCATGCTGACAGAGCACAGCATAATGCGTGGAGGCAGTCAGTGTCAGAGTGCAAAAAAGCACAATATGAACGAGAGGAGAAGTGGCGGGCTGAATCGCGGGCTGAAGAGAGCAAGTGGCGGGCTGAAGAGGATAGGTGGCATCAGCTTGCTGACAGAAGGCAAGAGTCGATGCTCCGGCTGCTGGAGTATCAAACTGATATTCTCCGGCATATGGTTGAGCTGCAGGAAAGGCAGCAGGAGCAGAGACTGCCGTTACAGCCCCCGTGTAACCAACAGCCCTCCTCCCCAAGTTCCATAGCATCCTCACCCAGATGCCCAAGAACGCGGTGGGGAGGCCACCGACCACCCAGTCACTCCACCGCAAATGATTGCCCAAGCATCAGAAGGCTGGCCTTCGATAAGTGTTAAAGTTTTAAACTGCAGTGTGTCCTTTTCCTTCCCTCCTCCCCCACCCCTCCCAGGCTACCTTGGCGGTTATCCCCCTAGTTGTGTGATGAATTAATAAAGAATGCATGAAAGTGAAGTAACAATGACTTTATTGCCTCTGCAAGCGGTGCTTGAAGGGGGGAGGGGAGGGTGGTTAGTTTACAGGGAAGTAGAGTGAACGGGGGAGGGAGGGCGGAGGGTTGATCAAGGAGAAACAAACAGAAGTTTCACACTGTAGCCTAGCCAGTCACAAAACTGGTTTTCAAAGGTTCTCTGATGCGCACCGTGCCCTGGTGTACTCTTCTAACTGCCCTGGGGTCTGGCTGCATGTAATCAGCGGCCAGGCGATTTGCCTCAACCTCACACCCCGCTATAAATGTCTCCCCTTTACTCTCACAGATATTGTGGAGCGCACAGCAAGCAGCAATAACAATGGGGATATTGGTTTTGCTGAGGTCTATCCGAGTCAGTAAGCTGCACCAGCGCGCTTTTAAACATCCAAATGCACATTCCACTACCATTCGGCACTTGCTCAGCCTGTAGTTGAACAGGTCCTGACTACTGTCCAGGCTGCCTGTGTGTGGCTTCATGAGCCATGGCATTAAGGGGTAGGCTGGGTCCCCAAGGATAATGATAGGCATTTCAACATCCCCAACGGTTATTTTCTGGTCCGGGAAGAAAGTCCCTTCCTCCAGCTTTTGAAACAGACCAGAGTTCCTGAAGACGCGAGCATCATGTACCTTTCCCGGCCATCCCACGTTGATGTGAGTGAAACTTCCCTTGTGATCCACCAGGGCTTGCAGCAGCATTGAAAAGTACCCCTTGTGGTTTATGTACTCGGTGTCTTGGTGCTCCGGTGACAAGATAGGGATATGGGTTCCGTCTATCGCCCCACCACAATTTGGGAATCCCATTGCAGTAAAGCCATCCACTATGACCTGCACATTTCCCAGAGTCACTACCCTTGATATCAGCAGATCTTTGATTGCGTTGGCTACTTGGATCACAGCAGCCCCCACAGTAGATTTGCCCACTCCAAATTGATTCCCGACTGACCGGTAGCTGTCTGGCGTTGCAAGCTTCCACAGGGCTATCGCCACTCGCTTCTCAACTGTGAGGGCTGCTCTCATCCTGGTATTCTGGCGCTTCAGGGCAGGGGAAAGCAAGTCACAAAGTTCCATGAAAGTGCCCTTACGCATGCGAAAGTTTCGCAGCCACTGGGAATCGTCCCACACCTGCAACACGATGCGGTCCCACCAGTCTGTGCTTGTTTCCCGGTCCCAGAATCGGCGTTCCACGGCATGAACCTGCCCCAGTAACACCATGATTTGCACATTGCTGGGGCCTGTACTTTGTGAGAGGTCTATGTCCATGTCAATTTCCTCATCACTCTCGTCGCCACGCTGCAATCGCCTGGTTTTGCTTTGGCATGTTCTGGCTCTGCATATACTCCAGGACAATGCACGTGGTGTTCATAGTGCTCATAATTGCCGCGGTGATCTGAGCGGGCTCCATGATCCCAGTATGGCGTCTGGGCTGAAAAAAGGCGCGGAACTATTGTCTGACGGAGGGAGGGAGGGAGGGAAGGAAGGAGGGGCGAGTGACGACATGGCTTACAGGGAATTAAAATCAACAAAGATGGCTGTGCATCAGGGAGAAACACAAACAACTGTCACACAGAATGGCCCCCCCAAAGATTGAACTCAAAAGCCTGGGTTTAGCAGGCTGTTGATTTCATGGAGGGAGGGGGAAGCAAATGAATACAGAACAAATCTGGTCCATCTATTTTTTACATCTTAAGTTAGCAGCAGACAGTGCAGCATGACTGATAGCCATCGGCATCTTCTAGGTGCTTGGCAGAAAATGCTGTATTACGACTGCTAGCCATCATCGTCAAGACGGTTCAATAGGACTGCTGGCAGGACTGAGTCTCCAGGAGACAAAACATGTCTGCCCAGGTGCCTCTGACTGAACTCACTGAGGAGTATGACGACTATGGATACCAGTCGTAATACACCATCCACTGCCAAAAGGCAAAGAGCTGCTGCTGTATAGCAATGCAGCCCCACGTCTGCCAGCACCCAGATAGCCGATGACTGCTACCAGTCATACTGCACCATCTACTAACAAAAGGCAATTAGCTGCTGCTGTGTAGCAATGAAGTACCACGTCTGCCGGCACCCAGATGACATATGGTGACGGTGAGCTGAGCTGAGCGGGCTCCATGCTTGCCGTGGTATGTTGTTTGCACAGGTAACCCAGGTAAAAAGGCGAGAATCGATTGTCTACCATTGCTCTGACAGAGGGGGAGGGGCCTGACGACATGTACCCAGAACCCCCCGCAACACTGTTTTTGCATCAACAGGCATTGGGATCTCAACCCAGAATTCCAATGGGCGGCAGAAACTGCGGGAACTGTGGGATAGCTAGCCACAGTGCAACGCTCCGGAAGTCGACGCTAGCCTCGGTACTGTGGATGCGGTCTGCCGACTTAATGCACTTAGAGCATTTTATGTGGGGACACACACAATCGACTGTATAAAACCAATTTCTGTAAAACCAGCTTCTGTAAATTCAACCTCATTTCATAGTGTAGACATACCCTTAAACATAGCAACAGCACTTTAAATGTCAACATTACTTATAGTTTTAGCATAAACATACTGTGAATGTGAATGTCTCCGCATTCCCTCAGGTGTCAAAAGCCACTGCTATGGGTTTGTCTGCACTACAGAATCTGGGCCAATATAGCTATGAAGATAAAAGCCCTCTAGTGTAGATGCAGGATAAGCTGGCAGAAGGAGTTCCTCTGCTGACGTAGGGTACGTCTTCACTACCCGCCGGATCGGGTCCCCGTCGACTCCGGAACTCCACCAGAGCGAGAGGCAGTAGCGGAGTCAACGGGGGAGCCGCGACCATCGATCCCGCGCCGTGAGGACCCGAGGTAAATCCATCTAAGATACTTTGACTTCAGCTATGCTATTCACGTAGCTGAAGTTGCATATCTTAAATCAATCCCCCCCCACCCCCAGTGTAGACCAGCCCATAGGTACACCACCTCCCCAAACAACATTAGCTATGCCGACAGAAGCACTTCTGTCAGGAGGGTTGAATCTTCACCAGTACTTTTGCCAACATAGCATAGAGGGTATGACTTTTTCCCCACACACACCCTCCTAGGGCACAACTTTGTAGTGAAAGACCAGGCCTATCTGAAACTCAACTGCCAGAACCTCCAGCTTCCCCTATAACATATTCTATTATGTGATTATATATTAATACAAAAATGTGCAGTATTTCTGAAAACTGAACGTATGTGTCGTCATAATGAATTATTTGAATTTTATGTATGAATAACAGGCACTAATTTAAAAAAAATAATTTAAAACAGAAATTAAATGAAGCTGCGGCAGAATTTCCAGAAACCCTCAGAATCCGTGGACCTTGCCACAGAATTTAGGACCAGCTGCTGTCTGGGGACTGTCTGAGGATTGGTTATATCATATTTCTAATATAATTTCTGAATGTCGTGAGTGATTGAATAAGGATAAATAGAAGAATATACACATTTCTAATCCAGATCTTGATTTATCTCTTGTCATATCCTCACCTCACTAAAAGGCAAACCAACCACACCCTTTATTGAAGTCCTATATTGTGAATATACTAACTTTACTCTACTTAAAACAGATTGGGGTGTTTGTGTGGAATATCTTATAAAACTCTTTTGATGCATGTGGCACAATTTCTGAATGTATTAAAAAGCTATATAGCTAGACCTTGTATTCAAAATTAAAATTGGTTGGCTCACAACTAAAGAGTCATAATGGATTGAAATCTAGCATATTTCTAAGTAAAAGTTTACAAGTTTTTCAGGCTTAGGGTATATGATTGTTCCTACACTTCAATATTTAATTAATTATGAATACAGTTCTCTGAATCTCACTGAAAAGAATAAATTATTTGACTGCAAATTTGCTGCCAGTCATTGCAATTGCCAGATGGCAGTGAAATATTTAAATGCCGTTTTAAGCCTTTTAACTAAACTCTTCCCATGTTGATCCAAAAATAGCTTGTTTTAAAAATAAACTGTATAAGCAAGAGAGCAAGTATTATTTGTCATCTATCAGAGGTCATAGTAGTAATATGTTATAAAAGTATCCAAGGTTTAGAAATACTTACAGCAGCATTTATTTTCAGTTCAGGCAAAATTATTTCCTCCCTTTTCCCCTTCCACCGTAATGCACTTATAGTACTGTACATTAATTTCTCCACGTTGAATCATGCTGTTCATTTTGAAAGACTGAATAATGGAAACTGCAGCAGTATACCGTACAGTGGAAACATGTTTTATCTTTCTGGCCACTGAAGTGTAGAGCTTTTTTGCCCATTTTGTCACATAGCCCTTTTTAACTCACTCATTACTACAGGACAGGATGACGTCCAAAGGTGACCTCCCAAACAGCCTATCAAAACAACTAATAACTCATGCTATCCCTGTGTACGTGAATGCCTTTTCATATCCTGGGAAGTCAATACGTTTTAGAGTTGCTGGTTGTTTCTGAATGTTTATAGAAGAGATAAAATTTAAAAAGAGCTTAGAAGTTAAGAAATCTCTCTATTTATTTATATTACTTGAGTGCATTGGGTCCTGTCTTCTAGGCTCTGGCCAAACACAAAGGAAGATGATGTCTCTGACAGATTTTGCCAACTATCCAGAAGCTGATAGTATTTTCAGCAGTCTCATATAGGGAAATAAAAAATAAGCTCCTCAGATATATATGATTTCTTTTTAGTATGCCTTCCTCTTAGGGTTGTCAGTTTGACTGGACGTATTCCTAGAGGTTTCATCACATGACATAATCTTCAATTAAAGATTAATCTTTAATTCCTGGAGCTTTCAGGCCAACCTTGGAGGATTGGCAACCCTACTCCCTCTGAATAGTTATTTTTTACTATCTCCTTTATGGTAAACAATTATGTTTAATATTCTTATCTGGCTGACATTTGTTGAAATGTTTGTTACTGTATTCTATAAACAGGTACAAATTTACCTGGGGTAAGCGACTGGTTTCTTGGGACTGGAAGCAACCTGAATCTTTTGTGAGCTCACTAAGTCCAGCTTGCATGGGTGGCAAGATAGTCTGGAATGCCCAAGAGGACTGTCTATGACTCCATTGTAAGACTGTTATAGTGCGTTAGGAGTTCCCACTTGTTACTGGGTTGGTGAAATCTGATTATAGAACATACAGTGTCTCTTCCAGCTTCTTGACATTCTGCTCTGAGGTTGGCACTCTGTCGTGAGCCACTCCAGGCAGTATGACACTTGGATCAGAATCCTCTAGGGAATATCAAAGTACTGCAGGAAATGTTGTTGGTTATATACTAGTTGATACACTTCCACCCCCTGTGTGCTTCAGTGCTGAATTAAAGCCCAGCTATGAAGCAAAGAACAACTTTTAATAGAGACAAACCACATCTAATTCACGCTTAGCAGCTCCCTTTTGGCTCACGTGGTGTAAAAGTTTCTGCTTACAGATGGCTGCCAGTCTGAATGTCATTCACAGAATGTTCAGGTGGTGAATCCTATTAACTGTTAATTTTAATAACTACCAACTAGCTGTCAGACACAACCACCACTTTTAAAGGTGAGAAGTTAGTTCTATACTCATGTCCATTAAATTGTTAGCCTCTTTGCTGAAATTTTCCTTTAGTACCAGCTGTAGTGATGTTGTCTTTTATGCGGACTCGTCACTCTAAATTGGACTGAGACTATCGCCTCATTTTGTATAAAACCCAACAAGCAGACATTAGCATGCAACAACTTGCAGTCACAAGTAATCTGGACTACATTTGAGCCAGTGACCAAGATACGAAACGTACCATAGCCAAAAAAACCACCTCTGAGAGCACCACTGCTGAAGCAAAAAAACCAACAACAACAACAACAAAAACCTCACCAGAATGCCGCCCCTAGAATTGTGTTGCCCCAAGCATGTGCTTGGTTTGCTGGTGCCTAGAGCTGGTCCTGCCCATAATTGATCCAGCCCTTTTGAGATGCAAACTATTTTTGTTCTGCTGTTGCTGATATGAGAAAAGTGCTCCTGTGGAGGAGTACAGCTCTGTCAGCTTAATCTACAGTTGCTTTTGATTTGGAAACCGCAACACAAAATGAAAGGAAATAGAGGTGAGAGAGAGACTAACACAAAAGAAAGTAGTGCTGACTAACTTTGATATTTTACCTAATTTCTACAACAAATAAATTGGTCACCAATGTAAGTAGGAGAATACAATAATTTACACTTTGGAGTGTCTGACTGTCATTGTTCGGTCACTCCTAGCGCTAGCATGAAAATCACTCCATAGATGTAGAGGGAAAAGAATACCAGCTTACAAAAGCAGCTCCCTGACTTCTGTTAGGTTGAAGGGGAAGCTGGATTAAAAGCAAAAGATTTCTTAATTAATTTTTTTTTTGAAGAGTTCGCTTTTTATTATATAGTTTGTTGTCAAACAAACTCTGCAACCCCAGAGTATCGTCCCACTGTGCTTTTTTGCAGTCATAAATAGATCCTGTGTGTGGTCCCCAGTGTTAAAATGCTGCCTCTATGTAATGCCTGCAAGTTGCAGGAGCACTTGGCAATGCCAGTCCCCACACATGCGTAGATCACAATACTGGGAGGAAAGTGCAGAACAGAGGGAGCAATGGGGATTTTATTTTTAATAGAGAATGTCTGGATGCAGTATACATCAAGGTATCATGTTTTGGTTTTGCCCTTATAGCACACACAAAATACAGAAAGATTTATTTCTTTTGGGATTTTTGTTCTGTTTCTCTTCCTCCTGACAACACCTCAGACATACTTTTGTTGTCGTATGATAGGAATTTTCCACTTTTTTACATCACAAAATCGGCCTGTATTTTTCTTATGGTTCCCAATTCCAGAATTTTTTTTAGTAATATACCCAAGTGTCCTTTATCAGTAGCATAGCTGGGGGTGGAGAGGGACAGCAGCTGCTCCCCCACCGAGCACAAATGGTGCCTTTTTAATTTAACTCATCCGGGAGTGGGGAAAAAAAAAAGGCACCACCCGCTGCAGTGCTTTTACTGACGGGGCGGCGCTCTGTGTCTTCAGCGGCGGGCCTTCACTAGCTCCAGGTGTCTTCAGTGGCATTGAAGCTTCATCGCCGAAATGCCGCCGAAGATCCGCAGAGCGAGTGAAGGTCCCGCCTCCAAAGACCCAGAGCGCCACCCCGTCAGTAAAAGCGCCACAGTGGGTGGCGCCTTTTATTTCCCCGTTCCTCCTGTTCCCTCCACCTGGCTACTCCACTGTCCTTTATGTATAATGGTGACGGCCCAGGTTTGTTTGACTTGCAAGCTAGGGTGCTTTCAAAACCCATCTGGCCATTGAGGATAATTAGGAGAGAGTAAAGCACTGGCCAATGTGTTGGTGGTTGTTTGTATTTAGAGCTATTCCTTGGTAGGAGAGGTGAGCTGACTGAACTGTCTGTTTGATTTGCAATTTTAAATATTAGGCAGGGCTAAATCGAGGACACTGCTCGAAGAAAGTGAGTAGGAGCGGAAAAGGGGGATACAGTTTCTACTGTACGGTTTCTTTCTACTTTGAATATCTAACATTTATAAATAACAAGTATAATGGCCTCAAAAATAAATGTAAAGCAAATTTAAATGTACCTTTTTACATACAGTCAGTCCTTTTCTACTGCACTTCTTCCTGTTGTGCCCATGCATAGTTCTCTGTAGAGCATATCTTTCTCAGCAGTGATTGATTGCTCATCAAGTAGCCATGAAAGTCTTTGCAATATGTGTGCCTGAAGTTGTACTTTACAAGCAGGATCCCTTTTAGCGACTTGTCAGTGCCATGCTACTCTTACTTCTGCGCTGCTGCTGGTGGTGCTGCTGCCTTCGGAGCTGGGTGTCCGGCCCGGCTTCCCTAAGCAAGCACTTAAATAATCGTCGTTCAGTTGTAATGGACACTATTTCACCAGGCACAACAAAGGAAGGCTTTTGCAAAAAGAAAAAAAAAAAAATTCTTGTAGCATCACTACTGGATCTGTACATGGACCTCAATAGAATCATAGAATTCTTTTGACCCAAATCACTGAAGTTAGAAATAACAACAACCTGTTGGCTTATCTAGTCCATCCACTTGCCCATGCAGGATTTATTTTCTAGTAGTTCTTGTCCCTGATGGAAAGGCCTGCGGAAGAGACTGCATAAAATGTGGAAAATCTATTCTACTGCAACCTCATTATGAGTTTATGAGCTCTGCCTGTGCTGGAAAGAAGGCAAAGTACCACAAGAAATGAGAGATTCCAACATCATCACTTTCTATAAAAACAAGGGTGACAGGAGCGACTGTAACAACTTTTGTGGCACTTCCCTTCCTAGTGTTATGGGAAAAGCCTTTGCCCAAGTTGTCCTGAACACACTTCAGACAGGATAGATTGCAGACAGAATCTATCCTGAATCACAGTGTGGCTTCAGAGCTGAAAGGTCATCGACATGATCTTCTCACTGAGACAACTACAAGAGAAATGCAGAGAACAGAAAAAGCTCCTTTACATAGCCTTCATCGATCTCACAAAGCCTTTGACCTTGTCTGTAGAAGCGGACTATGTGTGCTTCTAAAAAGATTGGATATTCCCCAAGCTCTTAAGCATGATTCAGTCCTTCCATGAAAACATGTTAGGCACAGTCCCATAAAATGGCTCAGTGTCTGAGGCTTTCCAGATTCGTAGCAGAGTTAAGCCAGGCTGTGTACTTGTCCCAGCTCTGTTTGGGATCTTCTCCTCCTTGCTACTGAAACAAGCTTTTGGTTCCTCAACTGAGGGGATCTATTTGCACACAAGATCGGATGGAAAGCTGTTCAATCTTGCAAGTCTCAGATCTAAAACCAAGACTAGGGAGGCTCTTATCCAACACCTTCTCTTTGCTGATGACACAGCAGTGACAATCCACACAGAAGCTCATCTCCAAAACTTATGGACAGTTTTTCCAGAGCCTGCCATAAGCCTAAAACAGACTAACATAATGTGCCAAGGAGTTGAGGAAGCACCCTCCATCAAGATCAACATCTATGAACTTGAAGTGGTGAACGAGTTCACATACCTGGGGTCCACTATCGCAGTCAACCTCTCACTTGAAACACAACTCAGCATCCGCATTGGAAAATCTGCTACAACAATATCTAGACTGAACAAGAGGGTCTGGCAAAACAACAAACTGACAGAACACACAAAGATCTGTGTGTACCATGCATGTGTTATGAGCACACTTTTGTACGGGAGCAAGACATGTACCTTATACTCTCATCAGGAAAAGAGGCTCACCAGCTTTCATATATATGCGTTGCCTACGTCAAATCTTTAGAATCTCCGGGAGGGACAGAGTCACCAACATAAGTGGGCCAGCATACCCAGTATGCAAACACTCCTCAAACAGAGACGCCTCTGCTGGCTTGGGCATGTGTGCCAAATGAATTATGGGCACATCCCAAGGGACGTTGTCTACAGCGAACGGGCATCTGGAAAAAGACCCATAGGCCGCCCAAAATTGCATTTAAAGGATGTATGCAAGCGAGACCTCAAAGAAATGGACATGGATGTGGACAGCTGGGAAGATCACACTCAAGACTGCAGCCTTTGGAAACAAGAGCTTAACAAAGGTCTCCGGAGTTATGAGAGGAAACAGTCCAGCTTCGCAGAGGAGAAAAGAGCTCGCAGAAGGAAGAGCCCAAAGGATCGAAACACCACCTTTAAATGTGACAGATGAGGTAGAGATTGTCTCTCTCGATTAGGTCTCCTCAGCCACAGCTGCCATAAAACCAACTCAGTAAATTCTTTACTCTCTCAGAGGCTAGGTGCATTCTCATGGTCTCTTGAGACTGAAGGATGCCGCCTATTACTACTATCCCCATGATATACTTATGAAAGCCTTTCTTATTCCACTTAACCCCGTTGACCTAATAGTTCTTTCTGTTGCTCTTTTCACTTGGAAGCCTTAACTGTCTTAATGTCTCTGTTGGTTGCTTAATTATTTTCCATTCAGACTACATGGTTTTATTTTTTTAACCTCAGATGTTTAAGCAGTCCTTCATTAAGCCACTCTGCTGCTGCTTGTTGCATTCTGCTTGTTGCTGTTTTCTCAAAGGAATTGTAGTCTGTTGAGATTTGTCTACACATGGGATTTAAACTAGATTGAGATGACATGCGCTAGTTAATGCACAGTATGCAAGCTGCACTAATTGTGTGCACACAGGATGTCTGTGCCTTTTTTCAGTTTACATCCTTTTGTACATGTGGCTTCTTGCTGTATACTAAGCACATGGCATTCTCAGAGGGCATACCATAGTCATTTGCTTTGCTGTTGAACAGTGTGCATGGTGGGATTTTTCTCATTGTGCATTGTGATATGCACAGCAGAAGCCAGATGAGTTCAAATTTTTAAAATCTAATGATTTTGCTGTCTCTGTACCATGCTTCCTTTCTGGGTAGGCTATGGCCATCTAGGATTCTCCAGCCTTATTCTGCATTGGTAAATATTAATACATCCTCCAGTTGGTTCTTCTTCACTGCATTTCTTAGTATTTGTTCAGTATTTCCTTTCATGAAATCACTGGTAGTTTGGTATTGCTGCATTATGTGAATGCACTGATTACTATTTAAATAGTCGTGGACACTGGTTCCAGGCCTCCCTATTTTCATGTTCTCACTTAGTACCATTTATTGCTCAGAAATAAACCCATGGCAGTTTCTTTTATAACTGGACTCTGGTTTTTGGATCATAAAAGAAACTATGTAACTTAGAAATCTCATTTTAAAAAATGCAAGTTCAGCTGTATTTATTATTCAGTGGATACGTGGTCATTAGATTTGGTATCCTGCGCTTTTGAGTCTTAAGAATTGGTCCAAAAATGTTTTGTTATATCTTCTGCAAATCTCAGTAATCTGTAGAGATGTCCCGCTGTTGTTGCTCATTTTATTTTTCTTTTTATATTAATCTAAAGAATTCAATAACTACATTCTTCAGTGACCCATTGTTCTTCATTGCCTTTGTAAATATTTTTGACATATACAAATACCACTCACTTATTCTTCCCCTTTCACCTCTCAGAAGTAATATGGATTGATGTGAATGATGTTCCGGTTAGAATCATCCCTTTTCTGTACAGGGAGAGGTGAGTGTGCTGAGGGAGATTTTCTGGAGTTGGGTGAAGGGCAAAAGCATAAATAGAGAGAGCGACTGGGATTCTCGCACTCTCTTTCCAAATTTTAACCTCAGCATTGCCTGGAAAAAATTCTGTAACACTTATAACCTTAGCTGTTTGTCTTCTAGTTCCATTTTTGATGATAAATGGAAGTGGAGAGAAGTGCTATTTTAGAGGAACTGGGAGGATAAACGATATATGGAAAAGGTGATTAAAGACTTTTACAGAATTCTATCATTACTGGCTGTAACCCTCTAAATGGTGTAGGGACAGATCTTGTCCTCTGACGCTTGTGTCACCAGTGAAGTAGATGGAATCTATGTGCATATTTGAAGGCAAAATTAGGCCCTTAACTGCATAAATGCAGTGAGAATGTATAGGTTTTGTTAAGCTACTTTTTGTTTTTGTAGGAATGTATAACTATGCATAAGTATTTACTTGATTATACCAACCCTCAATCACTGGCATAGATATTTCGCAGAAAATCCTGCCATTGATATTCATTTCAGGACATAAAGTGAAAAATTCATATAAAATAGTAGTTGATCATTTTATTTTGACTAAAACATAAAGACAAGTTTTTGAGTCTGTTTAAGAGACCATGTCAGAAAATGGACCATCGTGAGTGCTGATTCAAACATTGTAATCATGGTAATAAAAACAGCAATCGAAGAGAACCTATGCAGAAGGAAGAAAAAAAATTAGTTTCACATTCATTGAGTTTGCTTTTCATAATTGCCCGATTTTATTTAATTCTATTTGACAGAATTGTCTTATGCTGTGATATTGCAGCCATGTTGGTTCCAGGACCGTATAAAAACAAGGTGGGTGATGTAATATCTTTTATTGGACCAACTTTTATTGGTGGAAGACACAAGCTTTCGAGCTACACAGAGCTCTTCCTCAGGTCTGGGAAAGGTACAGTATCACAGATATACCAGGTAGAACAGATAGTTCAACATAAGTAGTTTGCACATATTCTAAGGGACCATTTAAGGTCAAGTGGCCCATTAACACCCATGTAGTTGTAGGACAAAAAGATGGGGCTAGTAGGTTTACAGATTGTTGTAATAAGCTATAAATCCAGTGTCTTTATTAAGACCATGATTTTTAGGGCCTAGCAAAGTTATGAATTTAAACTCCCCAGATTATCTTTTGAAAGTGTTGTGCAGGTTTCCTTTGAGGATGAGGACTGATAGGTCAGATATAGAATGATAGCTTTGTGAAAAGTGTTCACCCACAGACGATACGGTGTTTTTCCTGTGAGTTCATCCAAAAGTGTAGAAATTGTCTGATTTCACCCACATAGTTGTTGTTGGGGCATTTAGTGCACTGGAGAAGGTACACCATATGTTGTGATAGGCACCTGTGAGAACCATGGATCTTGAAACGTGTGTTGTGTGTGGGGGAGTGTGGATCATTGTAGCAGTGGAGAACTGTATGCAGGTTTTGCATCTGTTTTTTCTGGCAGGGTCTCGTACCGCTTTGCGTTGATATGTCCTGGTCTGTGGGGAGCTTGATTCTGATTATGAGCTTGGAGAGGTTGGGGGTTTCAGGAAATATTTCTTTCAGGATGTGGTCACCATCGAGTATATGGGTTGTAGCTGTTCGAGGATATTCTATATGGGTTCCAGCGTGGGATGGTAGGTGACAGCTACATGTGTGCCATCAGAGGTGGTTTTATTTCTGTATTGAAGCAGATTCTTTCAGGGTATTTGGATGACCCGTTCCATGATGTGATCTACTACTGTGGTGAAGTGTCCTTGTTTGGTGAAGGAGCTTTTCAGTGTGTTAATGTGTATATCCTGGACTTTCTCCTCAGAGCATATTCTGTGGTATCTGAATATTTGGCTGTAGATAACAGATTTCTTGGTGTGTTCGGGGTGGTTACTGACTCTGTGAAGGAAGCTGTGGTGATCCATAAGTTTCTTGTATATAGTTGTCAGTGTGGTTCCATTGTTGAAGCTGATTGTGGTGTCTAGGAAGTTAATGCTAGTGTGGGAGTGTTCCAGAGAGAGTCTAATGGATGGGTGGTGGTTGTTGAAGTACTGGTGGAAATCTGAGGGAGTTTGTCATTTGTCCAGGGAATGAAAATATAATTGATGTATCTCAGGTATATCATTAATTTTGAGGTGCATTTGTCCAGAAATTCTTCTTCATGAAGAGGTTGGCATGTTGAGGAGCCATCCTAGTACCATGGCTGTTCCCCTGGTTTGGACAAAGTGTGTGTTGTTGAATGTAAAATTGTTATGGGTGAGGATGAAGTGAATGTGTTTGGGGTGAATATCTGATGGATGTCCATTGTGTTGTAAATATTTGAGGCAGGCAGCTATGTTGTCATTGTTAGGGATGTTGCTGTATAGGGGACTGACATCCATGATGACAAGGATGATGTTCTGAAGGAGGTTGTTAATATTGTCGAGTTTGTGGAGGAAGATGGTTGAGTCTCGGAGGAAGTTGGCCCTTTTGTGGTAAGTGGTTTGAGGATGGTTTCTGAGAGTTCCAATATTCCTTCAGCAAGAGTGCCATGGCCAGATATGATGGGTCTGCCTGAGTTCCTTTGTTTGTGTATCTTGAGAAGCATGTAGAAGGGGTGCGTTCGTGGGGAATGAGTTTTGTAGAGTTTCTCTTGGAGTTGTTTGAATCATAGAATATCAGGGTTGGAAGGGACCTCAGGAGGTCATCTAGTCCAATCCTCAACTAAATCATCCCAGCCAGGGCTTTGTCAAGCCTGACCATAAAAACCTCTGAGGAAGGAGATTCCACCTCCTCCCTACGTAACCCATTCCACTGCTTCACCACCCTCCTAGTGAAAAAGTTTTTCCTAATATCCAACCTAAACCTCCCCCTGCAACTTGAGACCATTACTCCTTGTTCTGTCATCTGGTACCACTGAGAACAGTCTAGATCCATCCTCTATGGAACTCCCTTTCAGGTAGTTGAAAGCAGCTATCAAATCCCCCCCTCATTCTTCTCTTCTGCAGACTAAACAATCCCAGTTCCCTCAGCCTCTCCTCATAAGTCATGTGCTCCAGCCCCCTAATCATTTTTGTTGCCCTCCGCTGGACTCTTCCCAATTTTTCCACATCCTTCTTGTAGTGTGGGGCCCAAAACTGGACACTGTACTCCAGATGAGGCCTCATCAATGTCGAATAGAGGGGAATGATCACGTCCCTTGATCTGCTGGCAATGCCCCTACTTATACAGCCCAAAATGCCATTAGCCTTCTTGGCAACAAGGGCACACTGTCGACTCATATCCAGCTTCTCGTCCACTGTAACCCCTAGGTCCTTTTCTGCAGAACTGCTGTCTAGCCATTCGGTCCCTAGTCTGTAGTAGTGCATGGGATTCTTCCGTCCTAAATGCAGGACTCTGCACTTGTCCTTGTTGAACCTCATCAGGTTTCTTTCGGCCCAATCCTCTAATTTGTCTAGGTCCCTCTGTATCCTATCCCTACCCTCCAGCGTATCTACCACTCCTCCCAGTTTAGTGTCATCTGCAAACTTGCTGAGAGGCCAGTCCACGCCATCCTCCAGATCATCCTTTGGGGAAGCATTTGATGATTTGAAGAATTTACTTCTTGTAATCTTCTAAATTCCTCTACATTTCAAGATATACAATTTAAATATTTGAATTGTTACAAATTATTATCTTGTGTAGTTGCTGCAGTTTACTGTTGGCCCTTACCTTCAGCCTTAGCTCGCTGCAGATCAAACAATTCTTTTCCAGCTTTTGAGAAAATTATTTCAACAAAGTCAGTTGTGTATTAGTCAGTTAGTGCCATTTTAACTGTGCGGCAGCTACTGTGGCAAACTCTTTCAATTCGTAGGAAGCAGCTATTGTGATAATTGCTCTCCAAGTAAAAGATTATGGCTAAATATAGCAACAAAGCACGTTCCAGTGGGAATGGATTCAGCTTGGTAATTCACCAAAGTATGAAGTTTTTGTAGTTAGCATTGTAGTGGCTCTTCATGATCTGTAGCTAGGGTTGTTTCAGCTTTTGTTATAAACCTGCTTTTACAGGGCTTTAAAATTTTACAGGCTGCAGAAATTCACCCTAGGACAGACTTTGTGAAACAAGAAATTGGCTTTTTAAAAAATCTAATATGTTTCATACTTCAGGCACTTTATGCTCTGAAAGACTTTTTCTCTGAAATTTTAAACATATGGAGTTTGCTGCAGGGGCTTTTTTTTTGTAATAATTAGAATTTAGAAATTAAAAATAACAATTTAGAACATAACCAGTTAATAATTTAACCTTCTTGGATTCTTATTGAACAAATCTATGAAATTATCATGACTTCCAAACTTTAAAAATAAAAACAAAACCTGCCTCTGAACAGTAACAATTAAATGTCAGTGTATATATATGAGTTATATACATTGGAAGAAAGGACATAACATTCAGCACCAAGACTATTACAGTCATTTCTTCCGGTAGTCTCAGCACAAGCCTCCCCAGGAGCTGCAATCAAGGGACAAAATGTAAATCATTACAAGTTAACTTTCCCAGAAGTTTATCCCTTTGCATTATGATGCTTACCTCATTTGAGAGGGGTTGGATTGGACAGAAGAAGAGAGAACACATTATCTGATCTTTATTTGGGTTCTTTAAAATAAATCATTTTACTGTGTCATTGACATAGCCATCTGCTTTGCATCTTAAGACAGTGTGGATTGATATTTAAATCGCATGCAGAAAACCTGAACTGAAATCATTCATTTTAATCTGGTTTTGCATTTGTTTTTGTTGTTTTTTTTTTATAGTTACTTAGTATACTTTAGTTAGTAGCATTCTTATTGGTTGGTAACCATTAACACACACTAACGTTCCACTAAATATAGCCTTGACACTACATTTGGCACTTTTTTGCTAACTAGGGGAATACACTATATCTATACACATATATTTAAGCAATTACGTAGCTTTATTTATATTTAGTCAGATTCTTAATTTTTACATTTTTATTATGTTAGAAAATGGTGTATGATACATTCCTTATTTACTAGATGATAATTAATGTGTTACTTGTAATTTGTGTCATCCTCTATTTGGACAGAAATTTGAATTCAATTAAAATGCACAAAACACCATTTTTAAATTGTTAAATTAGTTTTATTTAACTGATATCTTAAATATTCTGGATAAAGTTTATCAGTAAATTTATCAAAACATTTTGCATTTATTGTAATATTGCAAAACTTGGCCTGAAGGAAGTCAATTAACTGCCTTTCCCTCCCTCCCCACTCCCAATATACTTATGCCCAAATAAATTTGTTAATCTTTAAGGTGCCACCGGACTCCTTGTTGTTTTTGTGGATACAGACTAACACAGCTACCCCCTGATACTTGAAGCCATAGCCAATGACATCCACCAGTTTTAAAAAGATCAAAGATGGTTCTAGTAACAACAAAATCTAAAAGGGAAGAATGGGAATGCTACTTGGGCCGAGGGACGTACTGGCCACTGCTTCCAGCAGCTCCTATTGGCCTGGAGCAGCGAACCACAGCCACTGGGAACCGCGATCGGCCGAACCTCTGAACGCGGCAGGTAAACAAACCAGCCCAGTTGCAAGGGGCTTTCCCTTCACAAGCAGCAGAACAAGTTTGGGAACCACTGGTTTACAGGGACAACTGGAATAAGGCAAGGATGTATTATGTCCCCACAATTGTTTGCAATGGTCATGAGGAAAGTAACTGCAAAAGGCAGCCAAGGAATTTTATGGACAAATGACAAAGCACAATTGGATTACTTCATTTTTGCTGATGATGTCCTGCTTAATTCAACATACCTCTTAATGGAAGAAAAGACCCAGCTTTTGGCAGATACAGCAAAACGTGTTGTTTTTCATCAACAAGGGGAAGACAAAATATATAGCTATCAATGTCCCAAAAGTCACCATTAGAGTGGACAAAAGAAACACTAAATAGAAGTAAGCCACTGTACTTGTCTAGGTAGTGAGATATGTAGTGATGGCTACACTGTGTGAGATGTAAAGCAACAAATATCAAAGCAGCAAACAACTTTCATAAACCTGAAAAGATTTGAAAAAGTAGCATGAATTACACTAACACAAAAATCCTAATTTTTAACACTGGCATCATGTCTTGCATCCTTTAATGGAGCAGAGTCATGGAAATCTATAATGGATATTGATAAGAAGACCAAGTCATTCCAAAGTAAATGCCTGCAGAAGGTCTTCAGAGTCCATTGCAAAGAGTTTCTTGCAACATCAGAAATTCTAAGTAGAGCAAACCAATCTGAAACATCAAATATGGTAAGAAGATGACTGCTTCTTAGAGCAGCTAGTTCTGGAACCCACAAGAGGAGAGGCAATTCTTTATTCAGTCCTAAGTGGAGCACAGGATCTGGTCCAAGAGGTAAATATAGCTGGACTGCTTGGTGATAGTGACCATAATATAATTAAATTTAACGTCCCTGTGGCGGGGAAAACACCGTAGCAGTCCAACACTGTACCATTTAATTTCAGAAAGAAGGACTACACAAAAATGAGGAAGTTAGTTAAACAGAAATTAAAAGACACAGTGCAAAAAGTGAAATCCCTGCAAGCTGCATGGAAACTTTTTAAAGACACCATAATAGAGGCTCAACTTAAATGTATACCCCAAATTAAAAAACATAGTAAGAGAACCAAAAAAGTGCCACCGTGGCTAAACAACAAAGTAAAAGAAGCAGTGAGAGGCAAAAAGGCATCCTTTAAAAAGTGGAAGTTAAATCCTAGTGAGGAAAATAGAAAGGAGCATAAACTCTGGCAAATGACGTTTAAAAATATAATTAAGAAGGCCAAAAAAGAATTTGAAGAACAGCTAGCCAAACACTCAAAAAGTAATAGCAATGATTTTTTTAAGTACATCAGAAGCGGGAAGCCTGCTAAACAACCAGTGGGGGCCACTGGACGATCGAGATGCTAAAGGAGCACTCAAGGATGATAAGGCCATTGCGGAGAAACTAAATGAATTCTTTGCATCGGTCTTCACAGCTGAGGATGTACAGTCAATCTGTGGAACTCCTTGTCAGGGGATGTTGTGAAGGCCGAGACTATAACAGGATTCAAAAACAGAACTAGATAAGTTCATGGAGTATAGGTCCATCAATGGCTATTAGCCAGGATGGACAGGGATGGTGTCCTTAGCCTCTGTTCGCCAGAAGCTGGGAATGGGCGATGGGATGGATCACTTGATGATTACCTGTTCTGTTTATTCCCTCTAGGGCACCTGGCATTGGCCACTGTCGGAAGACAGGATACTGGGCTATATGGACCTTTGGTCTGACCCAGTATGGCCGTTCTCATGTAAGATGATGATGGATCTACTTAGGACACACTTTAAGGATGCCACCAACATGACTTCCATGGCAAATGATAATATGGACACCACCTGGAAAGAAAAAAAGTGGATGATTTAGAGAAAACATTACACAAAACAATACAGAAAGAAGCCAAATCCATCAACATGACAGAAGCCTGAACATACTAGCACAAAACTGAAATAAATGGCAGAAACTGGTGAATGCAGAAGAATAAATAAAAATTACTCACACATGGGGTTAGGATTTGCTAGTCATTAGTGCAGTAGCTTATGGCTCTACAGTCCATAGTGACATGCCCCTGTCAGCACGTAGAAGGTTTGCAGCTAATTTGCCTATGATGTGCAAGTAGAGATCTCAGTGGCCAGTTGAGAGAGTTAGCAGTGGATCAGTGACAACTGTATGCAATCTCTATTTAGAAAAATATTTTAAAACCATGGTTTGTTAGTCCAAGGGCTGGTCTACACTGCGGGTGGGGGATCGATCCAAGATACGCAACTTCAGCTACGCGAATAGAGTAGCTGAAGTCAAAGTATCTTGGATCGAATTACCTGGGGTCCAGACGGCGCGGGATCAATGGCCGCGGCTCCCCCGTCGACTGCGCTACCGCCACTCGCTCTGGTGGAGTTCCGAAGTCGACGGTGAGCGCGTTCGGGAATCAGTATATCACATCTTAACGAGACACGATATATCGATCCCGGATAAATCGATTGCTACCCACCGTTACGGCGGGTAGTGAAGACATACCCCGAGTTCTGAAGTTAGCTTCTCCCACCGACATAGCTACCGCTGCTCACAGGGCTGAAGTAATTAAGTCTACAGGAGAGTTCTCTCCCACTGGCTTAGAACATCTGTAAGGTCTGTAGTGTAGCCATAGCCTCAGATTCCAAGGTCTTGCATCTGTTGTAACGTTAATCAGATGTTGCAGTGTAGGAATATTGCACTTAGTCATTCTGAGTGGCAGTTACTTGTTCACTTTACACACATGTAAATGTCTATATGAGGCTCAAGGCCGTGCACAATCAGGTCTCCCCTAATGAAGCTGAGTGAAGCTTTCCAGAGCTTGTTTATGAAGTATTCAGCTGGTATGGAGGAATGAGAAGAGGGATTGGTGAGGGCATTGGCTATGCACATAATAAAAGCCAGATAGAACGGACTCTAGGGAAAAGGAGGCCTCACCATTCAGCTGAAATGTATGGCATACATAATGTCTTTAAAAACTGCTACATTTCCATAGAACAGTTAGCATCTTTTCAGACAGTAATACTCATACTGGTACCCTTAGTTTGTGGAAACTTTCTCCTCCAGAAGCATTTAGTCTCGGGCGGCAAAGCAGTATGTTTTGGACATGGTACAACCACTGAGAAAGAAACTGCATATTGCACTATCCTTATTTGTACTGCAGCAATATGTGCCTCTAATGGTACTGGAGTTGCTCAAGTGCACCAAACAACTTCCAAGAGACAAGAAGAGAAAAAATTAGTATGAAATACAAACTGCTATCTGCACCAGTGGCTCCTAGAAGTATGGTCCATGAAGAGTTGGCTCATGGTGCTGACTGCTCCTCCTTGTTTCCAGCTCTTGAATTGCCTTGACTTCAGTTAAAATGCACTGAATACTTTTCTTATATTTCACCATGTGAATAATTATGTAAGGTTCCACAGGGAAGTTATTTGATTGCGGATGGAAGAGGGACCAGTCCCTCATGTTTTTAGATTTTGTCCACACTATGTTAATGTTTGGAAGCCTCTGGCATACACCATTCCTCCCAACTACGCAGGAATATCCCATTTCCTTCTCACAAGGTCCTCCCTGGTTTCAGAAGAGGAAGGGTTCATGCTCACAGCACTATTTGTGTCTAAAGATTAAGCCCTATTCAACTACAATTTATGGAAAAACAAAGCACACCCTTCTATTTTTTCCTTTCTCATAATCAAATCCACAGACTAATGGGAATTTTGAATTCCTTTGCACTTCTCATGCTGTACAGCATTTAACCACTTTAGAAATTAGTTAATATTAAATGTCACAGTTAACATGATTTTAACCTTCCTTGTATCAAACCTAACTGTTGCTTACATGTACTTAATGGAAGTACACATAGTAGTGAATTGTTTTTATCCCTGAATATGTTTGGATGTGTGTCAGAATCACAAACGGTGTCTACGTAATGTTGAGAGTAGAAGCTTGAGTTTTTGAACGTGTACAGTAAACATGTCATGTTAAAGCAACTGTGCAGTTTTGGTGTGAAACATTTACAAACTTCACCACAAATAGTTCAGCAGACTGAGTGTGAAAAGGTGTATTGAGAGGCGTGTTTTGACTCATTCAGTGAGTACTGTGATGCCATTTATATTTTATACTGGCTAATTTCCACCCCTGACATAACATAGGCTCAGATAAGGGACACATACACTCAGTTTATGGTCACAAGGCTATTTTTTTAATGTGCATTGATACAAGGAGTGTGGGAATAGTGCTGCACCTGGGAAAGTGCTGTTACACAGAGGAGCTAAGCATTTCCAGGCAGCAAACTGTGTACTCAGCTGAAATCTGCCTGGTACCTTTTCTTGTGTTTTCTGTGTAACGTGGTGTACCTATTATTTATGACTAGCTGATATGCATTATTAAATATAGACTCTCCAGAAACCATGTGAACTCTTTGTTTATATCATGTGATTCCATATAGATTTTTTGGAGGAGGGGGGATGATTGGGGACACTTCTGTATGTCAACGTACTGGAACAAGGAGTGTACAAGGGTCACCTGGTGTCATTCTTGCCCTGATTCTGTTTGGTAGGTCACGGACAGATTAAATAAATAGTAAATGGCATATATGTACATGTAAGAGATTGCTGTTTAAGATTTGTTTTCCATAGTTGAATAGTCCCTCATTTAAAAAAAAAAAAAAAAGTTCCTTTTAGATATCTAATGATTGTTCAGGGCTTAAACCGAGGGTTCTCAAACTAGGGGTCAGCACCCCTCAGGGGGTTGCAAGGTTATTACGTGGGGGGATCGCAAGCTGTCAACCACCACCCCAAACCCCGCTTTGCCTCCAGCATTTATGATGGTGTTAAATATATAAAAAAGAGTTTTTCATTTATAAGGGGGATTGCACTCAGAGGCTTGTTATATGAAAGGGGCTCACCAGTAAAAAAGTTTGAGAACCACTGGCTTAAACCACAACAATTAGGATTACCTGTGAGTTGTCTAAAAAGTGAGTTTTCCCATAGGAGGAGTGCCTTTTATTTTTATTTTTTATTTTTTTAAGGCAGTGGATTTGTCAGAGAACATGGACTCACACACAATTGTGCTGGTAAAATTTTTGTGGGGTGATTCGGTCTATATACGCTGCTATTATCCCACAATGACATTGTGAATGTGATTGGTACATTTTATTGTCTGAAAAAAATGCTAATAATGGTAGCATTAAAATGGCATTATAGTTTCATAAGGCAAAATTCTGTTCCCGTTGCAGTGATTGGTAGTGTTTACACTGTCGTGAATGGGAGTCAGAATCTGGTGTGTAATTCAGAGAATGGGGTGAGGAGGAGTGCCCTTAGGTACGGCTGCTCTCTGTTTTCAGTTATGAGCTAGTATTTGTAGTGACAAGGCAAGATACTTTTCAGAGTAGGAATCCCTGAGCAGAGCCCCAGCAGAGGTGATTTGCAGTTCACCTATACATAAGGAAATGTCCAGATGTCAGGTTGAGTGGTTTGCACCCAATCCATTGATTACCACTGAACTGCTCCCTGTAATTTATAAAAGCAATGACTCACATCTTAAAAGTGAGGTGTTTTGCATAATTGGAGTTTTGGTAGTACCGTAGTATATTTTTACATAGAGTGAAAGCACTTTGGCTATGAAAACAATTTATCAGAACCTAGTGGAGGGACAGGTGAGCCACCTGTGCATCTGATTTATAGTGTTATTAACAGTAAGTATTTTGGCAGTGTGACTATAACAGATACTTTTATCATAACACCTCTGTACACCTTTCATCCTCAGAATCAGCAATGCTTAAGTAAATTAATATGTATACAGAAGCTATAACTGATTTTGCAAAGGACCCAATTACATGATAGGGTTTTTTTTATTTTATTTTTAATTTAATTTAATAATGGTAGGATACCTTAAAAAAAGTTCAGTGATAAACAATTAACTTGGGACAGCAGATATTGAAGTAAAACCACTCTTTACACATTGGCTATTCCAGGTCAATAGCATACCTTTTTAATAGCTGAGTTGGATATTTGCGGCACAGACAACATTATAAGAAAGGAGATTGTTGAGGAGGAGGGACATTTGTGAGCCACACAGATACACACTTGCACTCTTTAAAATGTAATATTTGTTACTGTAACTTTTATAGTGTTGGTGATGTGCAACATTTACATGTTTCTCAAATAGGCACATGAGTATCACATTTGTAAAGTTCACTTCAACCTAACAAAATATATACAGAGTAACGTCACTGTGATATATAACAGAGTAAACAGCCCTGAACCCAAACCTAGACCTCAGGTTTGGGGTATCTGTAAGATGATTTGTATTTCACTGAGGGTTAATTTTAATTCTTTGTCAAATGGTTCTCTGTCTTCACCTCCTCCTAGACCCCCCCTCAAAAAAAAGAAAATCATTTCTTGGAGGTTGCAACATCCCAGGTCTTAAAGTATCTTTAGTTTCATATTGTATTTATAAGAATCTCAACAAAGTGAATATTTTTAAATGAATATAGTTTTCAGTTGATTGGTACATTAGGAAAGCAATCTGTCATATATAATACTGAGAGAAACGAGATCTGTGGTGCAGATCTGCATGTTTTAGAACACCTGGCCATCTTTACTGTAGTTTGTATGTTTTGAGAAGAGTGCCTTTTGCATTGTTTATTTTAAAATGACTACATGTTTGCTAGTTTCAAATAATGGCATCGTTATTTAGTTCCACTGAGTGGAAAAAGCAAGATTGTGTGACTTAGATATCCTGTGCTGTTAGTTTGCCTGGAATGCCAGCCCAGATTTTATTATGAGAAAATGTATTTCTTCTTTTGGATATGCAGCAGAGGTGGAATGCATGGGGAGGGGGGGGAGAGGATGCAGGGCTTGAGCATGCTCACATGGACTGAGCATGCTCAGTAACACAGTTGAAGCTGGCTGCCCTTACTCCACCCCCCCCCCCCACACACACACACTCTGCCCCTCCCACTATCGGCAGGCACAGGTCATTTCTGATATGCAGTGCAGGAAACAGCACCTGCTGAGGGCAGAACTAACCTTAGTTTGGCTAGCTAAAGAATGTTGTATGCAGTCCAGTTGCGTTAAGTATTATTGCAAATGTGTAACTGAATGTGGCTTGCCAGGAGCTGTAAAGAATAAATCACATAATGGTAATCCAGTCTACAATTTCACCATATGTGATATGTACCACAGAAACTGGGAGACTGCACAAGATTCCCTATAGGCTACGTTTATGTCACGGAGGTCATGGAAGTCACGTAATCTGTGACTTCCAGAGACCTCTGTGACATTAGCTGCTTCAGCCCCAGGGGCTGCAGGACTCTGAAGCTGACAGCCAGCGCGGCCCTGGAAGGGTTTTAGCGACCGGCAGCAGCAGCGATGGAGGCCTCCTGCAAGGTTCCAGCGATAGGTGACAGACTCCTGAGGGGACCTTCCTCAACGTTCCAGTGATGGGCGACAGCCTTGCACAGGGAGCGAGGGAGGAAGCCTCAGGCAAGCGGCTGGGGGTGTCCCATTTTCTCTTTGGCAATATGGTCACCCTGCAGCTCCCCGCCGCCGTGATTAGAGGGGGAACCCACAGCTCCCAGACACCATGATAGTGGGGGTAAACCATGGAGTTGCAGTAGCAAAAGTCACAGACAGGTCACGGCATCTGTGAATTTTTGTTTATTGCCCATGACCTGTCCATGACTTTTACTAAAAATAACCATGACATAATCTTAGCCTTACCTATAATTAAACTGCCCATTTCCTAATATATGATTATGAAAAAAATTCACTTGATTAGGGAATAACTATGGAGTGGGATTTGTCAGACCTGGTTCCTAATTTTGCTCCAGCTCTGCCCACTGGCATGCCCATTTTGTATATTTGGCACACTCACAGTAGTGTCATTGCAGTAGTAAAGCAACAAGAAGCTTTGCTCAGCATCATGTGGACAGATGTGCACTCTGCTGAGCTTCCACTGGGAGCTGAACAACTACCTTCATTCTCTGCACCTTCACAACCATCTCAGGAACTTGTAGAATTGAGCCCTAACTGTTCTTTTAATAAAGAAATGTTATTGTTTGTTTGTTTGTATAATCATAGCACCTGGGAGCCCCACTCATGGACCAGGATCCCATCATACTAGGTGCAGTACAAACACAGAACAAAAAGACAGTCTATGTCCCAAAGAGATTATGCAACCTTGATAATTTCGCTTAACTGTAGAGCTACCATGAACGTTTCCTTATCCTTGCTCTGGCCCCACCATGGAGAAATTGTTGGTCCTTCAACATGCACCATACCCAGTGATCGGGGGGGTGGAGGGATAGCTCAGTGGTTTGAGCATTGGCCTGCTAAACCCAAGGTTGTGAGTTCAATCCTTGAGGGGGCCACTTAGGGATATGGGGCAAAAATAAGTACTTGGACCTGCTAGTGAAGGTAGGGGGCTGGACTTGATGACCTTTCAGGGTCCCTTCCAGTTCTATGAGATATGTATAGATAGTATATCACACAATTACACAGTCTATTCATATAGTATACATCAATGGTTCTCAACTAGGGGTACACATACACCTGAGGGGCACACAGAGGTCTTCCGGCGGTACATCAACTCATCTAGATATTTGCCTAGTTTTACAACATGCTACATAAAAAACACTAGTGAAGTCAGTACAAACTAAAATTTCATACAGACAATGACTTGTTTATACTGCTCTATATACTATACACTGAAATGTAAGTACAATATTTATATTCCAATTGATTTATTTTAGAATTGTATGGTAAAAATGAGAAAGTGAAAAATTGCTTACTATCTGTGCTGTGACACTTTTGTATTTTTATGTCTGATTGTGTAAGTAAGTAGTTTTTAAGAGAGTTGTAACTTGGGAGTACGCAAAATAAATCCGACTCCTGAAGGGGGTACAGTAATCTGGAAAGGTTGAGAGCCACTGGTATACGTTGTCCAAGTCAGTAGTAAACCCTAAATATTAACAAGTAGTATAAGCATAAGACATTCCCGTTGCATTAAAAACTTTTTTTTTGCTTTCACAGTGCTCTAGCAGGATCCTACCTACCTCACTGAACTGGTCTCCATAAAATATAGGTGTCCTCTCATAATAATAATAATAATAAGAAGAAGAAGAATGAATGCCTTGTGCATCTAAGTAGGTGAACAGTGCCTCTTACACACATATGTAACTCTCCTCCTTAATTCTTCCATGTCACTCCATTTTGTGTGTGCTCTGGACTGCCACATTGTGAGGTGAAGCACTGTGAAGCAATGCAGAAGAAACTAAGGGAACCTAAAACATAAGAAAGAAAATATACAGGGGACATATAATGTGTAATAAGAAGGAAAGTTCTTAGTTTTTCAAAGAATAAGAAAAGGAATGATGGGATGAAAGGTTAACAGAATAGATCACGGGTGAAGGATAAATAGAGGTTGAGAATTGGGGAGCAAAATAATTGGTGTGGTGGAGAGGGAACCATCAAGAAAGTAGGCACAAGCAGAGTTTCTATTTTGAATGTGTACATTCTAATACATTTCATTGCATTTCCCTGGCACATGCCCACAGCTGGGTTGACATGAGTAGGGATGATGGAATGCAGAATGCTGAGGATGGAGTGAGTCGAATGGGCACTGTCGTTGTTGGGCATGTAAGTGAAGAGCCAAGATTGGTTATTTTTTGTTTCAAATGACATGCCTGGGTATCATTTTCCTCTCTTCCCATGTGTTGCACCCTACCAATATTCTAGTGCCTGCTCCTATTCTCCAACTTCAGACCTTCTTAAATCACTCCTGAAAATTCATTTCTGCAGCATCACCTGCAAAAAATTAGAGTGTTTGCAGCTGGAGGGGATGAGGAGGACACAGAATCCCCCTCCAAAAAAAAAAATCACACACAAGTGCCTATTTGAACCAGCAAGAGATGTGTACCTAAAATGAGTAACTCTGTAATCATTATTGTGACATTACACTTCATATTCTTTATGGAAATATGCTTATAATATGGATATAGCATAACTGAGATGTACTTTATGCAAGATGGCTAATGTAAGATATCATTGGAAAGGTTATGATTTACTGAATATGATTATCCAATTTGTATGCCTGTATCATATCTGTATCTGAAGTTAGAAATATTGACCATGTATCTGTATTTCAAATGTGCTACTTTGGGTGACACCTCCAACTAGCCCTTCAGGTACAACAATGAAAGACAATGGACTGTGAAAGAGCTTAGTCTTCCTGTGGACTCTCCAGATAGCCTGCGAGTAATGACTGCTGCAACCCTGCAGAGACATGAGTCTGAGTCACCTGGTACTGGACACCCCCCCCCTTGGAATGCCAGTGTTTTTCCACTGGAAGACAAAGGGTTCTCACCATACACAAAAGCTATATAAGGCAGAGGAGTAACATCATTGTGGTACTCCTCTGCCTCCCCAGCTAAAGAGACACTGAAAACTACCTGGAAGCAAGAACTGAACAGGGGAAAGAAGAGTTGAGCCCAGGCTGGAAGGCCGTCTAGCTTGTGAGTAATAATACCTGAAGTTTCAAACTGCAGGCCAGTGCAGCTGACTTTCAAGATTCTCTGTAGTTTGTCTCTGACAATATTTAGAGTGAGAAATTACTATTTGTAGCCAATTTCTTTAGTGAATCAAGCTTAGTTTGCGCGTTTTGTTTTATTTGCTTAGTAATCTGCTTTGTACTGTTTGCTGTCCCTTTAACCATTTAAAATCTGCCTTTTATCGATAATAAATTGGTTTAGTTTATTGTTAAGTTCAGTTTGTGCAATTTCTAACTGGGGATGGGGAGCAAGAAGGTGTGTATATCTCTCTTCACATTAAGGAAGAGGGTGAACTTTTATGAGCTTGCGCTGTGCGGATTTTTCTATACAACGCAAGACAATATACCTTTGGGTTTATCTCCCAAAAGGGGTGTGCACGTGAGTGCTGGGTGAGTCCACTCACACACAGCTGACTTCAGTCTGCATCTGCAGCTGGGTGTGGCCCAACTTGTGTGTGTGTGCTGCAAGAGGCCGGAGAGCCTAATTCAGCAAAACAGGGAGAGGGAATCTAGGCTGGTGGAGCAGGAGAGGCTCAGTGAAACCCCAGTACATCAGGTGGCATCTTGGATGGGGGAGTTCCAACCTGTCACAATTATCTCCTAACATATGTCCTTCCTCTCTCCTCCTCTTCCTACTGTGGGTTTGTATTATATCCTTATCCATCAAGTCCATTATTGTGATAGTAGACTCTTCAGGGTTAGGGACCTGCCTTCTGTTTTTTTTTTTTAATGAAGAACTTAGCATATGTTTAAAATAATTCCATCTCAGTAGAGATTAAAATTCAGACCCCGAAACAGAAGACACACACAAACGCTAGTAAAAAGTAAGGTTCAAATCTAAGATCAACCTTTGTTCAAGTCTGAAGTGGAGAATTAATCCTTGAACTCCACATCTTATGCTGCTTCCAGATTCTTTGCCCACAGAATTGCCTCTGGTGCCTTGGAGAGCTCTGATGCAGATACCATATACTCCTCCAGCAAAACCCAGACTCTGTTTAGCAGGGCAAAGAACAGTTGGAGATTGGCTCAATGCCCAGAATCTGCTTTTAATCTTTACAAAGGCCCTTTTTTCCCCCCAGCAGCCCTGGAGTATAGTTGGGGAAATACCCAAGACTTTCTCCTTGAGAGCAAAATGAATGATTTCCTGAGACACTTTCAGTATAGTATTTCTGACACCTAGCAAATCACGTGTTATGAATACTGGCCTAGGAGAAGTTTTCTGTCAGCAGATTCTTCCCCGGTAATATTTTATTTGTTTGTAAAGAATTTGAGGAACCTGAGCGGATCTACTATAAACAGACTAGCTAGACATTTTGAGGGGTGGAGGGAGATGCTAAGACACCTGATCTCTCTTCTTAGAGCTCTCCATTAATTGCAAGCTGGTAATTGAGTTAACGTTCTCCAAAGCAGTGTAACTAGTTTCAGAGTATATAAGGCAGAGTATCACAGGTTGACAATATTTGCAGTCACCTAAGTGCACTTCAGCTGGCTGGTTTTGGGGTTGTGTTTTTTTTTTTTTATTATTTTATTTGTTTGTCTTAAAAATTAGTTCCATCTTTCCCTCACTGCTATGTAGTGACATCCAAACAATATTGAGCTTTTTGTAAAGGCTGCTGATTATCTTAGATAATGCTGCTTTTGGCTTGGGACTTGATTCTCCACTGTCTTACAGTCATTTATAACTTGTCAAATTGAATGTTAAATCAGAAAGATAAGAGTTTCACACCATATAGGAGAACCCCTTAGCTCTGTCGAGCCACATGTCTCTCTCTTTCCCTTACTTGTGGTAATAGTCTGCCATCTCCCCAAGCAGATGGGTGAACTGAGGTTTAGCCTTCCAGCCAAAACTTATATTAGAGTCCTTTCCCTCTTGCTGATAGACAAACCAGTCCACAAAACTGCATTAGTTCTTCACCTCTGATCCAAGATTGCCTTCTCTGAGTTCAGCTAGCACTCCTCACCTCTTTGGGCTATGCTTCCTCTTTAGAGGCCCTCCCAAGGACCTGTCTATAGTCTGTTCAGCCCTTGTAGAGTCAGGAGCTCATTTTCCCTGTTGATACAAGGTTACTCACCCAGCACCTCCCTCGGCCCACGCCACTTCCTGCAGCCCCCTGGAACGGCAAACTGCGGCCAGTGGGACCTGCGATCAGCCGAACCTGCGGACGCTGCAGGTAAACAAACCATCCCAGCCCACCAGCGGATTTCCCTGACAGGCCACGTGCCAAAGGTTGCCGATCCCTGCTCTATCCTGTACCAAGCAGCATTTGTCCACTTCACTCAGACCCCTGGGCCACCCCAGGGATTCCTATACCACAACTCTATGCCTTTTCCACAGCCCCCTTCTTGGGCTGAGTTCCTCTATCTGGGTCTCAGTTCCTACATGACCGCCATGGTCTGCCTTGCAGTCCCTCTTCGGCCAAGCCCCCTTTCCTAGCACCTTAGTTGGAGATCCATCCTCTAAGTCTGACCTCTCCCTGAAGAGCTACTATAGAGCGCTACTATAGAGCAGCTCCCAGAACTGCCATCCTCCTTTGAGTCTTTTCTTCCACTAAAGGCATGCATCTTTCCTGTAGTGTTGCATGCTACTCAGTGGTCATGTGATCTAGCCACTTGATCATTTCCTTATATGAGATGGTTTGAAGGGAAGATTTTATTTTATAGCATCTTGAAGCTTACCACTAGATCTAGAACAACTAGAATTCAGGAACCTTCAAAGGGACAGCAAAATTAAAGTGTTATATAATGGCATGTAAAATAAAAATTGGTTGCAAAGATGAAATGAGAAGAAGTGAGTAAGAACTGATGGAGAGGGTGGTAGACTGGGAATCAGGAGTCCTAGGTTGTATACATCCATTGGTGAAAGCACGAATAGTCAGATTTTCTAAAAAATAGCCTCTGATTGTGTGCACCCAAGTTTGGATCCCTGGCTCTGATTTTCAGAAGAGCTGAGCATTTGCATCATCCGTGATCTGTTTGAATTGTGGGTGCTCAGTATCACAGATATAGAATTTCCTGCACTATCCTTAAGGAGACCTTGTTGAATTTAAATGTAAGAAAGTTTGGGATCTGTTGTGTTAAATGAATGATTTATATATTATTGTGCGATGGGATTGTATGTTATCTCTCTAGGGAGGAGATGAGATGTGAACTCTGGGAAACGTTATGAACGTCAAAGGACTATACTGAACACTGGGCCAGACAAGAATAGACTTCTGGGACAAACAGGGTCAACTGGTTTGCTTGGGGAATCTTTATGGGGAGGTGAATGCAAATTCCCCACCTTCAGTTATGCAAAAACCCAGGCTTTTGAAGCTATGCCCTTGAAGAGGGGCCATTATCTGCTGCTCCCAGAGTCTCAAGAACAAAGGCCCAAGCTGTATAAAGGAAAGACTGTTCTATGCGTGGGTGGTCCTAGTTCTGGGCTAAGGCTGCTATGGACATTGTAATGACAGAAAAACCTCTATGTGGTATTTGAAGGACTGACTCTGACCAGAGCCCGAGTCGGAGGTGATCTCTGGTGAGCTTTATTAGCATGTGTGTAGGTTCTTTTATTGTTTTAACATGTTTTCTCTGAAACACTTTCACCTTAAGAATAAATGTACTTGCTTAGAAAGAGCTGTGTGGTAACTTGTAACTGCTGGCAATTGCGGCTGGTGGTAGCCTTCGAAGAGAAACCAAAGTGCAAACACTGGCCTGTTTAGGCAGTGTGGCCTGTTGCACAGTTCCCTGCCTACAGTGTGAGCCTGGAAAACCCCCTGGTCAAGAGGGAGAGAGACATGGGTCTCCATCCAAGAGAGTATCAGAGGGGTAGCTGTGTTAGTCTGAATCTGTAAAAAGCAACAGAGGGTCCTGGGGCACCTTTAAGACTAACAGAAGTATTAGGAGCATAAGCTTTTGTGGGTAAGAACCTCACTTCTTCAGATGCAAGTAATGGAAATTTCCAGAGGCAGGTATAAATCAGTATGGAGATAATGAGGTTCGATCAGGGAGGGTGAGGTGCTCTGTTAGCAGTAGAGGTGTGAACACCAAGGGAGGAGAAACTGCTTCTGTAGTTGGATAGCCATTCACAGTCTTTGTTTAATCCTGATCTGATGGTGTCAAATTTGCAAATGAACTGGAGCTCAGCAGTTTCTCTTTGGAATCTGGTCCTGAAGTTTTTTTGCTGTAAGATGGCTACCTTTACATCTGCTATTGTGTGGCCAGGGAGGTTGAAGTGTTCTCCTACAGGTTTTTGTATATTGCCATTCCTGATACCTGACTTGTGTCCATTTATCCTCTTGCGTAGTGACTGTCCAGTTTGGCCAATGTACATAGCAGAGGGGCATTGCTGGCACATGATGGCATATATAACATTGGTGGACTTGCAGGTGAATGAGCCGGTGATGTTGTAGCTGATCTGGTTAGGTCCTGTGATGGTGTTGATGGTGTAGATATGTGGGCAGAGTTGGCATCGAGGTTTGTTGCATGGGTTGGTTCCTGAGTTAGAGTTGTTATGGTGCGGTGCGTGGTTGCTGGTGAGGTACCATCCAAGAGAGGTAACAGCTGAGGAGCCTAGAGTGACCACAGAGTGGGAATACAGGTGCAGTTGCCCTGAATTGTGACACTCTGCATGTCTTAAAATCAGACTGTGTCCACTTTTAGGAACCCATAATTAAAAGCCATTTCTATGAAAAATTGACCCTAAACCTTTCAGTGTCAGAATTTACCCATTTGTAAAAATGTGTGCAATAATACACCCATTGATAATAATATGTCTATGTTATAATAATTTATATGTGGTCTGAGGTCTTGGATGGAGAATGCTATGCACTGACGAAGCAGTTATTATATGTACTATTTATTAGTGGACCCCCTTGACTGCTTTGTTTTAAAATAATCTGATTTACTTGCACTAGTCACAGTAAAAACTGAGATGAGACAGACAGAAAGATAACTTAATCAGAGTTTAAAAAACATGCAAGACCAAGATTCTTCAGTGTAAGATAACTGGTCTTCAGTTATGAAGGTTCCAGTTACCTTGTTGGGATGATTGTAATTAACACTCAGCTTTTCCTCCAGCAGGGAGAGGAATGATGCCATACCATCATGGAAATACCAATCCCAGTTTTTCAGTCAGATAAGATAGGCAGTAATAGGATGTCACAGCCAAAAATTCCAGTCATTTTAAAATTCACATAAACCAACAAACTACATAAGCTGAATGCAGTGTGGTTGGAGCTGTATTGGTCCCGGAATATTAGAGAGACAAGTTGGGTGAGGTAATTGTATTGGACAAGCTTTCGAGCCACACAGAACTCTTTAAGAAGCTTGTCTCTCTCACCAACAGAAGTTGGTCCAGTAAAAAATATTACCTCACCCACCTGGTCTCCCTAAAATCATGTAAGTGTCTTGAATAGATTTGGTAGTTACTTTTCTGCTGCCAATACCTGAGTTGGAAATATTGACTTTGGCGGTAAATTTGCACCATAAGGAGCATTTAAAAGGTCACTGCTGACACCAGTCCTTTCCTGTGAAATGGGAAAAGTTTGCACTAAATGAATTGTTAAATGAGTGCCTGACACCAAATGTTTAGAGTCCACTGACTGGGAATCTACCATTAGACTTGTATGGCTCTATAGCTTTTTTCTGTTTCTGTCTAGAGATCATTTTGGGTAAAGGAACAAAAAAAGCTCAAGAGGAAAAAGGGTTTGGGATAACTAGACAACTAGGGATCTTTTTAACTATCAATTTTGCTTTCTTGTTTTCAACCTTAGAGTACTTTTGTTGTAAATAAGTTGCTGCGTGGCTCTGAAAATTCTTCACTTGTACATCCCACATGCTAACCACCTGCTGTATTATACACTCACTGCATTCCTAAGTGAAAAGCTGATTGTATCTTTGAATTCTTTTTTTTTTTTTTCATTTACATGTAAGGTAGCTAGGCATCTTTCCATAGTAAACTCTCAAGTGTATGTTTGCATATTCTGCTAGAGAGTTGTAATCTCCTGGTCAGTTCAAATAAAGTTGCATGTGTTGGGTTTTTTTTCTTCTGGAGATATTGCCATACTAATGCTGTTTAGGGTCAAGTTCTCACTAAACATGGGAGAAAGAAAAAAACCAAACAGATTTTAAACAGCCAGCCAAACTATATTTATATATAAATATTTTATCGTTGTATAAAGAAGGCAGGCTGCAAACAACATGCTGCATTTCACTGGCAAGATGCTGCTTTAGAAAATAATTAAAACATATTTTATAATTTCATTCTGTTTTCCTTTCTCTCGGTTTTCTTCAGCAAAGTAAATAGTCCTTTTATTTGTTTCATTGTCTTACTTGGATTGGAAAACCTCAAGGAAAAGCAAGTTTCTGCAGGACGTGATAACATAGGTGGTAAAGGGAACTGAATATAAATACACATGAATACCATGAATTTTGAAGTGTTTGGCTATCCAGTTCAGCTAAATAATCAACAACTATTCTCTCTCAAGGGGCAGAGAAAACACTTTTACTTCTAGACTAAGAGCCCCTGTTCCTTTGAGCCATGGCTAGAGAGAGAACTGTCCTCCTTAGAGACCCAGCAAACCACCCCTAACGCTGCAGGCTCAGCAACCTATTCTTGGGGCCCACATATCCCATTTCTGGTTTGGGGAGAAAGAAGAGCTATTTCCAGCTGCCGTGAGACTGAACCTTCACAGGAAAGAGACATCAACCTCGTTCTTCTGGTTTCATGGGGAGGGGAACAAATAAGTTGCCTCACTTACCCCTAGCTCAATAATCACCCTTGGTTGGTCTCAGCATGTAAGAGTGACAAGATTTAGGCGTTCCCCACACACACATTTTCCCCAGGTCCCAGAATCCCCACACACAACAGTAATGTTCTAGTGAGAAAGATGTGCTTGTAGATGTCTTTGGAGAGTGGCTGTGGCCTACTTCCCCCCTCCCATGCTCTAACTTACTCCATCAGTCCTTCTGGGAATAGGAATCCCTATCTCTTTCCCCATATTGTATCCACGACAGGGTCATCTGGAAGTCAGACAAGTTGACCACTCCCTTCCCATTCTGCAACAGAATTGGGAGACCAAGACCTGGCTCTGCTGCTTATTGGCACTTCAAGATTCTGAGGCCAAGACAACATCACGTGCTCTGAGCCCCTGGGTAGTGTTTCCCATAGTCTATTGCAATGTCAGCGCTGGAGTGTTAAACGGATAGTAACCAGCGACAGAGCCATCAGTGAGACAGAAGAGTGTTTTCTGGCTCTACTAATAATAATTAAAAGTGAAGATCTTAGATTTTAACATTTCTGGAATGTTAAGAAATGCAGCCTGATCAAGGGGAGAAGTTGCGAGTTCACTCAGGAGAGGAGCATGGAGAATGTATTATTGTTAGCTATTATTGTATTATTGTTTTTATTTCTTTCTATTACTGTGATACCTAGAGACTCTAAATGAAATCACAGCACCATTGTGCCAGGCATTGTACAAATATAGAATGACTTTATTGGTGTAGGATCAGGCAAAATATTAAGGCTTACCAGTCTTCTTGGCTCCCAGCCTTGGGCTCATTTCTGTAGAACATTCTAGCAGGGGTACCACTTCTTTTTCAACAGTTTACACATCTTTACATTTAAATCCAAACTTGGGCTAATGGCTGATTTGGTAACCTTGGAAAAATTAACTTTGTACAGTCTGAGTTTAAAGCACAGATTCTAGTCTTCTGTTTGGTCAACTACGACTTCTGCCTATCCAACTGAAATGGAGGTGTCAGTTGTAACTCAAGAGGTACCTTAGCTAGTGCACCAGGTTCAGTTTAGTGGGTGTCACAGTTTTAAGAGGCTCACATCAGCTTGCTTCATTCTCTCTCAATATGACCATTATGTTGTCTTGAAATCTTTTTTCGTGTATAGGAAGTGAACAAGAAACAGGAAGGCTTAGGCAATTTTTTTATGATTTATCCCTGGCTCAAAATTAAAAATACATCCAACTCCTACTCTTAAAATTACTTAGTAAGTAGTGGGTATCAGTCTGAGTTTTAAGAAAAGCTCATCTGTCATGGCTTTGACTTGTTAAAGATTGTTGAGCAAGATGCTGTTGTGGGCTTTCTTTTCTAAAAGATCATTTTGTGGTAAACATACTACCTGGCCTGTGCCTGTGTTCATATGGTACAAGTCTTATTCCTGAGGGAATTCTGTGCCAAAAAAAATAATAAAAAAATTCTGCACCAAAAAAATAAATAAAAAATCTGCGCACAATATTTTAAAATTCTGCAAAAATCAATCAATAAATGTGGAGACTTGAGCATGGCAGTGGGGTCAGGGCACTGGCTGCATGGCGGTGGGAGATCACCGTGCAGCCCCCTCACCTCCTGAGATAGGGACTCAGCGGTGAAGCTGCACCCAACCCTTACACAGAACAAAGGCCTAGCCTGCCCCAGAAACACCCCATGGCCCTGCCCCTCCATGCCAGGTGCACTAGGTGTGGGCAGGCAGGCTCAGCCCAGCAGGATCCAAGTGTGGAGGGGCTTAGTGTGTGGGGATCCAGGTGTGGAATGAGAGGGTTCTGTGGTGGACAGTCTGGGTGCAGGCAGCTCAGTGGTGGGTCTGGAAGCATAGGGGCTTGTTGGGGGCTTCTTGGTGCAGTGGGAATGGGATTCAGCAGGGGGGTCCAAGTGAAAGTGGTTGGGGGGGGATCCGAGTGACTCATTAGGGTGGTTCAGGTGTGGGGGGGTCCAAGGTGCATGCTCGTCGGAGTGAGGGTTTGATGCTCCTGCTTAATGGGGGAGCCCCAGCTGCTGCCGCTGCCACCAAGAGGATGCCACATGCCGGGATTCTGCTTCCCCCCATTCCCCTATCCCCCGTTCTCTTCTCCATCCCCTCCTCACTACCCCCTTCCCCATCTCCTCCCTTCACTCCCACATCTCCCTGCCCTAACCTATCCCCTTCTTTCACCACTGCCTGTTCCCCGCTTTCCCCATTTTCCTTCCCTCATTTTCCCCGCGCCACCCTGCCCCTTTGCTCTGCCCACTGCGGGCTCTTACCATTGTACAGAAAACAACCAGCACACATAGAAGGGGAAGTGGACTGGCACTAGGACCCAGGAGATGGCATTCAGCTGTAGAGTCAGGAACCCAAACTGCTATCTTCCCTCACCCTGGCAGCTCTGTGCCTGCAGAAATGGGGTGGCTGTTGGGGGGGCATTGCCCCCTCCCCCTCATGGTGATTTACTGCTGCTCCAGGTGCCCGAAACCAGGTGTCCACACTGCCGGGGAGGGGCGTGTGACTGCTCTTGCAGCTTCCCTTTGCTTCCCCGTCACTTTCTGCAGGGAAGCAAAGAAATCTGCAGAGCATCATGATTTCTGTGCCCAGGCAGTGATGCAGAATTCCCCCAGGAGTAAAGTCTGCCGTCACTGAGTTTTATAAATTATTTAAAGCAGAGGAGAGAATAAAGGATGAAAATAAAGGGGGATAAAAGTAAGTTTGTCAGTAGTGCTGAAGAGGACACTGTTCAGTGACAGAAATCTCCTCCATACCCTAGATCAGGTAAAATAACAAGATCAGGAGGCTTGCTGACTTGAAGAGAGCAAGTAGTTTTCATAACCAGTGTACATGGCAGAACTACACCCTCAGTTAGAAATACTGAACTATGAATAGTCCATACAGACTAGCAAATGTTCACAAGCCATACAGTACATCCAATGTGGAAAAAAAAAAGTAGTAAGATGCACACGCTTATCTTATTTGTTACCTAAATCACACATATACAGGAAGACTAAACCATAGAGCTTTCTGCTCCAGAAACAGGCCCAAAGGAGAATCAGAATAACCAGAGAAAACTCTTCATTAGTTGTTGGTAGTTTTAAGTCTTATTTTGTTTTTGCAGCCAGCTCGAAGTGAGTAGAGGCTCACAGCATCAGCCTACTGGTGATTCACAGTAGCAAGAGTCCCCAGTGGGTGTAGCATCAGTGTAGCTGGTTCCTACAGGATCCTTCTTGCCTCCCACAGAGAGAGGAGCAGTGTATGCGGTGCTCCAACTGTCTTCAGCTGGTGTATGGGCTCTTGGGGACTCCCCTAGGCTGCTGTATCATGCACCTGAGGCCAGACAGAGAATCAGGGAGACACAACCAGCATGTCACAGATGCTGGCCTGTAATATCTAACTGGCGTAAGCACATGAAACATGAGACTTTTCATTTTACAACTGTATCTACATAAGTAGTTTGGAATTGAACAGAATTTTGTGTGTGACTATTTTAATTATGTTAATTCAAGTCATCAGTGAAATAAGATTTCATGCTTTTAACTGTACTTATAAGTGGCTAATGGTTTTGACTTAAATTTTCTACTTATAAAGATTTGGGGCTAAATTCTGCACTGATTTTTGTGTGCAATCCCATAGAATACAGTGGGGTTGCATAGGTGTAAATCAGTGCACTCTCTGTCTCTCTTTCTCTGTCTAATCTAAACTGTGCTTTAGGTATTGTGTTGATTAAGAAGTTTATCTAGAATATGTCACTTTAAGAGCAATATGCTGGACTGACAGACTGCTGGGAGAGGTTTGTTACCAATACAGTTAATCAAATTTAAATAGTGAACTTAACATATGGCTGTGCTTGAGGCACTTAGTAGATTGTTTCAGATTCAGTCTCTGATTACATTGCCATTACACTGTAGTCCTCTACAAAATTTCAGTTTGAAAATCTGAACGCATCTTCCTCTAAGTTTTCCCAGGGACTTCTACCCTGCCACAAACCATGGGCCTGTTGTTGACTGGCCTGTGCATAGGTGCACTGGAGGGGGGAGGACTCAAAGATCTTTGCCTAGCTACACACACAAACAAAAAACAGTGCCCCAAAAGCCACAGTTTGCCCCACATATGCCATACAGAGAATGAAGAATATTATTAGGGGTGTTATTGTTTGGGTTTTTTTTAAATGCACTTCCTGTGTTGGAGTAGCATTTAAAGCCTTAACAGTAAAACTGTGTGTGTGTGAGAGAGATACTATAAATATTGTGCAACAAAGAATAATTAAGCCAACTTCCTTGATTATTTTTAAATCTTTCATCCCAACAACCACATTCCTAACTCCTTGTTCCTGTATCAGCTTTGCCTGCTAGCTCCATCTGCAGTGTACATTTCTTTCACGGTCACTGAACAGAATTATTGGTCTTTTGCTCCATATCATAGACATTAGGTACCAGCAACGTGATTAAAGGCTCCATGGAACATTGATTTGCTTCTTTATTTGTATACCGTTCCAAGTCATTGTTATCCTGGGACCCAACCCAAGTTTGGTGAATCCCTTGTGACATGACCTTTTCTAGCAATTTCACAGTTTACTTCATATGCTCTAAAGGAACCCTTGAGAACTGGCACAGTTTATTTTTCGTGGAGCTAGATGATTGCAACAATCCACTGACAACAAGGCCACAATCTCATTGGCAATACTTGTGTTTTCTGTTACCTTGACCTCAGTCTTTCATTTTAGGAGATTCAATAGGATACAGATCTTTGCAATTATGTCTACCTCTGTTCATTATATAAGAACATCTTCATCCATTACAGTTCACATTGACAATCCCATCATAAATCTGTATTCCTTGTAGGTCCCTTTTGCTCTTTGGAGTAGTGAGCTAGCACAAGTGTGATATATTTTGAAGAAATATTGCCATATCTTGCCACAAGTTAATTTTGCCTATTTATTGTAAATTATTTAAAAATAGATTTAAATATATGATCCGTTACATATTTATTCCATGTATATATGGCTCAATCTATTTGTCTGTAGCAAGGAGGAAACGTCCCTTGATGAGTGACAACTTCTTGTCTAAAACTTTCTCACCCTTATAGGTAAGTATGCTTTTCAGTGTCAGCCCTGTGTTAATCAATGTAGTGTTCTTTATTCAGTCTGCTCCACTGTCACTGCTGCTGCTTGTAGACGGACCAGTCTTTTCAAAATGAGTGTTCAAAACTTTGTGGGTGACTGTGAAACTGACAAAACTCAAGGCAGTTTCACATTATTTCTGTGAAAAGCTGTGGCCTGCGGCAGAGGGAGAATCTAAAGCCATTCACATGGGAGGAGTACACAGACATGGAGGATGGGGTAACTGAGTATTCTCATATGGGTTTCTCTCCATCTCTTTTGTTGAAGCTGTTCCACTTTAATAAATAATTTAATATTCATTGAGCCAGAGAGAGAGAGAGAGAATGAAAATCACTCTAAGTCCAGGGGACAGGACACTCACCTGAGAGGTGGGAGGTCCCTGTTCAAACCCCTCCTCCTCCTCAGGCAGAGCAGGAAATAGAAGCAGGATCTCCCAGGTCTGGGGTGAGTGCCATAATCACTGGGCTAAAGGTTATAAGAGAGGTTCTCCTCTTCTTCATCCTGGCTGTTATGTGTGAAGTTAAACACCTGCCTAACTCATTCTCGCAAAAAATGGCTTAGACCCCTTAAGCTGCCTGACTCCAGAAAAGGGGTTCCCAGCTGTGGATTACAAGCAGAGATAGAGGCCTCCCTGCAGCCTGTATTTAAGTGCCTAGCTTCATGATAGGGGAAGAGCTTAGGATACACCTCTTTTGTCAGCATCTCCCCTTGGCTAGTTTAGGCAGCTCTGTGCCTAGTGTGCTAGCTTTTGTGGATTGCATTCTTAGGTGCCTCTTTCCCCCCATGCATTGTTGTAGAGAGCCTATATGCCTAACTTGGGTTTTGTGAACCCCAGTGATTTTCTAGGCACCTAAAAGGCGTTGCAAAACCAAAGTCCTTTTGTGGATCCGGCCCCAACTGCTTTATTCCTTAAAACTGCTAGTGGTTGGGCTGATTTTCAGGGTCTAGTCTTGGGGTGTCTGTGGTGCACAGAAATTTTCTCTCTAGCCACTGCATTTAGCCTTCAGGCTGGTAGGTGTTGGGTATATTTCTCCAGTTGTGGGTGGGTATAGCAGAAAAATGTGAGGAATTTTCATTCCTTTACCTGAGTCATTCCCTTAGTTAACTATTCTGCTGACTGATGTATAAACCAGAGTAGAATCCAGCTCACTCTTCCATAGTTGTAATGTATCTGTTGTGCTAACAGAAGTCAAAATCAGGGGGGAAATTGCCAGTGAAATAACCAGTCAAAAATTGAAATACAGCTAGAGAGCCATATCTGCTAAGCAAGGACATTCATCATGTACAGTTGCTTTTTTAAACCTAGCCACACAATGAGGATAGTGATAGTTATTAGTTAATATTTATTTGTTTTAAGAATGCATATTTAAAACATTTGTGTCATAGCAATATACTATACAAATGTACTGATTACTTTTTTCCAAATTGTTGTGTACAAATATATTGATTAAAGGGAAAACTTACCCATAATTTTTAAATACAATATGGTGGCATTCTATATGCCCTAAAAAGACTGAAGATATTTTAAAAAGTCATCAGTAGACCTAAAATCCAGAACTTTTTGACTAATTGGATTCACAAGAACTTTTCCAAGTCAGTAATGTTTCCTGTTGTTGAAGGGGGAAAGGTACTCCTGGGGGAATTCTGTCTCACTGTGTGCATAATTAATGAATCACACATATTTTTAATTTTTTGTGCAGAAAAAAAGCTGCTGCCGGAAAGTTGCTGCGGTTCCGCATTTTACCCACCAGAAGGTGCTATGGCGCTAGAACAGAACAGCCTCCCCGCCAGCCCCAACAGAAAATAACTTTGTCTGGAAAGTTGCTGCAGTTCTCCCTTTTGCCCACCACAGGGTGCTGTGGCAATAGAACAGAGCAGCAGCTCCCAGCCACCTAGGGAAGAAGAAAGAGACTGCCTTCTTCATAGCCCCTGTCAGGCCAGGTCAGGAGACAGACAGTGTGGGGCTCCTGGGGGGGTCGGGTTCATAAGGGCTAGTGGGGGAAGACAAACTGTGGCAGGGGCTTAGGGAGACCAGATAGCAAGTGTGAAAAATCGGGATGGGGGTGGGAGGTAATAGGTGCCTATATAAGAAAAAGCCCCAAATATTGGGACTGCCCTTTAAAATCGGGACACCTTGTCACCCTACAGGGGCTGAATGGGAGTGAAGGCGCAGGGCCACATGGTGAGAGGGGAGGGAATGCAGGGCCACATAGGGACAAGGGAGTGGCTGAAGGGGGCACAGAGACACATGGGGACAGGGAGGGGGTTCAGGGCCACATGGGGATGTGGGAAGTGGGTGTCAGAGTGGCGGTGCAGGGACACATGGGGACAGGGGCAGATGTGTCTGACTGAATGTGAGAAGCCAGAGGTCAGCCAGGGTCTGCATTGCTTCCAAACAATCCCTCCCCATCCCTCCAAAAAAACCTATTCCATACTTTTCCCATCCATACCTAACAACCCACCAAGTTCACACCCAGGGTCCTTCCCAGCAATGATTTCCCTCTCCCTCAGCTCCTCCGTTACCCCTGACTCCCCCAAGCTTTGCACTGCTTCTGAGGGGTGTGGGAAATACGTTTCTGTATTGTAGTTTAAATGAATTATTACTCAGAGTTCTGTATTAATATGTCTAGTAAGGAATCTATTTGTCCAAAAAACATTTCCTGAATCTTTTTTGTTGTCTGTATTGTTACAGACATATTTACTGACAGGTATTTTGAAATAAATGACCAAAAATAATTGAAACTGGTGTGATTATATTGTGTTATTTTGACAAATAAAATGTGCAGGATTTTGCAGAATTTGAAAAAATTGTGCATAGAATTTTTAATTTTTTGGCGCAAAATTCTCCCAGGAGTGGGAAAGTATGAAAAAGGTGAAAAATGCAAAGTGAAATGTACAGTATTGGCTGGCAGTGAGAGTATTATGTTACAAGACAAATATTATGGTATAAATATCAATGTCTAAAATTTAAAGCTGGTCAAAAAAGGTGCAAGGTTTGTTTTTGTTTGTTTTGTTACTGAAATTCCAAGTTTCAATCTTTTTTTCAAAAATCCCTACTACTTATCTCTCAGACTCCGCTTTGTGGTGCATCTCCCAATAGTCAGTACAAATATATTATGAAAAGTAAATATATACTTTTGTAATAGTCCTAGAAGAATTTGAAAAGTTCTTCTGATCTCATTTCTTAAATTGGGAAACTTTCTACTTTGTAACAGTAGCATGCTAAGCTGCACTCCATCACGTTCACTGAGCTGTAGTAGTGTTCACATGGGGCATTAGTTTATGGCAAGCTGGTGTGCTGTAAAGCCATGCCCTGGCTTTCAGCACAGTAACTTGCTGTGTAAGTAAGTTCTAGTCCTCCATCCTGCTCCAGGAGGTAAATTCAGTGGCAAAACTCTTATTAACTTCAGTGAGAGCAGGATTGTGCCCTAGCACTGTGTGAGTACTGTAACGGGGCTACATCAATAAGAGAGAGCCTTTTGTAAAATAGGATTATCGTGCTTGCTCTGTGGGTCTGAACTTGAAAGACTTCCTCACTTTCAAATGCCATTGACTTGATTCTGAGTTCCAGATGTGGAAGGCTTATAGCAGGGATCAGCAACCTTTGGCACGCGGCCCATCAGGGAAAGCCGCTGGCGGGCTGGGACGATTTGTTTACCTGCAGCATCCACAGGTTCGGCCAATCACAGCTCTCACTGGCCGCGGTTCACTGTTCTAGGCCAATGGGGGCTATGGGAAGCGGCATAGGCAAAGGGATGTGCTGGCCGCCGCTTCCCGCAGCTCCCATTGGCCTGGAATGGCGAACCGGCCAGTGGGAGCTGCGATCGGCCGAACCTGCAGATACTGCAAGTAAACAAACCGTCCCAGCCCGCCAGCGCCTTTCCCTGACGGGCCACGTGCCAAAGGTTGCCGATCCCTGGCTTATAGGAATATACCATATATGATGTACTGTTTTTATCATAAAATATGCCTATGACTACCTTGAATCAACTCATATTAACATTCATTAATTTTGAAAAATTCATTAAAATGCCCTTTCAGTCCTTGGAAAATGCTGCTGAAGTAGATGACTCTGGGGTCAATGACTAGGAAAGCTGAATCAATGTAGTAGTTTTAAAAGGAACTCAGGTTTTTTCCCTCATCGTCTAGAAATGGCAGAAAGTTGTTGGAAGCTTGTTTTTTATATATTTTCTTATGAAAATATTTACATTTGTTTGAATGTGCAGTTGTGTGTGACACAATGGCTTAGTGCATAACTTGAATACTTTTGAAAATGTAGCCCCGTTTGTTTTGTTTTGAATGAACATATAACACTGCTTAGGCTCAACATTGCAGATATGGCATAGAAGGGTTTAAGACCGAGTTCTGGGGCTTACCAAATGTCTTATGATATACAGTCCATAGTTTCTTCAGTGTACAGCCAGGTTGCTTCTATCATTTATCTGCTAAAGTAGTTAGAAATATGTCTTGGTTCCTTGCGTGGTTTCCCTGTTCTTCCTTCTTCCTCTGCAGTAGCACATGATGTCTTATCTCATGTTAATGTTATGTCCCTGTGTTCTCTTACATCAGGGAATTATTTAACTATGTTGAAAAGTACCTTTGCATTTTTCAATTTCTTACATCATTCCTACAGGTGGCTGCTGTATTTCTGTTTTTTGTTCTTTCTTCCTTTCATAAAGACAGTTATCCTAGTGGGGTTTGTAATCCTGATACCAGGAAGGAAGCCAGTATTTTGCACTGCATTTTTACATGTACTCTTTTGTGGGAAGGTATATGATTCCAACAGGCTTTTTCTGATCTCTTGCCCTATATCTTTGAGAAACCTGTTCTAATGATAAAGACAATTTTTCTTTGACCTTCAAATGGTGTTGGTGGTTTTGTATGTGTTTAATCTTAATGCTTAAGAAAGAAGGTTCCGGTGAGGAAAGTGAAGGTTCATGTCTTGGTGTCCTCAATCAAATAATCCAGTGGGGTTTTCTTTGTTCGATTTTGTTTGTTTTGTTTTGTTTTTGTGCAACGTCTGTACTTTATCTTGTTGCTGTCTCTAGTAGAAAAAAGACTTAGAATCAGCTAGCTGTGATAACCTGTAAAAATAAATAAATTAAATTAAATAAAATGTGCTCTTTCCAAGCAAGCCCTTTCAACCTTAAACATCTAGAGTCTTCAGTTACGTATATATTTTACTAGTTATATCCTCAAACACAGAGGAAGCCTTCAATATTTTTGAGTCTAACCACAGCACTTCGATGTTGTTTTTAGGGTTCTGGCAGGTGAAATATATGAAAGTTTAAAATCCTTTGTCCATCATTAAAGCTATTAAAAGAAAAAATACAGTATCTTCTCTCTCTAGAAATCAGTGAAGGAAAAAAGAAGTGTAACAAAAGAAGTAGCTTACTGTTAACTGATATAGGGAAAACAGCTGAAACCAGAGTGTATGGAAGGGAGACAGAAGCTGCTTTTTAACAAAGAGTCTACAATTCTTTGGGAATGTACTTCTGTCTTCATCAATAGCTCATGAGTAGAGCTTGTGTAATCCAATTTATACATTATACCTGGATTATAAACTGCAGTCAGCTATGAGGCACTTTTGATGTTTCTTGTGTGTAAAAGATGCTATAAAAATAAATAATAATCAGTGTTAATACATCATATATCACAAAACAATGGAATCTGTAACACGCTTCACTGATATTCAATTTTAATTCATTTAGTAGAAGGCATTCCACTTTCATCTGCTTCCAGTCACCAAATGCAGCTCTTGAAGGTGAAGCTATATAACATGTGCACTTCAATTGGCAACTGTTTGTTGTTTATTCCAAGACAAAAAGTTGTTAAGGTTGAGAGTACATATCAGTAACTTGCAGGTAAAAATGAAGTCCAAAGATGATGTAATTATCTCAAAACCAATCATTAGAAACCCAGGAAATTCAGAATTAAAGACACACATTTTCCATACTTTTCCCCTTCATGGTGTCATTTTGTATTGGATTTATTTATGTATTCTCAGATAATTCCTTCTATAATCAGTGCTCATACAAAGCACATGGAGTGCTGCAAGTTTGGGGAAGACGTGTGTGTTTCATACATAAACAAGATGCTGAATCCCAGCTTTAAGTGCCAAATGGAACTCAGACTTAGGTATGGAGTCACAACTAGCAATGGTGAGTACTTAGTAATTAGTATGACAGTAGTGTCTAGAGACCAGACGCATTGGTTTGGTCAACACTGCAGAGTTCGATCAATGTAGGGCAGCTTATGTTGACCTAACTACGTCAGTGTCTACGCTACAGGCTTGCTCCCGCTGATGTAAGTGCCCTACTACACTGACATAATAACTCCACCTCCACAAGAGTTGTAGGCTTACGTTGGTGTAGTTAGGGTGACGTAGTGTCTGTGTAGACATTGCATCACTTACATCGGCTGTTGGCTAAAATTTTTGTTAATTTCACAGCTCTGTGCTGGAGCCGTGAAATTGACAAAAAAGACTAGCAGGCTCCCTGCTGTGAATCCTCTACCTGGCTCACAATTTGGGCTGTCACCCCAGGGCGGGTGTGGAGTGCCCCCCAGACTCCCAGCTGCTCACTTCCAGCAGGCTGCTGTCCGGGCTTTCCACTCCCTTCTGGGAGTCCTGCTTCCCCCGGCTCTCCGCTCGTAGCTGGGTTCCTGCCCAGCCTCCCTGCTCCAAATCCAGCTGCAGGGCACTGAGAGCCTGGGCTCCCAGCTCCCCATGGAGCTCCCAGAGTGCAACTGCTCTGAGCAGAGATAATAGCAGCATGGAATTGACAAGAATGTCAGTTTCACTGCTGATAGGTTCTGTGCTGTGAAATTGAGCCCCCGCAGGGCTTACAGCTGGGGCTGTCACCCCGGGACGGATGGGGGGCTCCAGCTGTGAGCCCTGTGTGGCTGTCAGTGCCCCACAATGTCTCACTTCAGTCGGTGCAAGCATTCCCGGTGAGGATGTGCTCTACTGGCAGAAGGAGAGTAGTGTGGACACCAACAGCAGATTAAATTGACTTAGTGGTGGCTGTAGATCGACCTAAATTAGTAGTGTAGACAAGCCCACAGTTCCTAGCCTAAAGACTTTACACGGAGTCTAAATAGACAAAATGCACAATGGATGGGAAGGGAAACAGGTACAGGGAGGTGAATTTGCACAACAGGCAGTACTAGGAGTAGAACCCAGGGTTTCTTGACTTATAGGCCAGTGTCTTATCCTCTACCTCACACTGCATTTCCTGAAAAGATTCTGCTATTAAGACTTGTACCAGGAATTTGCAAGATCACTTTCTCTAGAATCAGCTATTAAGAACTTGGCAATATTCATCTTTTAAGGAAGGATGGTCTTACGCTTAAGGCACTAATCAGGGTCTCAGAAGACTGAATCCGTTTTCTGGTTCTGCCATAGACTTCCAATGTGACCTAGTCAAGTTATGTAGTCTTTCTGTGCCTCAGTTCCCCATCCAGGGGTGATATGCAGGTAAATAAATGAATGATTGTGAGATGCTCAGATACAGCAGTGCTGGGGGCCATATCAGCAGATAGACAAACTGCTTAGCATTCTTCAATCTAAGTCATCTTTCTAACTGATGGATTTCTGAGGATAAGGGGTTGGATGCGCTTTAAGTTTCAGGAAGCTGTATTGGCAGAGAACTTATATGTATTGGTATTGCAGCAGATTCCAGATTCAGTTGGGAAGGTAAGAGAAAGGAAGAAATGATGTCAAAGGGAAAACTGGATTTACTGTAGACATCCCAAATTGTGAGCCAGGTAGAGGATTCACAGCAGGGAGCCTGCTAGTCTTTTTTGTCAATTTCACGGCTCTAGCACAGAGCTGTGAAATTAACAAAAATTTTCTGATTGACAGCTGGCTGTTCCTGGTTGACTTGATTTTCTCCATCCTTTTTTTTTCTTCTTCTTCTTCTAGAAATGGATCTGACTCTCATCCCCATTTCTATTTTCCTCTGTATCTGTTGTTTTTCTGTGTTCTCTTCTTGTGAGCATTTTCTATTTTGTTCCTGTAGCTTCCACTCCTCCTTCCTCCAGTCTCTGTCAATGTCCCCCTTCCCTCTGTTTTTCATCCACCTATTCCTTTTCCTTTCATTTCTCCCCACTCTTTTGTATTCTTTTCCTGCTCATATGTCCTGTTCCCCGGTATCTCTTTTCTCCCAACTCCTTTTTCCCTTTACTCTTTTTTCATCCACTTTGCCTCTCCTCTTTTTTCCTATGCTTCCATTTATCCTTCCCCTTTTCCTCCCTCATTTTCATCTTGCTTATCTTTCTCCTCCTGTTGCTGTCTTCCTTGGGGTGGGAATATCTCAAACTATCTGTTCCTTTCCTCCCACTTTGTTTGAATTAAATATGCTGGAGCACTCACCACAGCCTTGAATTTAGGTAGGCTTCAGAGTAAAAAAAAATAGAATAATTGTAGTGTCAATAAAGGGTATGGTTGGTCCATTTACTTGAACATTCTGAGGCAAGAGAGATAAAGGTTTCTGAAAAGGCAAGTAATATTTAAAATACATATATAGGTTACAATGTATTTTGGCTTTGTCAAGTAATGTGAATCTGTAACTTGTAATGTAGAATTCTGTAGGGATATTGATTGTCTTCGAGTTGATTGTGAGTTCTAGAGGGTTATGGAGGTTATCACTGGGCAGGACATGTAGTTAGGATGATGGAAGGCAGACCAGTTAAACATCTCTTGGAAGGACATTTTATGATGTCCAACCTCATGACCGACCAAGGAGAAGATAGAGGGATAATATTGAACAAGAACTAAGAACATTTAATGTGAATAACCATCAGCAAGGAAAATATGCCCTTGATAGAAAGAGGTGAGGATAAATGCTGAGAGCATCCAAGGACCTCTGTGATCTATAGAGTGAGGGGTAAAGTAAAATAATAAAGTATCAAGTATACTTTATGAAAGAGACTGATTTGCTTTGATTAGGTCATATTGTATCTTGCTTTGTAATAACTGAAATGAAGTGGGAAAAGCTGGCATTCCCTTTCAAATGGGCTTATATTTTCCAGATTCATGCATGTTAAGAACCCTGTGAAACAATTTGTGTTATTGCATGATCCTCATACACAATCACAATATGAAGGGTAATACTAGGGAATACTTTGTTATTCCCACTTGCAAAGCAAACACAGTAAGAGAACTGGCTGTTTCCAGAGCTCGGACACTAGCACAATCTGAAAGCTGTGAACCGGAGAAAAGTCAGTCTGTTGGTATGTAAACAAGCATAAGCATAAAGTACAATATTTGGAGATAATACAGGTACAATATCAAATTGTTACAATATTACTGATTTGCAACCTCTATTCCTGAGGTGTTTGGAACTCTGAGATTCTACTGTACTTATAGATCAAAAAAGTTATCACTGGAAGAAAAATTCCATCATAATTACATCAATGTCTTTAGGCATAAGGAAAGGTATTTAGTCCTCAGGGTTTGACAGTCTTACCTGCTTTGTTCTAAAGCCAGCTTTCCATTTTAATATCCAGTCTCTATCCTGGAGGTCATTAATGGGAAAAAATCCTCTGGGTATTGAACTGGACTTACTTTGGGAGTCAAATGAGATTTAAGAGGTTTTTTTAATACAGTTTCCTGATGCTGATACTTTCAAGTGACTATCTAGGTATTTGTACGAGACTTATTGCAACCCCATAGTCTTCATGAGAATGCTCCATGATGAAGTATTTGTAGTGTAGCCTATTATTATTATGGTGTGGCTACAAACTATTAAAACATAGATGAAGTAGTTAATGTGTGATTTGTCATTATACTATAGATGAAGTGCTAGATCCTTTCTTTACTAACAAATGCCCATTAAATTTCAGTCGCGGCAAAACAGAGGCCAATACAATTATTTTTCACATATCCTGACCAAAATTTTCAACTGTGACTAGTACTTTTAGGTGACCAACATGAAACAACTTAATGGGGCCTAGTATTCTGAAAATCAGCCCCCTTTAAGTTATCTCAAGTTGGGCAGCCAGAAAGGGAGGCACCTCAAAACACTAATGACCTTAAAAAATTTAGACTCCTAGTTTTATTTCCAGATCACTATTTTATACTAACTGTACTGTTTACTATATGTGTGCACACAGTAGTATATCCTATCCTATACTATACACACACGTACATTTTCTAATTCCCACCATCAATCTCTGTACCTCCAGGCATCTACATAAAATCTTTTGAGTTTTAAAGACTATACAAACTTAATGCCTCATCCTGCACACTTTAGCTCAAGCAATAGTGTTTACTTAGCAGAGAACAGGATGAGGCCCTGGACTTAAAAGGTCAAAAGGTTTAGGTCTAAAGATGCCAATTTAGACTGTTTTAAAAGAAAAGTTTTAGAAAATTTGTTGACAATTAATTTTTTTATTAATGTAAATCAATATGAAAATGTTTTATTAATTTAATAGCTGTATAACATCTTGACCCCACTTGCCTCTCCAGCTACTGCCCCATCTGCCTTCTGCCTTTCAACTCTAAGCTCATTGAACACCCTGTCACAGTTCAGGGCAACTGCACCTCTATTTCCTTTCCATGATCTAGCAAGAGCACCCACTCTCAGGCTTCCAGCTCCCGGGCCATCACTTCTGTTGGGCGGAGACGTGCACCTCTCTCCCTCCTGACTAGGGTATTTCTAGACTGGCGAGCTCCCTGCCTGCACTGTATGACTTCCTCAGCAAAGTCAGACTGCCTAAGCAGGCCTGCTTTTCTTTTCTCCTTAGAGACGGCAAACAGTGTAATTGCCACAATTGTTACCACCCAGCTCTTTCTAAGCAAGTACATTTATTCATAAGTCAAAAGCATTATAGAGAAAACATATTGAAAACAATAAAAAGAGCCTACCTGCATGGTAATCAGCTTACCATAGATCACCCCATCTCCAGCCGGGGTTCTGGCCAGTGAACAATCCTTCAAACCCCACTATGGTTACAAGTTTATAACCCCTTTTTGCTCAGATCAAGAACACTCATGGATCTGTGAGTTAGTCCTTTATGCTGTTTGGGCCTTTTCATCTTGGGAATAAATAATTCACAGACAAAAGTTCTCCTCTCCCCTCAGGGCAAAGGTTCAAAAGATCAGGTCTGGGGATGGTCCTTTGCATTACCCTTCCCTGGTCAGAACGGGGTGGGACAAGGGTCCCTGCCCAGTGACAGATGATGGCTGGAGACCTGAGACTTGACTGGGAACTCCTGGAGTGGATTACAAAGGGTGCATACAGGTGCAGTTACCCTGAAACTGTGACACACACTTTCTACAACTACTCTCTGGAACTCCTCTCTTCCAGCTCCATGCTAGATCCTCTCCAATCACCTTCCATCCCTAGCATTCCATTGAAATCGCTCTTGCAATGGTCTCTGTTGACCTCATCCTCCTGGACCTGTCAGCGCCTCTGACAGTGTTGATCATGCTCCTTTTCTTGAAGTCATGTCCTAACTGTGACACCTCCTACCTTTCTAATCACTTCTTCAGTGTGTCCTTCAGCGGCTCCTCCTCATCTGCCCTCCAGCTTTCTGCAGGGGTTCCACAGGACTGTCCGAGGTCCCCTTTTCTCTGCCCCTTTACACCAGTGGTTCTCAACTTATTTATCATTGTGGGCCGCATCTGCAGCCCACAGTGTGTTACCTGGGCCGCAGGGGCCGGGTGGCAAGGGAGCGGCAGCCCGGACCCTGGAGCTTGTGGGACCAGGCAGCAGCCCCGGACCTCCGATCCTGCAACTGGCCTGGACCCCCACTGCACTGGACGGCTGCCCCAGAGCTTGTGGGGCCAGGCAGCAGCCCCGGACCCTGGAGCTTGCGGGGCTGGGTGGCAGCCCTGGACCCTGCGGGGCTGGCCAGAAGCCCTGGACCCCTGACCACCAACCCTGTGGGGCTGGCTGACAGTCTCGACCCTGGACTCCCGACCCTGCTGCACTGGACAGCTGGGCAGCCCAGACCCCACCGCACTGTGCAGCCGGGAACCTGGACCCTGTGTGCTAAAGGCTGGCCTATCCACATAGTCCAGCCTTTAGCACACAGTTGAGATGGGCCGCAACTGTGTGCTAATTGGGCTGCATGCAGGCCACGGGTTGAGAACCACTGTTCTACACCATATCTCTGAGTAATCTCATCTGCAAACACAAATTCAACTACTAGCTTTGTGCTGACGACTCAGACCTCTCTGTTTCAGACCTGCCTCCTTCTGTCCAAAATAAAATTTCAACCTGTCTCTGACATCTCTTGTGAATGTCTAGTTGTCAGCTCAACATAGCTAAACCAGATATCCTAATCTTTCCCCATAAGCCCTCCTTTCCCACCTGCTTTCTCAATTACTGTGCACAGTGCCACCATCCTGCTTATCGTTCAGGCTTGTAATCTGGGTGTCAGCTTTGACTTGGATCTCTCTCCAGGTCCTCACACCCAGGCTGTTTGAGTCTTGAAGATTCTTTCTGCACAACATCTCATGGTACAGTCTTTAATAATTATTATACCTATTTCTTATAAAAAACTTTTCATCGGTAGATTTCAGAGCACATCATGATCTTTAATATATTTATCCTCACAACACCCCTGTGAAGCAAGGAAGTAGTGTTATACCCATTTTACGGATTGAGAACTGAAGTACAGCAGAATTAAGTGACTCGCCCAAGTTAATACAGGACATTTGTGGCAGAGCAGGGAATTGATCCCCAGGTCTCCCAAGTCCAAGGCTAGTGCCCCAATTACTGGTGCTGTGGTAATACAAATAATAATAACTATAATATATAGTGCATGGCAGTGCATAGCATTTTATGTAAGAAATAACAAACCCCCAACAAAAACATTTTTAGATAGCTGTTTCCTTGCAGTTACCAGCACTGCAAAAATGTTCAAGTGCATGAAAACCCCAAGTAAAAACTAACTAAAAATAGCCTAGTAAACATTGTTTGTGCTAAGAGAAGGGCAAAGGATAAACACACAGCATAAATGATGAAAAACAGTAGTTAGATTTAACATTTCTTTCCCTATTAATATCAGAGGTTTAATTAACGGGAGAGGTTTTTAAAAAATGTATACACTTTTGATACTTATAGTGAAGCTTAATTCATCTGGCAAAAGTTGCATGCAATCTCTGAAAGTTTGTTTGTTTGAAAGAAGTACTGTGCATGTATATACAATTCATCTGTCTATTAAAATATTTATCAGTCGTTGCCATAGAAATAAACTGAGTCTGCAGGTGCGTGAGTGAGGAGGAAATGTTTCAAGCCCCTGCAGAGTTTTTTAGTGAATTGTTCTAATCAAACATATACTGAGATAGAAATCTTTCACAAAGAGCTGGATTTACAAAAAAGTCACATTAGTAAACCTTTTTAGGCCTCTTCCAGAGACTTTTTAAAATGACAGTCTGAATTATTCCTCAGTGAATTCTGTTCTGAGCAGTACAGGGGCACAGAGAAAATAGAATTGATTTCCATTACTGCTTTTATAAATACAGCTCGTAGTATTCCTCCAAACAATGTGGGGACCTATACTTGTCTCATAATGGTTTTGGTCTCTAGATGGAAGAAAAGGAGGTTTTGTTTCTCGGCTTTTTTGAGTATTTGTGCAGATTTGTATAGAAAGGTATTTATCCAGAAACAGGTATAACTGAGGGTCGATTATGGATTTTGGGTTGAAAATATAACAGTGCAGGATTCTACAGAAGAAAAGAATATTTCTAATTTTAGGTTTTTCCATCAAAGACATACTCTAGCTCCTGTCAAACAATAAACATATGCTTACATCCTGCCTTTGTGATAAAGAAGGTACTAGGTTGCTCAGCCACTTTTTTGGCATTTGTATGTAAATAGAATTTTTGGATACTATTTCTTTGCTAGAATCCTGGCATTTATAACATGGTTCAGATCTGTTTCAGAACATGCTGAGGTTCTAGTCTAAACTTCACGGGTTTAACTGCACAGTAGAATAGAATTGATATTAAATGATGGCTGGTTTTTGATAATGGAAAGTTTCAGCTTAGAAGGAAATACTTAATTTAAATTTAAAAAATCCTTTTGGTTGGATTTAAGTTAAGAGTTAACCAAGTCAATCTTTATGAAACTAAACTAAATTGGACTTTTATTTCTATTGAAGTTTTGCATTCCTTATTCCATAATATTAGGATGCAACAATTGGTATTTAGGTTAGAAATCTGATTTCTTCTACAGACTCAAAAATTGTTTTAAATGTTTCAGAAGGAGGTTCAGTATCAAGAATTGATGTGCACGTTTGCACATGCTGTAAGAATAGAATAGAATTGGCATGAGGCCACTGGTAAAATCCTGTTAAGAAAATACTATAACAGGGAAAGCTAATTCTCTCTCTTGAATAAGTGTTTATTTTAAGTAACACATTAGGCAGGTAGCAGTAGTAACCAAAATTTCAGCCTTTCCTCTTGAAAGGCGACTGCTATAATTATTCAAGCCTTTGTCGCCATTATGGATCAACATAATGCAGTCCTCCTGAGGCAACTCTTAAAGACCACTCAGAAACTTCCACCAGTGTAGACTGTTCCTGACTGTTTAGCGCTTTTTACTGCATGAAGCATATTACATCAGTGCTCCTTATAGTTTTTTTTTTTTTAGGTGTATTTGAAAATCAGCACTTTGATTTGTTTTTTGAGTCATAGCTATCTTAGAAATTGCCTCTCTTATGTTGTATCCTGACAACAGACATCATTTGAACCCTTCTGTGCACACACAAGTTGCACCAGTTTAAAATGGATTTAAACACTGAAAAAATTAAACAGTTACATATCTGGATGTAGAAACTCTTATGTCAGTTTACTGGCTTATTTTAGCTTATATTTGTATTTAGCTTATATTTATATTTATAAACTTACAGATACAAGTTATCCGCATATAAGCCAGGATCAAACCAAATTGAACCAGCTGTTAAACCCAGGGGGTAACTAAATCAGTTTAAACCACACCCCTTTAGTTAAACTAATGCAACTTTGTGTATTGACTAGGCCCAAGCCACTCTCACTTCAGAACGGGACTCACAGCTCTGAAATGTACTTTCCCCATTGGTTCAATGCGTCCTGAGTTTGACCTACAAGGCACATGGCAAGTGAGATCTCTCTTGTGATTTGGGATTTTTTCTTTTGAGTCCTTTGAGCTGACGTCAGTTAGTTATGTTTATGTCAGTTAGTTGTGTTTAGTTATGTTTTTAATGTGAGTGATGTATATATTTGATGTAAATGTGTCTAAAGGTTGTGATAGGTATTTTTTAAAAATTGGAAATATAATTGACTTGAGCCTTTAAAAATTCAGGCAAGACAAAGCAAAGGCTGACAATCTGGGTTGACAGAGTAAAGGCTGATAATAAAGATGATCTCTTGGTATTGTGCTTCGTCCTGTCTCCCTCCAGCCCTCTCCCTTGCAATGTGAGTTAAGAGCATTTATCCTCGGATAGAACCGTAACCCCATTGAAGTCAGTGGCAAAAACCCTATTGACTTTATTGGGGCCAGGATTTCCCCCCTTGCCTTTTACTGATGTGCTGCAACTTTAACATTTTTCAGTGCACACTGTTATTGTCAATAAACCCACATAAACACAGTTAGAGGTTATGTCACTTGTGTGATATGGAAAGAATACACTCCACAAGGCAAACAACAGAGCTGTAGGGAAATAAAAATGCTCTTCTTTTTATCAATTAACATTGTTAGTTTTTTGCTTAGAATATAGTGGTATGTGTGAGGGAAGGAGAAAGTTAACTTGAATAATGTGCAGTAATGTCATATTAATAATAGTACTTGCAACTTCGGTTGGTTTTATATATTTCTTTTACATTCCAGAAAGTCTCTGTGTACGTAGGGTGTTTGTTAGTTTAATTTCAATAAACTATTGTATTTTAGTTACCATCTTTTGTAACTGCATCTGACTGCCAACTTCATTCTCTGACCTCAAGGCATCTAGTAAACTTTTCTAACCTAAATTATGTTGATATTTAGGTACAATACATCAGTAACACAATTTAAATGATAGAGTAAAGCTGACTCTGTTTCTTCCCTTCATAGAGCCTTTCCATTGACTTCAAAGAGCTTTTGTATCAGGCCCTTTGCTCCCATGCTCGCTCACTTGCACACAAACAGTCATACTGGTCTCTTTTTAAATATTTTAATACTAATTTGAAGTCAGCACTGGTGCGTAGCATGCTTTCCAGTTTTTATTGGGGCTGTTCTGAGCCAATGACTAGTTAAGTGGTGTGCCAGAATTTTCCAAAATAATCTTGCTTGTGCTGTTCTGTTTTCTCACAAATACAGTGTCTCCATCGTATTGTGCTGGTCTGCTCCCCAAGTAAGAGAATGCAGCTGGCAGACTGTCTTCTGAGGCAGGATCATAGTGGCCTAATGACAATGGCTGTGAAGGGAACTGAGGGCTGTGGTCTTGCTTACTTGAATACTTTTAAAGACATTGAATAGCAGGCTCTCTTTAAGTGCAAAATATTATCATTCTTTATTAAATGTATGGCCAGTGTTCCTGCATAATTTGTTTGTGCCTGATTTGTGCACGCGGATACCTACGTACATACTGGTCAGGTATTTGTACAAACATATAGAAACTAAGCTCTAAACTGATTATGTGCACAAACACGATTTGTGTATGCATATTAGGTATTTGCATGCATAAGAGCATGCAAATGTATGCACACAATTGTGCTCAGTATCTTTGAAAATCTGGTTCCTAATTACAAAACAATGGTGCTGATATCTATTTTGATTCCATGAGGGAAGAGGACTTTTCTTCTTTCTGAAATACTGTCTTGAAATTTAAGAAGTCAGACTGTTGAAGAGTTAACACTGGGATTAATAAAACAACACTGAAAGAGAGACTTAATTAACATTGCGCTGCTTTTTCAATTGGACTGAAACTGTGTCTGGTTTATCACCAAACCAAATAGATTAGTTTGTATTTGGAGAATATGTATGACATTAAGCCTTATGTGGAGAGCTCATCTTTTTCTTATACTATTACAGAATTTGTATGCTTTATTTGCTTGCTTTGACCTTGAATGGTTTAGATGGAAGGTTCAATGTCTATATCATTTAGCTGCTTGAACAAATACTTGCTCTTTTCCTGAATATTTTAAATAATTGTATCTTTAATTTTAATCTTTTAGCTTTCTCCAGTAATTCAGATGAGTACTAAACACTGAGGATGATGATAATCCAGTTTATCAATAATAAGATGGAAATGCACCGAGTGCATGGCCTGTTAAAATATACTAAAGCGGTCAGTCTGGGAGAGGCTTTCACGTGCATTTCTTGGTACTGGTGAAGAAACTCTTTTTTAAATATATATATATATATTTCAATTATAAGAGAAATGGGATATTGAAAAGGGCAGCACGGCTTAATGAGGCAGTAATAAAACAAATAAGATCCATTAGCCAAATCACTGCTTTGAAAAACAGATACATTGGTAAGTGCCCCTGAGAGCCTTATTTGGGAAAAATTATTAAAGTACTTGGGCAAAACATTGAGGTTGGGCTTTATGGTCCAGTGTGACCAAACTTAAATGACAGAATCTTAAAATAATTCAGATAATGTAAACTTCATTCACGGTTAGCCACAGTACTCTATTTAATACTTGAAAAATTGTGTCAAAATTTAAGAAGTAGAAGTTATAGACATTCCAGGCTCATAAATATTTTTTTTAAGTTGCCCAAATTTAAGCCATGATACATTGAAGGATCTTTGATATAATTTACTTTTTATGAAATAAATTCATCATCAAAGTTTAGTGAGTTAGGTTATAACAGATTTTGCAATGCAACTTGTATCTTTAGCTAGACTACATTTTAATTATGAATTTGATACTGGATTAATGCCTACTGGGTGCACTTGGAAACATTACAGCTCTCCACTTGCTCCTAGCTTTGCAACCATATTCCTCTTCCTCAGCATTTAATGTAAAGAAATATAAAGGAAAATGCATTGATATTTTTAAGATTTTATTTTTATGGGCAATATATCCTGAAAGTGTTTTATTTTTCAAGTTAAAACATATACATAAATTAGCTATGTTAAAACACAATAGTATCAATGGGAAAATTATCTTTCACCAACCCTACTCTATCAGTACATTTGTAGTTAGGTGAGACTGCATAAGCTCCCCGAATTGGCACATTCCACCCATATACATACAACACCACATTCCCTCCCTCCCGCCCAAAAGAAAAGTAGCACAAGGGTAGCTAAGAGATAGTGAGAAATGGCATAAGATGCATTTTAATACATGCATGGAAATATCCATGAAGAGAGAGAGTGATTAATCCAGGTTTGCTTACTCTGTCAAAAAGACATATGCCACTAGGCGAAGGCCTGATGGAATGTTTCAGATAGGACTGTCTTGTTTCCTCTGAACTGCCCACAGCTGTAACTGAAAGAGTGTACAAAATTTCTCTGTTGCTATAGCTGTGATGTCACACGCTGATACTAACATGTGGTTGGTTATTTTATGTTTCAGATCACTGCCTGTAGTTGAGCACAAAGAAAACGACGAGACTCCCACATCTTTCAGTGAGAAGAAAGGATTCAGCAGAACAGATTAATACGGACTTGTGTCTGGTGGCCTTTTTGTACAAAGGCTGCCTTTAAAAAAGAAACAGTGTTATTTAATGAGCTGTGAGATGAGGCACTGCTGCTAATACTCCGATTCCAAGATTCATCTGCTATTCATTGTGCTTAATGTACATGTTTCTACACCGTGCATTTAGAAGCTCCCAGAGAAGAATCCAAAACGGCTGCGGGGGAAAGACCACCAAACATGCCTACAGAAACACTACAGACAGGTAGCATGGTGAAACCAGTCAGTCCTGCTGTCACTTTCACATCTGCCGTTCCTCTTCGCATCTTAAACAAAGGGCCGGACTATTTTCGCAGGCAGGCAGAGCCTAATCCAAAAAGACTTAGTGCTGTGGAGAGACTAGAAGCTGATAAGGCAAAATATGTAAAGAGCCAAGAGGTCATCAATGCCAAACAAGAGCCTGTAAAGCCAGCAGTGCTTGCAAAGCCACCGGTTTGCCCTGCCGCCAAGCGAGCATTGGGTAGCCCTACTTTGAAAGTGTTCAACAGCAATGCAAAGACTGAGAGTGGTGTCCAGAGAGAAAATTTAAAATTAGAGATTTTGAAAAACATCATTAATAGCTCTGAAGGCTCCAGCTCAGGTTCAGGTCACAAACATAGTTCCCGAAACTGGCCTCCCCACAGATCTGATGCAGCAGAGCTGAACCGGTATTCATTTGCAGAATCTTTAAAGGTCTATCCCACCCAGGGCCGGAGCAGCCCTCAAGAAAGCAACTCCAACGTGAGCAGAAGGCTCTTAGAACAGTCAGCGGAGACTTTCTTGCATGTTTCCCATAGCTCATCAGACATTAGAAAAGTAACTAGTGGTAAGCCCTTAAAAGCAATACCCTGCAGTAGTTCAGCTCCACCTCTGCCTCCAAAACCCAAAATTACTGCCATCGCCACCTTGAAATCCCCAGATATCGACACAGTAGAATCCAGTTGTGGAGTCAGTCGAAGACCCTCCCTACAACGATCAAAATCAGACTTAAGTGACAGATACTTTCGTGTTGATGCAGATGTTGAACGATTCTTTAACTACTGTGGACTGGATCCTGAAGAGCTTGAAAACCTTGGAATGGAAAATTTTGCAAGGGCTAACTCTGATATTATATCCCTCAACTTTCGCAGTGCAAGCATGATTAGCTCAGACTGTGAACAGTCTCAGGACAGCAACAGTGACCTTAGGAATGATGACAGTGCCAATGACCGTGTGCCATATGGCATTTCTGCAATTGAAAGAAATGCCAGAATCATCAAGTGGTTGTATAGCATCAAGCAAGCTAGAGAGTCACAGAAAGTGTCCCATGTGTGAGAGGAAATCCACAATAGAATAAGCAAGGACTGTAACTTTGTCTGTGAATATTCAGTTGTGAAGGGTTGTGAAGTCTACTTGAAGTCTTGTACACTTCTCAAATCTTTTTGTGTTGCTTGTTGTGCAATGTTTTTAAGTTGCATGCCTGTCAACATGTGAACTGACCTGGCTTCCACTTGAACAATAACTAACTACAAATCCTGGCTGAGCATACACATTATCTGCCAAAAGTTTAAGACCAGAATCTACTTAGGGCTTCATTATAATCAAATTGTTTACATGAAAAGGTTACATGACTTCTTCAATATTTATATAGTTCCTTGTGTTTTTTTATATCTCATGTTTTTGTGTCTTAAATGCAGATATTGTCAACTGACATTACTAGCTTTTAAATTGAAACTGATTGCTTTAAAAAGACAAGGCAAAATTGCCCAAAATAAGAGATTTACATATACAACAGTAGGCAAAGAAACTTGATCTTCTGTGGAATGGGATTTATTGGCTCCTTTGTTAAAATACATGAATCCACCTTTATTAAAGAACTGTTTGGGGTATGATGGTTTTAATTTTCTAAGTTCCCTCATTTTTACAGCAAAAGTAGTCTAGCAAAGCTGCTTGATCTTCCACAGCCTAAATGAATCTTGAGTTTGATTCAGTGTAAAAATATTAATGGTTTTATATTACACTGATGGAGAGGTTAATAAGTGTCAAAGAAAGTTGACTGATAGAAATGTTTTCAATGGTGTGTTGGGTTTTTGTTTTGTTTTTGTTCCTTTGTTTCTTTTCTTATTAAATAAAGATTCCTAGTCTTAAACTTTTGATAGGAATGATTAGATCCTATAGCTGATATTGAATGCCTTTATTAGTCAAGCACATCATGACTACCAACTCCATGCTGTCTTTTAAGTTTTTGTAGACCTGTTTGAACAGTTCATGAACAAAAATGGAAACACACAGCCATATCAGTATAAAGCCTCCTATTAAGAAGTAAATACACTCAATAGCTAAACTATATCTGAGAAACTGTGATTACGTTGTCTTGCATATGTTATATCTAAGGCTGTGAAAGTTTGTTACAGCTCTAGGAAAGTGTAGAAACATGAGAGTATGTAGCTTTTTTCCTCCTTCCTTATGATGGTTAGTGCTGCACGTCAATCTGTTACTATTTTGTTGACAATCTGTGTCTTCCCAATGGTTTACTTAACTGTCATTCCAACTGACAGTTGTGGTGTGTGGTAGCAGAGAAGTTGAAAGTACAGTGGTCTGCTTCATTATTATTGTATTCATGCTCTGAAGTACATTGCAGCACTACCTTATACTTCATCAGCTAATAGAAAACTTTTTTTATTGTGTAAATGCTGTAATACTTTGTATATACTTCAGTTGTTATTAAATCTTTAAAAAGAAGAGTGTTATGCTAATAAATAGCTCCCGGTGCAGGTATTGGTGGTGTTTTTCCTTTGTTTTAGATTTTTTAAATCTTTTTTTTTTTTTTTTTAAATAGTGGGTAATTTAATTGTGGTGCTATGGTAAATCTTGGTTAAATAGTAGTTCCAGTAGAAAATTTCTCCCCAAAACCGCTTTGCAGAACATTAATTCTTTTAACTGTAACTATAGAAACAACTTGCTGTAGAACTAGAAGGGTTTATCCGGACTCCTAGCCTGCTTCTTCCATTCTTACTGCACGCTTATCTGGCACTGTTATTGTTCCCTTGTATTGCATCCGTTCCCAACAAACCTCTGATTTCTTCTGAATCGTTCTTCAGTAATGTATATTTATAAATTTCAGTATTAAAAGTGCTTACAAAGTCAGGTTTTATTTTATTTCAAGGAGCCTCTACACCTTTAGCACTACTGTTCTCAACTGAACATAATATTCTTAACTTTTAGGGAAGTTTCAGTTCTTTTTCAGTGCAGAAGACCTGGCGTGAGGCTCGAGTTGGAGTACAAAGAACAGTGGACTCAGCTGTTGGATACATTACTTAACACAAATTGTGTTCCTTTTTTTATGTTTACAGAGTGATTATTCATGAAAAGAAAATACATATAAAAGGCAACCTACATTTTGTACACATTCTTCTGGGTGGTTTTATGGCATACGCCTATGTTGTTTCCAGCAAAGGTAAAAAAAAAAGAGGAATATATATATTTAAAGTAAAGTACATTTATGATATATTTTAAGCTTCGTGGATTTGAGCTGGCATTGACATCACTTCGGTTTTTCCAACATATTTTCCTACTGTGAATTCTACCCAGTTCAGTAACTGTTTTGCCAAAGAAAGTAATTCTTTAAGGGATTAAAGCCAAATGTAATGCAGATGTCCAGCTAAGAAATAAAGAACTTAAAATCAAAATTAAAATGTTCTCATGTTGTTGTCTATTAAGTGGTATGTTTCAAGAATGATGATAACTATGCTATCTCTAATCATTGGCAGCCAGAAATAATAATCAGGAAAGCTGTATAACTAGGTGATTGAGTAGGACATATGCTAGTATTCTGCACTTGCTTCCAAGGATTCCTTTTGAAGCAATGAAATCCAAGTTTACCTAATTTCCTTTTAATGCCACAAGTGGTTTGGACTGGTGAGGTATCTATAATGCAGCATCTTGGCATAGAAAGTACGCTTATTAAGTTTGCAGATGATACCAAACTGAGAGGGATTGCAACTGCTTTGGAGAATAGGGTCAAAATTCAAAATGATCTGGACAAATTGGAGAAATGGTCTGGGGTAAACAGGATGAAGTTTAATAAAGACAAATGCAAAGTGCTTCACTTAGGAAGGAACAATGTTTCACACATACAGAATGGGAAGAGACTGTCTAGGAAGGAGCATGGCAGAAAGGGATCTAGGGGTTATAGTGGACCACAAGCTAAATATGAGTCAACAGTGTGATGCTGTTGCAAAAAAAGCAAACATGATTCTGGGATGCATTAACAGGTGTGTTGTGAGCAAGACACGAGAAGTCATTCTTCCGCTCTACTCTGCACTGGTTAGGCCTCAGCTGGAGTATTGTATCCAGTTCTGGGCACCACATTTCAAGAAAGATGTGGAGAAATTGGAGAGGGTCCAGAGAAGAACAACAAGAATGATTAAAGGTCTAGAGAACATGACCTATGAAGGAAGGCTGAAAGAATTGGGTTTGTTTAGTTTGGAAAAGAGAAATCTAAGAGGGGACATGATAGCAGTTTTCAGGTATTTAAAAGAGTGTCATAAGGAGGTGGGAGAAAACTTGTTCATCTTAACCTCTAAGGATAGAACAAGAAGCAATGGGCTTAAACTGCAGCAAGGGAGGTTTAGGTTGGGCATTAGAAAAAAGTTCCTACCTGTCAGGGTGGTTAAACATTGGAATAAACTGCCTAGGGAGGTTGTGGAATCTCCATCTCTGGAGATATTTAAGAGTAGGTTAGATAAATGTCTATCAGGGATGGTCTAGACAGTATTTGGTCCTGCCATGCGGGCAGGGGACTGGACTCGATGACCTCTCGAGGTCCCTTCCAGTCCTAGGGTCTATGAATCTATGAATCTTCTCATACAAACGCTTATGTAGCACCTTTAACAGGGTCCCAAGAGTCTGATGCTGCAATCCCTACTTATGCAAGTACCCTCTACTCACCGAGCTAATCCCATTGAAATCAGTGGGACTGCTGCTGTAAGATTTTCAGAATCAGGTCCTAACTTTCATGTCAACTGTGCTTACAATGGTGGTGAGGTTGCTGTAATACAAAAGAGATTACAGAGAAGATTGATTTATTGATAAATGTTAACTTTTTGTGGCTTCTAATCATCTGAGAAAATGAGTGACTTTTTTGTTCCTTGACAGAGTTTCTGCAGAGGGGATTTATATATGAACAATTCTTACCTACCTTATCACACGTCTAGTTTGTATTTGTTTTGTTTTTAAATAGGAATAGCCATTTCATCTTTGTACCCAGTTGGCCCACACAATTAGTGAGTGTCAGTTCTTTTATCAGTGCTTTGGGATCCTTCTGAAATGTACTGTATAAATACACGTTGGTATTATCATCCTGAGAATGCATTCCTATCAACCTTAAGGTCTAGCAAGCATTTCCGGATTGTCAGTTGCCTCGAAAAGGACTTTCTACAAAGCACATTGAAGTCAATTTCCTATTGATTTCAGTAGGCTTTGCAGATATATTTCCAGCAGAGGGCGCTCTAATTTGTCTCCAAAATGATATCACAGTTTTGTTTTAATGTAATTGACCTGACACAGTGCACGTAATCTTGAAATCTGTTTGCAGTGTTGTACAAGTACTGGGGGGAAATTTTGTATAACTCTTGTGTACATGGAAGAGGTCAACAGGAAAACTTGCTACTTCATATTTTAGAACAAAGTAATAGTACAGAAGTTGAGAAATATATGATTCCAGCTACTAAATTACTGGTAAATTATGATCAATGTGTTTTGATGGGTTCTGGCATGATACAGAGTTATGAATTAAATTTTTGCATTAGAGAATATTATGTTAAAAAGGAGATGCACCATCTGATTGATCAAGGGCTTTTAAAGGGTAAACACAGAAGGATAATGTTTTTGGCAGGAATTCAACAATGAGAGAAGACGTGTTTAGACAATGCAGCCAATCAGTATCGCTGACTTCTCACTTTTCACTGCAATTTCATCCATCCATGGTGACTGTATATGTTTGATTCAAGTCACTGCGTTCATTCAATAAGAAACAAAGTGCTTAATGGGGCTCTGGGACATTGAGCTAAATAATCTCTGTTACAGGAAAGGACCAAGCATCTAGACCAGAAACAGATTTTGTGACAACTACTTATTATAAAGAGAGAACATTTGACTACATACATTGAGACACATGTTTAGGAGTAGAAGGTGGCAAATAAGGCTTCTTTATACCATTTTGGCAGTGGGTGTAAACACACACCCACTTTAAGGCTCCTTCACACTGCCAGAGCTGGGCAAAGGGGCCTTAGTATAAATGAGAACAAGGGTCCAGGTCTTGAGAACTGTAACAATTCCATGCAAAATCCTAAATCCTTATGACCAAGATCCTGATACAGCACCTACTGAAGTCAACAGACTCCAATTCACTGTAATAGAGCTGAATCAAGTGCTAGCTTTATGTGAAAAGTCAAAGAATTTGTTCCTCACTCTTAAGAGAAATTATCTGCATTATCTTCAATGATGGAATATGTCAACTTTGTGGAACTCTATCAGGAATATATTTCTGATGAGAGATTTGCCTATCACCACCGTCTACTTGTCACCATGGAAATCCTACTAGCTAACAAAATAGCATCTGTTGTAGCAAGAATACATTCACTTTAAAAGCTTCAAATGATGCTGTACTCTGTTCTGAAAGAAATAGTGCATCCACAGCCTACTGTCCTGTCCTAATGAATGTGAACATGAAAACACATTACTCAAATATTTCATTTTTAAATATTTAAAATGTTGGATACATTTTAAAATAAGCTTCCTCTCAGCACTTTGTAGTAGCTGCAAAAGTAGAAGAATATTTTATGGATTTTTTTCTCTTTTTATGAAAAAAAAATGGAATTCTGTAACAAGAACTGTATGCATTTAAATGTCATACTTCTGAAACGTGGTTGGTAGTAATTTTCAGAAATTGTGGTCTTGTGATGAGTAAGAGTTCTATTATCTGTGCTATTATCTTCTGCTTTTGATACTGTCAGTCATATCCACCTTCTCAGCATCTTGATGTCTCTGGGTTTTCACAGCGCACTCTTCTCTGTGCTCTTCCTCCACCTCTTGGGTCATTCTTTCATTCTTTCTTTTAGTGGGTCCTCCATCTCCCACTCTTCGTAGAGCTCCAACCAGGATCCCTTCTTTTTCCCCTTTACACCTTTACTCATAGTTTCAACTACCATATTTATGTGACTGACTCTCAAATCTGCCTTTCCAGTGACCCGTTTCCTTTGATCCAGGTTCCCATCTCAGCTTCTCTCCAAATCATCTCTTGGATGTTCTGGTTCTGTCAATAAGGCAAAGAAATCCCTGAAGTTTTTCAGTAACAATCTTTTCTTTCATCTGTCTAAGATATTACAAACCAGGCTGCAGCACTGACTGCTTCCTTATATGTTGTCACTGTGATCTGCTCTTGGACCTGGTGCCGACTATTCTACATCCTGTTAAATACAATTTTTCACAGCCCAGGCCCATGGAGATTCTAGCTGCAGTTCTCTCTTGTGGATGGGAAGCTGTCTCTCCTAACATCCCCTTTGTCATGTCTGTTTAAGAAAGTATACCTAAGTAACAGAATGTATAAAACATAATGCAACAACTTAACGGAATTTATGCAACTGTTGATGTAGTTTGGGAAAGTCAGTGATTCACTCGGTACAAAGTCTTTGTATCTGGATGGTGATTTGATGTCTCTTCGGGCTGGAATACTTTTTTATGGTGCCAGGAAAGGCTACTGTGTTTGACATGTTGGTGGTCTCGGTTTTGCTTCTCCTTTCACATAGTAGGGTGGCACGTTCTACTGGTTCCACCTCTGTCATGTGTGTGTTAGGCAGTGAATTTATTATATTCCACTTATCATTGTTAAGAGTATCTCATAGTTCCTTCTCACCCCATATTGGGTTTCCTTTGGCTGTAGGATATTCTATCGGACAGATGAATTTATGGTTCCAGTGATGTGTATGTTCATCAACCACAACAATATAGGGGTGAGGAGTATTCTGCTCCATGCACATTGCCCTTTTCCATGTGCAGGATCTGTCCTGAGGAAATAATTACACTCTTACTAGTTCTGTAGGTTGTATCTCTGGAAGGTTTGTGGCCTGTCTGTCATAATAGGTTTTTGCTTGTTGCGTTTCTCCTGTAATTGATTTGTGACTCCTTCCCCTACTTCAAGTGTTAATAGCACATTGGCTGTAGGTACCAATGTGCATGTGTGTCTGGACATTAGATATTTCACAGAGCTTCTGGTCATGCCTTGGGGGTATTTCTCCACTATAGGATAGTTTGCCACTTGTTTCCTTATTCTTTAAGTTTTTCTTTAAGAGTTTTTTCAATTTTGATGGCTGACTCAGTTTTGCTCTTGGAATGACTGTTGTGGGGGAGGCTGAGATATGTTTAAATTCCCAATCTTTGGTGAAGTGTGCAAATTCCTTGTGGTCCATTATCTGAGATGACACAATCCAGCATGCCATGCCTTCTACCTATTATTCTTGCTGCAGTGCTGTTCGATAGTTCATCTAATTCCCCAAAGTCGGAGTAGTAATCAACTATGATCAGGAAGTCAGTGTTGTTTACAACAAAAAGCTTGATTGCCATCTTACTCCAGGATCTATCAGGAATGCTATGTATCTTCAACGGCTTTTTTTTTTTCTCTCCCTTCTGGCTTGCTTGGGATTCTGTCCATGCATTGCAGTTCCTTATCAGGTCTTTAATTTCATTGGTGATATTTGGCTAGTATACGACACCCCTAGCTTTTTGTAGACACGCGTCTATCCCAGAGTGGCTGTGATGTGTTCAAGATAGGGTCTCTCTTCTTAAGGCTTTAGGTATAAGCATTCGGTTGTCTTTGAATATAATGTTCTCCTGCACACTGAGTTTGTCACCATAGTTCAGTACTCACGAGTGGCCTCTGGAACCTCTTCACCTAGGTCCAGCCATCTTGTTAAAATAACAGACGTCTGAATTAGTAATTCTTTATCCTGTAGTGTATGCTTCCGGACTTTCTGTAGTCCTTACCTGGAAATAGTTGGTTTGATTCATACTTCCTATTTCTTCTTGTGTTTCTTTTGCTTCAGTTAGGTTACAGATTTTGTAGTCTTGTTCATTTGTATCAGATTCTTGTAGCAGAGCTCTGGATAGGAAGTCTGTTATATACATTTTGGTTCCTTTTTTATAGGATACATCTGGGGTGATAACACTGCAGTCTTAACTGCATGATGGAGGCGTTTTGGAGCTGATAGCAGTGGTTTCTTGAAAATTACTTGTTATGATCACTTTAAATATGTATGGCTTTTTGCCCTATTGTGGATTGATCGAATTTTTCACAGGCAAATACTATTGCTAGACACACTTTTTTAATTTGAGCATACCATCTTTCTGTTGGAGATAAGGACCTTGATGCACAGGCTACTGTTTGTGTTTTTTGTGTGAGGGCTACTCCAAGTCCTGTTTCACTGGCATCCCACTGTATAGTAGCTGCTTCTTTCACATCATACTATTTTAGCACAGGGTGTGTGGTGACTAAGTTTTTAGTGTGGTTAGTAGCTGTATCATGCTGGGGCAGCCAGATCCATGTTGCATCTGAATCTAGTAATTGTCTAAGGCTCACATACGTCTGAGAGACAAGAGAGGAATTTGGTCAAGTAATTTACAAATCCTAATAGTTGGTTCAGAGACTTGGAGTTTGAAGGTTTGACATTTGCTGTATTATTCTCACCTTTCGGGATCTTGATACAGGCCTTGTGAGGTCAGCCGGTGTCCTATGTATGGTACCTCGGTGAGTCACTGTCTTATCTTCTGCTTGTTGTGTTTTAGGCTGACCTCCCTAGCCCTTTCTAGGAGTTTAGAGAGATTATGATCACGATCTAATAATGCCTTTTCCATTGTGTCTCCACACCTGTACACTAAAATGTCATCAGCTATAACACTAATCCCTTTGAGACCTGCTAATACATCTTGCTGGTAGCATTGATATTCTTCTGCAGCTGGTTTGATTCCAAATGGCATTCAAAGCCATCTTTATCAGTCTGCTAGTGTCCAGAAGGTGGTTAGATACTTTCTTCATCTAATAGGACTTGTCAGTATCCATCTTTTTATCCACCACTGAAAATATCTTTGCTTTAGCAAGGTCAGATAGGATTTTTCTGTTGAAGGTATCTAGTAATGAGCCCTCAATAGTGCCTTGTTTAAATTGCATATGCAAAGTTTTCCTGGTTGTTCTATGGCTGCCATGTTGTTTATCCACTTTGTGGATTCATTCACGTTGTCACTAATGCCATCCTTTTCCATTTGTTTTATTGCCTTCAGCATTTTTTCTTTTAATGCTATAAGAACTCTGCATGGTAGGTGTTGCACTGGCTGGATGTTTTTTTCCTAATTGTAAGTGAATTGTGGAGTCCTTAAAAAAACATCATTGTAATTCCTCAGGATTCAAACCATGTAGATGCCACCTGGTTGTATTTATCCATGTGTATTGGTTTCTTCTGAGTGTGAGTTGATTATATGAACTGTAGGTGAGAGGTTTAATGTCACACAGTTCATATGTTTGCATGTACTGGCTGATAGTAGTGGTTTCCGTCTGGAGTTCACAACTCTAAATTCTAGCTGATATATCTTCCCTTGGTGTTGTTCCTATAATGCACATTGCCCTAATGGTGTGAAGATGATGCAATCATAGAGTTTTAATTTGGTATTGCGTGGCTGGAGTTTTACTGCTCCATCTTGCGTGATGTTGAGGAAGTCCTTGTAGCCCATTACATTTATGGATGTTCCACTGTTTGGCATTCTGTTTCTTCCTTGTGCTTCAATGTTACTTTGGAAGGTGTTAGCATGAGCTTAACAAACCATTTTGTTTTCTCAGTGGGTATTGCTCCAGTATCATATATGTAAAGGATGTCATTATCTGAGTTGCTGCTCAGCTCAACATTGTTCATCTCTACTATACAGTGTGTTGCTTTCTTTGTACACTTGTGCACAGTGTTTCCTCTTTTCACAATTTCTGCAAGTAGTGCTGTAAGCTGGGCATTTGGTACAAGACATGAACAGTCACAGTATCCATAGCTTTCATTGTAAGGTGTGCTTGCCTCATCACTGTACTTATGTAGTGTTGGGGGGGTTATTTCCTATGGATAGCCGTATTTCTTTTTTATATATAATGCATACTCTGTCTCCTTATCATCTTCATTTGAGTGAGTGGTTGTTCACTCACTTTGCACATTTTATGCCTCCTGCCAATGTTCAGGTGGGGTTTCTGAATATTCTCATCTGAGCTCCTTTGTGGGGTTCCTATGGCTAAACGATCTTTAATCAACTCCTCTTTCCAAAAGCCAAACTCACGTGAATCTGCCATTTTACGCAGCTTGGCAATGTACTGCTCAGTGGTTTCTGTAGATGCTTGCTCACTCTTGTTGAAGAGGTAGCGTTCAGATATTATAACATTTCTTGTAGGTTCAAAATGTTTTTGAAGCATATCCAATATTTTGGAGGGATTTCCGCAGACTGCTGGTGGAATATCCAGGTGCTGCTGGAGCATATGGCATTCTTTCCCCATCCCTAAGAGCAGTGTGGCAGCCCTTATTCTTCTAGCTTTTTCATTCAGTCCTGGAGCAACTTCATATTTTTCCCATTATGCTCTGAAGAACTGCCAGTTGTTGAAGACATCCCCTGCTGTGTCCAAGCGTCCAGGAACTGGAATCAGGCTTGCTGCCAGGATTGAGGTTTGTGTTAAGCTGTCTGATAACGTAAGTCTGAACAGTCAGATGTGCTGGTTACTTTGTCCTCATAGGTGCACATTTACTTCTGACACCACTGTCTGGTTCTGTCAGTAGGGCACAGAAAGCTTTTCAGGAACAGATGTTTAGTTCATAGATGTAAGACAATACAAACAGGGCTGTGGCACTGACTGCTTCCTTATCTGTTGTCACTGTGATCTGCTCTCGGACCTGGTGCTGATTGTTCTACATCCTGTTAAACAGGATATTGCACAGCTCAGGCCCTTGGAGCTTCTAGCTGCAGCTCCCTCTTGTGGGTGGGAAACTGTCTCTTCTAATGCTGGCTTTCTTGCCCCCATTGTAAACATATACTAGGGCCAAAACTGAACCCTTGTTTTTCTTCCCAAGCCCACTCCATCCCACTCATTCACTATCATTGTTGACAACACCACCATTCTCTCGATTTTCAACCTATGGGGCTAAATACCAATCTTCAGCTCCTACCTCTTCCTTCACGCTCCCATCCGGTTGCGTCCAAATCTTGCTGCTCTTGAGTCTACAGTTTTTAGGAATCCAGCCTTTTCCTTCTACACACACACAGGTTTTTGTGTTTTTGTTTTTTTAAATGTATCATTTGTCTTACGGAAGTCAAGCAATGGCACTTCCCACTGCAACTTTACAAGGTTTATGTACTGAACTCTTATCCAAGGGATATTATTAGAAATATACAGGGGATGGTGCAATTATTTCTTCGGTGCAGCTGCATAATAATTGTGAATTACATTCTGAGTAGTAGACAAACTGGGACGGTACCATGCCCCAGAGCAACAGCACCCCATGTGGTAATGTCATTCAGTGAGTTCCATCTTGTCCTCCTTGCTCGGCATGTGCATGGGGCTATTAAAAGGGTTAGCGAGGAAGCATTGGTTGTGGTGTCTTCAGCCTGTGAATAACACTCTATGACAGTGTGTATGTCCCCAGTCATTAGCTGACCCAGAAAGGGGCTAAATCCCAGGAAAGGGCAATGGCCCCATCACCCCCTTTGTCTTTTCCCCACTTCTGTTTCAGAGGATGCAGATGAGCATCTTTTCCAGTGGCTGATTGAGATCGGAATAAGGATGAGAGCGGCACGATGGCTGGAAGCCAAAGCTGGCACAGAATGTGGCTGCCTGCTTGTGAAGCAAGGTATCTTGCCACCAGCATGACACACCACTGCTGTGTGATCTGAACTGGCTGCCTGTGGCTTTCAGGGAGCTGCTGCTTTAGAGCTGTAAAGCCACAAATGGACTGCAACAGGCTTACTTTAGAGACAGTCCATCTCCGTGGGCCACGTTGCTGCAGCTGAGAACGGCCCAGGCGCTTGAGCTGGAGGAGCTGCTGACAAGCTGCCCTTTTCTCTGTGAGGGTTTCACACCCCTCATCCACTGCTGGTCCCAAATAGCTCGTGCTGTTGACTTGGGCTCGCTGCATGGCTCATCTTTATACAGAGACTTTGGGGGCAATCTTGAAGGAGGGAGGTTAATTATCGGAGACACATAGGCCTGGATTACTTTTTACTTCTGTCTTTTTAAAAGCCAAGTTAAAAAAATGAGCTAATAATTCTCATGCTGGTGTATGATTTGGTTAGTTTCAACAGTGTCATTAGCACTATACCAGACCCAAACAAGACCGTCTCTGAACTGAAGAGCTTAGAATGTAAACGACAAAGCAGAAAGTGGATGAGAAACACTGGCAGATCCAGAGGAGGGAGTGGCATACGTTTTCTCTCCCCGCTATATATGAGCTCAAACTCTGAGGGTACCAGGATTGAAGTAATTCTTTTAAATTAAGGATCTGCCCGGAGAGAAAGCAATGAGTTTGCAAACCAGGGCCCCAAACCAGGTGCAGGGGTCCACCCACTTGGCTCTGATTGCAGGACAGAGGCCATAGGTGGGACAAGTAACGTACAGTAAGTAGTTAAACCATTGTATGGAAGCAGAAGAAAGGCATGTCCTGTATATTACTTCCAAAAGCATTAAGGTTAATGCTGGTGTCTTTATACTGGTAGGCATATTATGATGGGACAGAAGACAATCTCATTAACAGTGGCCACTTGCATCTTAAAAGGAGGAAAAAGAAAAAAATAATCTTGGAACTACTGGAGAATTGAAGGGAGCGGTTATAAGCTGTTTATACAAATATCTTTAGAAGAGATGTAATTTAAAAAAAATGGCAATAATGTTTGAAGCTTTAAAAGGGTATTTTTACGTGTGGCCTGCTTTTCAAGCATATTAATCTATCATGAAGTCAGTCTTGCTATTGTGAGATTACGCAATCTTTTCTATTCCAAACACTGGAGACATTTATGGAAGATACAGACATCATTTTTTTTTTTATAATATAATACTGCTTAGCTGAAGAGAACTTTATTTCACCAAATATGTTGGGGGGGGGGGCAGGTGTAGACCACACAATTCACATATTCTTCCACATTAATTTTGACCTGCAAATGACTTAGGAAAGTGAGTGCAGTGAATATTTCTAGCTGCATGAAATTTATAGTATTAAGTCTCAACAAAAGCTTGATTTGCTTTATCCATGTTATGCATATCTTGGAGCATATCAGCTTACAAGTCTCTGGCACAAAACTAACTCATTCTCCCTGCAAACGCTTCCTGTGAGCTTATGGATTTGAGTCCATCTGTTGATTTTTTTTCCCTTTTGTTTAAAGAATTTGTGAATAAAAAGCTGAATTTCCCAAGGTTTTGTTCCTAGCACTTCCAGCAACTGGTGCCTCTCAAATGCAATACAATGGCCTAAATGAATGTGGGAGCTGTATTTAAAAATGTGCTCATCATATACTGAATTTCTAGGCAACTTTAATCCAGGCAAGGAAGTCAAATTACAACATGTTGTTTTTCCTAATTCAATTGCTGGTCATTCCCCCCACCACCACCACCTTTCATATGGTAACCTGAAAAAAACCTAACATGTCATGCCAGGATTCATAGCCAGCTAGTAACAAATGATTAAAACTGGGGACCAAATTCCCAAGTGCTTCCTCAGTTTTTACTCAGCCCTTACACTCAGTGAAGTCAATGTCAAAATGTAACAGGCAACAGTGTGCAGTTGTACAGTTGGAGCCTTACCCTGATGCAAAGTGGATGTAAGATGCCAGCAATTAGGCTAAACATAGAAAAACTATTTGTTTGCAGCTATACCAGGTGGGATCTCATGTCGAGGAAGGCCTGCTGGCTACCTGAATTAGATATGTCCGAAGAGAGGAAGAAGGAGCCTAGGACTTAGGAGATGTGGGTTCAAGACCTTCCCCTGCCACAGACTTCCTGGGCCACCCTGTGCAACTTAATTAGCTTCTCTGTGCCTCAGTTCTGCATCTGTAAATGGAGGTAATGGCACCTCCCTACCTCACAGGGGTGTTGTGAGGCTCAGTGCATTGAAGATTGTGAGGCACTCATATACTATAGTGATGGGGGGTTGTAGAAGTAACTAGGATGGATACCTAAGACAGAAAGCTAAAACACTGCAAGCCACTCAGAACATGGCACTACCGACTCAGAAGAGGCTCCCCTTTGGCTGCACTGAACGCTTGCCCTAGCCTGCTGCTTGAGGGTATTTTCCAGCTTGGGTAACTATATACTGCCTAACTCAATTCATCCCATAGTTGCAGTGGGGGAGATTGTGTTGTTCATCTCCCCTCCAGAAAGCCTTTGTGCCATGTTACTGGTTGCAAGGCCCTCTGCGGGCTCAATCAAAGTGCTGTGTCTGGAAAAAGTGGTAACAATAAAACTTAATCAGCTCCTGGAGTCACCCAGGAAACCATCCAGACCCTTAAGGCCAAACTGAGAGGTGATGATATGAAAGGTGGGGTCAGTCAGCCCCACCCACAGGCTATTTCTACCTACTTATTTATGTGTGGGTGTAAGGGAGGCTAACCCAAAGCAATTTACATGGCAAGGAGCTGGAGGAGGAAGGTTTATATTTAGAGCAAAGAGGGAATTATGTTACCTTACACCCTCCTGTTTAGCAGATTTTTCCTGTTACTGTCTGGGACCACAGATCTGACCTTCCATCCAGTGGCTGTTAACAGTCACCAGAACTACAAGCTCAACACTGACACAGGACTCCAGTCCTGGGATATGATTGTGGAACTCCAAGAATCCCAATTGGTTCCCTGCTTCTATTTAAACCAAGCAAAGGAATAAGAACTTATCTATGCAACTGGGTTTCCCTTTCTCAGAATGGCTTCCCCAGCACTACCTATTGCCTGACTCTGTTCTCTTGGTAACCTAACCCTGCCTGACACCGGATTCTCTGTCGGTCCTCTGGCCTGTCTCAGACTCTGATCTCCTGGTATCTGACCCAGACTGCCTCCTCGATCCAAACTCACACTCCAACATCTAGGTCAGACTACCCACGTCTCAATTGTGACAGCTACATTCATCGATTCCAGCCCAATAACGTGTGAGCTACACCACTTTAGCGGATGATGATCTATATGAGGGTGTAGGTAACATGCTGATGAGGACCAGATTCCATCCAGACCTTGAGTGGATGCACAAAGTGTGGGGTTATTTATTATTTGTATTACCACACCACCTAGGAGCCTTAGTCATGGAGCAGAACCCCCGGCACTGTACAAACACAGAACAAAAAATCCCTGCCCCAAAGAGCCCACAATCTAAGTATGAGACATGAGATGACTGAGGGATACAGACAGACAAATGTAGGAGTACAAGGTCTGCGTTCCTTCCCAGGGATGACTGTGTTAGAGTGCATATAGTCCGTAAAGTGCTGTGATATTTGTCAGGATGATGGGCACTACCTAAACATTTTGTTATGTCATAGCGTTTTATTTTAAATATAAGATGTGCCTGGTCTTGTACCCTTTAGAATGTGGCAGCTAATTTAGTCATTTTGGGTAACATTTCTCAAAAAGCCTAATTTAATTAGGCTCCTAAGTCTCATTTCCAAAGCATCTAAGTCATTTAAGAGCCTAAGTCCTGAGCACTGTGTATGTGGCTGATTATCAAACACCTCAGGTTCTCTTCTCATAAGGTATCAAAGCAAAGATGACTGGATCACTTGATGATTAGCTGTTTTGTTCATTCCCTCTGTGCACCTGGTATTGGCCAGTGTCGGAAGACAGGATATTGGGCTAGATTGACCTTTGGTCTGACCCAATATGGCCGTTCTTATGTAGAAAGTATAATGTTTGAAACACAAAGGGAAAAGACATATTGGCTCATCTAGTCTGTCAATCTTTCTAAACAACATTTTCCCAAATGCAGTATTCATTTTTTTATGGCTCAGCTTTTTAAGGTATTTAGGCATTGCTGAACTCAATATTGCAATGCCTGACTGGTTTAGGAGCCTGTCTCATTTTCAAAAGTGATATAAGCACTTAGGAGCCTAAATCCCATTGACAGTCAATAGGATTTAGGCTTCCAAGTGCCTACATCTCTTTTGAAAATGAGCCTTAGGCTCCTAGACCAGTTAGATGTTGCATTCAGCGCTGCGATGCCTAAGTACCCTTACAAATCTGGGCCCCAGTGCCGCCTTATTGTTATGAACTAGAATATATTTTTAAAAATTCAAAATTGAAATGTGTTTATAAAAGTATTAAAATGAAACAAATGCAGGGCCAGAGGCTAACTGGGTATAAAAGATACAGATTTAACATCATGTGCGTCCATAGCTGCAAATTAGAGCACACCATTTCTCAATGTTTCTAAATGAATTGGTGCTCAGCGCTTAAGAGGCACATGCACACAAAGATGCCTGGAATGTACTGTATATAATGAAACTTTTGGTAGCTGAAGAGCAGCACCCAGCAACTACAGTACTGTAGACGCTTTAGTGAAGCAAGGGCCTAATGTCTCTGCTGAGGAATGCAGAGACAGACAAGTGTTTGAAGTATTTTTTAAATCAATTAAATAATTATTCAAGCAACTGTGACAAATTTCCTCCTCTATCTTGGTGGGTCCTGCGCTTATTGGCAGACTTTCTTGCCTCAGAGATTCACCATGTGGGTTGGGGAACAGCCCAGAGATCTTCCCCTCTGGTAGAACCCACAGTCCAGGTCAATTAGGAGGTTTGGGGGGGAACCCGGGCCCGCCCTGTACTCCAGGTTCCAGCCCAGGGCCCCGTGAACTGCAGCTGTCTATAGTGCCTCCTGTAACAGCTGCAACTCCCTGGGCTACTTCCCCAGGGCCTCCTCCAAACACCTTCTTTATTCTCACCACAGGATCTTCCTCCTGGTGTCTGATAACACTTGTGCTCCTCAATCCTCCAGCAGCACATCCTTACCCTTCCACTTTCAGCTCCTTGCGCCTCTTGCTCCCAGCTCCTCACACTCACACCACAAACTGAAGTGAGATCCTTTTAAAACCCAGGTGGCCTGATTAGCCTGCCTTAATTGATTCTAGCAGTTTCTTCTTAATTGGCTCCAGGTGTCCTAATTAGTCTGCCTGCCTTAACTGGTTCTAGCAGGTTCCTGATTACTCTAGTGCAGCCCCTGCTCTGGTCACTCAGGGAACAGAAAACTACTCATCCAGTGACCAGTATATTTGCCCTCTACCAGACTCCTGTACCCCACTGGTCTGTCACACAACTTCAGAGTAAGTGGTAGTCAAGTGGGACAACAAGAAACCAAGCCAATGAGCAAAGCTTAGTGTCTCAGCACGAGTTCCTCATAACTTCTAAAAATATATTCACCTATAGCGTAGTTTCTCCTTCAAAATAAAGAGCTCACTGACTAGCTACAGTTGTCCAAAATGTAAGAAAAAAACCCAGTGAATATTTAATGTGAAGATGAAAAATCTCAAACAGCTCCCTAGTCATCAAATTGCCATAAGCAGGTCTCTACTTCTCTCTCTTTCTCTTTGCGCATCTAAATGGCAACGTGTCCTTGTGTTGCTTCATTTTTCAATTGCGTTGGTTGTATTTACCACAAAAAGGATTTTGTGCTGTATTGTACTGAGCTATCTTAATGAAAAATAAATCTGCACGTTGATCTGCAAGATAAGCCAGAGAGGAAATTTGCTGAGTGCAATTTAGCAAGTTACTAGAACTGGATGCCAATAGCATGAGCAGACACGGAGGGCTTCTTGTCCTGTCACCAAAACTATAATTATCTGAATCTCTATACATATATTGCAAACAGGATATGCATTATAATCCATTACCTGAATGTGTTTCATACTTTTTATGCCATGCCCCGGGAGTTGTCTAAGTCTAATGAAGATTAATTATAATTTGTACTCAGTCATGTGGATGCCCCTTTTCTTAATTGCAGATTTACTGAGGTATGTTAGAAACATTGACTGTATTCACATAGAAGCATAGGACTGGAAGGGACCTCAAGAGGTCATCTAGTCCAGTCCCCTGCAGTCATGGAAGGACTAAGTATTATCTACATCATCCCTGACAGGTGTTTATCTAACCTGCTGTTAAAAATCTCCAATGATGGAGATTCCACAACCTCCGTACGCAATTTATTCCAGTGCTTAACCACCATGACAGTTAGGAAGTTTTTCCTAATGTCCAACCTAAACTACCCTTGCTGCAGTTTAAGCCCATTGCTTCTTGTCCTATCCTCAGAGGTTAACAAGAACAATATTTCTCCCTCCTCCTCTTAAGAACCTTTTATGTACTTGAAAACTGTTATCATGTCCCCTCTCAGTCTTCTCTTCTCCAGACTAAACAAACTCATTTTTTTCAGTCTCCCCTCAGAGGTCATGTTTTCTAGACCTTTAATCATTTTTGTTGCTCTTCTCTGGACTTTCTCCAATCTGTCCACATCTTCCCTGAAATGTGGCACCCAGAACTGAACCGAATACTCCAGTTGAGATCTAATCAGCGCAGAGTAGAACAGAATTACTTCTCATGTCTAGCTTACAACACTCCTGCTAATATATCTCAGAATGATATTTGCTTTTTTTGCAACAATGTTACGCTGTTTGTAGTTAGATGAGATCCTGAAACATAAGTCCTTGTATCAGAGGCCCGGTATGAGGCCTAAGGCCTGAACTAAAGTAATGGTCAAGACTTTGTTAATTTAAAGCAAAGTTAAGCTGTGAGCCAGAGGCAGGCCCTGCTCACAGAAGCTGGAAAGGAAAAGGCTGATGTTGCAAAATTACACATACCTAAAAGGTACTGGACACTAGAGATATAAACATGTGCCAAGATGGTACCAAGAGTTGTTTTCTTTGAACCAACATGTACAAGCTGAGAGGCGGCACCTTACTACATAGAGAGGTTGTACCTCAATATGTCAGGAGTGATGTGTTACTTGTTTGTACCTGTGTATAAGAATGCACCCCTGAGGAGTTGTCTTGGTCTGGTCCAGGGAGAAATGGAGAGTTCTGCCACTGACTGAGCTGGTCCATTGTCAGGGGGCACATATTCGTAGTATGTCCTGTAGAGTCTATGGAAAACTATTACTGTGCTTCGTTTGGCAATAAACCTGGCCGGGTGCCTTCGTACTTTATCAGAGTCTGTGGTCATTGGGGGTTCTCTCAGGGTCTGCTGTGTCAGTGATCTGCAGAGCCGGGGCAGCACACAGAGGAAAAACACACACGCAGCCGACTGTTATCAACATTGAACAGAGCAGAGCACCACACTGTGACATCTGACAACACTGTTGACTCATATTTACCGTGTGATCCACTATGACCCTCAGATCCCCTTCCGCAGTACTCCTTCCTAGGCAGTCATTTCCCATTTTGTATGCGTGCAACTGATTGTTCCTTCCTAAGTGGAGTACTTTGCATTTGTCCTCATTGAATTTCATCCTATTTACTTTAGACCATTTCTTCAGTTTGTCCAGATCATTTTGAATTTTAATCCTATCCCCCAAAGCACTTGCAACCCCTCCAAGCTTGGTATTGTCCCTAAACTTTATAAGTGTAGTCTCTATGCCATTATCTAAATCACTGATGAAGATATTGAACAGAACCAGACCCAGAACTCATCCCTTGATATGCCCTTCCAGCTTGACACTGAACCACTGGGAACAGTTTTCCAACCAGTTATGCACCTGCCTTATGCACCTAGCTCCATCTAGGTTGTATTTCTCTAGTTTGTTTATGAAAAGTTCATGTGAGACCGTATCAAAAACCTTACTAAAGTCAGGATATACCACATCTGGTGCTTCCCCCCATCCTCAAGTCTTGTTACCCTGTCAAAGAAAGCTATTACGTTCATTTGACACAATTTGTTCTTGACAAATCCATGCTGACTGGTACTTATCCAAATGCGGGGACCCTGGACTTCAGAAAAGCAGACTTTGACTCCCTCAGGGAACTGATGGGCAGGATCCCCTGGGAGAATAACATGAGGGGGAAAGGAGTCCAGGAGAGCTGGCTGTAGTTTAAAGAATCCTTATTGAGGTTGCAGGAAAAAAACATCCCGATGTGTAGTAAGAATAGTAAATATGGCAGGCAACCAGCTTGGCTTAACAGTGAAATCCTTGCTGATTTTAAATGGAAAAAAGAAGCTTACAAGAAGTGGAAGATTGGACAAATGACCAGGGAGGAGTATAAAAATATTGCTCAGGCATGCAGGAGTGAAATCAGGAAGGCCAAATCACACTGGGAGTTTCAGCTAGCAAGAGACGTTAAGAGTAATGAGAAGGGTTTCTTCAGGTATGTTAACAACAAGAAGAAAGTCAAGGAAAGTGTGGGCCCCTTATTGAATGAAGGAGGCAACCTAGTGACAGAGGAGGTGGAAAAAGCTAATGTACACAATGCTTTTTTTGCCTCTGTCTTCACAAACAAGGTCAGCTCCCAGACTGCTGCACTGGGCAGCACAGTATGGGGAGGAGGTGACCAGCCCTCTGTGGAGAAAGAAATGGTTCGGGGCTATTTAGAAAAACTGGACGTGCACAAGTCCATGGGACCAGATGCACTGCATCCGAGGGTGCTAAAGGAGTTGGCGGATGTGATTGCAGAGCCATTGGCCATTATCTTTGAAAACTAATGGTGAGCGGGGGAGGGCCTGGATGACTGGAAAAAGGCTAATGTAGTGCCCATCTTTAAAAAAGGGAAGAAGGAGGATCCGGGGAACTACAGGCCAGTTGGCCTCACCTCAATTCCTGGAAAAATCTTGGAGCAGGTCTTCAAGGAATCAATTCTGAAGCACTTAGAGGAGAGGAAAGTGATCAGGAACTGTCAGCATGGATTCACCAAGGGCAAGTCATGCCTGACTAACCTAATTGCCTTCTATGAGGAGATAACTGGCTCTGTGGATGAGGGGAAAGCAGTGGATGTGTTATTCCTTGACTTTAGCAAAGCTTTTGATTTGGTCTCCCACAGTATTCTTGCTGGCAAGTTACAGAAATATGGGCTACCAAATTCCTGAGTTTGCAAATATAAAGGGTTAGGATTTCCTCAAGGAGAACCTTGAGGAAATGCCCATGATTATATTTTTCTGTCCTATACAGATATAAATTAACCCTTATCACAAACTGTGTTTAAAATGTCATAGAAAACTGCAAAGGGGGGGTGGACAAAACCCACCCACAGCATCCATAATAATTGTTGATGGTGGTGGTTGTTTAAGGTATAACTTTCCAAACACCTGAGGACAGTCCCTGTTTTGAGGAGCTCGCAATCTGAGCTTACGGACAAGTAGTTTTTTTGTGATCTGCTTCTTCAGCTATTCATGCTATTATGCATGTTGTGTGGTTGGACTCCTGAGTTGCATGGCATTATTTTCACTTTCTCATTGGATGACCAAAACATTTTAAGGAGAATAACAAAGAGCAAAGAACAGATAATACACCGCCACTTCAAATGTTCAGATGCATAATCATTCAGGCTAAAATTCATAAAACATTCAGGATTCATGAACATATGTTAGTCAGTTGTCCAAATACTTGCCAAATACACCTCTACCCCGATATAACGCTGTCTTCGGGAGCCAAAAAATCTACTGCGTTATAGGTGAAACCGTGTTATATCAATCTTGCTTTGATTCACCGGAGTGCGCAGTGTTCCCCCCACCCCCCCAGCACTACTTTACCGCGTTATATCCGAATTCGTGTTATATCGGAGTAGAGGTGTATCCACAAATTCATAGTAAACCAAACTAAGTGCTTTCTGCCATAGCTGTTGCCAACATGAAAAAAGATACCAGAGACTTTTTAAGTAACAGTGAGCACTTTCCTTAACTTGTTAGCTGAGAACTGTACAGATAGTGTTGTTGGTTGCCTGCTGCGCTCCAAGTGCTGTAGCACGGTGCTTCTGCTAATAAGCTCACTACATAATGATTCCCCCATATAACATTATGAGTAATTTTGGCTCTTATTCTAAAGCTCCTATGATCATTAAATCTGTCTTTTCTTTTTTTAATTAGATTCATACTATTTAACTGAAGTTCAACTTTTTTTCTTAACTGTCAAATTAATTTAGCATCAATAACTCTTATTTAATCCCTAAAGAGTCTAGAACAATTAGGATCTGTATCTAGCAGGTTTTCTTATCACTCCTCCTTTAGAGGTGGTAACAGGAGTGTCAGTGTCCCATTTTATTTTTTTCTGTATTTGAACTGACCACTTGAGACTCAGTAGAGTCAGCAGATTGGTCTGTACTGCCTGCATTTCTGAGTTGGAAGTTGACACAGTTTCTGTTTTCATTCCCCTCATGCACAATTCTCCTAGTGCTCATCAAATCCTTTCTGTTTCTTTTAGAAATCTCCTTCCTGTGTCTGAACAAGATCTTGGAGCAGTGTGTTGGTCAATCTCCTTTGCAGGTTTCCATGCAGCTTTTTGAAGGGTACAAAGTGTCTCTTGATTTTCCAGTGGTGATAAAGGGTTTTCACCTTCGTCAACGAAATATTTCTACTTTGCTTGCATCTATGTTAGGGTCATTTGTATATCTCCTTGTGTCAGCTTGGGTTGCAACAACTGTGATGAAGTTGGCAGTTGAGTCCTTAGACATCTTCCCATGAGAAGCTGAACCAGTGATCCAGCCTCTCCAATAGGTATATTCCAATAATCCAACAGGCTAATATAGGTATCTGTTATCCAAGCTAAAATTTCGAAAAATCCTTTTTTACAGTTTGAACTGCTCTCCCAGCCATTCCATTCTGGGAACAGATCTGATGATTTGTAAATAAGGTCTCATTGCTGTGCAAAAGTTTTAAAGTCTCTGGAGTAAAACTGTGGTCCATTGACCACATTGTGATCATAAATGAGTTCTTCAGGTGTGCCAGACTTTGGAAATATAGTTTTGCAGTGTCTGATGCAGAAGCACTTGTGGGGTCCTGAAGCAAACAGACGTATTTTGAATAATAATCAACCAGAGTAAAATAATTTGCACCTTGAAACTGAAACAGGTCCATGCCAAGTTTTGTCAAGGTCTGTTTGGAACATTATGTGGTAGCATTGGTTCTTTTTCCTTTCTGTTTTTGAAGGTTTGACATGTATTGCAAGATTGTACTATCTCATCAAGATTATACTATCTCATCAATTTGCCAATAGACAGCATCTCGAGTTCTCCTTTTACATAGTTCTGCTCCCAGATGACTCATTAATAATAGCCAAGATCTCTTTTCTGAGACTTCTCAGTACTCTGATTCTGTCACTTTAGAGGCAATTATGCAGCAATACAGCCCCTAATCTATTAGAACTTGCATCCACTGCGACAGTAACTGGTTCTTTGACATTAAAGTACATCAGCACCAGTGCCCTTGTGCACAATTATTTCAAGTGTTCATATGCCACCTTATCCAGGCAAACCTGACATCTTTTCCCAACAATTGTCTTAAAGGAGTGGTTACTGTTGACATGTGAGGGATAAATTTCCCAAGATAAGTAACCATTCCAAGACCTTTTTGAGGTGCATGAATTACAGTGGTATTTGTGAGTACATTTCTTTGTGGTGCAGAGTATGCCTCAAACATATTCTCCAAGATCTGCAAAAAGAAGAACAGGAGTACTTGTGGCACCTTAGAGACAAAAAAATTTATTAGAGCATAAGCTTTTTCGTGGACTACAGCCCACTTCTTCAGATGCATCCGAAGAAGTGGGCTGTAGTCCACGAAAGCTTATGCTCTAATAAATTTGTTAGTCTCTAAGGTGCCACAAGTACTCCTGTTCTTCTTTTTGCGGATACAGACTAACACGGCTGCTACTCTGAAACCTGTCTCCAAGATCTGTATTTTTTCTTTATCTGTTGCATTATCAAATTGAAAAGTATTCTTAAGTCTTTCATCATATGCTTGTCTGGTATTTCCCCACCCCAGTATGTCATCTGTATAACACTCAACACTTTCCAGACCTTCAGATGTTGGTTGGATCACTCTTCGGTACACTTCAGGAACTGAACAGATGCCCCAAGAAAGTCTGGTGAACATGTACCTGCCAAATGGTGTGTTGAATGTACAGAGTCTAGATCTTTTGTCATTCAGCTGTATTTGCCAAAATCCACTACTGGCATCAAAGACCGTGAAAATTGCAGCTTTTGCTAACTTGTTGGTTGATTTCTTCTACTGTAGGCAATTGAAAATGTTCCCTTTGTTATCTCTTGGCTCTAAATCAGTGGTTCCCAAACTGGGGTTCGCAGAACGTTACATGGGGTTCACCAGAAAAATTTCACTAATGGCGGACAGAGGACCCCGGGCAATGGAGACAGCAGGTGGGACCCAGTTGCAGGGCAGACACCCCGAACCCCAGGGAGATCGGGGCCGGGCAGTTGGGGCTGGCAGCCCGAGTCCCAGTGGTCAGCGGGGGAGCCGGCAGCCCGAACCCCAACACTCGGGGCTGGCAGTCCGAGCCCCAGGGAGAGCGGGGCCGGGCAGTTTGGGCTGGCAGCCCGAGCCCTGGCCCTGTCAGTGGGGGAGCCAGCAGCCCGAAACCCAGTGCTCCCCACGCAACGCTGGCAGCCCAAGCCCCAGGGAGAGTGGGGCTGGGCAGTTGGGGCATCCATCACACTGAGGAAATTTAAACTTAAATCCCTGAAAATATTCATTTTTAGGAGGGGGTTCACGAGATTTCACAATTTAGTGAAAGGGGTTTGCGGGCTGTTAAAGTTTGGGAACCACTGCTCTAAATGTATTCTTATTTCATCTCAACCTGGTTTGTCTACAGTTACTATAGAATTGATCCATTTTGTATGTTCTTGCACTTTTGTTATTAATTGCAACTGTTCCGTGTGGTACAATTCTTTTTCTACTTTGTCCCTTAATGCAAAGGAACTTTACAAATGAATTATAGGTGGTACTTGCAAATTCATCTTTATGATGTGCTTACCTGGCAAGCCTTGAAATACATACTTTTATTCTTTAAATATATCCCAGTCACCTTCTGGTTCTTCCTTACCATATTGACTCTTTGCACTAACTTTATACTTGTCACACCCTGTAAACCCAGTATGGCTTGAGTCAAATTCCACCACCTGAAATTCCTGCAATGCTTCCTTATCTTGATACTCACAGTCCAAATGTTACTGGATCCTTGCAGTTTTTCCCCTGAGTAGGTTATCAGCTGGATACTCAAGCTGCGAAGTAGTCTGGCCCTGCAAGTGTTGTATAATTTTACAGACATCACATTGGCCTGTGCCCAAGTATCGATTTTAAAACTCAGTTTTGTGATCATTATTGAGCAAATCCATATTCCATCATGTACTTGGGAGACTCGGGCGGGCTGCACTGCCCCACAGAGTGGACTAAGGGGGTATGAATAGCAGTGCACACCAAAGTGCCGCACTGTAACTCCCCCATATGGACGCTGCAGGCAGGAACTTGGTGCAAACTTGGGAGCTTTAAGGACTACCTCAGTGAGAACTCAGGACCTTTAAGTTTGTGCCCACAGGATTCCCATAAGGGAATTGCAGAGCAACACTTTGGTGTGCACTGCTGTTCACACCGCCTTAGTCTGAACTGTGGGACAATGTAGACGTACCCTCAGTACTTAATATACCAAGGTACGGATCCTACAGATGCTCATCTGTGAAGGTAAACACCTGTTTGCACTGGGACTTTTCCTTTCTGGAGTGGTACATTTTGGCAGAATGACCTCACCGCACATTAAGTGGTGGAGGCCATTGCCTGGCTTTCTGGAAAAGGTGTGTGCCCCTTTAAGGGCTAGTGAGCCAGGGAGTGACTTTCTGCTGCAGCTGAAAGGCAGCTGCATGGCAGGTTGGGGACCAGAAGAGAGGGGGGACTATATAGGTCCATGCTGGTGCAGGAAAGCCCTCTTTTCCGTAAACCAGCAGAAGCAGCAAGGACTCTAGCTCAGGAATCTTGCTCTCTCATAGTGCCCCATAGTAGCAGATCGGTGAGACCAGGGGAAGGGGAGCAGGAATGCCCCCCTCTTCCAGTCTGCCAGGGGGCAGGAGGAATGGGGGTCCCTCCAGCCGGCCTTTACCACTCATCAGCCACCACAAAACGAGGCTGCCTGGGACTCACAGGCTGCAGGAAGCACCCCTGGGGCAGAGGGGGTCCTGCTGGGGCTCAGCCTCTGCCCGCCCCTCCTGCACCCGGCTCAGTGTCCATCTGCCCGGCTGGTTGCATCCCTCTGTCTTGCCAGCACCATGCGCTGCTGCCCCAGTCTCCAGCACCCTGCTCATGCCCAGTCCAGTCATGCCTAGGAACCCAGTCCAGTTCCACTCCAGCCCCAGTGCTAGCTCTGCCCTGACCCCCCCCATGAGGCACCCCCCTCCACCTGGGATGACTCACCCCCTCCCAGCATGTGGATTTGTGGGGCTCTGGCCCCGCCCAGGCTCTGTGTGGGTCTGGATGCTAAGTGGGTGGGTCATGGCCACATCCCTGATTTTACACTGCAACCTGTTGATGTATTTTCCCGGTTCACTCAGCCCTTTCAATTATTTTGCAGTCATTTCATCTGCACAACATATGTACACAGCATGTTCAAGGGTTACATTTGTTTCCGTCAACAGCCTGAAACTGACACAACACTACACACAATGTAGTCGTCAATCAGCGATTCCCACAGTTCTCCAAATCTGCAAAATTGTGCTGCCAGTTTTAAATCAGTCATATATTGGTCCATACTTTCCCCATCTGCCTGACTTCTGGTGGAAAAATGTGCGCCTCTCATACGTGACATCTCATGATGCACAGCATGCTTCCAATGTATTCTTTAAGATCTGTATTTTTTCTTTATCTGACGCAAAGTATTAACGACCTCTCTTGCTTCTTCACCTGCCCTCTGAAGAAATAATGCTGTTTGCAGGCATTCATCATTTTTGTTTGCGCCACTCTCAGTGCTACACAGCTCATGTACTTGCTTCCACTTTCTGCTGCCTTTCCGTCAAACACTGACTTTGTTGGAGACTTTAATTGGTCCATTTTCAGTTACTTTTCAGGTTCTATTCTCTTACTTTCAGTTGTGTTCTGATGCCAACTTGCTCTCATAACATAAGAAACGATACTGGAGCCTTTTTAAGTAACAGTGAATGCTTTACTGAAGTTGTTGCTGAGAACTTTACAAATAGTGTTGCTGGCTCCAAGTGCCTTAGCACTGTACTACTTTTGCTAAAGCTCACTACATAATGATTCCCGCCATACACCTGATGGGTAACTTTGTTCCTCCTCCAAAGTTCATCCCAGCCTTATACGTTCTTTTGTGAAAATAGTCACAAATCAGGGTTTGAAGCTATTTAACCAGCGCCAGTTTGAACAGTACAGGGAAGAACTGGCAATCAGGAAATGTACAAAATAGACTTAGACCTGGACCTTCCCTGCGTACTTGCGCTGCTGACCACTTTTGAGGCTTGAAAACAGTGTGTGCTTTGGAGGGAAGGAGGCAGAGTTGGTATATGAGCATGTGCAACTTGATCCTTTCACTTTGCTATGGGGAAAGGGACCTGGCAGACAGCCTGCCCACAGTGGAAGTGAGCATGCTCACTGAAAGGAGACCGTTCTAGCTGGGCAGGCAGAAGCAGATTGAGAACAAGGTGTTGGCTGGTGGATTTGGCTGTCAAGTGCAGACTTCTCTTACCCTGACCTTGAGGAAAGGAGGCTTTTAGCATCTTTAGTTGCGGGACCATAATTGTTGCTGTTTGAGGTAACTCCAGATTGCCCGGCGGCTGGGGGTAAGGTGGAACATTTGGGAGCTTCCTTTCCTTTGACCCAGTCTCAAAGACAGGACCCCTGCGGACGGTGGGGACAGTAGATTTCTGCTTTGTTTTGTTTTTCTATCATTTCCATGAAGTAATGTGGGAGAAGCTGGGTTTCCTTTCATGGTACATTATATAATGCTATTAAGAAAGACGTGAGCCACCCTTTCCCATTCTAATAAATCACCAAGGATTAAATCAAGGGGGAATAGAGTTAGTTCAGTTATCAGCTGGTCGCAATGGGGTTATGTATTGCAACCTGCTCCCTACTCTGCAGTTCCTGCTAACAGCTAGAAAGTGGAAATGCCAAACTACAGTGAAAGAGACAGCTTCTCTGGTCTCCCCTGCAAGAAGTACTAGAAACATCACAACTGAGCCATTCTTCATAAAATTTTCAGCCTAGCTGTGCAGAGCGAAGGGAGTCAAAAAGTTCAGCCACTGAAGAAGACAAAGGGAATTTTGCCATTGACTTCAATGGAGCTCAAGATTTCACCTCCAAACTCTGGGTGCCTAGCTGAACTGACCTTGAACTGAACTGAACTGTAGTCATTTTTTAAGGTTTCTGCATTATTAGTCCTTGGATCAGACCGTGGGAGAAGAATGGGGCTTTATAGCTATCAACAAGAACGAAATATTTAACAAATCATTCTCCAGTATTGCTGGTCCTTCTCCACGTGGAAGAAAGAGAACATTGCTTTCAGTGAGGAAACCTTTCCTTCACCGTAACAAACTGTTTTGAACAACTGGCCAGTGTGGATGGCAGCACAAATAGTTCTGCTCAGCCTTTCTAAAGGTAACTTAAATATAGGAAGGTTTTGTTGCATTAGAGAGCTCTACATTTTCGTAAAGGGCTTATCTCTATTCAGATTCTACAAATATAAAAACACAATGTATTAAAAACATATGAAAACTGGGCTTCCTGACCATTCATTTATTGAATACAAAGTGTGCATTCCACTGTTTAAAATTAGGACAGACTATTCAGACTCAGTAAATGGCCTGTGAAATCCTGCAGTCTGATTGGCTGATGCAATCATGTAGCCTGATATTATATTAAGTCAAAGAAATAGCTGAATATGACCACAGGACAGGTTTTAAGACCTTGTGCTATTTTTTTAATCACGCCAGATCTATTATTCTGAACTGTGCTAGCTCCTTGTGCAGATGATATAGTGATGTTAGTTGAGCTAAGGCACAGGTTCCCAAACTCTGGGTCATGATCCCAAATGGTGTTGCACCATCAGCAGATGGGGATTGCAGGTCCAACGGGCCAGATTCAGCCCATGAGATGATGCCATTTGCCCCCAAACATGTTCAGATCTGCTCCACAAATGCCGCACCAGGAGGCCACCATTTTGATCTACAATTATATGAACTACATCAAGACTCAGCCTCTTGGTGTGTGTCTGTTTGCAAAACTGCATGAAGGAATGGGGTCCAATCATGTGGTGGTGTTCCACACTGAAGCTCATTGGCTCTCAAGAGGAAAAGTACTGGGACAATTTTTTGAACTGGGAGACAAGCTGTGTACCTTTGCAATGGACTTCAAAAAGAGTGAATTAATTGATTTTTTACATGACCAAAGGAAGATGTACCGCCTTGCCTATATCACAGACATATCTGGGAGATTGAATAAATTGAATGTAGGTCTGCAAGAAAAGAACACCCACGCCCTTCAGCTGAGTGATCGAAGGAGTCATGAAGAAAATTGTTTTCTGGGAGAATAATCTGTTGCAGACAAACTATGAATCCTTCCCATAGCATTGCAAGTTCCTGTCTGACAATGAAATTATTCAGCCTCCCACGCAGGTGATGGCTGAGCATCTCAGCCAGCTGGAGAAGCAGTTTGCATCCTTTTTCCTGAACGTGAACGTGACAAAGTATGATTGGGTGTGTAACCCCTTTCAGAGTAAGCCTGATGCTCTGGATTTGCCAACTGGTGAAATTGAACAGCTCATCAAAATTTCTTGCGATCAGTTCCTGTGGGGAACATATGCCCAACTTTCTCCCCCAGAGTTCTGGTTCACTGTCAAGGATGAATATCCTGCACTCTCAACACACGCCTTGGAACTGATGGTGCCTTTCATGAGCCTGTATTTGTGTAAAGCTGGATTCAGCACACTTGTGTCCATCGAGTCTCAGTATTGATCTACTGTTGATGTCACACTGGAGATTAGGTATGTGACTTCTACCACACCACCAGACTTCAAGAAACTGTTGCAGCACACAAGCCCATGTGTCACATTAGAGAGCATTAAATGACATAATGTGTAAATTCCTTGGATTCCTTGGTCGCTATGTTGCATTGGTGCTATCTGGGGTCACAGGAAAGAATAAGTCTCAAAATCGGGTCATCCCAAAGTTTGGGAACATCTTGGCTTGGGAGAAGTTGCCTTTTCAGAAAATTCTGATTTTTCAGGAAGCTTTTCCTGACAGAGACTAACTTTTTTCCAAATGTGTATTTCCCAACAGCTATTACAAGTTTTAAGATCCTGTGGTGTCCTGAAACATGCAATGCATTGCTGTATATTTAGCTGATAACATTAAAACAAGAAAGCAAGAGAGGAAAGGAGGGTAATTAATCATTGGAACAGTTTGCTAAAAGTGATGGCAGATTCTCCTCGCTGGCAATTTTAAAATCAAGATTGGATCTTTGTCTAGTTGTATAGGAACTACTTTGGGGAAGTTCCGTAGCCTGTGTCATACAGAAAGTCAGACTAGATAATCACAATGATCCTTTCTGGTCTTGAAATCTGTGAGTCTGTTTAAAGGTTTAGGGAAAATATACTGAGTTTGACTTCAGGCTCACCTCAGCACTAGGAAAAAGTGTACTGTGTACTGTATTGGAAGGGGAGGAATGGAAAGAGGAGAGGCTGCTGATATAGCACGTGGTCTGTAGTAGAACAGAAGGGATAATAGAAATAAGGTCCGAAAATAACATTAGCCATGATGCTCTGACCATGAAGTCTTTCTCAGGAACAATTTGCAAAGGCAGAGTTAGTTGTTGTGTTTAAGTGAACAAGCTTCTCAGACCCGTGATGCTGAACAATTTCACTCTTCAGTGCTGCAAAAAAGATCTGACTGGACACGGCCCCCAATGCCTAGTGCTGCATACAAGATACATCACTCAATATAAAGTTACAATGTTTCATTCATTGCCTTATACTGGGAATGCAGAGACAGGGTAGGCCTGTTTAAGATGCCTTGGGCCGTTAACATACCTTCTAGCAGAAAAACTCAGGGGAGGAGGCCATTGGGCCCAGAAATTGTGGAAGTTCATCTCAATGAGTTTCCTTTAAAAAATGTTTCTCGCTGGGAAGAGGCGTTGGGGTGGGACAAATAGGGTTGCCACTTTTCTAATGGCTGGTAACTGGACCCCCAAGGCCCCGCCCCTTGCTCTGCCTCTTCCCCCAAGGTCCTGCCCCTTCTCCACCTCTTCCCCAAAGCCACACCCCTGCTCCACCTCTTTCCTCAATGCCCCACTTCCTTCTTTTTCTCTTCCTCCCCAAGGCCCTGGCCCTGCTCCACCTCTTCCCCCATCCCCATCAAAAAACTGGACATTAGGACTTGTCAAATAGCACCTAGACACACAAGCCAAAACTGGGACTCTGCGGGTGAAAACTGGATGGGTGGCAACCCTAGGGACAGAAGGCAACGGGAGTGGCCTCCAAACCCCATGGATGCCAGGCATCCTCCTGGAAAGTGTCAGCCCTTTAGACAGCGTTGCTGTTCCCCAGACTCCCTCTGGCCTTGCTGAGGAAACACACTGCCATTGGCTTTTCCATCACCTCTGCACAATGCCCTGTGTGGCAGATGCCACAAGCAAGTTAATGCTGTTAGTAGCACATCAACATCTATATAGAAATCCACTGAGCTGCAGGGGGAAATGCCATGTACAGGAGCTCTGCTACTCAGCCCTGTCCTCATCATGCAGCCTTCTAATGCACTGAGTAGTGGCATGCCCCTCAAGGATGCATTGCCATACAAGAATGCCCCCCCAACTCCTTCTTTCCATGCTCCCTGTCCAATTTCCAATTGTTTTTGAGCATTGAGTAGTTCCTGACTCATGCATTTTTATGTAAAATATACAGGGAGTTGAACATTACTTGGCCTGAACTGCCTCGTGCTTACAGTGAATGGTGATATATTAGAAATAATAACTGCCACTGTTTGCCAGACTGGCTCATCCCTGAAATGTTTCTACCAACTCCCCAGCTCTCGACTGGATTCCTAAGCAGAGAATCAAAGTTTGAACGGTGTCATTGTTTTTATTCATTTAAACCCAGACCATTAATCTTCCTTATTTGGTAATTTTAGTCTTTGAGTTTCCTCTGGTTTCAGCATTTATTTCTTTGAGCAACTTTTGCCATGTACTTTGAAAGACAATTTAATTATTATATGTAAACTCCTATGTAGCCTCTCTACTAACGTATGCAGTAGCTCCATTGAATCAGTATGAACTAGTGACCAGGTTGGATAAACAGTAAATATATGGGAAGTTTTAGAAACAGATGCTTGGGAAGTGCTTTGGAGCCATTCCAGTCTATCTGAGCAATGCAGATGTTACACAGGCTAGATGCATTTGCAATGCATAGTAAAAATTATGATAAAATATTGATCAGTAAATGAGATCTGTAATGTAATCCCAACTGTCCATTTCCTACAAGAAACAACTGTCATTTTGATCCTTGTTTATTTCTCAAAAGCACATAATTGACTCAACACCTACAAAATAGTGTGTGGAGGGGGGGAAAAAAACCACTTTCAAGTTAGAGGTGCCCAAAGTTAAACTGTTCTCTTGAAATGTTTGTGCATTATTTTTAACAAAGTATTTGCTTTTGTATCATGCAAAAGGAGTAGCTCTTTCCCTTCCCTTCTTTTCCCTTCAGTAGCTCTTCCCTTGTGAGGTTTCATCTCCCCCCTAACTGAATTGTTTATCCCATTCCTGCTTTGTCTACTGCCCTGCTTCCCAAATTTTTGAAAGCTGTCTCCCTGTGCAGGCACCTCTCCCCCCCGCCCCAAGTGGTGTTAAAGTTCTACCCATGTTGATTTATACATTGTCCATGTCCCCCAACTAATCCTTTGCACTAACCCCAGCAGTATATGCCCCAACCTTTGGAAAAAGGTAGGGTAGATCTTCATAATTTGATACTTGCTCTCCTTCCTTACATTCTTTGATGAGCAGTGAAATAGTTAACAATGTCGGAATTTAAAGTATTAACATTGGCATCTAAGAATGGAGCAGTTCATGTCTAGAGTTGGTCTGAAATTCTGATGGAATGTTTCTTTGTTGGATAATGCAGATATGTCAACAGCAAAACAGTCTGAACAGATGGGTTGATTTTTGACAAAGGTTTGATGGAAAGCAGCCAGGGTTCCACCAGAAACCTGCCTAGTATCCTGTCAGCTCACCCACCCAGCTCCTTGGCAACCCAGTCTCCCAGATTTTTCAGAGACCAGGCCAGCCAGCCAGACTACCCCAGAGGTTGGGTCCCACAGGGCTTTCCCTTTTGTGGAGAATTTTGGAAGTTTCAGTTATCATTCCAAATCAGAATGAATCCAGATTTTGAACTATCAAAATCCTCTGCAACAGGGAATTACCTTTCTCCCCACAGCTGTATTCACACCTCAAAGCTATTGTGAACTCAGGCAGACATCCCTTTAGTTACACTTGCTTCATGTTTTGAAAGTTTTCTCCAGAGCCATAACATCCAGAGACTTATGCTTTAAAGAAAAATGGAAACTGAGACTCTGGGGAACAATTGATAAGTCTTTCCATCTCATCCCCTCCAGCTAAGCTTTCATGCCACCTTTGGGGGCATGCCCCCCACATGGGAAACACAGCTAAGTACTTACATTTTGTCTATCTTCGTCACATTTAAACCATTAAAAATTGAATTAAGAGACAACTTCTCTTATTTTATTTTGTGGGGATCAGGAGTTTGCTTCTTGGTTTTGGAGAGCAGCTAATTTCTGTAGGTATATAATGGCTGTCTCACTCTCTGAAGTGATTCATGCCCATGAGTGCCAACCTCAGGGCAGATGGTCAAGAAGCAGGGCAGACACGCCAAACTGGTTGTATGTTCTATAATTACCATAGATTTCACTAACCCAGTAACAAGTGTGAACTCCAAAAGCACTATATCAGTTTTATTATAGAGTCACTGACAGTCCCCTCGGGCATGCCAGTCTATCTTGCCACTCAGGCAAGAAGGATTTTCTGATAGTTGGTTCTAAAGATCTAAAAGGATTCAGGTTGCTTCCAGTACCAAGGGACCAGTCACTTACACCAGGTCAATTTGTACCTTAGATATTACACAAAAGACAATGCTTGTAGCCAATCCTGTAATAAAGAACTAAAGATTTATTAACTAGGACAAGAAAATGAGTTATTACAAGGTTAAAGCCAGCAAATATATATATGCAAATGAGTTACAGCCTTTGGTTTTAAAAGGTGACTGTTGTAGTAATCTGTCAGCTCTGAATGTCTTTTAACCCATTTGACCCTGGGGATCTCTGCTTCTGTTTCGTAGCTTGAACTCTATCAGAGTCCAAACAACAAAAGAGAGAGATGAAAAATTTTCTTGTCAGCTGTTTTTATTTCCCCTTCTTCCAAAATTCAAGCTGATGGGACGAGCCCTTTTGCACATAGCCTCTTCATGGTTGTGAAGGGGCAATTAACAAAGTCTTTTTATTGTGATGTTCCACAATGGTCCCTTTAGTTTTGATAGGCCTTCTTGATGCTTAGAAGACTATCCCTCCTGACTGGGTTCATGGTTTCAGAGCAAACATTTTTATAGTTATAAAACAAAAACTTAAATATTACCTTATAGCATGTGATAAAGATATTATAAATGAGATGAATGCATGCAGCAACTTATAAGCATTTCACAAAGTCTAAACACGGCACACATCATTATAAGTTAAGTACCCATCTTCACCACACTAACACACAGGTGAGCTGGACTGCTTTCCAGCAATGAATTTGTCAGTGCTCAGTTGAGGCCTAAAGCTCTGGCAAGGGCTGGCAACTGGTCTGCCAGTGTCACTCTGGTAACCTGGGAAACCACCGTAGGAGGGAATTTGATTAACTGTGTTGTGAAACAAATTACCACCTTGAGCTGTGAACTTGTCACATCACTTAAACGAGGCTGAGTCAGGCCTGATCAGTATCTAAATAGAGACCTTCCTGAAAAATATATGATGCCGTGTGAAGTTTCAACCATTTACCTGGTACAATTCTAGAATTAGACTCACTAATCTGTGATGCCAGTGTTATCCTGAGAGACTTTTAAGAGACAGCTACAATATTCATTGTCCTTCATTACTCCAGTATAGTAGCTGATTTGAATTAGAGTTTGCATATTTTTCTTAATAGCTCAGCCACTTCATTCTTAAATTGCATCAGAATTCCTGGGTAACTATCATTCAGTCCTGGTGTCCAGTATGTAAGAGGCCCAAGAAAGATTAGGGCTTCTCAGCACTAGCAATATTCAGACCCATACAGCGGCATAAGGCATAGCAATGGTGAAAACACTAGTGTACCCATGGCTCAAGCATTTTTATGGCCATATCATTTAACTGTGCTCTCAGGATCAATGAAACTGTTTGTTCAGTATGGTACCTCTAAGAGAGAGTAAGAGCAGCACAGTCTGGTGCTATGTATATGCAGTTGTCCAGGTAATGTTGCTGGAGCTATCTTTTTTAATATCCTGACTTCTAGGTACTCGTTCATTCAACCTCAAATTAGAGTTAACAGGGTTTGGGTGGTTTGACTACATTTCCTGTGTGTCTTTCTTTAAAGAAAATCTGGAGTGACTTCACTTGACCAGAGAAGCTTATAAACCTTGTTCCTCTCCCCTCTTTGCCATGAGCAGTTGATGAATTCTGCTGGCTTTGCTGGGGGCAGAGGACAGAGGGGGGGGGACGGACGACACACTAGATACTTTGAATCCACAAAGGTGCACATTTCCCCAGCACAGCTTTTCAGCATAGATTCATAGATTCGTAGATTCATAGATTCTAGGACTGGAAGGGACCTCGAGAGGTCATCGAGTCCAGTCCCCTGCCCGCATGGCAGGACCAAATCCCTGATAGACATTTATCTAACCTACTCTTAAATATCTCCAGAGATGGAGATTCCACACCTCCCTAGGCAATTTATTCCAGTGTTTAACCACCCTGACAGTTAAGAACTTTATAGATAGCATGCACCTGTAGACTTCAGAACATTGTTATCTACTGCACATGCTCAGTGCGGACTTAAGAAATCAAGGTTTTGCTCTAGTATCATCCAAAAACCCTGGAATTTTCTAAAATGGAAAAGGGGGTGTTTTTTCACCCAGACCAGACTCCAAACTTGTATTCAAATTTTCCAATAAAGACAAATCAGAAAATCACTTTTTGGGCCAGAAAATGCTCAGAAAATGTCAACCCAAAAGTTAATCTTTCCCAAGGCTGTGAGCATGTAATACCAAATTTATATCTGAAACCGCTTTGCATCCTAACCTGTCATGGGTGCCACCAAGCATTCACTATAAATATGCATTTACTTATATTTTGTCTCAGTGGACTTTTTTATGCATGTAAAATCCTCTAACTGTTTTTGTTTCTACATTGACTATGATCTCCATTTGGTAATTCCTCCTTCCGCCCCAGTGTAATTGTCAATCTTTCAGCCAAAACTTATTAAAAGCAAATTAAGTTGTTCCAATTCACTGTGCTTTTATTATGACACAGATAGATATAAATCACAGTTAACTAAGCTCCTCATTTTTTAGTTTGTATAATCACTAAATATGAACCAGCGTACAGTGCTACCATCATTGCTGAAATGATATAGTCCTACCTATTAATACTCACCCCCTATAAACTAGACTAGAATTATAAAATAGAATTGGAGCTGTAAGAAGAGGTTGAAGAGAAGATTGCATTTAAGCTAACTATTAAACATGGAGACGTAGATGATCGGGAAACACAGAGAGTGAGAATTTCAGGGTGGGAAAGTTTCAGAAAGCTAAGCAAAAGCTGGAAAATGGAAAAAACAAAAACCAAAAACAAACAACAATACATTTTGTTCCCAAAAATGTTATCAGAACTATTGCAGAGGATAATTTGGCCACACTTAAACAAACAAAAAATTATCATCTAATTAAAAGTGCAGCTATTTTTTTAAGAAGTCCGAGCCAATGTGTAAAAAGCATAGAGTTTGGACAACTTGCTTTCTTTCATACAGAGGCATCGTCGCAATACATTTCTATTGAATTAGTTCTAGCATTACATTAAAGCCTTCCATGGTAATGAAGCATATGGTTGCATGTACCAACGAACTAATTCCCTGAAATAGACTTCAGTGACTCTACAAATCACATTATATTGCTGCTGCATATGAAGATTGCCCCAAATATTTACAGTCAAATGATGTGTATTCCCACATGGTTCTAAAGATAAATAATACAGATTTTCCATATGCCACCTACACGTGGTTTGACCTATCTGAGCTTATTTGCAAGACTTCTACCCTGTGGGTGAAATCATCGCCCCACAAAAGTCAGTGGGAGTTTTGCTGTTGACTTCAGTGGAGACTATTGTGAATATTGTTGATTTGTATATTTTAAAAAAATCCCCCTTTCTTGTTCCCCTGTCCCTAACCTCTTGCTATTTTCTCTTTCCTTAGTCTGTGAGCTTCCTGGGGCAGGGCTTATCCCTTCTTGCATGTCTGGAAAGCACCTGTTGTACTGTGGGTAATATAAACAAATAAGAAATAATAATAATACCACCACCACCACCACAATTACTCTTTCTCAGTTATTTGTACACAACTTCTCAGGAAATCTGTGTTTACATTATCATGTGTTAAAAAAATCACCCTGACCTGAGATTTTGTAAGATGAGAAATGTGCAAGATGTCTAAGATGAGAAATTTAATAATGCAAAAGAACATTTTCATCGCAACTACTACTTGTCTTCCTTGCTCATATATAGTATTTCATCTTGTGGCAAAATGTTAATCCCTTTTAACATGATGTGATCAAGTTAGAGTAGCTGTGGGTAAAATAACCTTTGAATTTCTGGAGAGTTGTGTGTTTCAAATCTCAAGTACAGTGTTGCAACAAACCGCAGCTATTCAGTTGAAGTTATCAGAGTTCAATAAAGCAAATGAAAATTATCTCAAGGGCAAATCCTGCCATTCAACAGGCATGGAATGCACAGAGAGCAGCAGAAACTAAGCAGTTGTGCCACACACACGGGATAAGATATGCGGTATCTGAACAGAAGGTCACATCAAAGAAGGCCTAATACAAAATAAACTGGAATGCCATGCATAGTTATCCATACACTGGAACTTCAGCATATTGTCTAGTTAGAGAAATGGTGTCTTTAATTGCATGGTCATACACTAACATAATGAACATGCCAGGGGGCTGAGCTAGGATATATCTTCATCCTTAACTGTCAAATTTCCTGATTTTTTGAATGCTTAAGAACACAGTGTTATTGTTCTAGTCGCACAAATTTGTTTTGAATAGCTGAAGTTATTGAAATACCTTTTCAATAGAAAAAGCTTAACCAGAGCTCTGGCTTTGTGGACGTTTGCAGATGAACAGGGCGGTAGGTCTGTAAATTTTGATTTGCGAAAGACACTATTTAAAATACAGGTGTTTTCTGCACAGGGCTGCAAGCCAGGAATTTCAGAGCCCTAATTCCATCTCTTACACTGACTCCCTCTGTCACCTTGGACAAGTCACTTAAGCTTCTTGCCTTAGTTTTCCCAACTGTAATACTTATTAATTTGAAACAGTCAGCTTGAATTTTAGTTAAGTTTAAAAAAGGAGTTAAAAGTAGTTTTGGATATTATTCTTGTTCCCGCCCCTTTGGAAAATGGTAAAAAAAAAATTGGGGGAAAAAAGTGAATTTTTATAGTTACGTTTGATTTATAAAATGTGTTTGTACGTACAGAAGATTCTGATTAGCTGATATCCAGCCCTACCACTGGAGATAGGGCTCTATTTATAATTTAAAAAACACAACTTAAACATGTTATAATGGCCAATAGGTGGCTAAAGCATTGGCCTGTGCAGCCCAAGTGCCTGGACATCTGGAATAACTACATCCAGTGTCATGTGTTATTGCTTATATAGTTTGTCCTTTACATTGATAATTACTCCCATCAGAGCCCACTAGCTTCTCTTGACATGAGTTAGTCTGATGGAGTATAACTATTAACACAGTTCTATTTATTTTTTACTGTAAAAGAGCACTTTAATAGTGCTTATAGTCTGGGGCCTCTGTGGGTAATGGTCAATAGACCCTTTCTTCTCTAGATCACTGATTTTTGGTCAATGGTTCAGCATAGTCAGCAGTAATTGATACTGTTCCCATCACATAGTTCCTATGTTCAATGTGAAATATGGAAGTTTCAGTCCAGCTGCCTCTTGACTCCCCATTGATTGACTGCTTGCAGGTAGCCTTAGGAGAGAGGACAAGGCTTGAATGAGCATCCAACATGAACTATCTTCCACCCTAGAGGCAATTTCTGGAGGTCAGGACTTAAGCACTTTGGCAGGTGTGAGAAACATGCACTCCTTTAAATTCCTGAATGCTCCATTCTCTCACACAGAGTGTAAACTTTAGAGTTTATTGGGGTATTCTTTCCTCCAATTATGCATAATACCTAATAGACCAAAACTAAAATCTTTAATTTTTCATTTTTGTCCTGTTTACATTTGGCAAATCTTCATTGTTTTTTTCCCGTGTTTTGAAGACAGTTTAAAACTGGCCATGCCTGTTTTTGTTCAGCAAAACCAGCTTAAATCTAGAGATAACTTTATCTTGCCAAACCATCTTAGTTCATGCATCAATATTAATTTTTGTCAGTATTGGTCTCAGAACAGTTTTTACTGAATTGCACCAACAGAAGTGCCTTGATTTCGTGGGGCCCGCAAATTAAAAAAAAAATGTATTGCCACAGCTGTTTTAGAATGTGCAAGTCTCTCCTTTAATGGTGAATTTAAAAGAAAAACCCCACAAAGCTATTTGTAGAAGATGATTCTAACTAGATTACAATAATATTTAAGGTAGATAGTTTTATCTGACATCTCTTGTAACTTCTCCATTGAATTATACTACACTAGTGGGCTTCAAAATTTGGGAAAAATCAGAGATGGCTTGCCAGCTATTATAGCTTTGATTAAATGTGCTTCTCTCTCTGATTTAGAATGTTGTCAGTTTACTTAGACCTTAGATTTTGCATCAACATATGATATAATGACATACATTTAATCCAAAGAAAAGCATTAGAAAATAGTAGTTTCTGGTCCAATTTAGGCTTGATGCCAGGAGCAAGAATAAAGAAATGAAACTGTCCGGATAACCAGCTGATTGTGTCCTTGCTATAGGCAATGGTACTTTAAGCATGGGTATCTCAGTAGTTATACTAGATTCACAGGCTTAAACGGAAACCACTGAAACGGAAACAGCTTTATTGTTCAAAGAGAATAATTGTTTTAACAGATTCTATCTTTCTCATATAGCTCCTCCATTCCCATACTCCCCAGCAGTCTACCTTTTGCTGTGGTACATTAGTAATTTAAGAAGTAGAAACAAGTTCTGATGCCGCATTTAATCCATTAATATCCATTAATTCAAAATAAATCCTCTCTTCTTGCCCCGGGAACCAGATTAAATAAAAGAACTCAATTGATGGTGGAGTCTGTTTAAAAGAAAAGGTGTCTCCAGAAACAAATTTATTTTTAATGTTATTTTAGCAGGTGGGAAGCAGCCTATTTACACAAAGACAGAAAAGTCGAGAGTTAGATTTTTTTTAAAAAAAAGTCCTCAAATGTTACCAAAATGTCACATTATGTAGAAATGCTTTCAAAGTTGGAAAGAAGATGTGTTCTAGCCTGATGTGCCAATTTCATATGATTGTGACATTTACATTCTAATGATAACTAAACTTTGATCTTTCTGGAAATTATACAGATAAAAGGCTGATTCCCTATCAGTCCCTCTCTAATCCCACAGGGAACCAAGACTCAGCCTGCAAGCCTCATAAGGGTTACAGAAAGAGCATAGCATGATACTGGGGAAGGGTGACTGTTTTATTTAATGTGTGCACATGCAAGTTATGGGAAGTAACCATAGTGAAAATTTGGTTTGTCTAGAGGGCAGGTACACAGTGGCCAATGCAAGCAAACATCAAATAGATACACAGGATAGTGGGAGGTAAGAGCAATAGCGTTATTGGGGGGACCTGGGGACAAAGAAGGAACTGGCAATAGTATCAGTGAAGAAAGGGGAATTGAGATGTTCGCAATCCTGTGAAATGCTTAATAGGTGAGAATAAGATATTTTGTGGTGGGATTCAATAAAATCAGAGCTGTTCTTACAATGAATATATTGCAATACCGGGGTGTTTACATACCTTCTCTAGGGGTGCATGCATGTGTACCAGCCACAAAGATCCCCTTTACCACAGACTCTTCTGGGCCTCCACAAGGCACAGAAAATATTTGCATTGCTGGTGAAATATCGACATGCAGATGCTGCTGTGTCTCAAGTTCTCATTGTTCAGTCTATCCTCGGAGCCCAGAAAATGCTTTGCCTTCAGCAACTCCTTTTTAAAAAGTTCAACCGTTATTCAGTTTTAAGGGATTATTCTATTTGCTTTGAGCCACTGGGGAAATGGCAGCACTGAGCGTGAGTGGCTATGAAAGAAAATTGCACCTGGAATTGTACAGCCGGGGTGCTGGGGATTGGCGGACAAATCCTATGAATATATTCCATCTTTGTAAATATGTTTCATGCAACAAGGAGGCTCTTTGTAAAAGGTGTGGCCAGAGCCTAAGGGGGGATGGCCAAGGTGTCTCTTTGCCTTGGTGAACCTCTGCTATCATAACTGCCCTGCAGGTCATTTGCTACTAGTGTAATTTAAAGAGGCCTTTAGGCTATTCTAATTTATGCCAGGGACCCCTCTAGAACGGAGAGGTTGCAATAGGCAACTTGCATACCCCTTTCCCACAACCTAGGTTTTATCAAATGCCCTTCAGAAAAAGTCTAGGATCAGGGCCAAAGTAGGAGAGCACTCGACAAGTAAAATGTGAATAATATTAAATAACATATAAAAAATATAGTCACTTCTTGTCCTGAGATCTCATAATAAGAGTTAATTTAGCATTTTTTAGCATCAGAGATATTGAGGAGTGAGAACTCATTAGGTCCCCTAATCTCTCTCCCTGCAAAGAACAATTCTCCAGTGCTTTTCTCCACTTTGAAATGATTCCTCAAATCTTGGGGATGACCTTGGGAGATTTTCCCACCATTTAAATAAGATAAAATATCTAATTGCTCATATCAAATGGGACAAAAGTATCTATGATTCAGGGAGTGTGTTTCTCATTAGTAGGAATAACTAAATGCAGGAGTTGTACAATTATCCTTGTGACAAGGTGTATAAACCCCGCACAGGGCAAGTGGGAGTTAACCCATCACTTTTGGCCAAGGAGGCCTCATTCCTGCTGTGCATGCTTCCTGTGGAGGGAACAGCTAAATGGCAACTGTTCAGCTCAGTCTGGCCTGGCTGAGGAGGAAGAAGGGCATGCATTGCAGGCTCCTGCCAAAGAACCACTGCCTCTCCAGACTGCCAAGGCCGTGGACCCGACTTTGCCGCGGAAGACCAGCTGACTGCAGAGACCAGCGGGGATGTCACGCCACTGGCAACCAAGGAGATGTCCGAGGCAGGCTTAAGGGTAGGAAGTGACCCAGGGAATATGATGAGAGTCATACTTTGAACCCTTAATAGGGAGTTTGCTGACTGCATATGGCTCTGGGTCAGAACCCGGTGGATAGGGCTGGGCCCAGGTTCCCTTACCCCCATCCTGCACTTGCCACTAGGTGTTGCTGACAGGGATCTTTGATACAGATTGTTTGTTTGCTCCACCCCACCCATGGGGTCGGAGCCCCCAGACTGCCTTTATTTGCCCTGGCCAGGAGGCTGAGGAGCCAGAGACCATTTGTTTGCTTTGCTTTGCCTGGGGGACTGAAGTACCTGATAATGACTGCTTGACCCAGCAGGGAATCTAGACAATTGTGTGACAGGGTGCAGAAACCTCCAACACTGGGTAAACAAGGGTGACCCCCTATTGGATGAACAGCGCCCCCATGACAATCCTATATTTCCTATATTATAACACTATACATCATAAAGCAATCAGATTCTTAGACATCTAAAATGGCATATGCCCTGTAAAATTGGCTTGTACTAAAGGTATGGAAGCTGAAGAAAATTATATTTCCCCTACAAAGGAAGTTCTGCAAAAGTGAATATGAATCTTTTGAAGCAATTGTTCTTGGTCAGCTTCATTAATAATATCAAGTTAACTACTGGTTTATATTTAATTATCACGTATCACAATTCATATTTCCAATAGGTTTAAAACCTAATAGTCTGCAGAACGTTCAGCAGCTAGCCTTTGTGCATGAGACTCCCTCCAACTTCTTAACCTTTTGTAATGTAAGTGCAGGAAAGAGAATTACAAATATGTACACAAAGGGAGAGATACTAGAACATTGTGTCTATTCATTGGAGCTGGATAGCCTACATGACAAGAAAAATTAAACTGGGATTTGGAGACTTTTTATTTTTACCCGGCAGAATGAAGAGCTTTCATGATTTTACTTTAATTACCATCTTGTTCAGCCTTTTTGCTTGTTGCCTAAAATAATCAATGAGGACTTTTGTCTTCCATTTTCTATTGCCAGACATCTCTTTAGCAAAATTTTCCCCTTCATGTTAGTGCAGAATAGAGCCAAAGACAATAGAACAGACGTGTTTAAGAAACAGACTCTGTTTTACAAAAAGAAAGAAAATACAGCTGATTTGGATGATATTATTTAAATCCTTTCTTTTCTGTCCTCCACTCCCACCCTCCCCCCATACAAAAATACTTAGTCTCTCCTACCTGCTTCAGCTATGAAAGTTACCACAATTTAGCATTTAGCTGTCAGGGTTCACAGTGTAACACAGAATGTGGGCCAGCTGAGCTGAGTACAGACAGGCTCAACGGGTGGGTCTACATAAGCCTTTTCATCTTAAAATACACATCATTGCTTCTCCACTGATACTAGCTCTAGTGGCTAGCACAGGCCACTGGCTGTTAGACAATGTGGTGGTTAAAACACCATTGGCACCAGCACCATGTCTCTCTTAGCATTCCCACTACTGCAAATAATGGTAGGGATTTTTAGTGTAGAGAAGGCCTTTGTGTCTAGAGACTTTTCTTAAAACAAATGTTTGACTTGGCATAGAGAACTGGAGTGGGGATATGACCCACTCTCTGTGTGTGTTTGTAAGCCCTCCCTAACTCCTCCCCTTGCAAATGGCTTGTCCACATGTAGAGGTTTATGAGTTTGCTACAGCCAGCAAGTTGTTAACCTTGGTCATTCAGCTCAAAGGGAACAGTATCATATTTTTAGATCCAGAGGTCTCAAGCTTAATCTCTGCAGATGATCCAGGGACACGGAATGCCATGATCACCAATATAAATCTGGCCTATGTTAGCAGTGAACTAAAGCTGCCATAGGATAGTGTCCTATGTGAAATGAGTTGGTGGTTTCCATTCAGTTCCAGATAGATATGAGTAAAACCATCGCAACTACCATTAAATAACTATTTTAAGGCAGTTTCAGTAGAAAAATCAAAGACTGGATAAGCTTGTAACTTGAAATACCCCTCTGACATTCGGGGGTGAAATCCAGACCCATGAGGGGCTGTCACCCCTGCCTTGCAACCTTGGGTGCCTCACAGTTCTTTGCTGTTGTCACTCCCAACATGGGTTGCTCACAATCAGCCTGCCAGCATGCAAGTTGCACCCTGAGCATCTGTGTATAGAGTCACACTAAAGCCTGCCAGCACATTCCAGTCACACTCTGGTTTTCACCAGCCTTGGTTATCATTTGCAGCGTGACCTCAACACACTCCCAGTCCTGAATTTCCCCCCAAAATTTCTGCACAGTCCCACCCTCTCCTGGACAGTTCAGGTATTTTAGGTCTTTTGCCCCTCCAAGGGGATTAATATCCAGCAAGTTTGCTACTTTAAATGGAGTTACCCACACAACTCAGTTTAAACACAACATTGAATTAGTTTTGATTAAAGAATAAAACAAGTTTATTTAGCTGCAAAGAAATAAGTTTTATGTGAGTACAAGTATAAGACATTAAAGTCAGAAATGGTTACATGAGAAATAAAGATAAAATGTTTTCTAGTAACCGAAACTTAATAAACTAGACTTGGTTCAAGGTGAAATACTTTAACATATGTTCACAGTAACATTGCTGACCAAACTCTCAGGCCAGGATTTGCTCCTAAAGTCCAAAGGCTATTTCTTTTGTCTCCTTAGGTAAAAGAGAGAGATGGATAGGGAGAGAGACTTTCGGGTGTTTTTTGCCCCTCACTTTTATAGTCCAGGCCCCCTTTGAAATGCATTTTCTTGAGGATTACCCCTAGATAAAGTTTATTCCCTCTGTGAGGAAGGAGAGTCTTGTGGTGAAGGTTTTATGCTGTAGTTTGCTAAGATGCAGATCTGCTTGGTCCTGCCCCCCTTCCTTGCCAAAGAATGTCTACTTGATAAGTTGATTTCCCATCAACTTTGCTGACACCTGGCTAGAGGCATTGGCTTGTCCTTTGTCTTTGAGAAACATTTCAGACCTAATTTCAGCTTATGTTTATAATTTTACATATAATCTTGCTCCACATGTTTCATCACGTAGTGTTATTAGTTTTCAAACAATATCTCACAAGGTGTGTACAAAGATGATTACAATAATGTGTAGGATATGAATACAATGTAACATTCAGTCACAATGTGTTCCATCCAAAATATGGTTGAGGCACATAGCTAGGTTATCTATCCTATCTACTTATGCCACATGCATTACTGTGGAATCTAAACTCCAGGCAGAGTGGGGAAACTTTAATTGTCACTGATAATGCTTCACTTTTTCTGTGGCTAGACAGTGAACTTTATTTACCAAGGTTGTCATTCTGGTACCTGAAGTTTTAAAGTACTTCAGACAAAGTGCAAAGGTATCCAAAGGTTTGCAGATATTGAGGACAGGATATTTTGTAGAACTAGTCAACACCCAAAAGTTTGTATTTCATGGTGAACATTGTAGCTCTCTCTTGTCTGGTTTTTGTCAGTCAGATATTTTTTAAGTTAAGTTTGATGCTGAGGTGAAAGCAACTTATATCAAGTTTCTGTGGCATGGATAAAACCCCAGACCTTTAGAATTCTTTATATTTATTGATAATGTCAACCTAAACCTGGCTGCTCATAGCTGCTCTTTTTCTGCTTTTCACTTTTTTAAGGTTTAAAACAAATTGCCTTTAGTGTCTGAGGCCTATGTCTTTCAATACCTTGAAAGCAGGGACAGATTGGTAGGGTACAGTATATCTTCCTACAGTAGCATAGAGCTCCACAAGAGGGTTATTTCAGTATGTTGTAGAATTCCTGGGCATTGCTATGATAAGACATACCTCACCTAACACTCCCTACTTCAGTGCACTCAAAGTAATGAATTGGATGTGCTGGTTTTTAGGTTTTTTTAATGTGTCAATATATTGACAAGGAAGAAACATCCTGTGGATAAGACTTTAATCTGAGGCCTTGTCTACACTACAGAGATTTGTCAATGCAAGTTACACCGACAATCAAAAACCGGTATAATTGCATCACTTGTGCTTGTTCACACAATGCTCCTTCTGTCAGCAGATCGCATCCAAAGTTGTTGCTCTAGCATCGACAGTGAGAGTAGTGCACTGTGGGTAGCTATCCCACTGTGCTACTCACCACCTTATGCAGCTAGGAGTTGTGGGAAGGCAGAGTGGATTGAAGTACATCATGGGTGAGGACTCAACATCCCATGATGCAGTTCTTTCTATCCCAGCATTCCATGGGCTTCCGACTGCATTTTGAAGCACTTTTCAATGGCCCCTGTTTACTGTCCACCCACTATCTCTGTCTGAAAGGATGGATCCCACACTGCTCTCAACTGTTGTGGCCACTGTTATGAACACATTGTGGATGGCCACGCAGTAAATGATGAGCTCCGAATCTGAACAGGAATCTGAGGTGCCTGACCTGATATGTGCCATGGAAAGAAACAACACCAGATTACTTTTGGCATTCATGGAGCAGCTGAACACAGTGGACCATTGCTTTTGGGTTTAGGAAACAAGCACTGAGTGGGGGGATCGCATTGTTATACAGGTCTGAGATGATAAGCAGTGGCTGCATAACTTTGGATGTGGAAAGCCACCTTCCAGGAACTGTGTGCGGAGCTCACCCCAGCACTGCGGCGCAAGGACATCAAAATGAGAATTGTCCCCTCAGTGGAGAAGCGCATGGCACATGGTGATTGCTGTGTGAAAGCTGGTGACTCCAGACTGCTACTGCTTGGTCACATTCAGTTTGGAGTCGGGAAGTTGACTGTTGGGACTGCGGTAACACAAGTGTGCAGGGCCATTAATCACATCCTGCTATGAAGGACTGCGACTCTTGGCAATGTGCGTGAAATAGTGGATGGATTTGTGGCAATGGGATTCCCTAACTGCAGTGGGCCAATATGGCACCACACATTCCAATTTTGGCCCCAGAACATCTTGTGATGGTGTACATCCATAGAAAGGGGTATTTCTCTTTGGTATTGCAGACGCTTGTGGCTCACCATGGGCATTTCACTGACATCACCGTGGGGTGGTCTGGGAAAGTGGATGACACATGCATCTTCAGGAACTCTGGCCTGTACAGAAAGCTGCAAGCAGGAGCTTTCTTTCCAAAGACTAGAAGCTTCCAGTGGGGGATGTTGAAATGCCCATAGTGATCCTGGGACACCCAGCGTACCCCTTATTTCTGTGGCTCATGAAGTCTTACATGGGAAGCCTGGACAGCAGCAAGAAGTGCTTCAACAATAGGCTGAGCAGGTGCAGAATGACCATAGAATAAGCCTTTGGCAAATTAAAAGTGTGCTGGTGCTGGCTTTATCTCAAGTTAGACCTAAATGAGGAAAATATTCCCATGGTCATAGCAGCCTACTGCACACTTCATATGGGAGAGTAGTTCCCCCGGGACGGACTATGGAGGTGGATCACCTGGCTGCTGAATTTGAGCAGCCAGGTACCAGGGCTATTAGAGGGGCACAACATGGGGCTATTCGAATCAGAGAAGCTTTAAGGCAACACTTTGACAATGAACACCAGTAATGTGTCTTTCTATACAGCACTCTGCCATGCTTTGTTAACTTGACGCCTTGCATGAAAATTGTGATGATTCCTGACCGGGATTTGTAGTCAGCAAATGATCAAACAGCCACTATATATTACTACCAGCAGCAACCACACCTGTAGGAGACAAATAAAGGTTGGCTGTCTTTCAGAGAGTTTGTTTTTATTAAATACCAATTAACAACACACACATAAAAGGCTTGGTGGGAAGGGAGATAAGAGTGGCGGGCAGTGTAAGCTCTCATAGCTGTGTGTAAGTCCAGCTATCATTTTGGAAGGTGTCTGAAGGGGTCGAGTGAAGGAGGTACCAAGACATTCTGGGAAGTTGCAAGGAATGTGTGGGAGGAGTTAGGCAAGGGCATGGAAAGCAGGGCTGAATGGACTGTATGGACTGTAGGGACTTCAACATCTCTCTTTGCGCCTCCATCACTTTTATCATCTGTTCCTGGTCCTTTATAATGCACTCCTCACTCTCCGTTCTGTCCCCTACTTGCTCTCCCCTACTCCCCCATTCCTTTCCCTTCTATGACTAGAGGGGTGTTAACAGGCTGCTTCACCTTGAATGGTTACTTGAAACATGTTAACTACGTATTCTAAACAATGTTCCACCTTGTATTTAGCTGTGACACTCTGTCTTCATACACAGGGAAGCTGCACTGCTATAGTGTTTTAGTGAAGATGCTAGTACGTTGTTGGGAGAGCTCCTCCCACCCAAGTAGTTAATCTACCTCCCCAAGAGGCCGAAGCTATGTCAACAGGAGAAGATCTCCCGTCAACATAGCAATGCCTATACAGGGGGTTAGGTCGATATAACGATGTCGCTCAGAGATGTGGATTTTTCACACTCCCAAGTAATGTAATTATACCAATATAAGTCTGTAATGTAGAGCTGGTCTGAGTTAGTTTTCCAGGCCTGAAGAAGAGCTCTGTGTAAACTCGAAAGCTTGTCTCTCTCACCAACAGAAGATATTACCTCACCCACCTTGTCTCCCGATGTGTTAAAATAGGCCAGTTATGTGCACATTTGTATACAATCAGTTTTCAGAGTTAAACTATGCTTTAATTGACTACAATGAGCTTTGAACCAGTCCTCACACAAAGAGACACACTACACAATTTCAGGATCAGCAGATCAGAGGCAGGTCAATCAGATAAACTCTGATTATGTGCTAGATTGAACATATAAGCTCAGCCTTAAGTATGGGGTAAGGCATAGCTGTGGGACTGTTCCCCTTAAAAAGAAGGGCAATATTATTTTAAACTTTTCCTGATTACAGCACAGTTCTCTTGTTTGCTTGCTCTCTGGCTTTCTTTGTCTCTCTTGTATATTCTATCACATCTCCTCTGTAAATATCTCGTCTTGTAATGAAAGCTGTTGTACTTCTAGTATGTCAATAATCTCCTGATAACTTCCATCATGTGATGTGTGCACAGGTAAATTGCTTTGATGAATTATATTTCAAAAGTGGGTAATGAGAACACACTGTTGCTTAACCGTAAGGTGAATGAGGAACTCTTTTGGAAGTGTGCAAATATTGGGAGTCAGACACATGTTTCAGTAAATGTCACTTTTTGTAGTGACTACTCATGCCAGTATCAGTCAACGAGGAGCCACTAGGTATGGGGTAAACATAAATGTTAAGATGGGCAATAGCAATATTTTGTTAAATAATATCACACAAAATAATATAGCCACTCTGTTGAAATAAAGTGATGCTTTCATGCTGGAAAGGATTAAGCCACTTTCAACACAGACAAAGAGACGAAGGGACAAGAAGTTTTGGTGAATCCACCTAACTGTTGCTCCAAAATCTTCATCAGACAGCTCCATCACTAGCATTGCATAGCATGCCTCCATTTACTAAGAAGAAAAACTTCTGGGGTCAGGGGATTTGAAAAAACAGGATTATTTAGAACACAGTTATTTTACAGTTACTAGGTGTACTTCATCATATTAGCCTGTGTGAAGATAAAGAGAGATTTTGTAATCTGTTCACATGAAGTACTGGAGTGACAGGAGTAAGTTACATGATTGTTCTTTTGAAAATATGCACAGTTCTCCTATCTGAATAGCCGTAGGATAGCTCGGCAACCTGTGGAATTCATTGTTGCAGGAATTCCTTGTAATGTGTTGCCATTTTATAAAGTTTTCTTTTGTTATGCTTGCATAGGTATATCCTATAGGTAGCTGCTTAGAAATGTAGGAACTATTCCAGTAAGATGCTTATGCAGAGAAGCTATAATGGTGCCCACAAAGCTTCTGAAAAGATCTGAATTACAACGCCTCTCAAATATCTAATTGGCTATACATTTAGTTAATCAAAACTTGGTAAACAATCCACACTAGCAACATCTGGCATCCTTCAATAATATCACAACCATTGATAACACAGTATTTGGATCATGTTTTAACGGGACAAATATTTTGACTCATAATCCTGGCAGTTATACATGCCAATAAAACCTCATTGTTTAAGCTGTTTATTGCCAGGGGTAGGAAAGAATTCCCTAGCTCCCTGCACCGCAATGGCCAGGTGCATTATTTGCAGGGTAGATTTGTCCTTTTCCTCAGGAGCATGAGACAGAGGGCCATTGCCAAAGGCAGGATTCCTGAGCTGGGGAAACAATGGTTTGATGTAGCAGAGCAAATCCTATGTTTAAATTGGGAGTCATCCAAATTCCCATCCTCTGTCTGCCTAGTATCACTGCATGCTCTCCAGTGAAGGAAAACATACTGCATCTCTGCTGGTCTGGATGTGGGAAATCAGTTTCATTGCCAAAAAACTGGAATTGCTAAGGTAGAAAGTCATTCTTTGTTCTGATGCTGGAGTCTTGAAGGAGGATAGAAAAAGCTGCATGAATACTGTTTTGTAACTACTATCTTGGAATGCTATAGGAAGGATAATGTGGAAATCAAACAGCTGGGGTGTTTTTTTCCACACTCGACAATAGGTTTATTGAAGGGAGGGAAAAGGGAATAAAAAAAATCTGTGTATCTGATGATGAGGGAAAGTATGTTGATGCCTAATCTTTAAAGAAATTGCACACAAACAATTCATCTCTATGTTAAAGGCTTTGTCTGTAATGCTGCCAAGGTCATTAAATGCATAAATCCAATGAGCATACAGCCCTTGAAAGAAAACTGTACTCCTTTTGCTCAGCACAGCATTCTCAGAGCTTCAATGGTAAGAAGCATTTCTTGCCCTGTCTGAATGGAGACCTGCATTTGGAAATAAAGGTTTTAATTACAGCTGGCACTGCCAGGTTTCCCTCATAGCATATGCAGCCCTGATCCTACACAATGCAGTTGAGTCATATCAGTTTGTCCTTGCTTCCCATCTCAAAGGTGCCAGGGCTTCTTGCTTCAGAGACCCCACCTGTGAACTCCCTCCAATTCTGCCAGTGTCTCTCTGTGACACTGTTCAAGGCTCATTGTGAGGCTTTTCTATTCAGGTCAGTCCATTGTTAGTTTTTTCTCTCTTCTTACTTTCTGGAGCACGGCTAAGGTACGATCCACAGCATCTTCCTCCCTTCACTGGCTAGGAGGCTCAGAAGCCACTCTCCACCCATCACAACCCATGTGGCTTCAAACAGGAAGTGCGAGATTTTGTCCTCTTTGTAAATCCAGTAAATTGCTATAATTGTTAGACATTAAAACAGAATATGGGTAGATGGCAACAGCTTTATGATCCCCAGTACAGGATCTGCCTAGAAATGTCGGAACTATTCCAGTAAGATACTTAGGCAGAGAACAAGCTATAATGGTGCCCACAAAGCTTCTGAAAAGTTCTGAATTACAACAATGCTTCTCAAAGATCTAACTGCCTGTACATTTAGTTAAATGGGTGTTTTTAGCTGAAGCTGATAGAGATTCCATTTTTCAGCAAGAGCTTCAGAAATGCCAGCCTTCTCACCTTCTGAACTTTCAGTTTGCTACACTGATCTTGAAGGAGGGGTTACTGCTATCTTTTAATGTACTGATCCCTTTCACCAGAATGGAAATTATTGGGTCCAATTCGGAACACACCTCCAGTGAAGTAAATTGAGACCAATTCCGCAGAAGTAAATGGAGTTACTTCCCACATATGTGAGCTCAGAATCAGACCTATTGTTAGTAGTATTCACAATGGTCTTTACAAAGTTACCCAAAATCCTTGCTATTGCCTGTCACACCAGTTTGGCTACATTAAAAGGGTTGCCTTTGAGTTAACCACTCAGCAGCACATTCTGAGCATGTAAAACAGCTCCACTGAGCAGACCAGCTGAGTCGCTGCTTTTTATTAAAAGCCCCATGCAGCAGAAACTGGAGAAATCAATAACACTGTGTAGTTTAGAAAATGTGCTGAAGTGGTCCAAAGTTCTTAAGTAGAACCATCCTAAATAATAATAGTGAAAAAACAAAAAGCAACTCACCTTGTTACTATTTTAAACATCTTTCTAGTTTGCCAGACATATGCAGGTGCAACCTCCCTGATGACGGAAGTTGATGAAGGAATACAGGAAGCAACTAGAAGCAATGATGCCACAAAGGGAGAAGAAATCAGATTTCAGGTGTTACCACAAAGCAGAGGAAATCTGTTTATCGCACTGCACATTCTGTCATAATGTGCTAAACACACACACACACACACACACACATGCTGCCTCAATCGACATTTCATTAATCTACAAAGCCTGCACAGAGATAAAATTATATTGCTTTTTAAATTGCAGTGCCTGGTGTTCTCAGGGAATTAATAGGACTAGGCAGCAAGATGCATAGTTCCCTTGAAAATCATCTTGTGAAGCCTGCTATTTGGGGAGCATAGGCTTCCCACTATTTATATAGCATGGAGGGGATCTGAAAGGTCTACATCCCGTGGATGACCAAGAGAATACTTTCCAATCATAGAATCTCAGAAGATTAGGGTTGGAAGAGACCTCAGGAGGTCATCCAGTCAAACTCCCTGCTCAAAGCAGGACCAACCCCAACTAAATCATCCCAACCAGGGCTTTGTCAAGCCAGGCCTTAAAAACCTCTAAGGATGGAAATTCCACCACCTCCCTAGGTAACCCATTCTGGTGCTTCACCACCCTCCTCGTGACATAGTGTTTCCTAATATCCAACCTAGACCTCCCCAACTACAACTTGAGACCAATGCTTCTTGTTCTATCATCTGCCATAACTGAGAACAGCCGAGCTCCATCCTCTTTGGAACCCCCCTTCAGGTAGTTGAAGGCTGCTATCAAATCCCGCCCCCGCACTCTTCTCTTCTGCAAGCTAAATAAGCCCAGTTCCCTCAGCCTCTCCTTATAAGTTATGTGCCCCAGCCACCAATCATTTTCATTGCCCTCCGCTGGACTCTCTTCAATTTGTCCACATCCTTTCTATAATGGGGACAATGGATGCAATACTCCAGGTGTGGCCTCACCAGTGCTGAATAGAGGGGAATAATCACTTCCCTCGATATGCAGGCAATGCTCCTACTAATGCAGCCCAGTATGCCGTTAGCCTTCTTGGCAACAAGGGCACAATGTTGACTCATATCCAGCTTCTCATCCACTGAAATCCCCAGGTCCTTTTCTGCAGAACTGCTGCTTAGCCAGTCGGTCCCCAGCCTGTAGCGGTGCATGGGATTCTTCCGTCGTAAGTGCAGGACTCTGCACTTGTCCTTGTTGAACCTCATCAGATTTCTTTTGGCCCAATCCTCCATTTTGTCTAGGTCACTCTGGACCCTATCCCTATGCTTCAGCATATCTACCTATCCCTCCAACTTAATGTCATCCGTAAACTTGCTGAGGGTGAAATCCATCCCATCATCCAGATCATTAATGAAGGTGTTGAACAAAACCGGCCCCAGGACCAACCCCTGGGGCACTCCGCTTGATACCGGCTGCCAACTAGACATCGAGCCGTTGATCACTACCTGTTGAGCCCAACAATCTAGCCACCTTATTGTCCATTCATCCAATCCATTCTTCTTTAACTTGCTGGCAAGAATACTGTGTGAGACAGTATCAAAAGCTTTGCTAAAGTCATGATATATCATGTCCACTGCTTTCCTCATATCTACAGAGCCAGTTATCTCATCATAGAAGGCAATCAGGTTGGACAGGCATGACTTGCCCCTGGTGAATCCATGTTGACTGTTCCTGATCACCTTCCTCTCCTCCAAGTGCTTCAAAATGGATTCCTTGAGGACCTGCTCCATGATTTTTCCAGGGATTGAGGTGAGATTGACCGTTCTGTAGTTCCCTGGATTCTCCTTCTTCCCTTTTTAAAAGATGGGCACTATATTTGCCTTTTTCCAATCGTCCAGGACCTCTCCCAGTCACCACGAGCTTTCAAAGGTAATGGCCAATGGCTCTGCAATCACATCAACCAACTCCCTCAGCACCCTCGGATGCATTAGATCTGGCCCCATGGACTTGTGCATTTCCAGCTTTTCTAAATAGTCCTGAACCACTTCTTTTTCCACAGAGGGCTGGTCACCTCCCCACATACTGTGCTGCCCAGCGCAGCAGTCTGGGAGCTGACCTTGTCTGTGAAGACAAAGGCAAAAAAACCATGGAGTACTTCAGCTTTTTCCACATCCTTTGTCACTAGGTTGCCTCCCTCATTCAGTAAGGGGCCCACACTTTCCCTGACCACCTTCTTGTTGCTAACATACCTGTAGAAACCCTTCTTGTTACCCTTCACATCCCTTGCTAGCTGCAACTCCAATTGTGCTTTAGCCTTCCTGATTACACCCCTGCATGCTTGAGCAATATTTTTATACTCCTCCCTAGTCATCTGTCCAAATGTCCACTTCTTGTAAGCTTCCTTTTTGTGTTCAAGCTCACCAAAGATTTCTCTGTTAAGCCAACCTGTTCGTCTGCCATATTTGTTATTCTTTCTGCACATCAGGATGGTTTGTTTCTGCAACCTCAATAAGGCTTCTTTAAAATACAGCCAGCTCTCCGGGACTCCTTTCCCCTTCATATTACCTTCCAGGAGATCCTGCTCATCCATTCCCTGAGGGAGTCAATGTCTGCTTTTCTGAAGTCCAGGCTCTGTATTCTGCTGCTCTCCTTTCTTCCTTTTGTTGGGATCCTGAACTCGACCATCTCATGGTCACTCCTACCCCGGTTGCCACCCACTTCTACTTTCCCTACCAATTCTTCCCTGTTGATGTAGCAACATTGACTTTGATGGAGTTCTGCCAATCTATACCAGCTGGGGAATGTAGGCCTTGGTGTGTATTAGCAAGAATAGTTGCAGAAAAGTTTTAAATTCACTCTAGAGCCCCAATTGTAAGTTATTCCCAGCCAGCCAAAAAACAAAGAATACCATGTTTTTCCATTCACAACAAAGCTTGATTAGCAAGACTAAAGTCCAGTTCTAGCAATGTTGCTAACTCTCATGGTTGTATCACAAATCACAATATTTGGGATTTTTCTTAAAGCCCAAGTTTGTGGAGGAATGAAATTAGCCTCCAGCTATTGTTATTTTTCTGTTTTCCCTTTAAAAAAAATTGGTTTTAGCTCTCATAGTTGCTAGGAAAAGTCTGAAGCTTGAAAACATGACCTGAGTGCACCCTAAGGACTCAAAAACCAGAGGGCAAGTAAATGAACCCCCCAATATACCATTTAAAATAAATCTCATCATTTTAATCTGACCACTTTTGAATTCTTGGGGTTGGCAATACTGTTCGCAGGTCCCCTCCAATAGTAAAAGAGCACCTGGAAACTTCTTGGGCCTGGCAATTTCAACAAAAAGAGGGCATGGCCCAGGAACCTTCGGTGACACTGCACCCCATATTCTTCATAGTTATATGATTATGATATATTTACGACATAATTATGATGCATTTTGTAAAGATGGATCATGTAAGGTATCATTAGAAAAGTTATGATTAGCTGAATACGATTATCTTATTTGTATGCATGTATCATTTTTGCATCTGAAGTTAATTATATTGACTATGTATCTGCATTTTACATATTGTCACGCCTGGGTGACACCCACTAGGCAAAATGGCTTCCAGTCTAAAGAGCTTGCTGTGAAGGGCCTATTCAAGGTAATGGGCCTCTAGGAAAAACAATAGGCCTTAGGAGAAGTGATCCTTCCTGAGAACACTCCAGACAGCCTGCTATGATTCAGCAAGATATGCAAAGGCATGTGACCAAGCCACTTGACTCTTGACTCCATTTTGGGATGTCTGTATTTTTCCACAGACTGTTCTGGAACCAAGTTTGAAACAAAGGGCTCCCACCATATGCTAAAGCGCTAAGGCAGGGAGTGACATAATCTGCTGTTCTTCACTCCCCCACAACTCAACACCTAAGAGAAGCTCCTAAGGAAAAAAGACTTGGACTGGGAGTGAGGATCCCAAGTTGCAAAGCAAATGCAGCTTGTCCCATAGGAATCTGCAAGCCTGCTTGTATCATCAGCCAGCTAAGACTTTGTTCATTCATATCCTATATTCCAGGTAATCTGCTTTGATCTGTTTGCTATCACTTAAAATCTATCTTTAAAATAAATACTTTATTTTAAAGTAATTAAAAACTTTTTACTAAACCAGTGAGTTGAATGAAGTGCTTGGAAATCATAGCTCAAGGGCCAAAGGCTATTGCATTTCCTCTCCACATTGAGGGGGAGGTGAACTGGATAATAAAATTTGTTCTGATTGGGGTTTGGACCAGGACAGGACTGTATGGCTCTGGTGTCTGAGGCTGGGAAGCTGGTGATTATTTTGGCTGTATCCTCTCTATTGTTGGTTCATGCAGTGACTGGTTAGAGAGCCTGCATGTAACTGCAGCTGGGTGTGTCCTTACCTGTGTGAATACCAGTGGAAGTGTAGGACTGGGAGAGTGTTTGTAGCTTGTCACAGTAGCACAGTGTGAGAGGGAGCCCAGGCTGGTGAGTCAGAGGGCTCAGTGGTACCCCAGTTCCAGGTGGCACCCTGGGGGGAACCCATCACACTCTCCACTTCAGTGATTCTCCAGCTGTGAGAGCAACCCTTTGGACTGTCCCATTTTGGCCAGGACAGTCCCTTTTCTAAGCCCTGTCCCGGTTGTCCCAACATTTTTGGCAAAAGTGGGATTTTGTCCCATTTGCTCTTGCCAGCTTGATCAGTAGGCAAGAGCAAATGGGACAAATTCCCACTTTTGTCAAAAAAGCAGGGTGTGGAGGAACATGCAGGGAGGGGAGAGGCAGGGCTCGGGCGGGGGGCAGGCAGGGCTTGGGTGAGCAGTGAGACCACCCCCAGTCTCAGATGATGGGCGGCAGGCAGGACTCGGGCGACCAGGGATGCCAGCTCTGCACGGGGAGGGGGGCTTGAGTGAGTGGCTCAGGCCAGCCCCATGTAGGGGGAAAGGGGGGAGGACTTGGATGAGTGGCTTGGGCCAGTCCCGTGTGTGTGTGTGGTGGGGGAAGGTGCGAGCTAGCCCCATGTGGTGTCCCATTTTCCCTTTGGGAAATATGGTCACCCTACCTTGGACCCATGTATAGGAAGACCTCCAGCTTCTCCCTCGTGATCTCTCCAATGCAGTTGTGCATTTGCCATCGCAAAATTCTCTGACACATTAAACAGTTGGGTGAACCATAAAATCAAGTCAATATCAACAGTGGCCATGAGACATTAGATTGGAGGTCCAGTCTTCTGATCAGCCACAGTGTTTCACCTCCTTACTCATGCTCCTCTGAAGGTGCACATGCTTGGGCTACTTTTGGTCCCTTCATGCTATTGCGCTCTCACAAGTATTTATATGCTTTAGGTGGGAGTAATGCAGAATGCCTGCTGCATAATTTGTCTAATGTACTGCATAGGACAAGGACACCAGGCCTTGCCTTTACCACATATTAATTATTATTTATATTACAGTATCATATAAGGAAGTTTAGATATTATTGCAAATACCATGGTAACATTCTTTAGTTGCAAAGGTAGCATTGGAAAGTTTTTAAAGGAAGCATCTATAAATTAGTACACTTTTTCTCTCTATTTGTGTGTATACTTAGATATCTAAATTGTGTGTGTAGATAACATATTATATGATACAATCTATATTAAAAATGTATCTGGACATTACAAACTTAGAAAGTAGCACTATGACTAGACGAGTTGTATTCCAAGCTCAGATGGAATGTGCTACCAAAATAGCCAATTAAGGCCAGAAAAATTCAACCCTCTGTAGAGCTGTTTTGTACTAACCTGCTAGAATTTAGTCTTGGCAAGATTCAAGAGCAGCTGGTGCCAGACTATAATTTCAGTCAAACAGTTAGGGAATGGGATATATTCTTTCTGTAATGTGCAAGCTTAAGTCTCATTAATATAGTTTTTTTGGTGGGGGGGCATATTAAACCCGAGTTCAGGTTGAGAGTACATGTTAGTAATTTAAGGGTAAAAAAAACATTACAGGGATGTTGTGACTATCCCAAAAATAAGCATTACAAACCCACAAAATTCAGAGTTAATGATTAAGTTTAAAAGAAATCTAAAATGTTAAGACACAGCCACGCATAGTGAAAGCACCCAAAGAGCCTTAACTCACGAGAAGAAAAATAATAATCTTTAAAATTCAATTCAGTCTAATCAGGGACCACAGCCACTAAGATGCGTTAGTCATAATTGAATGGCTATTGCATGGGGTCACTATATCAATTCCTCCAGCCCTCAGGGTTTAGTTATGACCAGCTGACACCTGTCTGAACACAATTTGTGCAGCTAACTGCAAAGGCGTGGGCTGCACTATGTCAGCTTACTGTCCTCTTCGCAGCGGTGTTCAAACACCATCTGTAGTGAAGACTTAAGCAAGCTCTTTGTTTGAGGGAGCGTTCCCTGACTTATTCAGAGCAGTCTCTCTTGAAAGAAATTCTGTTGTTCGTATTCTGTCTGCAGATGTTTCTTAACTGGTTTCAGTTTCAACAACACCTATATGAGACATACAAAAAGAAAAGAAAAATGAAAATTGATTGAAAATTGCAGAAAAAGCTAAGTATGAAACTGAAAGATTTCTTGAATAAGGCAAGTACAAAGAAACAATTCAGAGAGGAGCTTCAAGATGGTAGGGTTATAAAGTGTACTCTCCTTTCCATATTGCACTTAAATACAGCAGTATTATGATACACTGGCAACATAGTAGGAATAATAACAATATTAGACTTCATGGGATCAAACCTTTCCAAAGGCAGCTTGCAATTGTGAGATGATGTGGTTTATCCATACAACAGAAAGTCAACTTACTAGTAGACTGAAAGATGTAAAAAATGTCACTAACTGCCCCTGGTGACTGCCTGGGATTATGGCACAGGTGGATGCTGGCATCACAAAGAAGAATCAGAAACAGTGTTATCAAAAAGGTACATGACTAAACCAAAGATTTTTAAATATGAAACCAGCAAATCTGCCCTTCTCTCTCTTGTGGATAGGAAAGAGCAAAGTTTGTTAGATGAGGGTGGGGAAGGGACTGGACAGGGATGAAAAAATTACCTATTTCTTCATCTCTCATTCTAATTATGCAGATTTATCTGACTTCAACAAGAAAAACAATTTAAAACAGTTCAGTGTTTCAGCTATTTTTGAGTCTTCAACTTAATCACCCTCCTTGTTTTCTACCCAGTGGTTTTTCCTCTGATGTACAGTAGTTATAAAAGCCTTTCTTATCTATTTGTGTATGATGATATCTAATTGTACCATAATATACTCATAACTTCTTTGGGGTTAGAGAGCTCCCTTAGCATTGTGAAGGATCTAGCCCTATTAAAATCTTCCCACCTGGCTTCAGATCACAATCACCACCATTTAATAACACTTCTGGTCCTCTTTGCTTGTTTCCCATGCCCTTAATTTGCATGCAGACAATTGTAGTACATTAATACTCATTCATCTATTTTATTTTCAGAACAAGTCTACCTTCTGCCTTACTTCATATGGTCATTTCAGCTGCAGGATTATTTAAGTTAAGCAAAAGTACCTTTCTCCCTTTCCTTACCTAGTTAAGGCCATCTACCAAGCCCTGCTTAAACACAGATGCTGAATCTAGCCAGAATGTCACCACAGAAACTGTTCTAGGAATCCACATCCTTCATCTACCCATCCAGAGTTGGCTGCCAATATCTTTCTTCTCCCTTCTTTGCACTGTGTACTGGATCTCTAAGAAGACAGACTGCTTCACCTCATCTTCACCTTCCTTCTGGTGTCCCTGATGTGATTTTTCTTTACAATCTTCTTTTACTCATGTCATTTGTTCCCCTACAGAAAAAATTAGCATTCTTTAAGAGGACAGCTCTTCTTATTGTAATAATACATTTTACAATCCCAGAGACAACAGCCATCCTATTTAATTGGATATCATGGTTCAGATTCTTCACCAACCAGGAGTCTTTCTTTTTGGCAGCACCCAGTTAGCTGTCAGCTCATGTTCAAAAGTCGGCTGCTGGTTTTTCCTCTATCTTGTCAGTGACAGGGAACCTGTTGGGGGTATGAAAGTTAAATCGCTCCATGTCAATTTCCTTTCTATTATTCAGATAGCATCTAGTTTTCTTGATGCCTCCCTCCTCCACATCTTTCATAGCAGTGATCAGCTTGCATTTCATTACTTATATTCATATAGATTTTTTGTGAACTTCAGTCATAAATAGGAATTTTTCACATGCTCAGCAATCAATTTCCTTGGCTCTCCTGGTAATCATTATTTATAGCAGTTATTTTATTTTATTACAGGATGTCTTCCAACTTTGTTGTAACCTTTAAGCATCAAGACTGCTCGAAGAACTCCCCTCTTTGCTTTCCCCTGCTCTCTGGTTGGTTAATGTTTTGGATGTTTTATAATGATTAATTCAAATTCCCCTTTTGATTGCACTCATTATCTTTAGTCTGTTGCTGGTTGGCTTTTCAGTGTTTTGATACAGCCTAAATTTTAGATCCTTCATCTTTGCATACCTTGAAATGTGAGAATCTTACTAAAGCAATCAATTGAAAACACAAAAACTGTTGTTGTATATGGTGCTAGTGCTATTATTGCAATTTACCACCTTTCTGTTACTCTCACAGCCATTCCACGTAGCTTCTCTTCTCACTTGTGTGTGCTTCCTTTTGTTCTGGTGGCATGTCATACCAAAGTACTAATGAACTTACAGCTCAAACAGTGTTGTGTATATTGTTTATAAAAATGCTAAACGCAAGAGTTTGCATTCAAAGAACACTTTGAAAAATTAGCTGATTGCACAATTTGCACATAAATTTTCAGATAGCTTTGGGATTAAACGCCTTTCTTATTGCTAAGAAACCTCTCTCTCCATTCTACTGCAATGGCACGTGATGCCTGCTAATGATGGTGACACAGCTGAAGTTGTTTCTTGTATAAAGACTTTTTGTCTTTTTTTCTATGTTCTTAAATATCAGATGTTTCTTGCTCCAAGAGGTCATTTCCGCTCAAATAATTCAATAATGGTTTTTATTTACAAAATGAAATTTGGAACACGAGTAAGTCTACATTATAATCTCATTGGTTTTGATGTTTTCAATGCATTGTTTTCTAGAACTTCCAAAATATCCGCTTTGAAAAGTGGTTACTGCACTTTCACAACATTTAGATTACATGAAGACTTTTCTCACGGATGCCCCAATATATTTTCAAGATTGACTTAACGTGTCAGTGCATTCATGTCCTTTTAATTTGGCAGGGAAACCCACCTCCCAAAATCTAGTTTAAAAGATGAGGGGATGGGGAAGTCAACCAAACTTGTAAGGGAGAAATCTGATTTTGTATTTTTTCAGTTCTTGCTGGTGCTCTCTATCCTGTGACCTCTTTGGGCTTTCATAATTACAATTTAGCTCTGTCTTAACCTTATGGGTAATGCTACTGAAGTAAATTCATCCCTGTAGAGCAGTGTTTTTCAAAGTACAGGTCGCGACCCAGTCCTGGCTCGCAGAATGTCAGGCACTGGGTCACCTTGCTGATTCAAATTATAACGATCGTTGCTGTGCAGCAGCTCTAAAGGGCCGTGCAGCAGGGACCTGGAGAGGAGAGAGGTACGGGGTGGGCAGGAACTGGGGAGGGGAGCAAGTTGGGGCTTGCAGGGCTGCTGCGGGCCTCTCCCTTGGCCCTGGAGCTTGCTGCTGCCAGCGGGGAGAGAGGGACCCTTCCCCCCGAGCTCCATGCAGAGGAAGAGAGAGGCCCTTCCCCCCTGAGCTCCGTGCTGGCTGCTGGCAGGGAGAGACAGAGGTGCCTCCCCTGGAGCTAGCTGCTGCCAGCAGGGAGAGGGCTGGGCGGAGTCCTCTGGCCCCAGCCCAAAGGCAGCCAGCCTGCACTCCAAACTCCTCATCCCTGGCCCCACCCCAGAGCCTGCACCCCCAGCCAGATCCCTCACCCCCCCGCATCCAACCCTCTGTCCCAGCCCTGAGCACCCTCCTGCATCATGAACCCCTCATCCCCAGCCCCAGCCAGAGCCCTCATCCCTGCATCCCAACCCTCTGCCCCAGCCCTGAGCCCCCTCCTGCACCCCAAACCCCTCATCCTCAGCTCCACCCTAGAGCCCTCACCCTCGTATCCGACCCTGCTCTACCCCGGGCCACCTCCCACACTCCTTACCGTAGGCTTACGAAGGCTAGTGTCTAGTGTTAGTTATGTAAAGTGGGTTAAGCTGGAATGTATTGCACTATTATGATTTTATGAAAACTCTAGTCAAAAGATATAATTATGTTGGGTCATGGGCATCAACAATTTTCTTCAACTGGGTCACGAGGAAAGAAGTTTGAAAACCACCGCTATAGGGTGCAAGTCCGATTTGGCCCAATTTATCTCATTCTTCTACCCCTTCTGATTTAGATATAATATTTACTAATTTGCTGATGCGTCTCTTTTCTCCTCCTACCATCTCTCAGATGCTGTCTTTTTCTTCTATCTCTTTCCAATGTTCTCACATAGTTCTCTCTTCTCACAGTCTCTAGGTTTACACATCTGTCTTCTATCATATATTGTCTGTGTGTGGGACACTATCTTGACTGCTCCTTTGCCCAAACTTGTTTTCCTTCATATCTTGACAAATGTAAGTCTTCAAGCTCTGGTGTTCAATTTGTCCAAAATGTTCAGTCGTACTTAGAAATGGAAGAGCTGCACCCTTCACCTTAGATATTTCTACTAGTTTCCTGTCCATTTCAGAACCCAGAAAAAAAATCTCTCATTCATGAACCTCAAGCACCGATACGAGCTGGTCCTCCTCTCCCATCTTCCTGAAACCATCTCTTTGTATTCTCAGACTCATTACTTATACTCTTCTGGTACCTGAATTCTTTCCATCACCTCTCTGTCTATATTTAAAGAAACCAATATACCCTTTTCCCATGCTTCCCTCACCATTTGGTACAGTCTTCTATTCATCTACCTGACTCCCCAAGTCATTTCAAGTTCAATGTGAAGACCCATCTCTTCTCACTGGCCTTTGATTGCTAATCCTCTCCCTTCTGTAAAAAGCAACAGAGGGTCCTGTGGCACCCTCTGTTGCTTTTTACAGATTCAGACTAACATGGCTACCCCTCTGATACTTGACCCCTCTCCCTTCTATAGCCTATTCCGTGAGCCCCCTAGTTTCTCTATGCTGTTAGCCTCCATATGAAACATGGCCATTTCACTGAACCCTCTTTGACTAGGTCCAACTATATTTACAGATGCCCGCTTTCTGCTTTATTGGTAGCCCACATTATGTGTGCCATTTTCCAGAGTCTAAACATGAAAATGAGACCACTGTGGTTCAGACCATATGTGATACATGCCAGTCCAGGGCCGGCTCCAGGGTTTTGGCCGCCCCAAGCAGCCAAAAAAAAAAAAAAAAAGCCGCGATCGCGATCTGCGGCGGCAATTCGTCGGGAGGTCCTTCGCTCCGAGCGGGAGTGAGGGACCTTCCACCGAATAGCTGGACCTGCCGCCCCCTCCGGAGAGGCCGCCCCAAGCACCTGCTTGTCACATCATTTATTGCTCTACTGGCTGGTGCTCAAATACCAAGGTGACGGGCATGGTATAAGAACCTGAATAGAATAGATCATGGAGGCTCCTGTGACACTTCTATATAAATGATATTATAGACAAAATAAATTGTATGCTTACGGTTGTATGATTTGCATAGGCCTGAGAACAATGGGGATTACAAAGGGCATAGCATCTGACACATCTTTGATTACACTCAACTTTATATATTTTGTGTTTCCACCTCAATGTTATTTTAACCTAACTTTCAGCATGTTCATTATCATCTTTAGATGGCAGCCATAGGTATAATAGCCATCATGTTATATTAAAACTATTACTCCCATTTCTGTGCAGGTGAAATATCATTAGGATTCAATCGTTTTTTCTTCCTGGAATGACCTAGACAAGAATCATTTTTACAATCTAGTTTGTTACCACAATTGCACAATCATCAAAAAAACACCCACTACAACAAGAAACATTTAAACTATTGACAGCAGCCCAGAAATGAATCACTAAATTGCAGTGTTGTATTCATCACCTAGCTCAGTAGGTTTATGATATTTTATAATTGTAAACTCAATATGGATTGTATCCTTTGAAGGGCAAAGAGATCTTTATACAATTTCTATTTTACTGTTTACTGCATTCATACAAAAATAATTTCGTAATGAATAAACTTAGTTTTCAGAATTTGACATTAAAAAGGTGGGTGTTTTTCTGGCAAATAAATCATGGTTGAGCTGAAAATCTCAACTGTTTTCTCGCACACTTTTGTGCTGTTGCTGATTTGTGCAACCCGAGCCATTAGACATGTGTCTCTTCTTGGTGAGACATTGACCTGGAGAATATTGAACTGATTGTCCTGGGGGCTGAGAGCAGGATATATAAGAACATTTATTTGATGCACACTGTTCCAGTATAAAACAGTATTTTCTAGAAAGTATCAGGGGGTAGCCCTGTTAGTCTGTATCTACAAAAACAACAAGGAGTCTGGTGGCACCTTAAAGACTAACGGATTTATTTGGGCATAAGCTTTCGTGAGTAAAAATCTGAAGAAGTGAGGTTTTTACTCATGAAAGCTTATGCCCAAATAAATCCGTTAGTCTTTAAGGTGCCACCAGACTCCTTGTTATTTTCTAGAAAGCTGCTCTTTTAAAACCAAACCTGCATGTGATAATCATAGTTCATTTGACTATCATGAACAATGCTTTTGGTTGTCTTATTAGAGGGAGCTTTGAACCTACACTCTGGCTTGTAAATGTAAGACCACATTTTGCTCTCAGTTACAAAGCCAATGAAGTTAATTGGGCTGTTCAACTGCCAAAAATTATGTCAGTGGTGCTGCCAAGAATAACTCAAAATACCCCTACTGATTGGAGGATTGAATGACTTGGAGATTGGTAATGGGCCATACAAAATTTCTTCTCTAGGCGTCTGGTTCAAACAAGCTCAGTCTGTAGCTAACCTAAAGTCATTATTTCCTGAGAGCTGTTCATTGGTATATGAGCAATGAATTGGTAGTCTCAGCCTCATTGCTAGCAGGTGAACATAATACGTGGAGGGTGTGCATGGTATCTGTTTTGGCAGTCTCAGCAGAGAAGTCCAGACTAAATGGGTGTAGAGATGGAACACCCCTCTGATCCTCCAGTGATGGGAACTCCAGAAAAGAGAGAAGCTCCAGCTGCCAGTGCCCATTCTGTACCTGTTCAGGGGGTAGAACATTTTGCTTGTTATGGCAGTCAATTTAGTTAGTTTCAAAATTAATAAATTTACTGGGAAAAAAATCAGTAGATAACATTCTGTGAACGCTCCTAAAATGGTTAATGTTTAGAAATCTCAATGAGTAAAAACATCCATCAAGAAAAACTTCGGAGTGTAACAGATTTATTCTGCTTTTACAAGCAGCAATATCATCTCAGAACAACAGTGCACCCAGGTTTGAGGGGAAGCAGTGCCATTCAGCTAGAGATCCACTTCGCTTAGAAATTAAACAACTTGTAATATGTTCTATTACCGCCAACTGTGATTTGGTCTTGTTGTCCAAACCAATGTGAACAAGTAAGTATCACACCAGAGATTCAGGGGTTCCAGGACTCTCTGTGTGTGTACAGAATTATGCAAGCACCTACATGCATCTGAAGTTTTCAGGAAGCAACACCCTGTGTGTGAATGTAAAGAAGTCTAACTCCCTTGTGAATGCTGGTTAACAGGGATGGAATTTGCACCAGCAAAATAATCATAGCAGTCTTACTCTTGTAGCAAATGAGATTATTGGCAGGCATGTTCACTGAAACAGTCAATTTTATGTGAATACTGCAGAATGCTCATAAAACGCCAATTTCAAATTTGTGAATATTCACCCCAGAAACTAATACTGTCTTTATCTACAATTTACTTATGTATGTAGCTTTGGCAAGCCCCTTGCTCATTTATTCAGAGGCTTGCTCTTTCATCAAACAAACATCCTCCAGACCAGAAAATTTTCTTGGAGTGTCTGCAAAAAAACAGATTGAGACTGTTTTAAAAACAAAACACCGAACAGGACAACCCATTCTATTTATGAAGTACAAGAATAAGAGGAGAGTCCTCCATAGAAGGAAAACATTCTCACTTTAGGATGAAGAATAGAAGAGGAGAAAACAACACAAAATGTTCATGTATAACAATGGCAGAACCTTACTCCTCCCCCCACCTCCAGATAAATCCCAAGTATTTAATACATAAACAGGATTTGCTTATCATAGTCATAGAATGTGCCTGCAATTAGTTGGACAAAAGGAGAAGAGATATGGATTGCTTATGTTACAATTAAATAATATACATTCCTCTGTTGGCTCAGGATATGGGCGTGCGTGAATAAACTGTAATTATAACACTGGTCTACAATTTTTGAGAAGTCATCTGCTTCAGAGATAAAATGTGCTATTTATTATGTATTTTGATGTGCTGAATTCAAATATGACAATTAAAACAACTGACTGGCTACTGTTTCTAAGATATTTAAGTTTTTACATTTTATGTCTATGTATATTGTGTAGATAGTAGAGTTTTAATCATAAATTGTAAACCTAGGTCTTTTCATGTGTTTATGGTTGCTTTATATGATAATATTTCACCTGTCCTGTTTATGTAACACTTTAAAAATCAGCAAAAGGGTTATATAAATAAAAATTATTATGAAACAAAAGGCAAAAAACTATTATGTACATAGTTTAGTCCTATTCAGTGTCTACTCGGCGCTTCTTGGCTTGTCTCCTGTATTCATTAAATGGAGCATCTCTTGTCACTGTCCAGCAATAGTCTGCAAGCATTGATGGGCTCCATTTGCCCTGATAGCGTTTCTCCATTGTTGCAATGTCCTGGTGAAATCGCTCGCCGTGCTCGTCGCTCACTGCTCTGCAGTTCGGTGGAAAAAAATCTAGATGAGAGTGCAAAAAATGTATTTTTAGTGACATGTTGCAACCAAGGCTTTTGTATGCCTTGAGGACGTTTTCCACCAACAACCTGTAGTTGTCTGCCTTGTTGTTTCCGAGAACATTTATTGCCACTAACTGGAAGGCTTTCCATGCCGTCTTTTCCTTGCCACGCAGTGCATGGTCAAATGCATCATCTTGAAGAAGTTCACGAATCTGAGGACCAACAAAGACACCTTCCCTTATCTTAGCTTCACTTAACCTTGGAAAATTTCCACGGAGGTACTTGAAAGCTGCTTGTGTTTTGTCAATGGTGTTGACAAAGTTCTTCATCAGACCCAGCTTGATGTGTAAGGGTGGTAACAAAATCTTCCTTGATTCAACAAGTGGTGGATGCTAAACACTTTTCCTCCCAGGCTCCAATGACTGTCAGAGTGGACAATCTTTCTTGATGTAGTGGGAATCTCTTGCACAACTATCCCATTCGCAGAGAAAACAGCAGTACTTTGTGTATCCAGTCTGCAGACCAAGCAAGAGAGCAACAACCTTCAAATCGCCACAAAGCTGCCACTGATGTTGGTAATAGTTTATGCACCTCAAAAGTTGTTTCATGTTGTCATAGGTTTCCTTCATATGGACTGCATGACCAACTGGAATTGATGACAAAACATTGCTATTATGCAGTAAAACAGCTTTAAGACTCGTCTTCGATGAATCAATGCACAGTCTCCACTCATCTGGATCGTGAACGATGTTGAGGGCTGCCATCACACCATCGATGTTCTTGCAGGCTACAAGATCACCTTCCATGAAGAAGAATGGGACAAGATCCTTTTGACGGTCACGGAACATGGAAACCCTAACATCACCTGCTAGGAGATTCCACTGCTGTAGTCTGGAGCCCAACACCTCTGCCTTACTCTTGGGTAGTTCCAAATCCCTGACAAGGTCATTCAGTTCACCTTGTGTTATGAGGTGTGGTTCAGAGGAGGAGGATGGGAGAAAATGTGTGGGTCCTGTGACATTGATAGTTCAGGACCAGAAGTTTCATCCTCTTCCTCTTCCTCATCTGACTCAAGTGAGAATGATTCTGGTGCATCAGGAACCAGCAGTCCTTCTCCATGGGGTACTGGACGTATAGCTGATGGAATGTTTGGATAATTCACAGTCCACTTTTTCTTCTTTGACACACCTTTCCCAACTGGAGGCACCATGCAGAAGTAACAATTGCTGGTATGATCTGTTGGCTCTCTCCAAATCATTGGCACTGCAAAAGGCATAGATTTCCTTTTCCTGTTCAACCACTGGCGAAGATTTGTTGCACAATTGTTGCAGCATATGTGTGGGGCCCACCTCTTGTCCTGATCTCCAATTTTGCAGCCAAAATAAAGGTGATAGGCTTTCTTAACCATACTGGTTATACTGCGCTTTTGTAATGCAAAAGTCACTTCACCACAAACATAGCAGAAGTTATCTGCACTGTTCACACAAGTACGAGGCATCTCTGCTCACTTTGGCTAAACAGAAATGTGTCCCTTTGCAAAATCAAACACTGACAAATAAGAGAGCACGACACTGTATGATTTCTAGAGCTGATATAGGGCAATTTGTTCAGTAGAGTGATGTAAGCTTCGTTATGATTGCATCATCCATGACTTCTAGGAATAACATGATGCAATTCATATCATGTATGACGCAATACCAGCTTCAGATTGCATCATTCATTGTTTTGCCTAAAAAGCAAGTACTGTCTAAACCCAGTCATAGATTTATTCATAGATCCAGTCAAAGATGTATTTTAGTCATTTCTGGTTTAAATTGAGATCCCTTCCCTTTATAACTCACTTATCCTCTGCCATTCCCAAGTCAAGGGTCGTATATACAGACCCAATAGCATATCTTGAAAACTAGAGCCAATCAACAATTTTAAGCCTCATTTTCATTCTCAGTGACCCAGAATTAGTAAAGTTTGACTACATTTATTTCAGAAGCATTTTGGCTGTAGAGCAGTGTAATCACTGATTCACTGCATTATTTACCTTGCTCCTATTTGTTTGATACATACAATTTCACAGAATCATAGAAGTTAAAAATCGGAAGGACCCATTAGCTCATCCACTGTAGCTGCCTGTCTCAGCAGGTTTGGTTCCTTATAATACATTTTCTTATACTTTGTCCAGACTCGTTTTAAAATGGCCCAAGCAATTTAACATAAATAATTATATATAATGGAATTGTTACACCATTCCAGAAGGGACATTTTAGGCGACATCTACACAGCAACCCCATGGCAGTGCGTCTCTGAGCCTGTGTCAACTGATTCAGGGTCGCAGGGCTAATGCTGCAGGGCTAAAAATAGCAGTGTAGACATTCAGGCTTGGGCTGGAGCCTTGGCTCTGACACCATCCCCCCGCTCACCAGGTTTCAGAGCCCCAGCCCCAATATCTAGACTGCTATTTTTAGTCACTGCAGCATGGGGCTCACAAACCTGATGTCACAGGACCCCCCCCAGTTGAGCCAGGCTCTGAGCCTCACTACCATGGACCTTTTCTTGCTCTGTAGGAGCCTAGGCTGAAGAAATCAAGTGCCTTAACAAGCTTAGAACCCTATTTTTGTGTGGCAAAGAAAAGGGGATTTGTGGCCCAGAAGACGGCACGGGGTGCTCTGGAAACATAAAAGAATGGCTGTTTTTTTGTTTTGTTTTTCTTTTAGTTTAAGGATTTAAGCTGAAGGGAAGACAGTGCAATGGTTTTTGCATATATGTTATTTTGGTTGCACAAAAACAAACCTACAAAAAATCCTCCTCAGTGGAGAGGGTTTGCTTTTCTTTAGCTGGGACTCCTGCATTGCTGCCATCCAGCTGCATAGCTCCTGACCCTGGTTCTGTAGAGAAATGCACTTCCAAATGCCCCTTTTCTTAATACAATTATATGAAGGGATGCTCTATTGCGGAGTTGCCAAGTTCATTGTAGCTGGTAGCAAAGCCTGTTGCGAGTATCCAGATACATCTTGTGGTTTTTAGTCTCTTTGTTGTGTCATATTTTCCTGGGCACAAATTTCTATTTCTCATCAGGCTATTCAGACTATTTATCTGGCTACTCTTTACTGGCTATGTTTTCTTTAGGCTCAACAGCTGAAAACTGTTACATTTTGAAAACCACTGAACCTCCAGTATGAAATCACCAGGGAAACAGAATGTTTATAGTACATTTGCCTAAATATTTTATAAGACAAACATCAAGGAGTTTTCCTTTTTGGCCAGAGATGTGAATTTGGCATAGCATCGTTAAAACATAGCCAAATACTCCCATTCATGTCTTACGAGCCTTAGAAGGGAAAGATAGATCATAGCCCTGAGAACCTCTGGCTCTGTTGCATTGTCCTTTCTTGGAGTGGACTTTCCTAGGATGCAGGGCCCTGGATCAGTAGAGGAGATCCATAGTCTTTTCATAGACTTTTACACTCATAGACTTTAAGGTCAGAAGGGACCATTATAATCGTCTAGATCTTCTGCATGTCAGCCTTCTGACTCTCAGGGTGTTCTAGTTTTGTGGCATTGCCACAGGGTCTGCCCAGCCACCCAGTACACGGAGAGTCCCGCTGCAGTGTTGGAAAGTGACAAAGGAGAAGTTACTGTTGCTTCTGCACCAATATCATGATGCTTTAAATATTGTAGGTCCCAAATGACTTGTAGGATGCATACATTGTTCAACAGACCATGCAGACTGGCTGTTACCCTGATTCCTTATCCCTGTCACTACCCCCCACTTAGATCCACCTAAGGTTGATGTATTTAGAAAAGCTGGACATGCACAAGTCCATGGGTCCGGATCTAATTCATCCAAGGGTACTGAGGGAGTTGGCTGATATGATTGCAGAGCCATTGCCCATTAACTTTGAAAACTCATGGCAAGCGGGGGAGGTCCCAGTTGATTGGAAAAAGGCAAATATAGTGCCCATCTTTTAAAAAGGTAAGAAGGAGAATCTGGGGGAACTAGAGACTGGTCAGCCTCACCTCAGTCCCTGGAAAAATCATGGAACAGGTCCTCAAGGAATCCATTTTGAAGCACTTGGAGAAGAGGAAAATGATCAAGAACAGTCAACATATATTCACCCCGGGTAAAGTCATGCCTGACCAAGCTGATTGCTTTTTATGAGGAGATTACTGGCTCTGTGGATATGGGGAAAGTGGTGGACATGATATATCTTGACTTTAGCAAAGCTTTTGATATGGTCTCCCACAGTATTCTTGCCAGCAAGTTAAAAAAGTATGGATTGGTTGAATAGACTATAAAATGGATAGAAAGCTGGCTAGATTGTCAGGCTCAATGGGTAGTGATCAATAGCTCGATGTCTAGTTGACAGTTGGTATCAAGCGGAGTGCCCCAGGGGTTGGTCCTGGGGCTGGTTTTGTTCAACATCTTCTTTAATGGTCTGGATGATGGGATGGATTGCACCCTCAGCAAGTTTGTGGATGACACTAAGCTGCGGGGAGAAGTAGATATGCTGGAGGGTAGGGATAGGGTCCAGAGTGACCTAAACAACTTGGAGGATTGGGCCAAAAGGCATATTGGGCTGCATTAGTAGGAGCATTGCCAGAAGATCGAGGGAAGTGATTATTCCCCTCTCTTCGGCACTGGAGAGTATTGCATCCAGTTTTGGGCCTCCTACTACAGAAAGGATGTGGACAAATTGGAGCGAGTCCAGCAGAGGGCAACAAAAATTAGGGGGCTAGGGCGCATGACTTACGAGGAGAGGCTGAGGGAACTGGGCTTATTTAGTCTGCAGAAGAGAAGAGTGAGGGGGGATTTGTTAGCAGCCTTCAACTACCTGAAGGGGCATTCCAAAGAGGATGGAGCTCGGCTGTTTTCAGTGGTGGCAGATGACAGAACAGGAAGCAATGGTCTCAAGTTTCAGTGGGGGAGGTTTAGGTTGGATATTAGGAAAAACTTTTTCACTAGGAGGGTGGTGAAGCACTGGAATGGGTTCCCTAGGGAGGTGGTGGAATCTCCATCCTTAGAGGTTTTTAAGGCTGGCTTGACAAAGCCCTGGCTGGGATGATTTAGTTGGGGTTGGTCTTGCTTTGAGCAGGGGATTGGACTAGATAATCTCCTGAGGTCTCTTCCAAATCTTCTATGATTCAATTTACAGCAGCTGAGGTTCTGGGCCATGTATGTGTATACAGTGCTTAGCACAATGGGGCCCTGATCCATGACTTGGGTCTGTAGGTGTTGGCACAATAAGAACAATACTTGTTAAAACAAGAACGTTAAGAATTAATAACAGTAGTAAAGGTTAATCACATGATGATTAGAAAGCATAAAAGGGGCACAAGGACAGCTGATACAAATTAATGTAAACATTGAAATAAATATTTACAGATTTATTTTGCAGTAGTTTACAGCCCCAGGTGAGGCAAACTGGCAGGAGGCAGTTAGCACTGCCAATTTGCTGGCTATGCTGTATGTTCTCAAAGATAGAGGACTGAAGTTTTCATAATTTACAATTTGTGCTTCATTTGGGATTACAAAATTTGGCACAAATAGCTTTGATTGTTTTTCGTAGGGAGCGCATTGAGCTCAATACAGTATAAATTGCCCTTATGTAGAATTTTTCACATAGGGCATCACAACACGCCACAACATCCATAAGAAGCCATCCTAAACAAATCATAAAATTCTTAGTTTTATAAATATATCCATTTATTAAGCCCCTTTCCATTCTTGCATCCTTCCCTTATGCCCTTGCACTGTAGCTAGAGAGAATTGTTATCTATATTAGCACTTTAAGTGAAAGCTCTCTTCTCTTTTACTCTAACGTATCTTCTTATGCCTTTTCTCTTGTAATTGTGCCTTCTTTACAATCCATTCGATAATGTAACTTCTAATTCTGTTATCTCTCACTGTGAAGGATTTTAAGATTCTCTGTTTGAAAAAGGTTATAAAAATAGACTGAACTCAATAAATAGTTTGTCTAATGTTCTGGTGTCTCCTTGGTACAGTGCTGTACTGAATGTGACGCTAATCTGAGATTCTGAAACATAACAAACACGTTAGAGCTAAAAACTGTATTCCTCTTAAAATGCTGGATTTTCTGGTCTCCAGCTCTCTTAACCACCACTGGCTTGGCCAGATTCATCATGGGCACAGCTGAAGTCCTCTCATTGCAGCATCTGAGGGGGAGTGGGGCACAGGTGGATGGGGCCTAATGTGATAAATTCCTCAGAACAGAGACATTTTCTTGTACTTGCCTGGAAAACCCCATGAACAATTATTAGGGGCCTACCAAATTCATGGCCCATTTTGGTCCATTTCACAGTCATAAGATTTAAAAAATCATAAATTTAATGATCTCAGCTATTTAAATCTGAAATTTCACAATTTTGTAATTGTAGTCGTCCTGACCCAAAAAGAAGTTGTTGGGGGGGGGGGGCGCAAGGTTATCGTAGCGGGGTTGTGGTACTGCTACTCTTACTTCTGTGCTGCTGCTGGCGGTGGTGCTGCCTTCAGAGCTGGGCAGCTGAAGAGAGGTGCTGCTGGCTGGGAGCCCAGCTCTGAAGGCTGAGTCAGCACCAGCAGCAGCGCAGAAGTAAGGATGGCATGGTATGGTTTGGTCACCGTTACTTCTGCACTGCTGCCTGCAGAACTGGGCCCTCAGTCAGCAGCCGCCACTCTCTGCCACCCAGCTCTGAAGGCAGCAACACAGAAGTAAGGGTAGCATGGTATGGTATTGACACCCTTACTTCTGTGCTGCTGCTGGCGGGGCGCTGCCTTCAGAGCTGGGCACCTGGCCAACAGCTGCCACTCTCCAGCCGCCCAGGTCTGAAGGCAGCACAGAAATGAGTGTGGCAATATTGCAACCTCCCTAAAATAACCTTGTGACTCCCATGCAGCTCCCTTTTGGTCAGGACCTCCAATTTGAGAAACGCTGGTCTTCCCCCCCAGGAAATCTGTATAGTGTAGAGTAAAAGCACCCAAAAGACCAGATTTCACCAGGGGAGACCAGATTTCACGATCTGTGACACATTTTTCATGGCCGTGAAATTGGTAGGGCCCTAACAGTTATGGTGTCATAGAAACAGTAAGTCATAAAAGCAATAAAAATAGCTCAGGGCTGGTCCTGAATTGCTGTTACTGAATTGCTGTATAACTTTGGGTAAATCATCTTCCTTTTAAAAATGAGATTATTAATGTGTACATTCGTTTGTAAAGCACCTTGAGATGCCTGGATGAAATTTGCTATGTAAGTATTATGTAGTTTTAATTTTGAAAGTTTATATAATTATAAATATATATATTTATATTGTATAATATAAAACCCGTAATTTTATACCCTTACAGATATAAAATCAAAAATGCTTCGCTGCTCAGATATTGCTAAAGAAACATTTATTCCATTTTCCTAATCCTTTTCCACTTGAAAGTGATGTTGATTGACGGACATAGAGAGAATGACATGAAGTAGCACATTGTTTTCAATGTTTAAATCAAATTCTAGTTTCTGTTCTGCCTAGCAGGCATCATTCTGAAACTTAAAGACTCCCATCAACCCTAGCAAAACCTGCAATTCTATTACAGAAAATTACACCCAATTCCACTAAAAAAATCTTAGGGTGCCTTAAACTATTTAGGGTTTTTTTTTTTTCTATTTGAAGCAATTGTTTTCAAGGTTTGTTGTCCTCTTCATTTCCAGTGTTTTCCCCAATGCCACCCTACAATGTTGCCCGTGGAGGTCGGCACAAAGCAACAGAAACACACTGAACATATTGATTACCAAGTAAAATGGTTACCCTAGCAACTAGAACCCTATGAAAGCTCTTAGAACTTCCTTTCCTTCTCATGTGACTTCTTTTCCCTCCCTCTCCTCAATGGCTTCAGAAATCACAGATGGCAGATACAGAAGTACCAAATGTATTGCTTTTGAGAAAAGCTGACTTGGGTCTAGATTATAGATTCCACTAGGAATCTGATTACCCGCATTGCTGATTGGTAATGTGGCACTTTTCTAATTTGGCAGTCAAATCGTGTAGTGCTTTTAATCCATTCCCCATCCATCAGCTCTTTAAATCTGTATTCAAATATGATTTAAGGAAAAGAATAAAAAGCCAAAACTGGACTTTGTCAACAATGCCAGTGCAAGTAAGATTAGCGACTGGAAAGAGTTATTTTTTATACCGGCACCCAAAAGTGTTCTCTGTTCTTTACAAAACAAAGACGAGACATGGCCCCTGTTCTGCAGACTTCACACTCTAATTTTAGCCAGATGTGACAAGTGAGAGTAACAAACCAGCTAGAGGAAAAAATGAGGACAAGGACAATAGCAATAAGATCATACAGTTAATCCGACTTGTTATATGCACAATCTGATTATTCTGATATATTTATAAGTATGTGTTTGTGTGTGCTTTAAAATATATATATATATTATGGCCATTTATAAGCAATTAAAGAAAGCTTCTTCCTCCATTTCCTCTTTTGGTTTAACCCTAAAATAAACAGAGTGCTGCTTATTTAACAGTCAAATAAATCTAGTAAACAGACTCAGCTTTTACACGTTCGGCCATTTTGATGTTTCAGAAGGAATTCCCTCCACAAGCATTAGGCAGATACTTGCTGGACCATTCATTTGTAAGCAGGTGCTGTAATTAAATATGAGAAGGGCGGGGGAGATATGCTAGTGATTACATTAGGGTTTCTTTTAATAGAACAAGGGAGTCTAAGCTGGGAGTTCAGAAAACAGAGCAGCATTGTTCTAGCTTTGACACATTTTTTTTCTTCTGGCAAATTGTGGTGGTGGTGGTTTTTGTCTCCACTGCACTGGCTTTCCCCAATTCCAAATAAAAATTGTTTTGAAAAGCTGTAATTACAGAGGTTACTAATAATGTGACTCAACACAGCTGGTCCTGGAACATTTCCAGAACATAATCACCTGTCGTGTGCACTAATTCCTGCCATGATTACAGCCCATTATTTCCAACGGGGTCCAATAGCTCTATTGTTAAAAATGTCATCCATTAATAGAGCACGTTTAAACTTGTCTGAGCTCTAGCTTGCAATGTTTCCTATGTCAGTTTGAGTTAAGTGGGTATGTTATTGCTTTGAATGATAGCTTTTTATTTGTCCCAGGCCAGTATTGTCAATAGGAGACTGAAGAAAATGTGATTCAGCTACATGGAACCACAGATTAGCCAGCCCTGAGCAGAAATGACACAAGCAAAACTTTCCAGTAAACATTTATCTTAAAAAGAACTGAATAGGCCACAGAGCATAAAGATATTCAAAATAGTTAATTTTTATAAGGCGAATACTATTATGTCTGTGCTACAAAAGGCAGCATTATACCTCCCTTTCTCTGAAGAGATGTTTGCCTTGTATTTTCCTTTGTTCTCAGGATTGTTTGTCAGTTGTGAGGACAAGTGTACACTTTCTAAAAAGATCTGCTAATACCCTTCTAATATGCAGTTTTATTTTATTGTTTTTTTTTCACTTGAGGAATGCAAACCCCATATAACGTGGCATCGTTGCTTGTCTCATGAACAAGTTGAAATCAAAATCATTGTAACTTTCCCCTAAACAGCTGCCTTTCCCTGAGAAATACCAGGATGATAAGAAAGGGCTGTTAAAATTTTACACTTACCTCCTATACTTCTTAATAACTCCAGCAAATTGGCAGAGCAGCCCTCTTAAATATTTTTGACCACCAACTACAGTCCACCCTGATCACACCACCATACCCAGAACCAACTTGAGGATTTTAATGCAAATTATCCTTTGAGAGATGCCCCAAAACTAACTAACTGACTGTCAAAAGTGTGTGTGATATTTAGAGCCCTCTCTCCACCCTGACTGCGGTGGCAAAGTCCAGCTGCTTGTGCTGAGGTTTCTGCCTATTTGCTAAGGACACTACCATGGGGGGTGCGAGAGGTGCTAGTCCTCAGTCAGGGAAGAGCTTTGTGCCTTTCTGGTAAACTTCGCCCAATGGCAGTTGAGGATGGATGCTCAGCCCCTCCCAGGCCTTTGGGTATCACTATAAACACTGTGAGTTTGCACTTGTGGAGATTCTGAAGAATGAGGTGGTTGCTGGGTTTGGTTTACCTCTCTGAAGACAGGGCAGGGATTTTGGCCCTCCAACCCCATAGCTGTTCCAAGAGCTAGGAATGTATTCCACATCCACCAGGATCTCTGTAGAAGGCTGAGCTCTTTACATGCAAAACCCACTCCCCTGGTACCATAGAATCATAGAATATCAGGATTGGAAGGGACCTCAGGAGGTCATCTAGTCCAACCCCCTGCTCAAAGTAGGACCAATCCCCAACTAAATCATCCCAGCCAGGGCTTTGTCAAGCCTGACCTTAAAAACCTCTAAGGAAGGAGATTCCACCACCTCCCTAAGTAACCCATTCCAGTGCTTCACCACCCTCCTAGTGAAAAAGTTTTTCCTAATATCCAACCTAAACCTCCCCCACTGCAACTTGAGACTTTTGCTTCCTGTTCTGTCATCTGCACCACTGAGAACAGCTGAGCTCCATCCTCTTTCGAATACCCCTTCAGGTAGTTGAAGGCTGCTAACAAATCCCTCCTCACTCTTCTCTTCTGCAGACTAAATAAGCCCAGTTCCCTCAGCTTCTCCTCATAAATCATGGGATCCGGCCCCCTAATAATTTCCATTGCCCTCTGCTGGACTCGCTCCAATTTGTCCACATCCTTTCTGTAGTGGGAGGCCCAAAACTGGACGCAATACTCTCCAGTGCCGAAGAGAGGGGAATAATCACTTCCCTCGATCTGCTGACAATGCTCCTACTAATGCAGCTCAATATGCCTTTTGGCCCAATCCTCCAAGTTGTCCAGGTCACTCTGGACCCTATCCCTATCCTCCAGCATATCTACTTCTCCCCGCAGCTTAGTGTTATCCATAAACTTGCTGAGGGTGCACTCCATCCCATCATCCAGACCATTAATGAAGATGTTGAGCAAAACCGGCCCCAGGACCGACCCCTGGGACACTCTGCTTGATACCGGCTGCCAACTAGACATGGAGCCATTGATCACTACCCGTTGAGCCCACGATCTAGCCAGTTTTCTATCCATTTTATAGTCTATTCATCCAATCCATACTTTAACTTGCTGGCAAGAATACTGTGGGAGACTGTATGAAAAGCTTTGCTAAAGTCAAGGAATAACATGCCCACTGCTTTCCCCTCATCCACAGAGCCAGTTATCTCATCATAGAAGGCAATTAGGTTAGCCAGGCATGACTTGCCCTTGGTGAATCCATGCTGACTGTTCCTGATCATTTTCCTCTCCTCTAAGTGCTTCAGAATTGATTCCTTGAGGACCTGCTCCATAATTTTTCCAGGGACTGAGGTGAGGCTGACTGATCTGTAGTTCCCCGGATCCTCCTTCTTCCCTTTTTTAAAGATGGGCACTACATTAGCCTTTTTCCAGGCATCCGTGACCTCCCCCAATCACCAGGAGTTTTCAAAGATAATGGCCAATGGCTCTGCAATCACATCCGCCAACTCCTTTAGCACCTTCGGATGCAGCGCATCCGGCCCCAGGGACTTGTGCTTGTCCAGGGTATCTAAATAGTCCCGAACCACTTCTTTCTCCACACAGGGCTGGTCACCTCCCCCCATGCTGTGCTGCCCAGCGCAGTAGTCTGGGAGCTGACCTTGTTCGTGAAGACCGAGGCAAAAAAAGCATTGAGTACATTAGCTTTTTCCACATTCTTTGTCACTAGGTTGCCTCCTTCATTCAGTAAGGGGCCCACACTTTCTTTGACCTACTTCTTGTTGCTAACATACCTGAAGAAACCCTTCTTGTTACTCTTAACATCTCTTGCTAGCTCCAACTCCAAGTATGATTTGGCCTTTCTGATTTCACTCCTGCATGCCTGAGCAATATTTTTATACTCCTCCCTGGTCATTTGTCCAATCTTCCACTTCTTGTAAGCTTCTTTTTTCCATTTAAAATCAGCAAGGATTTCACTGTTAAGCCAAGCTGGTTGCCTGCCATATTTACTATTCTTACTACACATCGGGATGTTTTTTTCCTGCAACCTCAATAAGGATTCTTTAAACTACAGCCAGCTCTCCTGGACTCCTTTCCCCCTCATGTTATTCTCCCAGGGGATCCTGCCCATCAGTTCCCTGAGGGAGTCAAAGTCTGCTTTTGTGAAGTCCAAGGTCTGTATTTTGCTGCTCTCCTTTCTTCCTTGGGTCAGGATCCTGAACTCGACCGTCTCATGGTCACTGCCTCCAAGGTTCCCATCCACTTTTGCTTCCCCTACTAATTCTTCCCTGTTTGTGAGCAGCAGGTCAAGAAGAGCTCTGCCCCTAGTTAGGTCCTCCAGCACTTGCACCAGGAAATTGTGCCCTACACTTTCCAAAAACTTCCTGGATTGTTTGTGCACCACTGTATTGCTCTCCCAGCAGATATCAGGGTGATTAAAGTCTCCCATGAGAACTAGGGCCTGTGATCTAGCAACTTCTGTTAGTTGCTGGAAGAAAGCCTCGTTCACCTCATCCCCCTGGTCTGGTGGTCCAAAGCAGACTCCCACCACAACATCACCCTTGTTGCTCAGACTTCTAAACTTAATCCAGAGACTCTCAGGTTTTTCTGCAGTTTCATACCGGAGCTCTGAGCAGTCTCAGTACTCTCTTACATACAATGCAACTCCCCCACCTTTTCTGCCCTGCCTGTCCTTCCTGAACGGTTTATATCCATCCATGACAGTACTCCAGTCATGTGAGTTATCCCACTAAGTCTTTTTTCATTCACTTTCACCAGTGTAAGAGGCAGTGAAACAAGTGTATTGTCTAAGCAATGTTGTGGGGGGTGTTTTTCTTTCAGCCAACTCTTCATAATGTATCAAAATCTCCTTTTTCGGTAGTTTCTGTCCCTGCCAGTAGCCTGAAGTGGTATGCTGACATGGCCTCCCCCAAACACTGGGGGTCCTGCTATTAAGGTGGGAGTGGAAACTCATGGGAGCTAATGCTGACATAGCCAGTGTTCATTCATGCTGGTCTTTGCTTATGCCTTTAGTGGAGGACAGTTTGCTAGAGGAGCAGCTTTCTCCCAGCTTTCCCCAAGGGAGGGGCCCCTGTGAGAGTGGAGGAAGATGAGATGATTTCTTAGACTTCCTTCTAGTCTCTCCTTCTGAGCAGTGTTGGTGGTGGTTTGAATACATCCATCTCCTCTGTGGGGATGAGCAGTCCTTTATTTATTAAGAATATTAAGGGTATGCCTCTGGGAGAAATAATTATTGCACAACCAAGTCTTTCAAGTCCACAGATGCGAGAAAGTCACAGGGCATGAACATCAGCAACTGAGATTACCAGTTTGACCACTAGACAGTTCTTTTAAGAGGAGACGTGAGACAGCTGTTAGCGCTGATGGCCACAATTCATTGTAGATGTTTACGTGGGAGGAGGGACCAGAAAAGTGTGTAAAGGAAAAGGGAGAAAACTGTCTAATTTGATAAATAAAAACAGATACTGTAATGGAATAGTCAACAGATGTGTCATGTTAGCCGTAGTGTTTCAAACAGCCTTAGACAACGGGGTTTCTCTCACCAATGTTACTTCTTAATAAAATATACTGACACCTGTTCTCACACTAGTAATAAAAAACAGTGCATTGGGTGCATCCATGAAGCCCTTTTATCCGTTGAGGCTGTATGTTGTCTTAATATGTCCTGGTGTTTCATAGAAAACATTTCCTGGAACAACTATAGTGAAAAGTGCAACAGACTGTTATCAGTATTGTTCTTTTTAAAGGGAGGGGAAACCTGAAATATTTCTCTTTTCTCCTTACTAGTCTCTCAACATTCATTGGATGGTTCACAAGGATCCCTTCCCCCCCACTTACAGGTGATCAAAGAAAACAGAAAGGTACTAATGAGCTCCATTTGTCTGTTATATTAATTAGTCCTTCTGGAAGCTCCCAGCTGTTATAATCTATGCCCCTTTAGAAGCTCCATTCTCAGACATATTGGGAATAGAAGATTTTTTCATTCAATTTCACCAGTGTAAGAGGCCGTGAAACAAGTGCATTGTCTAAGTAATGTTGTGGGTGGTGTTTCTCTTTGAGCCAATTCTTCATAATGTACCAAAATCTCCTTTTTAGGCCTGGGCATCTGTATCAATGAGAGAATAAACTTGTGTAGTAGAGTGGGTCAAGATTACTAAATGGACTTAAATCTCAGACTCAGACAGAATTAATGAGAAATGCAGACATTGAATTCAGAGAGCCTGGTTTTCCGTTGCTCTGAACCTTGTGTAGTCATTTACATTAACACGAAATGGATGCGAAATGGGATTGGTAGCATTTTATGCCCACTTTGCACTGGTGTAAATGATGGCATGAAGCACAGAGCAATGGAGGGTCAGGCAGGCCCTACGTTTTTAAATATCATTCAGGTTTTGACACCGAGATTAGTACTTTGGGGTAACAAAACAGGCTAAGGATGAATTGTCAGCTTCAACTTTACATTTCTTAGCTTGGTTTGGTTTCCATGCGTTTTTCCCCTGAAGAAAGAGGTGAAAGTCCCCCATGTGATTCCTTCACCCGCTCTCTTGAGGCCCTGCATCACAGAAACCTCTCTCTTTGAATGAAGAAATGGGTCTCCCTTTGAAATAATTTCAATCCATTTCAGTTTCTCTCACACCAACAATATGTCACAGCAGGGGGAGGCGAGTCACCCACTCACCGCTGGGGCAAAATACACTTCCTCCCCAGCACTCTCCCTCCCCAGTGCCTCAGGCAAGAAAAGACTCCACCTGAGACCTGCAGGCAAGGGTCTCACCTGACATGTGATGCACTAACCACAAGAGAGCAGCTACCCTTTCCTACGCTTTTTCGTTATGATCTTGAATGGAACACATCATTTTAAGCAACTGTTTCTTCTCTGTGATCATGATCCCTCCACTCAGTTAATGGATTATTGACTCTGGAATATAACTGCTGCTTCAGAATAAGTACAGTTTGTCATATCAGCAAAGCTAGCATGTGCGCACTTAAGCCCCAAATCATTAGTCTTGGCCCTTGAGACTAAAGGGCGAGACCATTAATCTTTATGAATGTGCTAAGGAGAAGGTAAATATTTTTCTTTTCCTTTGAGTTTAGACTTGTGATTTCTTTATTCCAGACTCTGGGAATGCATCTGGTCAATCACAATGAATTTATATCAGCGTTTTGGTTTAGTTTAGGAACATTCTTTAAGACGGAGTAATCCAAGGCCCTTACACAATGAAGGCACTCGTGAGTAAGTTTATGCATTTGAGTAGTCCTCTTGCATTTACTGTCTATGCCCCAGTTGCCAGAAGAACTAAAAATTAGTGATGGCTCTTTGGCTTCTGTTTTGGGGACCTAGACATACACATTATCAGGTTATTCAGGGTTCAACAGAATCCAGATGCACACATGCCCAGTGGCTAAAAATGTTATCTGAGTTAGAGGAACCTGGGGTCTTTCTGCTACTAGAATCTAGCAGATACTGTGACAAAGTTCCTCCTCTATCTTGGTGGGTCCTGTGCTTATTGGCAGATTTTCTTGCCTCAGAGATTGGGTTGGGGAACAGCCAAGAAACCTTCCCCTCTGGAAGAACCCACAGTCCAGGTCAATTGGGAGGTTGGGGGGGGGGGGGAAAACCCGGGCCCGCCCTCTACTCCGGGTTCCAGCCCAGGGCCCTGTGGACTGCAGCTGTCCATAGTGCCTCCTGTAACAGCTGCATGACAGATACAACTCCCTGGGCTACTTCCCCATGGCCTCCTCCAAACACCTTCCTTAGTCTTACCACAGGACCTTCCTCCTGATGTCTGATAACACTTGTGCTCCTCAGTCCTCCAGCAGCACACCCTCTCACTCTCAGCTCCTTGCACCTCTTGCTCCCAGCTCCTCACCCTCACACCACAAACTGAAGTGAGCTCCTTTTTAAAGCCAAGGTGCCCTGATTAGCCTGCCTTAATTGATTCTAGCAGCTTCTTCTTAATTGACTCCAGGTGTCCTAATTAGCCTGCCTGTCTTAACTGGTTCTAGCAGGTTCCTGATTACTCTAGTGCAGCCCCTGCTCTGGTCACTCAGGGAACAGAAAACTACTCATCCAGTGACCAGTATATTTGCCCTCTACCAGACTCCTGTACCCCACTGGTCTGGGTCTGTCACAATACATAAAAAACTCCTGAAAACGAGACTTGGAGAGAGGCAGTGGGGTCGTGGATATTATCAGAATTGACAATGAAAGCCTGGCCTCATGGAATTCAATGGCAATGCTCCCATTGACTTCCACGCTCCCAGGATTTTGCCCAAGTATTTTTGTAAAGAGAGTTTCCCTTGCTGAAAGAACCCTTTATTTACCAAAGCCTCTCTGGGAAAGCTAATTTATAATCTGTTCCGGATGTGTGGATGGATGTGTGTACATTCATGTGTCTGTCACAAAAATTTTTCTACCAGCCTATCATCTAGTCTGCTCTCCAGCATAGACTGGAAACTGGCAGAACTGTTAATTACCGTTCACTAAAGAAAAATCTGCTATTTTGATTAATGCCTGTTTTCAAAGTGTTACTGTTGTTTCAGCTGCAATTGCAAAAAAGAGTTTGCTAAGGACAACTGTGCTGGGTCTCTGGCTTTTCTTTGCCATTCTACAAACAATGGTGCATTCTTCATTCTCCGAATTAATAGCCAGACTTTCAAAGTTACTGTTAGCACATGCAAGTGGGCACAGACATACATGTCCATCTAATTTATGAATGCAGATATCTGATGTGAGAGCACAAAGCATGTGTGCACACATGGCTAGTTAGTAGTAGGTGTCTAAATGGACATAGGTGCACAAATATCTGATTTGTGCATGCAAATGTTTATACTTTTTTAGTTATTTTCCTAAAGAAAGGATGATTCTCATTGGTTGGTAATTATTAAAACATGTTTTGCAAATAAATATAGGCTTTGCACTAAATTTGGCAAACAAGAGAATGCCCTATATCAATACATATTCATATAAGCAATTATATATCTTACTTTTATCCAAATTCTTAATTTTTACATTTTTTTTAATTATTGTAGAAAATAATATATTTATTTATTATATTTTTTTTAACTTGTGATTTGTGTCAAGCTATATTTGGATGGAAAATCAAATTCAATTAAAAATGAACAAAATGAATAGTTTTTATTTGTATTAAATAAAACTACCTTAAAAGTGCTAGAAACATAAAAAAAATGGTTTTCAAAACATGTTTTGGATTTAAAACTAAATGATTTACTACACAAAGGAAGAATTCTCTGTAGTTAGTGAATTGAACTGATTGTTTCTGATCATTAAGACTTTGAAGTTATTAGAACTAGTAGAACTCATTCTTTCACACCCAGTTTTTATTCATAGATTGGAAGAGGAATACAAGCTTTCCTGCTTTTTCAACTCCCAACTGCTTTCTTAACTTCAAATGAGCTAGTCACTGAACTCAGCTAGTTGGATAAGTTGACATGAAGAAAATATTCTCTCTGCACTTACATAAGAGGCTACTGATGTCAAAAGCTTGTTTATTAGTTCAATACACTCTGGTTCTGGGTGCTTAGCCAGTGACTTCCACCAGTTCAGTGATTTCACTTTCTTTAAAATTTGGCAAACATGTGCTCTTAATATTATTATTTTTATTTAATTTAAATGCTATTAACTGATTATAAGATTAGGCCTTAACATAAGTTGTCAATTTAAAATTTATTTTTAAATAGGTTTATTTTAAAACAAACAAAACTATTTAATTTAAATTTTAAAAAATCAAATATTTTAAATTGTTTTTTAAAAAGTCATCAATTTTTCTCCACCCTGTTAAACATACATCAGCAAGTGCCTAACTTTGAACAAGCAGCCAGATATGCTTTGTGAAACTTAAGGATTCCCATCATAGTTATCTTCCCATTTTAAGGCCTGGTCTAGACTACAAAGTCAGGTTGACATAAGCTGCCTTGAGTCAACCTAGTTGTGCATGTGTTTACATTTAAATTTGTCTCTCTCTGATGTAAGTGCCTCGTTACAGTGATGCAGTATCACTACCTCCCCGAAGGGCGTTAGCCATGGTCGATGTACTGATGTTGACATAGCATGAGGGTAGACCAGGGGTAGGCAACCTATGGCACGTGTGCCGAAGGCGGCACACGAGCTGATTTTCAGTGGCACTCACACTGCCCGGGTCCTGGCCACCGGTCTGGGGGGGCTCTGCATTTTAATTTAATTTTAAATGAAGCTTCTTAAACATTTTAAAAACCTTTTTACTTTACATACAACAATAGTTTAGTTATATATTATAGACTTATAGAAAGAGACCTTCTAAAAACGTTAAAATGTATTATTGGCATGCAAAACGTTCACTGAACCATCACTGACCACACGTCACTGAACAAAAACACTGACCCAGGAACCTATCCTTGTAACAAAGCCCGATGCCAACTCTGACCACATATCTATTAAAGTGACATCATCATAGGACCTAATCACATCAGCCATACCATCAGAGGCTCGTTCACCTGCACATCTACCAATCTGATATATGCCATCATGTGCCAGCAATGCCCCACTGCCATGTACATTGGCCAAACAGGACAGTCTCTACGCAAAACAATTAATGGACACAAATCTGACATCAGGAATCATAATACTCAAAAACCAGTGGGAGAACACTTTAACTTGTCTGGCCATTCAATGACAGACCTGCGGGTGGCTATTTTACAACAGAAAAACTTCAAAAACAGACTCCAACGAGAGACTGCTGAGCTGGAATTGATATGCAAACTAGATACAATCAACTCAGGATTGAACAAGGACTGGGAATGGCTGAGCCATTACAAACATTGAATCTATCTCCCCTTGTAAGTATTCTCACACTTTTTATCAAACTGTCTGTACTGGGCTATCTTGATTATCACTTCAAAAGTTTTTTTCTCTTACTTAATTGGCCTCTCAGAGTTGGTAAGACAACTCCCACCTGTTCATGCTCTCTGTATGTGTGTATATATATCTCCTCAATATATGTTCCACTCTATATGCATCCGAAGAAGTGGGCTGTAGTCCACAAAAGCTTATGCTCTAATAAATTTGTTAGTCTCTAAGGTGCCACAAGTACTCCTGTTCTTTTTGTGGATACAGACTAACACGGCTGCTACTCTGAACCAGACAAGGAAGAGACAGTTGCACATTGGGAAGTTGACTCCTTATTCCCAGTCAGCCCTGTGTAACTTGTTTCTGCCCCACCAAGCATTGCCAGAACTTCCCAAAAGACAGTGTGCTGGACAGTGGTGAGTTGCACACTGGGATACCTACCCATAGTGCCCCGCACTGTGTATTGACACAAACACTCCTGGCGAGCATGCCCAGTGCCAACACAAGGAAACAAGCATGCACGCATGCAAGCAATATACTAACTGCGTCAGCTTATGCCAACCTAACAAGATTTGACCAAAGTTTGTAGTGTAGACATGGCCTAAGCCTGAACCTTAAAATATTGAGCTTAGTTCTCACCAGAGTAAGTCAGATGTAACATTGTTGAAGTCAGAGTTAGATCCTCATTTACACCAATAAAAATGAAAGGAGAATGAGGCCCTTTGTTCTTTTGGCTACTTTTAAAATATGTCTGTAGACCTTTCTTCCTGAGGGCTTGTCTACGTTACCTGCTGGATCGACTGGCAGTGATCGATCCACCAGGGGTCGATTTATCGCATCTAGTCTAGGCACGATAAATCAATCGCCAAGTGCTCTCCTGTCGACTCCGGTACTCCACCAGGGTGAGAGGCACAGGCAGAGTCAACGGGAGAGTATCAGCCATTGACTTACTGCAGTGAAGACACCACGGTAAGTAGATCTAAGTACGTCTACTTCAGCTATGTTATTCACGTAGCTGAAGTTCCGTAACTTAGATCAATTTCGCCCCCTCCCCCCCGCACTGAGTGTAGACCAGGTCTCAATAGCAGGGTGCTTTACACAGGGCTTGAAAAAACAGCAACCTGTTAAAACAACGAGGAGTCTTTGTGGCACCTTAGAGACTAACAAATGTATTTGGGCATAAGCTTTCGTGGGCTAAAACCCACTTCATCAGATGCATGCAATGAAAAATACAGGAGCAGGTATAAATACATGAACAGATGTGAGTTGCCTTCCCAAGTGTGAGGTCAGTCTAACAAGACAATTCAATTAACAGCAGGATACCAAGGGAGGAAAAATAATTTTTGAAGTGGTAATGAGAGTGGCCCATTACAGACAGTTCACAAGAAAGTGTAAGTAACAGTAGGGGGAAATTAGTATTGGGAAATTAGGTTTAGGTTTTGTAATGATCCAACAACTCCCAGTCTTTATTCAGGCCTAATCTGATGCCACAAGGACTCCTCGTCGTTTTTGCCGATACAGACCAACATGGCTACCACTCTGCAACCTGTTAAAGAATTTGTATATCAAGAGGCCAGCGGAGGGCAACCAAAATGATTAGGGGGCTGGACCACAGGACTTATGAGGAGAGGCTGAGGGAACTGGGATTGTTTAGTCTGCAGAAGAGAAGAATGAGGGGGGATTTGATAGCTGCTTTCAACTACCTGAAAGGGGGTTCCAAAGAGGATGGATCTAAACTGTTCTCAGTGGTACCTGATGACAGAACAAGGAGTAATGGTCTCAAGTTGCAGTGGGGGCTGTTCAGGTTGGATATTAGGAAAAACTTTTTCACTAGGAGGATGGTGAAGCACTGGAATGGGTTACCTAGGGAGGTGGTAGAATCGCCTTCCTTAGAGTTTTTTAAGGTCAGGCTTGACAAAGCCCTGGCTGGGATGATTTAGTTGGGAATTGGTCCTGCTTTGAGCAGGGTGTTGGACTAGATGACCTCCTGAGGTCCCTTCCAACCCTGATATTCTATGATTCTATGATTCTATGTATTAGCTACAAACATGTGCAGGATCAGTTTATAGTGATTGATCTGCAAATTAGAAACTTGAGGACTTGTATTCTGAGTAGATGCTCCCCAAGGAAAAATTTGTGCTTAAAACTGATGAAAAGTCATTAATAGAGTGAAAGCACAAACAATTTCCACATTTACACGAAGTATGTTCAGTAAGCAAGATATTCCTGCTTAGATTTTTAAAAACTATCATTGACTGCATGTATAGAAAGGTCCTGGTATACAGCATTATATATTATATGATATCATATACATAATTTTAAAAGCCCTACAAGTTTAAACTAGAGAGAGACCCAAACAAATATCCTGGATGTTAAAATTCCCAAACGCTGAGGAAATTTCTGTCCAGATCTGGGCTTTCAGATTTGTGTCCAAATCTAGTTAAAAACTTTCAACCTGCATAAATAACCACCAGTTTAAATGAAAACAGAGTTTGACATTTGCAATAAAGATCTAATCCAACTCATATTGATGTCTATGGAAAAGCTTCCACTGTCTTGAAAGGGAGTTGGATCAGACTCTAATATAAAAGAAAAAAAAGTTACAATAAATATCAGGAGCTAAACTGTCTTGTCTATTTCACTTGAACTTACTTTAAAATAAAGATATCCTCCAAAGTGCAGAAGCATAGCTTCCAGGTGTTACATGGGATCAAAACTGAAAATATGCTTCTTTTATTTTTACCCAAATAGAATTGTTCAGCTTTAGACCACTTGTGTTTATCTCACACATTCATGAGATAGATAGTGGTTATGTGCTGATTGTTAAGCCATGTTTAACTTTCCAAAAGATTAATTTTTGCTTTGAAAAGATCTTTAAAATGTGTTTGAATTAATGTATTCATCAGCTGTGATTTTAGTGACATTTTCATATCAAGGCCTGATTTTCTTTACAGCCTGCGTATTGTTCAGTAGGAGCACAGAAGTAGACCAGACTACAGAAATAATCTCTTCACTTAAAATGAAAGCACAACTGAATGAAGGGATAAAGTGAAGTGACAGAGCATCCCATCCAATTTACCTACTTTGAGTTCTGCCGCATGCTAAATGGTGGCTTTTCCCTTAATCTTTGAACTGAAAAAGCAAGGCTATTTACTGCCAGCCACAGAACTTCAAATATGCTTTAATCAACTCCAGTGTTCATCCCCATGCACACACTATGCTTGAGTAGGTAACTTTGAATGCCAAAAAGGTCCGGTTTGTAATTCTTGAGGGCCAGACCCGATGAAAATTTATTCTATCACTTTGGGTGCAGCAAGTCTCCTCAGATGTCTCCATGCTGCACTGCTCCCGCCAATTCTGGGGGCAGCCAGGAGCCAACACAGCCCCCGGTGTGTTAAACCAGTCTCAGGGCCCCTCTAATTTATGTTGACTGGTAATCATAGAATTGTAGAAATGTAGGGCTGGAAGGGACTTCGAGAGGCAGGATTGAGTACTTAGGCCTCCCTTACTGTATGTCTACACTGCACTGTAAACCCATATCTGTGGGACCCGGGCTTGTGTGGATGCTCATACAGCATATGCCACAGCATTGCAAGCCTGGGCTTACAACTTCTGGACCTGAGTCTCACTGCTGTGCTAACACACCCATACTGCACTTTGCAGACCTTCTGACTGGGGTCTGCAGCTTGAGCTGCTTCCACAATGAAAAATGACAGGGCTTGGACCTGAGTCTCAGTGGGACTCAAGCTCTGACCCCCTCTCCCACAACAGGGTACATCTACACTGCAATACAAGACCCACAGCGCAGCCATGACTGGCCCAGGTCAGCTGACTGGCTGCAGGGCTAAAAACTTCAGTCTAGATATTCAGGCTCAGGCTAGAGCCTGTGCTCTGAAACCCCAGGAATGAGGTAGATCTCAAAGCCCGGGCTCCAGCCCAAGCCTGAATATCTACACTGTAATTTTTAGCCCTGCAAGCCTGAGTCAATTGACCCAGGCTCTGAGACTTGGTACTGTGGGTTTTTTATTGCAGTGTAGATGTACCCAGAGGGTCTGGGACCTGGATCCTGAGTGCTTGCTGACATGTGTCAGTCTGATTTATGTGTGGATGGAAAGGGGGCATGGGCTCAAACCTGAGTCCGAGCCAGGTCTACATATGTAGTGTAAACATAGAAGGTATGTCTACACAGTATAAAACAAACCAGCCTGTTGCAGTGAGGCTCAGAGCCTGTGTCTACAGACCTTGGCTTGCACTACGACATTAAAACCAGGCATGTAGATGTTCGGGCTTGGGCTCTGAAACCCACCCTCTTCCCCAGGCTTCAGAGCCCAAGCTCCAGCCACAGCCCACAAATCTGCAAGGCTATTTTTAGTGCTGTAGCGCAAGCCCCACAAGCCCAAGTCTGTAGACCCGGGCTTTGAGACTCGAAGGATTTGTTTTTTGCCATATAGACATATCCTTAGAGGCCGTCATGTGGACAAGGTCTGTCAGAGCACAAAGTGCTCTGGGCACATAAATCACACCCTCTGGTGTGTGGCAGGGAGGGATGCAGTTGAGAGGGGCAGCCTGGCATAGAGCCAGCATATGCCAGCTGTGAATTCCCCTAGGAGTGCTGCAAAAGGGACATTGTAGGGACTGAGGTTATGGCCTTTAGACTCTAGTTTTTAATCACTATCCCAGGATAGCACACCACAGACCATATGCTTTTTTGTGGGACATTCTATACAGTAGATAGTCCCCCTGTAATTGTAACATATCATGCCAGAATGAAGCTAGGGACACTCTGAATGGGTTAGGCCTTTGGATGATATTTTATACTTGATTTGCTGTTAGCCATGGAAACTACTATTCAATATTAAGCTTAATAAAGCTACTGCACATATACAGGGATGGAGCTCAGCAGTCTGAGACTACTTGCCTATGTGCTGTTTGTTTTTAAGGAAGAAAAATATTGAGGTCTAGTCATAAGTTCTGAAGTACGTGTTCAAATTAGAGGTGGCGCAGAGCTGTAGAGTTCAGATCTGGAAGTGAAATCAAATTTTCCTCAAGTCTGGTATGTTCAGATTCACTTTGTGGTTTGACCCTTTACTGAGAGAGGCCTAAGCCACAAAGTTCAACTCCAACCAGGGTTTGGGGGATTTGGTCTCCTTTGAGATCATCTCAAATTATAATGCTTCCCCAGGAAGGTCTTCACTCCATTTGAAACAGCTCCCCCCACGGAGCCTTTCCTCACACATAGAGCCACGTGATACATTCACATCGACCTGGAGACAGGGCCGGCTCTACCTTTTTTGCCACCCCAAGCGGCAAAGCAAAGAAAAAAAAAAAAAAGCGGCACAGCAGTGCCACCGAAGAAGAAAAAATGAAAAAGCTGCTGCCGAACTGCAGCCGAAGAAGAAAAAAAGAAAAAGTTGCCACCGAAGAAGGGGCAAAAGTCAGAGTGCCGCCCCAAGAACGGACGGAGTGCCGCCCTTTCAGATTTGCCGCCCCAGGCACCTGCTGCCTTAGCTGGTGCCTAGAGCCGGCCCTGCCTGGAGACTCAACTCAGACCGAATGTTGGGTTCAAAGCTAAGTGAATTTGTGAACCTCAGCTCATGTTTGCAAAAGCCTGACAAATACAGATGGAAAATATTTACACTTTGGAGATGCTGGCAAACTTCCCTCCACCCCACAGTAATCTCCTCTTCCCCTCCTGCCTGAAATTTCCTAAGGAGAAGTAGGAAGAGGCTCTGTGATAGCAAGAGGTGCAACTGAAGCTTGAGAGTTAAACCCGGTTGAATTTAAACCTCCAAGCAAAGCAGCAGGGGGTGCTTCACTTCCATCTGTGAATCAAACTGCAGGATTTGCATGGCATTAATCCCCAAACTCTTTCTAAACATTCCATACACACCTACCCAGTACTGAACTGGGGTAAGAAAATGTACGGCAAAGAATGTGCCAAATGCTTGAATCAAGAGCCAAAGCCATAACTCAACATACTGAAGCATAAATACAATTGTGCATATAACCAGGGCCAGCCTTATGGGTGGGTGAATGCCCAGGGCACCCGTGGGCAGGGGACACCATGGTCAAGAGGCAAGGAGCGGGGCTGGCCTGGGGTGTGAGGCTGTGGAAGGGAGCTCAGGTCAATGGGAGGGATGTGTGGAGGCAGTGGGTCCTGGGGGCGATGGATGGGGAGGCACCAGGAGCCAGGGGTGATCGGAGGATGGGGCCAGGGAAGGCTGTGGTGGTCAGGGGTACCAAAATACAAGTTCATGCCATTTTCCCTAAGGCCAACCCTGTGTGTAACACTGAGCAAGGTGTGTGTGTGAGTGGGGATTGCTGATTAACTGGGTTTAGTTTTTAAGAGTGAGAACATACATCTCCATGGCAGACAAGTTGTGGAGGTAGAAGGGCCTTGAATCGGATCTCTTTTGCCATAAAAGAGATGGAGGTGTTAGCAGGGCCTCATGACGGTCTCTTGGCTATTGAACCCACTTCGCTACTTCGGGCCAATATAGCGCAAATGTTTTCACCTTCAAAGGGCCTCGCAAGATTTATCTTTTATAGATACCTTTGGGGAAAGAAGATATTGAGGGAAGGTGAGGTACTTCCCTTATTTCTCCTTTGCTGTACTGCTTAATAAGTTACTATCAGGTATTGTAGGTGATGGTGTTTTTGCCTTTAAGTCTGATTAGTACTGAGGGAAGGATTTACAGAACACTCAGCAGTGGCCTAACTCTGCTCCTATGGAAGTTTGTGTGTCTAGGTTGCTTACAGTTTAAAATAAAGATCATTTTATTGTCTCTTCTTAGAAATCCAAACAAATAAAAATCAAATCAATATTAGTGCTCTGCTGAACTATGTGAACTTTCAGTGTCAATAGAGCTATAAGGAACGCTTGATAAAGGCTCCGGGCAAATAATATAACACTTTATCTGTGACATCAAGGACAGGCTGCTCTTCTTGGTGATAAGAATACATGGATTGGCCCTCAGGAAAAAGGAGAAAGATGAGCCAGTGACGTGAAGCCCATGCCCCTCTATTTGTTGCATGGTCAATTTCAGGGCAAAGCAGTTGTATTTAGGTTGAGGAACAAAAATTTCAGTAGTGTTAACTGTCCTATTCGAAACACAGAGATTTCAGGACATTATGAATCATTATGCGTAAATCAATGGAGGTTCTCAGGGCTCTAAGAAAACTAGAGTGCTGGCAAAACCTGTAAAATAAATGCTATTATGCCATTTTCTTTAAAACTTTTAGAGTTGCCTCCATTTATTATTATGTTTTAAAAATGACTTTCATGTTCTCTTAAATTTCAGCCATTTTAAATCTCATTTTGCATTTTTAAAAAAGATTTTCTTTCCCCTGTAAATATGTTAAAAATTCCTGCTGATAATGGACACAAGATGTATTTATCCTATGTGAAATGTTGCCCTGTGAAAATAGGGGTGGATCACATTCACAAGTTCTCTTGAAAATCAGATTTTGTATCAAAATAACATTTCTATCTGGAGCAGGAATGGCCTCTCTGAGCACTCTCAGCTGGGTTCCATGAAAAGGTTAAGTATTATCTAAGGTGAGTGTGACAGGATATACTCCCTCTTTGATACCCAGGATAAGGTTCTGGACTTGGACACTGTGATAGGCTATAATGGTTAAGAAGCAGGAAACACAAGGAGCTGCAGCCCATTAGCTTCACAGAAAACCAGCCAGCTGCATATAAAAGGAGGAGGATATCGGGGCTGGCTATTAAGAGTGACCGGAGAGCCAGAAAGCTTCAGTGAGAAGTACCAGTTTCTTGCAGAAGGGATCCCTCACAGCAAATGTGAGTTTGTTTAAATCTGAGACAAAGGAATTTAGAACTTCTGTTTGCCTTGATCTTGGGAAAAGGGCACTTTAAGGGGGCAAGGGCACAGGCTAAGCCCTACACCGAGGTCTTTCTATTTTCCCTTCATTCTCTACCTGGGATAGTTTTGTGGCTGGGGGAGTTGGGTTCTTTGTTTGTCTTGGTTCACTAATTACTCACCCACATTTCAAAATAAATACATAAAAAGGCATCTAATAGGGTACTTGTGGAGAGTCCTCTTGACTTCACTGAGGCTTTGTATGGTTGCAGGGAGTCAGTTCTAGTGGATTGAATGCAGGATCAAGATCTCACACTGAATTTTTGGGTGCGAGTGGAGGAGCTAATGCTACATTCTGCTTCAGGTAAGTGCTTGCTGACCTATTTCCTCTGGAGGCCTTGATTCATTTTTGCTGCAGATCACAAGAGAAATCAACATAGTGGTTTAAAACTAGTCCCCAGCTGGTATTTAAGAACAATAAAGAAAACCTTGAGAGCTTTTTTCCTTTGGAAAAAGGAGGTAGGTCAGATTGAGGTGCATTGGTGGGAGCCATGTGGGGAACTTGCAGAGTACCTGTTGGCAATAACTAAGCATTTATTTGACTTTCTGTTCTATGAGGAACTGAATCCACTCAAACATTTTAGCCGCAATCTAGAATTAAACAATTTAGGTTTCCGAAAGTGTGAAAACATGACATAAGTGAGAGATGATATTTATGAAAACAGTGTCCTATTATTATAGCTCTCATGTGCTTTATCAACAGAATGTTTATTTCCTCCTTATGCAATAGGACAGAGTAACGTTTTCTCTATGTAATTAAGCTGTTCTTTGGAGATATTTTAAAAATTGGTAATTCCTCTTTGCCTGGTTGTTATCACTGCAACGTCTCAAGGCATAGGAAGGGGTGAGAAAATTATTTTAAGATGGATGCATAATTGTGACTAAATCCACCTGCTGAGAGTGCTAATTAAGTGAACTGGCTGGTACCTTTCCCAAGAAACTAACCTTGTCATCACCTTCACAGCTGCACCAGCTGGCTGGCTCAGTCCCAGCATTTTCACATCTGTCCAGATGGTATGAAGGAGGTACGGATAACCACATAACATGTGGAAATTATTTATGAGAACTTCCATTAAATGAATTTCATAAAACATTCCTAAGATGCCTTTAAGGGTTTTATTAAAACTGTCTGCATGTATAAACAAAATAGCAGCCACATTTTGCCTACTAAGAATTCTAAGCTCATGTTTTCTTCTGCAGCATCCTCCCCATCTCTTGCTGTCTGATTAATTGCTTTATCTGTCATGAATATTGAAGCACTGGTTTCTACGTTCTAATGGTTGAACTCTCGTGTCTCTATAAGAAATCATGACATGCCAGAATTTTTCAAGCATTGCTCCTTTGCAGCTTTACAGACTCTACCTGCTTAATGACTGTGGTCTGGGAATTTAATACCAAATCTTCTAACCATCTGAGCTTGAATAATGGCAATACCAATATCTAGAGTATGTAATGTATAGCACCTTTGAGTTCAAAACACTTTATAAACATAATGGTTGCAAATTGATTTTTGCTTTATTTGTGGATTTTTGCTTTATTTATTTATCCCACAAATAAAGCAAAAATCAGCTTGCAACCACTATGTCTAGTTCTAAATTTCTGTATGTAGCAAAATGAAATGGCAGTTCTTACCTGCGGTAGCCATGTAGGAACACAAATATGAATGTAATGAACAAGCAAGGCCAAACTCTCTCATGCTAAAATCAACAGGCACTAAAATAAACAGAGCTACAGTGTGTATCTATCTAAAAAACATATATCATCCACCATTGAACTGTATCTGCCATTCCAGCAATACTACATAGGTCAAGAAGTGAAGATAAAACGGAAGCTGTAAGGAGGAAGTAGAGAGAGACTGAATATAATTAGCCAAACTGAACACTAGCTTAAAAAGTCCTTTAGAATACTAAGGGCCAGGTGTTCAAAGGAATCACAACCTGGCCTTTGTTTGTGTGCACTTCAACTTTGCACGCGCAGTCACTGGCTTGTGCATCTATTTGTGCATTTTCATTTATCTACACAAATGAGAAAGTACAGTCAAAACACACTAAGGCCCAATCTGTATGCACAATAGGCCTCGTGTTAATCTTTCATTTCTATGCACAAGGGATAGTGTGAAGAAATGTGCTTGTGTAAGTTGTGACCATAAAGTTGTTTGTGGTCACATAGAAGCCACAATTTTAAAGATCACTGCGGACTCAGGAACTCAGTTTTAGATTTCATTTTAAAGCCAGCACCATCAACAGCACAGTATCTCAGCACCATATGGGGACACTTGTTCAGTACACTAGCACTTACCAAAATCTGCAATATGATTTCTTGTAGACACCTAGGCTTTCCTCGGAGGTGTATAATCCACATACCTACTCAGCCTGATCTTGTTTTTTTTTCTTTTCCTGTGATTTTGTGAGATCTCATATCCTGAGGAGGCCTGCTGCAGGCAGCATTATAATGCCAGTTAATGTAATAAGATTTGCTAATACTTGTGTACTATCAATTCCCACTGAGGCAATTGAAATCATGATGAAGGCCCCAGTAATTGCTTATAAGAATGTTTTAATTTAAATGACATATAATATTAAGCACTTTAGTATGTCTCATTGGAAACATAATAGTTGTGTCCCTCCCTTTTATCTTCTGATTTCTATCTTTCCTAGTGTGTATCCCAAAGCTTTGCATTAAAGTGAAATTATTTGTTCCTCTTGTGAAAGTGAGCCTTCTGATGCACATCTGATAAAGCCATCAAAATCCCTGTTATTATGTGCTATGATAGCCTGGAGGAATATTTTATTAGAGTATTTACCTAGTCACACTGACAAGCTAAGAGATATTATCTGCCTCAGGAGGCTAAATGGAGGACTTGAGGGATAAAAAAGGTCTATTGTTATTACGTACATAATCTTGTGATTGAAAATATCACTAGGGATTTGGGAAGCTCCATGGATATATGAAGTGAGGCAGCAGTAAATGCAAATTACTTTGGTTTACCGATACTAATATAATTACTGTATCTAGCTAAACCAACACTTCAAAATAAACCAGGATATATTCTAAACACAGTGTGAATAAATTCTCACTTACAATGGACATTCCTTTGTTTATACTTCAGAAAAGAAGTTAAGTCTCAATAATGTGTCTATTTAGACCAGGGGTCGGCAACCTCTGGCACGCGGCTCGCCAGGGTAAGCACCCTGGCGGGTCGGGCCGGTTTGTTTACCTGCCATGTCCGCAGGTTCGGCTGATGGCGGCTCCCGGTGGTTGCGGTTCGCTGCTCCAGGCCAATGGGGGCTGCGGGAAGCGACGCGGGCTGAGGGATGTGCTGGCCACGGCTTCCTGCCGCCCCCATTGGCCTGGAGCGGCAAACTGTGGCCAGTGGGAGCCGCAATCGGCCGAACCTGCGGACGCGACAGGTAAACAAACTGGCTCGGCCCGTCAGGGTGCTTACCCTGGGGAGCCACATGCCAAAGGTTGCTGATCCCTAATTTAGACCATAATACAGAAAGTATGGGCTGTGGAAAGATCACAAACTTTCCTTTTCGTCTTGAGCTAAAGGCAGCATGGCCTTAGAGAAGCAGTTACTCATATTCAAGTACTGTAGCAGAAGCCTTCTATAGTTCACTGAATCCAACAGCAGCCGATGAAGCTGCAGTTCATGTTATCCAACATGTTTACTGTTTCACTGGCCGTGACATCCTGTAAGAACACTGACCTGCCTGAAATATCTTGCATCAAGTAAGCCAAATATCAAACCTGCAAACCCAGCTCCATGTGAAAAAAGAGGAGTTGCTGTTTCATTGTGTTAAACTTTAGATCTACTCGCTGTTAGATTTTTAAATGTATATTAATTTTTCTTTCTAAAAAAGAAAAAAAAATCATTAAATTTTGTAGGGCCACTGTGGATGATAACTGGTGAAATGTACCTGAATAAGAAACTGTTAAAAAGCATTATTAAAACAGTGGGCTGATTCTCCACTCCTTTACTCAAATTTTACAGCAACTTAACTAGCATAAATCTGGTATAACAAACCCCAAACATTCATATGACATGTTGAACAATATGTTGCTTTAAGGAAGTGTCACTTATCTCATAGGTGGTAGCACAGTTGTTATGGTAACTTCCCCCCCCCTTCTATTCGATATGGCAAGCAGGTGCACCAAAAATACCCCAGCTTATATCAAACCTGCCCCGTGGCTGTGATTGTATGGAGACTGAGATTAAAAACTTTTTTTTAATTTTACTTTTGATTCTGGAAATTGAGATTGTGACAAGATGTATTAATGCAAACTGGGACAAAAATATGGGGAAATGTTGTTTTATGCTATGCAGTATATAATTTACTCTCACCTCTCTCATACATATATTTAAGTGCTGTATTGAGAGCCTTGAAAAGGGAAATCTTTTCCACATAACACATTCAGCATGGGTAATAGCAGTGTAAGCTTCTCTTATGGCATCATCAGTTCTAGGGAAATATATTTGACATATTTCACTCTCCCTAATACACCTCTACCTCGATATAACGCGGCCCGATATAACACAAATTCGGATATAACGCAGTAAAGCAGTGCTCCGAGGGTAAGATTATAATGCGGTAAGATTTTTTGGCTCCCAAGGACAGCGTTATATCAAGGTAGAGGTGTATTCAGTTTTTATGGTCTTTCTGATGAGGTTATCATCAAATGTGCAAATTGTGGTGATGTTTTTGTGACATGGATTAAGACCTAGTTTGAGACCATCAATTACTTTCCCAAATTTTAGTTCTCAGAACTGGCAATATATTTCCTTAGCCCTTTCTGTTACTCCATTAGGTCAGACTTGATAAGAAACCTACCATACAGGTGAAAATCCCCATATCTAGATAAAGTATTTATCTGGCCCCCATTACCATAGTATTTGAGCATCTCACAATCTTTAATAGATTTATATTCACATCCCTGTAGTAAGAAAGTATTATCCCCATTTTACAGATGAGGCACAGGGTAGAGTGACTTGCCCCAGGTCACAGAGGGAGTTTTTACTAGCGCAGGGAATTTAACCCAGATCTTGTAAGTCCCAGGCTAGCATCCTAATTCCTAGGCCATCCTTCCTGTATAAAACCTCAGAGTCATCCAGGCTGCCTCCATTTCTTTAGTTTGTTAGAGCAATGCTTATAGACATAGTAGCTATTTCCAATGCTGTTTTCGTTTTAAAAAAATATAGTTTACATAAAGCAATCTACAGTGGATTAAAAAGCCACCTGCTGCAATGTTGAGAAATGTCTGTGGCTTCTTGTTCATGGTAGGAATAATAGAACATAGAAACCAACATCAAACACAAATCAAATGAAAGCTTAAATGAATGAGCCTTGCACTTGACCTGAAACTCTCTGGACTCTCACTCAGCGAAATCACCAAGTGGAGCAAATTCCAAAGGCAAAAGCCATAAAGTGAGAGCACTGCGCCTGGTTCTGGAGTGTTCAAACATGGATACCAACAGCAAAAGCCTCCTAGCCCACCATAGATTCATAGATTTAAAGACCAGAAGAGACCACTGTGATCATCTAATGTGCTCTCCTGTATAACACAGGCCATAAAACCTCCCCACAATAATTCCTGGAGCATACCTTTTAGAAAAACAGCCAATCTTAATTGCACAACTATAGGGTGATGGACAGCCTTTCAGATAACCAGGTCTCAGACACATCATCATCAATACTTTGAATTGTAGCAAGAAGCTAAGGCAGAGACTTCAGTAGAAGTTCACTTCAGTAGAAGATGGGAGGTTGCATCCTGCACTAGTTGAAACTTCTAAGTGGACTTCAAGGGTAATGCTTTTGTAGGGTACATTACAGTAGTCTTGCTGAAGGTAACAAAGGTGGATGACTTTTTCAAAGTCAGCATTAGAGAGGAATTGTTATGGTTTCCTGCCACCCATGAATGATGTAAGATGCCCGATGTGCAGAGCCCAGACTGGGACAGATACCATAAAAAAAAAAAAGGAGAAGGACACAGAGGAATTGATTGAGAAGAGGGTAGGAGAATAAGCAGCCGGGAAGCAAAGCCTGTAGTGGGAGATTCAACGGTGGCACTCCTGGGAGGAAATTAGAAAAAAGTACAGATGATACAAGTAAAGGGACAAGGTTGGTAGATGGTGGAGAACCGTGTGACGAAGAAGAGCAGGGAATAAGGCATACAAAGGCAGTCAGGATCCAGAGAGGAGGGGATGTGACATGGTGAGTGCCTAGATACAACAACAGGGACAGACAATGTGCAGAAAGCTAACACTTCTTGTGCAAAACCATTAAAGAAGTCTATGATGAACTGCCACATTTGAATTCCCACAAGAGGATAATTTCCCTAGGAATAGTCTTATCACTATATCAGCCTCCCATACAAAGGAATCAGCTGCCTGGTGACTGAAATAGCGATAACAATTGCTAAATTTTTAGAATTGCATCATCAGTGTAACTTTTTAAAGACTAATTTATCATCCTTCTGAGGATTTATTTTTATTAACCTCACATGTGCTTCAGCATGAACTACTTTCCTAATCTTGGTACTGGCAGCCTGGGTTCATTCTATTACCATCAGTAAAATTACATAGTATAGCAAAGGGAAATCCATTTGGTTTATCTCCTGTAATATATTGCACGTGCATGGCTGCTTTGTTTACAGTGGGAATATAGTCAGCTTTTTAAAAATGTATCTTTAAAATAACAATACTGAGTGTCTTTAAGGTAAGACCCACTATGCTGGACAACTTTTTAGTTGGGCTATTTATATGCCTAACCACTCTAAGAGTGTCCTTGATCAAACACCTACCACCGATTTGTACCAAAGGAAGAAGGACCTTCCAAAAATGTATGTGCAGCTCTGTTCCTGAGTCTTAACTTTACAAAATTATCAAGGTTAGGCCTAGCAATTGCCCAATATTACTGCCATTTAAATCAATATTTGGGGGAGGCATTAGAGGGTCCCCAGGAAGCTTCTAGTCCCAAACCAGGAATAAGCTCTGTCTGCAAAACCTCCTAGGCTTCTCTCCTGCTAACAGCGAAAAGCATCTGAACGGCTGTTGTTGCGGGGCACAGAGGAACAACCTGGGGTTGCTGACAGGGGCTGCAGCCAGGATTAAGCACCCGTCATCCCTCAAATCCTGATGCATTTCTGACACCAGCAATTCTCCTTCCCACCAGAGATGCTTGGGAACAAGGACAGGAGCAGCTAGCCCCAGAGACAGGCAAAAGTGGAAGGGAATTCCCTCACCAAACATCTGTCCATCTGCGACAGGGTTGCTGGGCACTCAAACGCCACCCAATATTTCAGCTTCCAGGATGGGGGGAATTGGGAGCAGCTGTGCTCAAAAGGCTGCGAACGCTCTTATATTCATCGTTTTTGTTTGTTTGTTCTTTTTTAAGACACTTGGCGCTAAATATCATGGGATGCATCTGTTCTGCTCCCACATTGCTATAGTAGGACTGGATAGGAGCTCTCACTCAGATCTACAAACAGTTTCTTCAGCCCTACAATGCAGCACTAAGCTGCTTCTTGCTGCCAGGAGCAGTCGCAGGGCTCCCCCCTGGGCAAAACGTAAGGAAAAAAATAATGGCCAGCTTGGACAATCGTTGATCCTGGCTCTCACTTTTATTCAAATTGTGGGTCAAGAGAAAATGGAAGGGACCACCCCATCTCCCATTAAGAATCAACTGTAGGGAATCCACTTCCTAAGGTTGCCAACCCTCCAGGATTGTCCTGGAGTCTCTAGGAATTAAAGATTAATCTTTAATTAAAGATTATGTCATGTAACGAAACCTCCAGGAATACATCCAACCAAAATTGGCACCCCTATCACTTCCAGGCATTGCAATATCATCCCCATAATACGTGCAAGAATTGTACAGCATGACAGTGTACCAGTTTCATTCGTGGGTTTCTTCTCTGTATCATGAATATGGCTCATAAAAGGATTTCCCTGTGTTTGTTGCCACTTAAACCACATGCGCAGAATGGGCTGTGAACAGAGATATTGCACAGGAGTCTGGGCCTCCACCTCCTCTGTGCAGCTCAGACTGAGGCTTTGCCTTAGGCCTGAATAAGCCCAAGGGGTGGGTCATACTTTGGAGTCACAAGATCCAAAATTGTGCCTAATCTAGGGTGACCAGACAGCAAGTGTGAAAAATCGGGATGGGATGTGTGTGGGGGGGGGGGTAATAGGAGCCTATATAAGAAAAAGACCCAAAAATCGGGACTGTCCCTATAAAATCGGGACATCTGGTCACCCTAGCCTAATCAGTAGCTTAACACCCCTGCATATTGTAGCAAGCTGCATAGAACGTGGAGGGAGGAGCACAGGTTACACCAAGGAAGAGTCTGGAGGAAGCAACTGGAAGTCAGTCTGCAAGAACGTGGCTAGAAATGCTACATGTGGTATCTCTGTAAATACTTCTCTTAATAAAGCACCAGTTTAGTCTGATTTAGTTCAATTCAGTGATGGATCAACTTAAGCCAAATTGATATAAGCCAGGTATAAATTAAGTAAATTCTTAGTGAATGGAGCTAAATCAATAGAAGCCAGGTTTAAACTGATTTGGGAGTATCTACAAATGGATCTTTCAGCAAAAATCTTCAAATTCCTCATTTTGTCACCTTCTGCTGTCAGTTCACGAATTCTGCTTAACTTTCACATTATAATATTGCTATTATTATTTAAGCATTGAGTGTACACTCATCAACACTTGTTAAATTTCCCAGTGTATTAACAGTGGAAATGAGAACAACTTTTTCTTCCTGGTGTGTTTGATAGTAAAATAGATAGCTAGGAAGCAAGAATGTTTTCCTTTGAAGCCAGGAAAGAGAGGAGCATGAAGCTGTGAACCCCTGTATAAGACATACAATCAGGCAAGCCAACTGTGTGTCAACCCCTTCATTCCGACCTATGACACCAAAAAGAGAGAAGCAAATTACTGGGGGGGAAGAGAGCCAAAATCATATCCCATCAGATAAGGTAAAGAGTATCTAGATGTACACTTTGATGAGGGCCCTACGTGTCGAGGTGGGTCACCCCTGTTGGCCTGTATGGGGTTGGTACACCCTGTCACCCAGTTGTTGGGACTCCCTGTTAAACGGGTGATTGCAGCCAAGTGGGTTCCGGTCCCCTGACTGGGTCACATAAACAAACAGTCCGTAGCCCCAGAATGGGCAAAACAAACAAACAAACAGTGTACAGCCCTGCAGCCTCCTGGGTGGGGCAGTCAGTAACCCTTGGGGAATCAGCCCCCTGGGCAGGACAAAGCAGAAATCAGGCTGCAGCCCCTGGGCAGGGCAAAACAAACAATCTAGAACAGCCTCCTAGCTGGGGAAAACAGTAGCAGTTGGGGTGTGTCAGGGGAACCCAGCCCTACTCTCTCCACCCTTCGTATGAAGCCAGAGAACTTCCCATCAGGATCTCAGGTATCCACCTTCTACTACCTTCCCTGCATCACTTCCTACCACTAAGTGTGTCCTGGGCATCTCCTCAGCTGGCGGCAGCTCAGCTTTCCCATCAGTCTCTGCAGTCAGTGAGTTGTCCATGAGGTAGTCTGGATCTATTGGCTCTATTGCCTGGAGCGTCACAGGTACTTCTGCAGGAACCCACAGTACTCGTCCTGTTCCATCCGCCAACCGCCCCCACTGAGCTGGGCTGCCTCCTTTTATCTGGCTCTTCCACCTGGAGCATGCGCGGCAGGGGGGCATGGCCTCCTGGGCCCACAGTGATTGGTCAGCCCCAGTTGGCCCCATGCGGGGTTGGTACACCCTGTCATATGCATATTCTCTGTACAGCCTCTGACAAGAATTATAGAAATTTTAAAAAATTGTCTTAAATCAAAATGCATAATGACCAACAATATTGTCCCAACCTCTACTAAAACCAACTAACACTTTGTCGGCTAACTCTTTACTGTTTTCTCAGAATCAGCATCCATGCTTTTTCCTCCAGTGCATTCACTGCCTCAGATTTGCTTGTTTATTCCATTGGGTAAAAACTGTTGCACATATTTAGTAGGTAATGACAAGTCTCAAAATATCATGTCAAAATAGTATCCTATGTTTGGCAATACAGATTTTACATCTTCAGCAGTGAGTTTAATTTCTTCCTGAAGCTGGAAGTATTGATATTTATAATGCCACTAATCAGAGCTGGGCAGGAAATGGTTTGCCTGTCACACACTCAAAAAATTGAGATTTGGGAAATGTTTCCTGTCCCAAATTGGAACAAAAAGTTGAAATTTCAAACATGTTTATAAACATTTCAGTTCAGGTTAATCAAAACATTTTAGTTCAATAAACATTTTGTTTCAATTTCAATCACTTTTTAAAATTTGAAATGAGTGGACTGTAATTAGCTAAATAAAGAGTTGTTTTGAAAGAAAACCAAGCATGTTAATTTTGAAAAATGTCAAAAATGGGATGCTTTGACAATTTCTAAACTTTTTTTAAAAAGTGAGTTGAGAAATTCATCAGAACTGACCTTTTCCCACAAAAACTTTCATTTTCAACAAATAGACATTTGTGACCAAAAAAACCAAACCAAAAACACCATACTTTGAAAATTTCCCAACCAGCTCTATCTCTAATACGTGATACAATTTCAGGAAATAGTCTGCAAAGAGAAATTGTTGGGGTGGGTCTTCCAGGTCTCTATTTTATGATTCTCATGTGATTTTTTTTTTTGGACTGTGAAGATCGGGGTGAGCAATGTCCCCTCTTTTAATCCATAATCCACATTAACTGGTAACTGGAGATCTATCATCCTAAGGGCTTCATAGTTGCTTCGCTTTCTCAGCCTGGATGCCTGAAACTCACATCTTCTTCTTAGTTCCTGAAAAGAGCTATTTCATATTTTAAAGATAATAGGCCAATTCTGCTCCAGCCATGACTTCTCTTATCTCTGCCTTATCTTTGCAAGCTGAACATTCCTCTCAATATCCACACAGTACTGTGTGGTACAAATGACTCCTAAAAAAATTACACTTTCCCCCTTCAACACTGTGTCTCGTCCATTGCCCTCCAATTGGCCTTCTTTCCAGCTCTCCCAGTCACTTTCTGTGTCCCCCATGTTTCCCCAAGCAATCACTCAATTGACCACTAATTTTCTCCTTTACCTGCTACTCTTCTCAGGGGTTGAAGGATGGGCGCAAATGGGCAAACTAGATAGGTGCAGCAATACAGGGTGGAAAGAGAACCCTAGAAACCATGCTTAAAATGGAGGGGAGAATTTCACAAGGGGTTGCAGACCCCAGCAAAATAAGTAAATAAAGACTCAGCATGACACATTTTAAGCACTATTTTACCAAAGTTGCTGCTCCCAGGTTATGATAGCACCCTCCCCCCCACACACACACTTTGTTCAGAGCTCTAGAGCACTGCCCAAAAGAGCAGGAAGCAGCAGGGAGCAGATTAACTGATTGGGGGACCAGATTGGAGCAAAGTAGTTAAAAGACTTGGACAGAGAGAGAAGTGGACCTCAAGCCAGAGGTGGATAGTTGGAGAAGCCTGGAAGACTCATCAAGAACAGTCAGTTTCTGGAGATGGTGGGGGAGGTGACAAGAATATAGATGTGCCCATTGGGGGTGGGGGAGAGAAGAGCAGATAAATCTTAAGCAATAAAATCTGCTTCTCAAGGACTACAGAAACGGAGGGGAAGTGTGGTGGGGCGATTACCCCACACCTAGAGAGACTGGGCTGCGGCAGGCCTGGGCGCCTGCGTAGACGCGCGGCCAATCAGGGAAGGGCTTACAGAGGGCCAATCAGAAGGCAGATTGTAGCCAGCCAATCAGGGCCCGGCTTAGCCATATAAAAGGCTGCCCAGAGCAGGCGCAGTCAGTCTGTCCCAGGCCTTCAGAGGGGAAGGTCTGTCTCCAGAGCTGGGAGGCCAGCACCATGGACAGCGCAGTGCAGGCCAGCCTGAGAGAGTGGGAGAAGGCCCTACTCCATAGCCTGCTAGGCGGCAGGCCTGGGAGGAGGAGGCCTAGCGGAGTGAAGGGCTGTTGGGGGAAGAGGTCCAGAGGGATAGTCAGAGGAGGAAGGAGAAGGAAGACAGTGAGACTGTCACCCGAGGGCCTCTGGACCGGGACTCAGAGTAGTGGGCGGGCCTGAGTCCCCCCCCCCTTCTTTTTCCCCCTTTGTTTGCTGTGCTACCCCACGCACAGCCACGGGCCGCAGGGAGCGGCCGGTCAGAACCACACCAGATCCGGGACTGTGAGGATCGGACTCGAGGGTGTGGGGCTGTTGTGTAACTACCCCACCCCCCTGGAAGGGGGTGTGATTGGACAGAGGGACACTGTCGGAGGGCAGTGCTCCGGAAGAGGACGCCGACGTTGGGAGCAACGCAAGTCCGTGCACCCCACAGAGGCGCGACAACAGGCGGAACGCCACCCAAAGAGGGCACTCTACTGGCACAAAACTAATTCCCCGAAGCGGCCAGGAGGAGGCACCACAGCGGTGAGCTACCGACTGTCACAGGAAGCAATATTTTCCCCATTACTATAGATAATATCCCAGTTCGATACTAAAGATTGTACTGGGATACAGTCTTGGCTCTATTGAGGTCAATGGCAAAACTCACACTGACTTTACTGGGGCCAGGATTCCACCCCTGGAATCAACATATTGTTATCAGCAGGGGAAAGCAAGTTCTGTGTTTAATTTCTGATGTGACTGAGTGGTTTCCAGGGATGCTGCAGCAGGGACTGAGGCTGGGGTAACAGGAAAGGCCACTCTATAATCATTTTATTGCAATAATTACCATCTGAGCTGACAATTTATATGCCAAGTTTCAGCCCAAGTGATTCTGAACAGCTGAGTTATTAAACCTTGGATAACAGAGTTCATAATGCAAATGCCAACAGATACTTATAGAGAGTAGATTGGTACTAGCGGGTGCCAGAGTGGTGTTCAATCACAAAGGGACTGAGAATGACTCTGTGCATTTTGCAGCTTGCGTTGCAGAAAACAAAGGGAAATAATACAAAGCTAAAAAATGGTAACTGATGGATTTGATTGAAAAAAAAAAAAAGTCCTTTTAAAGGAATATCTGGTGAGATACTGCCAGGTTGATATGAAAATTCCTCCAGTGTTTATCATATTGGCAGAGAACAAGGCAAGCAGTGATGCAAGGCTATAATTGACCTAAAAACATATATGAGAAAATGAACCAAGGAAAGTCTGGATTAAAGGTCAGGATTGTTATTCTCCTTGTTTCCATAGAGCAAAAGTATAAAGTGGACACATGGGCAATTCATTGTGACATAAAAATATGCTTGTTCCAGCATATCGCTACAGTAGTGATAGCGCAAACAAAATGGGGGATGAAATTCAGCCTTCTCTCCTCTAGTGCAATAGCCAAGGAACAAAAATAAACACTAGAGTAAACATCAGCAGCCCTTCCCCAACCTTATATAACATAAAATTAACTCTCAAAAGCTGCCTATCGGCTTTGTGAGAAGCCCATTGAAAAATCTGTGAGTTGAGCATGGCTGTGAATGTACTTAAAATATATCTCAGGTGAATCTGCTTGGAGTCTCTCTTGCTGTTATCTGGGTGAGGTGTCTGTGCTTATAAGATCAGACAGCAGCAGTGCAACATGTTCTAGTCTCTGGCCAAATTTTGTTCTCAGTAACACTATACGCAACCACACTGAAGTGACAGAAATTGTACCATGGTGTCGTGTCATTAACCTCGGCCCTGATTCTGCAGACACTTATGCTCAGCTTTACTAATGCGAGTAATCCAGTTGAGGCTGCATTCACAGGATTCAGAGATTCGAAAGCCAGAAAGGACCATTGGGCTTACCTATTCAGATGTCCTGGATAACACAGACCATGAAATTTCCCCAAAATAATTCCTTGAGCACATCTTTTCGGGAAAAAAATCCAAAATTGCCCATGAGGGTGAATCCACCCTGACCCTTGGTAAATTGTTCCAACAGTTAATTACTCTCATGATCTGGGCCCTATACTGTAAACTCTTTGGGGCAGGGACTGCCTCTTTACTACATACATGCACAGCACCAAATACAGTGGGGGCCTGTCGCTTGAACAGGGCTCCTAGGGCCTATTGTATATAAATAATAATTTGGCCCCTTCTGTCAAGCATTTCCCCATTGTAAAATAGAGAGAACATTTACTAATGTATTATTCCTCTGTTACCATACTTCTGTTGATGTGTAACTGGAAAGGGTTCTAGGACAGCAGACTAGATAGAGGATTGTGGGGTGTCCTGAGACTTTGATTTGGCTGATAACATGCACTACAATCATCTTCAAAAAAGACCTGAGACTGTTTTGGGAGTTCCCAATTTGAATTACATAGGCATTCCCCCCTGACCACCGCCCCCTGCCCCTCATTTATGTGACTATGGTCTATGGAGTGCCAGGAGGGACTGGCAAGTTCTCACTTAATGCTTATAAACTCTAGTCTGTTCCCATACTAAGTATAATCCTGATGGAAGAAACCCCCAACAACCTGATTCTTTTTTTTAAGTAAAAAAATCACTGAAGTTAAATAAATTATTTCAATAAAATCTACAGATCTACAGTTAGTGTTAATCAATTAGCTTTATTGATTTCAACAGAGCTTTGGAGATTTTCACCACCTGAGCCTTTGGGGTGACCTCTTGGCCCAATTGAAGTCAATGGGATTTTTGCCATTGACGTCACTGGGGTCAGAATTCATAATACTTCATGTGATGGGTAAAAACTTTTTATTTAATACATAGCGGCCCTTGTGTCCTGTAAAACAACCAAGATAACTGTGGGCACTCTGTGGAGTCCCACTGCACCAGCCCAAGAGTGACTTAAAGACAAGTCAGAAAAACTGCACCTTTGCTATCTGTCTAAGAATGAAGTTGATTGAGAATCAGGGGTGCAGTGAGTGATAGATATTGCAATTCTACCCAGTAAATTTGGGACCATTGTATTACATTTTTGAATAGTTTATATATGATTGTGTTCTACTCCATGGAGGTGGGTTACAGCAGCTCCTTCAAGAACTAAAAACAGTGTGAGGTGAGTACTCCTGAGATTGTAAATTACTCCAGAGAAGTTCCACCCCTGGAGTGGTTTGCATATGCTGGTTCAGGCTGGGTTTTCCAGAGACTAGGAAACAAAGAAAGGGTTTTTGGTACAAAAGGATGAGCTTGAATTGACTCTGGACGTCTTTCTGATCTTCTAAACTAAGTCTAATTGACTTCTTTCTGATCCAGCAACAGACAGGCCCTTTTGTCCAAGGAGCCCCCAACCCTTGCGGGTGGATTGGAAGGACTTTGATCTACTAGGGCCCCATAACACTGATGAATGACCTCTGGCAAGCTTTTAGCTTGTGTATAGGAACTTTTATTGTTTTCACTGTAATGCTTTTTACCTTATGCATAAAGGTGCTTGCTTAGAAAAAGAGCTGTGTGATAACTTGTAAGTGCTGGCAATACACTGGTCATAGCCCTCAGGCATTGGCCTTGTGCAGACTGACTTTTAGGGATATTACAATGTAAGGCAGGAAGCTGTGCAGCCTTAAAACCCTGGTCCAGAGGGAGAGAGACGCAGGTCTCCACCCAAGAAAGGTGATGGCTGGGAGCCAGAAACCTTGAGTGGTTGCCCTTGAGAGACTATGGAGGGGGAATATAGGTGTGTGTTTTTATAAACCTAATCACCCTAACATCTGGAGAAAATAATTTTAACATGCCTATTTACGGAGACAGCTAGGGATAAATGTGTGCATTTTTTTCTGTTCAACTTTCTATAGTTAGATCTACATGACATTTTCCATGCATGTATAGATAAATCTTGATACTATATGCAGAAGAAAAGAAGCTCTGGCAGAACCCTATAGCTTCATATTCTACTTTTAATTACTTTTTACTTGTAATTGACAGTGTGCTTCTGTGTTGCTCTCAAGGAACAATAGGGGAGCCCTCCTGTGGCTATTTCTACTTTTGTAAATTCCCATGGATTGTACTGAAAAGCTGTGAATCCTGATGGATAAAGTGTCTGCTACATATTTCAAAGGCTATTCATTCAAATTCTGTTGAGGTATTACCTTTACTACAATGCCCATTGCCTTTTTCCATTTATCTATTTATAGCTTCATTTATTCTTGACACTTTTCTAAAGCAAATGACAAGGGAAAAAAAAACTCATCTAAACTATCTCACAAGTAAATAAAGTCAAGGTACTCTAGAAAAGCAATTCAGCCATATAAACATCTACTGAATCTTTGATAATTTTGTTAAAGGAGAGACATCTGTGTGTGTGCCTACATATAACACTCAGCACTATAACATTTAAACACCTTCTAAATAAAAACTATGGAATTAACAAGACACTTGATCGTTGTTGCAGGCTCTTACCCCACCTACATCTGTTTGGAGTCCTGGAAGATTTCAGCCGAAAGATAAGAATTTGACTAGAAATAGAAATTAATGGAGATATCCTATCTCCTAGAACTGGAAGGGACCTTGAAAGGTCATTGAGTCCAGCCCCCTGCCTTCACTAGCAGGACCAAGTACTGATTTTTGCCCCAGATCCCCAAGTGGCCCCCTCAAGGATTGAACTCACAACCCTGGGTTTAGCAGGCCAATGCTCAAACCACTGAGCTATCCCTCCCCCCATAAGTTATAAGCAATTGAAAGAAGCCCTTTGGACTGGAAAAAATCCCTTTGATCTTAACTGTAGGTGTTGCTATATGCTTCATCAATAATCTCAGTCTCTCTCATATACACTCACTATCCATGCAAACATCTGTATGCATATCCACTCTGAGTGAGATCTCATCTGGAATACTGTGTGCAGTTTTGATCTCCTGTGTTTAAGAAAGATGAATTCAAATTGGTACAGGTGCAGAGAAGGGCTATTAGGATGATCAGAGGAATGAAGAACCTACCTTATGAGAGGAGACTTAATGAGCTTGTTTAGACTAACCAAATGAAGGCTGAGGGGAGATATGATTGTTCTCTATAAATATATCAGAGGGAGAAGCACCGGGGAGGGAGAGGAGATATTTAAGTTAAGGGACAATACTGGCATAAGAACAAATGGATATTAACTGGCCATCAATAAGTTTAGATTTGAAATTAGATTACTCATCAGAGGAGTGAAGTTCTGGAACAGCCTTCCAATAGGAGTAGTGGGGGGAAAAGACCTAACTTGTTTTAAGATTGAGCTTGATAAGTTTATGGAAGGAATGGTATGATGAGATTGCCTGCAATGGCATATGGCCATCTACAACTGCTATTATAGAATCATAGAATATTAGGGTTGGACGGGACCTCAGGAGGTCATCTAGTCCAACCCCCTGCTCAAAGCAGGACCAGTTCCCAACTAAATCATCCCAGTCAGGGATTTGTCAAGCCGGGCCTTAAAAACCTCCAAGGAAGGAGACACCACCACCTCCCTAGGTAACGCATTCCAGTGCTTCACCACCCTCCTAGTGAAATAGTGTTTCCTAATATCCAACCTAGACCTCCCCCACTGCAACTTGAGACTATTGCTCCTTGTTCTGTCATCTGCCGCCACTGAGAACAGCCAAGCTCCATCCTCTTTGGAACCCCCCCTTCAGGTAGTTGAAGGCTGCTATCAAATCCCCCCTCATTCTTCTCTTCTGGAGACTAAACAATCCCATTTCCCTCAGCCTCTCCTCATAAGTCATGTGCTCGAGACCCCTAATAATTTTTATTGCCCTCCGCTGGACTCTTTCCAATTTTTCCATATCCTTCTTGTAGTGTGGGGCCCAAAACTGGATACAGTACTCCAGATGAGGCCTCACCAATGTCAAATAAAGGGGAACGATCACGTTCCTCGATCTGCTGGCAATGCCCCTACTTATACAGCCCAAAATGCCGTTATCCTTCTTGGCAACAAGAGCACACTGTTGACTCATATCCAGCTTCTCATCCACTGTGACCCCAGGTCCTTTTCTGCAGAACTGCTACCTAGCCATTCAGTCTCTAGTCTGTAGCAGTGCATGGGATTCTTCCGTCCTAAGTGCAGGATTCTGCACTTGTCCTTGTTGAACCTCGTCAGGTTTTTTTTGGCCCAATCCTCTAATTTGTCTAGGTCCCTCTGTATCCGATCCCTACCCTCTAGTGTATCTACCATGCCTCCTAGTTTAGTGTCATCTGCAAATTTGCTGAGGGTGCAGTCCACACCATCCTCCATATCATTAATAAAGATATTAAACAAAACCGGCCCCAGGACTGACCCTTGGGGCACTCCGCTTGAAACCGACTGCCAACTAGACATGGAGCCATTGATCACTACCCGTTGAGCCCGACGATCTAGCCAGCTTTCTATCCACCTTACAGTCCATTCATCCAGCCCATACTTCTTTAACTTGGTGGCAAGAATACTGTGGGAGACTGTTTCAAAAGCTTTGCTAAAGTCAAGGAATAACATGCCCACTGCTTTCCCCTCATCCACAGAGCCAGTTATCTCATCATAGAAGGCAATTAGGTTAATCAGGCATGACCTCCCCTTGGTGAATCCATGCTGACTGTTCCTGATCACTTTCCTCTCCTCTAAGTGCTTCATAATTGATTCCTTGAGGACCTGCTCCATGATTTTTCCAGGGACTGAGGTGAGGCTGACTGGCCTGTAGTTCCCCGGATCCTCCTTCTTCCCTTTTTAAAAGATGGGCACTACATTAGCCTTTTTGCAGTCATTCGGGACCTCCCCCGATCGCCATGAGTTTTCAGAAATAGTGGCTAATGGCTCTGCAATCTCATCCGCCAACTCCTTTAGCATCCTCGGATGCAGCGCATCCGGCCCCATGAACTTGTGCAAGTCCAGTTTTTCTAAATAGTCCCAAACCACTTCTTTCTCCACAGAGGGCTGGTCACCTTCTCCCCATATTGTGCTGCCCAGTGCAGCAGTCTGGGAGCTGACCTTGTTCGTGAAGACAGAGGCAAAAAAATCATTGAGTACATTAGCTTTTTCCACATTCTCGGTCACTAGGTTGCCTCCCTCATTCAGTAAGGGGCCCACACTTACCTTGACTTTCTTCTTGTTGCTTCTTCAGTAAATCTTGTTGGATATTAGTAAATATATCCAATGGCTGGAGATGGGACATTGAGAGGGAGGGCTCTGAGTTACTACAGAAAATTCTTTCCCAGGTGTCCAGCTGGTGGGTCTCATCCACATGCTCCAGGTCTAACTAATCGCCATGTTTGGGGCTGGGAAGGAATTTTCCCTCAGGTCAGAATGGCAGAGACCCTCTTCAGCAGGGGGCACAGGTCACTTGCCGATTTTAACTAGAGTGAATGATGGATTCTCTGTAACTTCAAGTCTTTAAATCAAGATTTGAGGACTTCGGTAAATCAGCAGGAGTTTATGGGTCTATTACAGGGTGAGGTTGTATATGGCCTGCAATTTGCAGGAGGTCAGACTAGACAATCATGATGGTCCCTTCTGGCCTTAAAGTGTATTAGGGCTTGTCTATGATACAGTGGTGCTGCTGCAGCTATGCCGCTGTAGCACTTAGTGAAGATGCTACCTATGCTGATGGGAGGGCTTCTCCTGTTGGTATAGGTAGCCCACCTCCGAAAGAGGCAGTAGCTATATCAACAAGACAAGCCAAGGGTGTCATAAGGAGGAGGGAGAGAACTTGTTCACCTTAGCCTCTAAGGATAGAACCAGAAACAATGGGTTTAAACTGCAGCAAGGGAGGTCTAGATTGGACATTAGGAAAAAGTTCCTAACTGTCAGGGTGGTTAAACACTGGAACAAATTGCCTAGGGAGGTTGTGGAATCTCCGTCTCTGGAGATATTTAAGAGTAGGTTAGATAAATGTCTATTAGGGATGGTCTAGGCAGTATTTGGTCCTGCCATGCGGGCAGGGGACTGGACTCGATGACCTCTCGAGGTCCCTTCCAGTCCTAGAATCTATGAATCTATGACATAGCGCTGTCTACAGTGGGAGTTTGGTCATTATAACTGAGTCACTCAGGGGTATGGATTTTCCACACCCCATAGCGACGTAGTTATACTGACATAAGTTTGTAGTGTAGACCAGGGTTGAGTCTATGCTGCTCCTTTGAGAGATGGGGCTAAGGTGGCTTTACACCTGTGCTGCTTTGGGGACTGCAGAAGCCCTCAGTATGACTAAGCCCTGGTCTACACCACACAATTAGGTCGACGTAAGGCAGCTTACATCAACCTAACTCTGCAAGCATCTACACTAAAATGCAGCTCCCACCGATGTAACTTGCCCACTACACTGACTCAATAACTCCACCTTTGCGAGAGGTGTAGCACTTAAGTTGATGTAGGTAGGTCCACGCAGTGTCGAGTGTAGACACTGCATTGCTTACATCGTCTGTTGCTGCCTTTCAGAAGCCGTCCCACAATGCCCCACACTGACAGTTAAATCAGTATAAACACACTGGTGAGGACGCGCACCGCTGACACAAGGAGTGTACTGTGAACATGCAAAAGTGAATTAATTACTGCAGTGGCTGTACATTGATTTAACTTAGGTTGATTTAATTTTGTAGTATAGACTTGCCCTTAGACAGCCCTGTCTAAATTACAGCAGCCTCCCTGGGCTGCCCTAGGGACTGCTGCACGGCCTGGAATCTCCACAGCACAGTGTGCTGTAACCTCAACCCCAGCTCACCCCTCCCACTGCCAGCCCTGAATCTGATCTCAACATACCCCCCTGCACCATGGCTTGAGAGGGGACCTTCAGTGAACTGCCTTACAGCTGTATGTTGCTCTGCCTGTACATAGTGAATGGTTCCACAGCCAGATACAGGGCTTTTAGGACCTTTCTGCTGCTCTGGCCCTTTTAGCTGGTTTAAAGGGGCCAGAACTGGTGTGAAGGTCTCACCCACTGAATCTATAGGCCTGAATTCTCAGTTACACCAAGGCCCCTTTATGCTTTTCTAGCCGCATAAAAGGCCCTTAAAATGCCAGATTAGTGTAAAGGGGTCTTAGTGTAACTGACCTGAGAATTGGCCTTTAGTATTTGCTGAGAACTCTTGCCTCCATCCAAAGCACATAAGCATGTGCTTAACTTTAAGCATGTGAGCAATCACTCTAAAGTCAATGGGACCACTCATGCTTAAAGGTAAAACCTGGTTTACAGGATCAGAGCCAGAGTGCTCAGCACCTTGCATGATTAAACTCTGGATGAACATCTGTACGATGAGAGGAGTTTTTCACATAGTCTCTTTTGATTAGGAGGGAATACTAAATGTAAAAGCTTACCCGATACAGCATTGCTGCCACCAGGTTTTCAAAAAGCATAAAAGATTGCAGTGTACCGTATTTCATACAAGACCATATGGACTTTAAGGTTCACTGCAGTGTCATTGTTTTAGTGCTTCTGACAGGATTCTGTTAGCCTGCAAATGGCTCATCTTCTTTAGTTACCGGAGACTGGATATTTAGCCACAAAGGGTATGTCTACACTACGGGATTAATCCGAATTCGAATTTTGGAAACAGATTGTATAAAGTCGAATGTATGCGGCCACACTAAGCACATTAATTCAGCGGTGTGCGTCCATGTACCGGGGCTAGTGTCGATTTCCGGAGCGTTGCACTGTGGGTAGTTATCCCATAGCTATCCCATAGTTCCCGCAGTCTCCCCCGCCCATTGGAATTCTGGGTTGAGATCCCAGTGCCTGATGGGGCAAAAAACATTGTCGCAGGTGGTTCTGGGTACAGCCTCACCCCTCCCTCCATGAAAGCAATGGCAGACAACCATTTCATGCCTTTTTTCCTGGGTGAACACTGCAGACTCTATACCACGGCAAGCATGGAGACCACTCAGCTCAAGACAGCAGTCATGAACATTGTAAATACCTCGCGCATTCTCGTGCAGTTTATGCTGAACCAGGACCAGAAAAATGGAGCGAGGAGGAGGCAGCGACGGCAGCGCAGTGACAAGAGTGATGAGGACATGGACATGGACACAGAATTCTTTCAAACCGTGGGCCCCGGTGCTTTGGAGATCATGTTGTTAATGGGGAAGGTTCTATCCGTGGAACGCCGATTCTGGGCCCGGGAAACAAGCACAGATTGGTGGGACCGCATAGTGTTGCAGGTGTGGGATGATTCCCAGTGGCTGCGAAACTTTCGCATGCGTAAGGGCACTTTCATGGAATTCTGTGACTTGCTGTCCCCTGCCCTGAAGCGCCAGAATACCAAGATGAGAGCCCTCACAGTTGAGATGCGAGTGGCGATAGCCCTGTGGAAGCTTGCAATGCCAGACAGCTACCAGTCAGTCGGGAATCAATTTGGAGTGGGCAAATCTACTGTGGGGGCTGCTGTGATGCAAGTAGCCAAAGCAATCACTGAGCTGCTGCTACAAAAGGTAGTGACTCTGGGAAATGTGCAGGTCACAGTGGATGGCTTTGCTGCAATGGGATTCCCTAACTGTGGTGGGGCGATAGATGGAACCCATATCCCTATCTTGGCACTGGAGCACCAGGGTACCCAGTACATAAACCGCAAGGGGTACTTTTCAATGGTGCTGCAAGCACTGGTAGATCACAAGGGACGTTTCACCAACATCAACGTGGGCTGGCCGGGAAGGGTTCATGATGCTTGCGTCTTCAGGAACACTACTCTGTTTAAGCGGCTGCAGCAAGGGACTTACTTCCCAGACCAGAAAATAACCATTGGGGATGTTGAAATGCCAATAGTTATTCTTGGGGACCCAACCTACCCCTTAATGCCATGGATCATGAAGCCATACACAGGCAGCCTGGACAGGAGTCAGGAGGTGTTCAACTACAGGCTGAGCAAGTGCAGAATAGTGGTAGAATGTGCATTTGGATGTTTAAAAGGTCGCTGGCAATTGTTACTGACTCGCTCAGACCTCAGCGAAACCAGTATCCCCATTGTTTTTGCTGCTTGCTGTGTGCTCCACAATCTCTGTGAAAGTAAGGGGGAGACCTTTATGGCGGGGTGGGAGGCTGAGGCAAATTGCCTGGCTGCTGATTACGTGCAGCCAGACACCAGGGCGATTAGAAGAGCACACCGGGAAGTGCTGCGCATCAGAGAAGCTTTGAAAACCAGTTTCATGACTGGCCAGGCTACAGTGTGAAATTTCTATTTGTTTCTCCTTCATGAAAACCCGCCCCCTTTATTGACTCATTCTCTGTAAGGAACCCACCCTCCCCCTTCGATCACAGCTTGCTTTCAAAGGAAATAAAGTCACTATCATTTAAAAATAATTTATTCTTTATTAATTGATTATAAAAAGAGGGGGAGAACCCGGGTGGGGTTTGGGAGGAGGATCGGCGGGAAGGAAAAGGCCACTAAAAAAAGGTTAAAAAAATGACAGCCTTTCGCTTGGGCTGTCCACTGGGGTGGAATGGGAGGGTGCACGGAGCCTCCTCCCCTCCCCCCCGCGTTCTTACATGTCTGGGTGAGGAAGTTATGGAACATGGGGAGGGGGGCGGGGGGGTTATACAGGGACTGTAGCGGCACTCTGTTATCCTCCTGCCATTCCTGAAGCTCCATCAGATGCCGGAGCATGTCTGCTCACGCAGCAGCCCCAGCGTTGCATCCTGCCTCCTCTGATCTTCCTGCTGCCACCTCTCATCTCGAGCGTCCCTCCTGTCCTCACGTTGGTCCCTCCTGTCCTCACGTTGGTCCCTCCTGTCCTCACGTTCACTGGCATCTTTCCTATACTTTGAAACCGTGTCCTTCCACTCATTCAGATGAGCTCTTTCACTGCGGGTGGATTCCATGATTTTCGCGAACATCTCGTCTCATGTCTTCTTTCTCTGCCGCCTTATCTGAGATAGCCTTCCGGACGGAGGAGGGAGGCTTGAAAAATTTGCAGCTGCTGGAGGGAGGGAAAAAAGGAGATAATTTTTTTAAAAGATACATTTTACAGAACATTGCTTGTACTCTTTCACTGTGACAACACTATTCACATTACATAGCACATGTGATTTCTGTGCAAGGTCACATTTCACCTCTTAATATTGAGTGCCTGTGGCTTTGCTGCTAGAGATCACAGACACAGGCCCGGGCAACAGAATTTGGCTTGCATGCGGCCATGGTAAGCCATTGTCTTTCGGCTTTTCTGCGCCCTCCTTTCCCACATACCAAGCAAAGCCCGTTGAGTGCTGCGGTTTTCCTGTTAACCTTCAGCAGCAGAAAACAAACTAACCCCCGCCTCCCCCAACCAATTCTCTGGATGATCGCTTTATCCCTCCACCCACCGCGTGGCTGGTATCAGGGAAGATCCCTGCTAGCCAAACGCGAAAAGCTCAGGGCCGATTCCCCCCCCCCCCCCACCGCTTGGCTAACTGCAGGGAAGGATTTCTTTTCAGCCACAGGCAAACAGCCCAGTAGGAACGGCCACCTCTGTCCCCTTAATTAAATTCCCATATTTCAACCAGGTTACCATGAGCGATATCACTCTCCTGAGGATTACACAGCAAGATAAAGAACGGAAGTTGCTTGAATGCCAGCAAACACCGGGACCATACGCTGCCAGGCTTTGTCATGCAATGATACCAGATTACTTGCTACTAGCATGGCATGGTCAAGTGTCCTACCATGGAGGACAGAATAAGGCTGCACTGCCCAGAAACCTTGTGGCAAGGCTTTTGGAGTACCTCCAGGAGAGCTTCATGGAGATGTCCCTGGAGGATTTCCGCTCCATCCCCAGACATGTTAACAGACTTTTCCAGTAGCTGTACTGACCGTGAATGCATCCCAAGTCCTCAGGGCAAAGTAATCATTAAAAAACGCTTGCTTTTAAAACAAGTTTTATATTTTAAAAGGTAAACTCACCTGAGGTTCCTTCCATTGGGTCATGGTCTTGGATACTGGCTTGGGAGGGTACTTCAGTCAGGCTGAGAAAAAAATCCTGGCTGTTGGGGAGAACGGAGTGCTGTGTGCTCTCTGCAAGCTCGTCCTCCTCCTCCTCCTCCTCCTCTTCCCCGTCCGCAGAATCCTCAGGTGTGGCTGATGAGATTACCCCCGCCTCGGAATCCACGGTCAGAGGTGGGGTAGTGGTGGTGTCCCCCCCCCTAGAATTGCATGCAGCTTGGCGTAGAAGCGGCATGTCTGTGGCTCTGACCCAGAGCGACCGTTTGCCTCCTTTGTTTTTTGATAGGCTTGTCTGAGCTCCTTGACTTTCACGCAGCACTGATCTGAGTCCCTATTTTGGCCTCTCTCCATCATGCCCTTTGAGATTTTTTCAAAAGTTTTGGCATTTTGTCTTTTCGAACGAAGTTCTGCTAGCACTGAATCCTCTCCCCATATAGCGATCATTCCAGTACCTCCCGTATGGTCCATGCTGGTGCTCTTTTTCGATTATCGGCCTGCATGGTTACCTGTGCTGATGAGCTATCTGTGGTCACCTGTGCTCTCCACGCTGGGCAAACAGGAAATGAAATTCAAATGTTCGCGGGGCTTTTCCTGTCTACCCGGCCAGTGCATCCGAGTTCAGATTGCTGTCCAGAGCGGTCACAATGGTGCACTGTGGGATAGCTCCTGGAGGCCAATACCATCGAATTGCAGCTGCACTAACCCTAATTCGAAATGACAATATCGATTTTGGCGCTACTCCGCTCGTCGGGGTGGAGTACAGAAATCGATTTTAAGAGCCCTTTATTTCGAAATAAATGGCTTCGTTGTGTGGATGGGTGCAGGGTTAATTCGATTTAACACTGCTAAATCTGAATTAAAGTCATAGTATAGACCGAGTGAAAGACAAGCACCTTCCTTCATGCCAGTGTAGCTCTCTCTCCCACAATCTATTTTGCAAATACTGAATTTCAGCTAAAAAATTCTACAATTCACTCAGACAAAGTTTCAAAATTAAGTGCCCAAGATGTGCATGTATGTATGTGAGAACAAAGAGGTACAGTAATTGCACATGCAAGATACACAGATGAGTGTGAAGTAACCATTTCACACACATACAATTATCTCATCTGTACTTGCAATCCATTTTTTGTGCATGCAATGATCTGTCTGGGCCTATGTCTTGGGGCTTCTTTTTGCCCCCTCTGCAGCTCCTCCTGTCCTATTCAGCACTTCCCTTAGGCCTTGTCTACACTACGAGAGTAGTTCGAATTTACTTGAATCGAATTTTTGGAATCGATATTGCAAAGTCGAACGTCTGTGTCCACACTAAGGACAGTAATTCGACTTTGTGAGTCCACACTAACGGTGAAAGCGTCGACATTCGAAGCGGTGCACTGTGGTCAGCTATCCCACAGTTCCCGCAGTCCCCTCTGCCCATTGGAATTCTGGGTGTAGCCGGCAATGCCTTCTGGGTAACAAAATGTGTCGAGGGTGCTTTTGGGTAACTGTCGTCATCCGTCCATCACTCCCGCCCTCCCTCCCTGAAAGCGCCGGCGGGAAATCAGTTCGCGCACTTTTCCAGTCATTGACAGCGCGGATGCCACAGCACTGTGAGCATGGAGCACGCTGCAACCATCGCTGCAGTTGTGGCCGCTCTCAACGCCTCGCAGCTTATCATACAGCTTTCCCTGAGGCAGATGCAGAAAAGTCAGGCGAGGAGGCTACAGCACCGCGGTGATGTCCTGAAGTCTGAGAGTAGCACAGACCTCTCAGAAAGCAGGGGACCCAGCGCCGAGGACATCACGATGGCAATGGGTCATGTTGATGCCGTGGAACGGCGATTCTGGGCACGGGAAACAAGCACTGAGTGGTGGGACCGCATAGTGCTGCAGGTCTGGGATGAATCCCAGTGGCTGCGAAACTTTCGCATGCGGAAGGGAACTTTCCTGGAACTTTGTGAGTTGCTGTCCCCTGCCCTGAAGCGCAATGACACCCGGTTGCAAGCTGCACTGAGTGTACAGAAGCGAGTGGCCATAGCCCTCTGGAAGCTTGCAACGCCAGACAGCTACCGGTCTGTCGCGAACCAGTTTGGGGTGGGCAAATCTACTGTGGGGGTTGTTGTGATGCCAGTAGCCAAGGCAATCGTTGATGTACTGCTGCCAAAGGTAGTCACCCTGGGAAACGTGGAGGCGATCATAGATGGCTTCGCAGCGATGGGATTCCCAAACTGCGGTGGGGCCATAGATGGAACTCACATCCCTATCCTGGCACCGGACCACCAGGCCACCCAGTACATTAACCGAAAGGGCTATTTTTCCATGGTGCTGCAAGCACTGGTGGACCACAGGGGACGTTTTACCAACATCTACGTGGGATGGCCGGGCAAGGTTCATGACGCTCGTGTTTTCAGGAACTCTGGTCTGTTTAGACGGCTGCAACAAGGTATTTACTTCCCGGACCACAAAATAACTGTTGGGGATGTGGAAATGCCTATAGTCATCCTCGGGGACCCAGCCTACCCGCTAAAGCCCTGGCTCATGAAGCCCTATACTGGCGCCCTGGACACTGAAAAAGAACTCTTCAACTACCGGCTGAGCAAGTGCAGAATGGTGGTGGAGTGTGCTTTTGGCCGTCTCAAGGGGAGATGGAGAAGCTTACTGACTCGCTGTGATCTCAGCGAAACCAATATCCCCATTGTTATAGCAGCTTGCTGTGTGCTCCACAATCTCTGTGAGAGCAAGGGGGAGACCTTTATGGTGGGGTGGGAGGTTGAGGAAAATAGCCTGGCTGCTGATTACGCACAGCCAGACAGCCGGGCGATTAGAAGAGAACAGCGGGAAGCGCTGTGCATCCGGGAGGCTTTGAAAGCAAAGTTCCTGAGTGAGCAGGGTAACCTGTGACTTTAAAGTTTGTGTACAGAGAAGCTGTACCTGGCCCCGTTTCTTTACCCAGTTAATGTTGACTATCCTACCCAGTTACATACCCCCTTCACCCCCTTCCAACACACGTTTCGAAATAAAAATAGTTCTATTTTGTTAATGCACACCGTTTTCTTTAATACTGTTTTCGCGGGAATTTTTTAAAACTGGGACGCAGACTGTGGTGCGGAGCGGGTGTAGTGTAGTGACGCGAATGAAGCTTCTAAACTCAAGGATTGACGGGCTCCGCTGCGATGGGATGGTTGTTTCAACGGAGCCTGTCACCCCTCCTGATCGGGACTGTGTGTATGGGGGGGCTATGTGACTTTGTGGCAGGGGGAGGACGGTTACAGATCCCCTGCTGCGTGGCTCTGTGATCCTGCATAAGGACCGCCGCTTAAGATCTGTAACTGCCCTCCCCCGCCACAAAGTCACAGAGCAACCCACCCCCCACCACATAACATGAAAACAACCTCCCAGACTAACCAGGGTAACTAGTCACTGCATCACTGCACTGTGTATGTGCCCTGCTGCTGTGCCTGCCCCTGCCTATGTACCTGCCAAAGGCGACTGTCCTGTCCAATTACCAACCCCCTTTCCCCTCCTCCTCCAAAAGAACATCATTGAAACAGTACTTAACATGAACGTATTTTTTATTATCAACTACACATGGAACTGGGAGGTGAAACTTGGACGGGGGCTTGTGTCAGGCGGGAAGGAAAGAACTTTTCAAGTTTTGGGGAATGAGAGCCTTCTGCTACTAGAGCTCTCTGCAGGGGTGGAGTGAGAGTTAGCAGGGACTCTGCCGCCTCTCCTTCTTTGCACTTTGGGTGAGGTGGGTATGGGACTTGGTGGCGGGGGAGGGCGGTTAGAGATGGACTGCAGCGGGGCTCTGTCCTCCTGCCTCCGTTCCTGCAGAACATCCACAAGGCGCCGGAGCGTGTCTGTTTGCTCCCTCAGTAGTCCAAGCAGCGTTTGAGTCGCCTGCTGGTCTTCCTGCCGCCACCTCTCCTCCCGATCCATGTTTGCTTGCTGCATTTGGGACAAGTTCTCCCGCCACTGGGTCTGCTGTGCTGCCTGGGCTTGGGAACAGGCCATAAGTTCAGAGAACATGTCCTCCCGTGTCCTCTTCTTCCTATGCCTAATCTTCGCTAGCCTCTGGGAGTGTGATGCCAGGCTAGGTTGTGAGACAGTCGCAGATGTGGCTGTGGGAATGGGAAAAAGGGAGTGAATTCCTCAGAAAGATAAATGTAGTTGTGAACAAAGAACATAGTCTTTCTCTGTGAACAAGACCATGCACAGCACCTATCACATGCGCACTCAGCACAAGGTCGAATTCTCGGCCTTCGCATTCAGTGCCTGGGGTCTTCCACAGCACATTTGAGAAGCGGGGCAGCACAACGGAATTTCTGTTGCAGGTAGACATGGTAAGCCGTAGACTTGTGGCAGTTTAAAACTTTTATATTACCACTGGCCTCATTTCACATTTAAAGCAATGTCAGTCCCTGCTGCCAGCAATCCGGCAAGCGGGAACTCTGCCCCTGTCCCACCCCCTCGCGGCTGTCCCCAGGAACGATCCCTTTCGGCAGCCCCTCTCCCGCCTCCACCGCGTGGCTGCAAACCAGCGGTTACAGTTCTGTAAAGGAACGAGCAAGCAGTCCCAACACTAACATTCCCCTACCTAATTCAAAGCAGGTCACCATGGGCGACATCACCCTGATGAGGATCTCTGACAGCGAGAGAGAGAGAATGCTCCGGGAAAGCCTCCAAAGACCAGGGCCGTATGCCGCCCTGCTGTGCAGAGCAATGATTCCCGAGTACTTGATAGTCTCGTGGCGCGGCAACGTGTCGTACTTCGGAGGACCCAATAAGGCCGCTCTCCCCAGGAACCTCATGCAACGGCTTTCCAATTACCTCCAGGAGAGCTTCATCGAGATGTCCCGGGAGGATTACTGCTCTATCCCTGCACATATAGACCGCATTTTACTCTAGCTGCAGTAGCAGGGACTAAACAGTAGAGCGGCTTGGTCAGGACAATCACGGAAAACCGGACATTGCTAGATTTTTTTTCAAAACTTGCACTGCCCATGACTGAACCGTTAAGTGCCTAGGGCAAAGTAATCATGAACAACCCATTCTTTTAATTGTTAATATTCCTGTTCTGTTAAAAATAAATGTTTAGATGTTTACAACACTTACTGGCTGATCCTTCCCCAGATTCTGTGTCCGAGGTAACGGCTGGGGACGCTTCGTAGGGGATCTCTGTAAGGGTGATGAAGAGATCCTGGCTGTCGGGGAAATCAGTGTTGTGAGCGCTGCCGACTGCCTCGCCCTCCTCATCTCCTTCCTCATCTTCCCCGTCCGCTAACATGTCCGAGGAACCGGCCGTGGACAATATCCCATCCTCAGAGTCCACGGTCAGTGGTGGGGTAGTGGTGGCGGCCGCACCGAGGATGGAATGCAGTGCCTCGTAGAAACGGGATGTCTGGGGATGGGATCCGGAGCGTCCGTTTGCCTCTTTGGTCTTCTGGTAGCCTTGTCTCAGCTCCTTGATTTTCACGCGGCACTGCGTTGCATCCCGGCTGTATCCTCTCTCTGACATGTCTTTTGAGATCTTCTCATAGATCTTTGCATTCCGTTTCTTGGAGCGCAGCTCAGAAAGCACGGACTCATCGCCCCACACAGCGATGAGATCCAAGACTTCCCGATCAGTCCATGCTGGGGCCCTCTTTCTATTCACAGACTGCACGGCCATCACTGCTGGAGAGCTCTGCATCGTTGCCAGTGCTGCTGTGATCGCCACGATGTCCAGACAGGAAATGAGATTCAACTGGCCAGACAGGAAAAGGAATTCAAATTCAAATTTTCCCGGGGCTTTTCCTGTGTGGCTGGTCAGAGCATCCGAGCTCGTACTGCTGTCCAGAGCATCAACAGAGTGGTGCACTGTGGGATAGCTCCCGGAGCTATTAGCGTCGATTTCCATCCACACCTAGCCTAATTCGACATGGCCATGTCGAATTTAGCGCTACTCCCCTCGTCGGGGAGGAGTACAGAAGTCGAATTAAAGAGACCTCTATGTCGAACTAAATAGCATCGCAGTGTGGACGGGTGCAGGGTTAATTCGATGTAATGGCGCTAACTTCGACATAAACGCCTAGTGTAGACCAGGCCTTAGAACTCATCTTCCCCATGTCTGTTTCTCCCCATGGAAGTGAGATTCTTCTTAGTCCCCTGTGACTGCTTCCTTCCCAGAACCTGCTTTTGCCAAAGCAGGATCTTCTCACTTCTGACCTGCACAACTTCTTCTGTCCCAAAAGAAGCTTCTTCAGGGCCCCTCTTTTCTTCAAGCTGTTCCTATCGTCCTTAGGACATTCTCCTTTAGCTCAACTGATGCTTCTGGAGCAGAATGATCTGAGCAATTTGACAGCTCTTCAGCATGTTTCCAGACTACATGAGTTAATTTCAAGGCTGTATCTTCTTAAAAATTAGATGGAAAAATGTGTTCTCATATTCAGACTTTGCAAAGATGAAATCTCAGTTCTAAGGGAAACAATGTATTCTCAAATAATGGCTCATGCCCTGATTTTAATTCTCTATCCCTCACCTCTTGGAGAATAGAACAAGATCTGCAGAGATAATCAGACTGTTGATGTGCTCGGACAGGTTTTGATGGTAAAAGAATGAATGTCACTTTTGAGATCACAATCAAACTAAGAAAGCTAGTTGTACCAGTGCCAGTTGTACCTTTCTAATGGGCTCCCTCTGCCAAATATGAATACTACTACAGGCTATCTGACAAAACACACACTGGAAAGACTAGTATGCCCCTGTAGAAGGTTCATAACCCCCGACAGTGCTGCCTCATGGTCAGACAGCGGTTGCCAGGCCATCTCCCTATTGAAACATAGTTCTGTCTTTCAGTGCCCTGCCCCAATGGTTTCCAGTCCTCCCCTTTAGCACAAGGATTTGGGGAATTGGTCCCGCAAACAGCCGAAGTCTTTTCCCACTAGCCTCTCACTCAAGGTGAAGGCTTTTGTTGTTGTAATGTCCTTTTGGAGTGGGTAGGGGAGCCCAGGCCCACCTTCTCCACCAGGCTCTGGGCCAGCACCTTGGGGTGCTAAGCAGCTGCCCCCAGTTCCTACCTCAGCCGCCTTTAGCTTCTTGGAGTAAATCACTTCTGGCTAGTCTCTGACCTGCACACTTACTCACTGGCCTCTCATTTGGGGTTTGCACAGGCATCAGGACTCAAGCAGTGAGCTCCTGGGCTGTACTTTCCCCTCACAACAGCCATCTGCTTCCTTTCACTGCCCCCTTCTGAGCTGTTCTGCTCTCTTTTTTTGAAGCCCTGCCTCCAGCTTGGGCAGGCTTTGCAGGTGTGTCTGGGCCCAGAGCTTACCCCCTTTACCCCTTGCTGTACCTTCACCCCTTGCTCTCCAGTATGGGTTTTGTATGCCCCAGCAGAGCCCTGAATTTGGACCTCCTCACAGGTGGATGGAACTCATCCCTACAACTCTATTGATTTCAATGGCATTGCACTCACTTTCAGTGGGGTTGAATTGTAATTTATAACAAAATTGTAATTTATAACAAAACAAAATATTTAAGCTTCAAAGACCCAGGCCAGCAGTCGGCAGTGGAGAAGAGGAGAATGCCATGTGACAGGAATGTTCTGTGACTCTGTGCTGCTTGGAGTTTTATATCATTTCTGCCTGCCAAATAGAGTGCTTCTGACAACTTCACTGCTAATGCTGCCTTTAAGTTACAGGATACAGATATCATCTACATGCACTTTACTTTCATTTCAACAGCTAGGGTTGGATGAACAGTTATCCAAGTGTAATGCTGACACCCCCAGGTGGGTGATCAGCAGCAAGATCAAACCTGGGATCTCTGGAGCTCCATACGTGAGCCCCTACTACCTGAGCTAAAAGTTTCACCTCTCTCAGTCAAGACTGTAGCAAGCTGGTTACTTCTGATTGGTCTAGCCATTGTTAGAAGGAGACTAGTGCCACAATGAGCAGGCCTGGCTTTACATACTCCCCCTGGCCAGGAAGTGCATTCTGGATCTTCCCAGTTCAATTCCCCAAACAGGACACCACTTGTAACACTCGTGCCCCTGGGTGGGTCATCAGCAACAGGGACCAGCACCTGGGACTTCTGGATCTTAATATGTAAGCCTCAACTTCCTGAGCTAAAAGACTGAGCTCTCTTAGCCTAGGCTGTAGCACACTCATTAACCTCTGTAGTCTAGCAACCACTAGAGGGGGACAGAGTGCCACACCAAGTGGGCATGGCTTTAGCCAAGCCTAATTTATATGAAGGCAATACATTCATATAGCCCTTGTCATCCCAAAGGATGCAAAAGTGTGTTACAGTGATATGCATGCAGTGGCAGTGAAATACAGCCCTTCCTGGGGTGAAAGATGACAGGCAACTCATGCCCTGTTGCAGTGATGCAATATTGAGAGTAAGAGAAACTGTGGCCAAGCACACTAGGGCGAATCTCTCTTGCTGTAAGAGCCAAGAGATCATGAATGTCAACGCAGAGCAGACAGAATCCTGGTTTTTAAGGTCCGGTTCTGAATATTTACACACAGGAAACTCTAGGGAACTCAGTTTGTCTACTTCAGAGAAGGATGAAAAGCCAAGTCAGCCCTAAGCAGAGCAGCAGTTCTAGTGTCTAATGCTAGAAATGCTTCCACAGTAGACATTACATTTATATTATATGCTGAAAATGCTCTTTATCACTAGAATTACTTTGTAGCACATCTTCAGCCAAGTCCAAAATGCAGCATCCTGCCTTTATAGCCTGAAAGGAGTGATGGAGTAGGCAAAGAATCTTCCAAGCAAGACCGTGGCCTGGTTGTGGAGATGCTTCATCAAAGCTATGTCACCTTAGTGACCACTGTAGCCTCAGCAGCTGTTAACATGTTGTCCCCCATACCTTCCACTCCCCGCAGAAATGCTGGTTTTTATAGAGTAGAAAAGAAAAGCCTGAAGCAGAAACTTATACTATGGTGTTGGCAAATGGCCAAAAAGCATCTACAGCCTGGAAACATGAAGATACCGTACATGAACAGAGAAAAGGGGAATATTGTGTATCTAAGTTTTCTCATGAGCTAGAGATCAAACAAGGGAATAGAATACAATTTTAGGAGACTAAATGGAAAACTAAGTTACAAGGGCAAAATAGCTAGAGAATACTTTCATCTTTATATAAATGACACTATTAAAACTTTTTTTTAATAATTGTTTATCCAGAGCCCTGGATATCTGTATGATCAATGATGCAGTTCAAAACCCACAAGATCTGACTTCTGTGTCTAGAGAAGAGCATATTGTGGAGCAGAAAGCAAGTGAAGGTCTGGGAAGGTCAGGGGCTATGCTTTCAAAACGTCATGCCAGAGAACTTTAAGCTGAAGTCCATCTTCAGGAAAAAGAGACTATCAGCTAAAGATTCCTGGTAAAAGAATGAATAGAGATGTTCAGTGACCTCTATTGACAGTGAAAGACACTCTGTAACAGGTTTGACTTGTCACCAGTTTGGCTCCTTTGAATATAACACAAAAGATGAACAATCTACAGTCAAGCACTTCTGACTTAGAGACCCTGAGATCAGTGATTGAATGTGAAATTATCTGACTTGGGAGTCTGCTCCAAACTGATCTGAGTCAGAGCATATAGATTCAGAGGAGGCTGGCGGTGATAACATTTAGGAATGAAGTATAGTCCAATCCCTTCCCTCAGGATTTGTAGGGCTCATACTTCAATGGGAAATCTTGCTTTCTAGATGGAACTAATCTGTGTTCATATTATGCAATCAGTCTCTAAGAAGCGGCTCAGGAACTGACTCAGGTCAGAGTGCTTTGTATGTTGATCTATCACCTGATAAACGATTCTATAAACTTGTTCGCCAGTGACAGGCACCAATATTATGGGAGATATGAGAATATTGTTTAGAAACATTAAGTTATTTTAAAGTTCATTTCTGCAAAAATGGAAGTAGGGGTGTCCCATATTTATTGCATCTTGTTGACTTCTAGTTTAAATTTGTTCAATACAGAAGTAAAAAGATTTCTTCCCCCACTTCCCCCAAATGCTAGCACTGCAAGCTCCGCCAGAGATTGGAAAACCACACTTTGTTCTTTCTGGTTTGCACATCATTATCAGTAATGAAGCTCTATAGGACAAATGTTACACCTGTGCAACCTCATTGTTTTCAACATCTTGAACCCTTGACTCATTCACCACATACTGTACAAGTTCATTCATTGCAAATCGCCAGCACATGAGAAACAGTCACATGAAAATAAGTCTCATTCAATTACATCATGTAATGGGAGACAGCTAAAAAGTGACACATTTTTAAAGTGCTCATATACCAATGCTATAAGTCTAAATAACAAGATGGGTGAACTAGAGTGCTTTGTATTAAATGAGGATATTGATATAATAGGCATCACAGAAACTTGGTGGAATGAGGTTAATCAATGGGACACAGTAATACCAGGGTACAAAATATATCAGAAGGACAGAACAGGTTGTGCTAGTGGGGGAGTGGCACTATATGTGAAAGAAAGTTAAATAGAAATTAAAAGGTACAGCACCAAAAGTAAAATCTCTGCAAGCTGCATGGAAACTTTTTAAAGACACTATAAAGAGGCTCAACTTAAATGTATACCCCAAATTAAAAAATATAGTAAGAGAACCAAAAAAGAGCCACCATGGCTAAACAACAAAGTAAAAGAAGCAGTGAGAGGCAAAAAGGTATCCTTTAAAAAGGGGAAGTTAAATTCTAGTGAGGAAAATAGAAAGGAGCATAAACTCTGGCAAATTAAGTGTAAAAATATAATTAGGAAGGCCAAAAAAGAATGTGAAGAACAGCTAGCCAAAGACTCAAAAAGTAATAGCAAGATTTTTTTTAAGTACATCAGAAGCAGGAAGCCTGCTAAACAACCAGTGGGGCCACTGGACGATCGAGATGCTAAAGGAGCATTCAAGGGCGATAAGGCCATTGCTGAGAAACTAAATGAATTCTTTGCATCAATCTTCATGGCTGAGGATGTGAGGGAGATTCCCAAACCTTAGCCATTCTTTTTAGGTGACAAATCTGTGGACTTGTCCCAGATAGAGGTGTCATTAGAGGAGGCTTTGGAACAAATTGATAAACTAAACAGTAATAAGTCACCAGGACCACATGTCAGAGGGGTAGCTGTGTTAGTCTGTATCCACAGGACCAGATGGTATTTACCCAAGAATTCTGAAGGAACTCAAATGTGAAATTGCAGAACTACTAATTGTAGTCTGTAACTTATCATTTAAATCAGCTTCTGTACCAAATGACTGGAGGATAGCTAATGTGACACCAATTTTTAAAAAGGGCTCCAGAGGTGACCCCGGCAATAAAAGGCCAGTAAGCCTGACTTCAGTACTGGACAATCTGGTTGAAACTATAGTAAAGAACAAAATTGTCAGACACATGGATGAACATAATTTGTTGGGAAATAGTCAACATGGTTTTCATAAAGGGAAATCATGCCTCACCAATCTACTAGAATTCTTTGAGGGGGTCAACAAGCATGTGGACAAGAGGGATCCAGGGGATATAGTGTATTTAGATTTTCAGAAAGCCTTTGACAAGGTCCCTCACCAAAGGCTCTTAAGCAAAGTAAGCAGTCATGGGATAAGAGGGAAAGTCCTCTCATAGATTGGTAACTGGTTAAAAGATAGGAAACAAAGGGTAGGAATAAACGATCAATTTTCAGAATGGAGAGAGGTAATTAGTGGTGTCCCCCAGGGGTCTATACTGAGCCCAATCCTATTTAACATATTCATAAATTATCTGGGAAAAGCGGTAAACAGTGAGGTGGCAAAATTTGCAGATGATACAAAGCTACTCAATCTAATTAAGTCCCAGGCAGACTGCTAAGAGCTACAAAAGGATCTCTCAAAACTGGGTGATTGGACAACAAAATGGCAGATGAAATTCAATGTTGATAAATGCAAAGTAATGCACATTGGAAAACATAATCCACTCAATGTGCAGTGGCAGTCAAAAAAGCAAACAGAATGTTGGGAATCATTAAGAAAGGGATAGATAATAAGACAGAAAATATCATATTGCCTCATATAAATCCATGGTACAGCCACAACTTGAATACTGTGTGCAGATGTGGTCACCCTATCTCAGAAAAGACATATTGGAATTGGAAAAGGTTCAGAAAAGGGCAACAAAATGATTAGGGGTATGGAATGGCTGTTGTATGAGGCAAAATTAATAAGACGGGGACTTTTCAGCTTGGAAAAGAGATGACTAAGAGGGGATATGATAGACCACTTCTGGGGTTTTTACCCATGAAAGCTTATGCCAAAATAAATCTGTTAGTCTTTAAGGTGCCACCAGACTCCTTGTTGTTTTTGTGGATACAGACTAACACGGCTACCCCCGATACTGTTCTGTTCATTCCCTCTGGGGTATCTGGCATTGGCCACTGTCAGAAAACAGGATACTGGGCTAGATGGACCTTTGGTCTGATGCAGTTATGTCACATTTGAGTACATTTCTGCATTAATATGTACATATTCACAGCACATCTTCCAGTTGTTCAAAATGTTTTGTGATTATTAAAAAACACCACTGATGTTAAAAAATGTTCTGTTCATCTTGCAGCTCGTTTTTCAAAGTCATATAAAAAATCAGCTAAGTCAAAACCAGTTTTTACTAGAACACACAAACTAATTTTTTCCCAGTGAGGGCTATTCAGGTGCAAAAAAATTAAGTTCTACCCAACTAGGGCTGCATTTTTATTTATTTTTTAGGTTTTAAGGTTTATTTTGTATAATGGGAAAACATATTTTTCACTCATACTCAGAAACAGCTGTGTTATTTTTGCTCAAACTTTTTAAAAAGAAAAAGATTCCCTTCAAATAGAGATTAAGCATGGAAACTTCAGCCTGACAGGTGAAATTGATAGGAAGTTATGTATAACTTAAACCAGTTAGTGTAAAAAAAAAAAAAAGTGCAGCCTTCACTATTGTGGTCACTGCTATTCGTGTTGTAATGTACAGTCAGGAATAATCCTACATTGGCAAAACTTCTCTTTTCCACTATTCTGGCCTGGTTCGCCTGTGACCTTACACAGGTATAATGCCACTAAAGTTAAAATGAGTTTGAGGGCTTACTTGTTTGAGTTCTTCGGCCCCAATCCAGCTACACATTTAAGTGCATGCTTAGCTCTAAGCATATGAAGTCAACGGGATCAGGGCCAAAATGCTCAGCACTTTGCTGTATCGAGTGCTAGGACAGAGAATAGTTGACGATTTTCAGCAAAGAAGGGTTGATCATTTTTTGAAGGCAATAGTAGTTTCAGGATATAACCAAATAAATAAATAAAGGCAATCATGCTACCTAGTGGTAGACTTACATTACTGGAAGATTGCAACATCATATGCTGATCACAAAGCTTGGCACAATTCCTGTTGGCACTGATCCAGAACTGAATCAGAAGAGACCCTGCAGCTCAAAATTGAAAAATATTGAATAACTGAGTGTGGGGAAGTATATATAGTCCCAGTCCACTTCGCTTTGATTTCAGTCATTGTCATTAATGTGTCATTTTTATAAGCAACCAAATTTGCCCAAACACTAAAGACCTGATTCTCATTTACATGGAGGTTCTTTCACTCTATTCTGGCAGTGTAATGAGACCTTTGTGGGGTACAAATATAACAAAAAACAAATAGCCTATTGTCAACCCTACCAAATCAGTAAGTATGTAGGAGAGAGAATATATTTTATGCACACATATATCTGTAGTTGTGATGGATAAACTTACTGAATAGCATAAATATTAGCCATATTTTGTGAGACAAGTATTTCTGAATATCAATCTGAAAATATTGGGGTGTTGGAGATATGGGAGTGCACATATCAAAATGGCCTAGGGGTTGGATGTGGGGCTTTGAGAGAGATTTCCAAGTCTCAAAATAGCATTCCAGCCAATTAGTGGCTGAAGTAGACTCTTAACTCCAATGGCTGAAAGAAGACCCGTAAGGCCTGATTTTGATCTCACCAGTTGTACACTAAAAGATAGTTTTAAAAAAAATATTGTGGAACTAACATGACATTCGCAAACCACCACTGTGGTTTCTCCCTTCAACATCTGTTTGGTCGGTTTAGTTAGTTGCTGCCTTGAAGTAAGTACAATCTCTTGTTCTGTGTTTGTACGCCATGTAGCTCAATGAGATTTTGGTTGAATGCCGTAGGTGCTATCTCAATAAAAGTAAAAAAATAAATTAATTAACTGCAGAGGAATTATTTCTGATGTCACTGGTGTAGGTGAGATAAATGTCCAACAGTTCTCACCAGTGGGACGGGACCACAAAGTGGGTCGCAACCCCATTTTAATGGGGTCGCCAGATCTGGCATTAGACTTGCTGGAGCTTGGGGCCAAAGTCTGGGAAGCACATATAATAGGCTGGGGAAGGCTGTGCCTCCCCAAACAGCCCCAAGTGGCCCTGCCTGTGCTCTGCCCCGAGGCACCATCCTGCTTGCCGCTAGTTGGTCCCAGCCCACAGAAGCTGCTCCTCTTCCAGGAAGCCTGCTGGGGCTGGAGCTAGGGTGGCTGGGACTTGGGATGGTTGGGGCCACCCAGTGCTGGGGGGGGCAGCACTGCCCAGTGCTCCAGGGGTGGGGCCGCTGGGGCTGCATCGCCCAGTGCTCCAGGGCCAGGGGAGTTCGCGCACTTCCCACCCACTGCTCTGAGGCTGGAGGTGCTCTGGGGCTGTAGGCACTCAAACGGTGACCTCAGGTGGAAGGGATGGACTGGACCGGGGGCTAGCCTCTCTGAGCCCAGGGTTCACCCACTGCCCATGCCGAGGGCTTCAGCCCCAGGCAGCGGGGCTCAGGCTTCGGCTTCAGCCCTGGGCAGCAGGGCTCAGGTTACAGGCCCCTCCCCCCCCCGGCCCTGGGCTGAAGTCTTTGGGCTTCAGCTTTGGCCCTGCTGCCTGGGGCAGTGGGGCTGGGGCAGGCTCAGGCTTCGGCTCCCCTCCTGCAGTCATGTAATAATATTTGTTGTCAGAAGGGGGTCACAGTGCAGTGAACTTTGAGAACTGCTGTGTTAAACCATAGATCATAGGGCTTCCGAGAAGAGAATTGGAGTACAAAACATCACTGCTTCTGTTCCACCCAAATTGATTTATATCAATTCAACTTCCCTTTAAAATAATAAGCAAACTAATCCCAATGTAACTTCACTATCTTCACTGAGGGTGAATTTGGTTAAACATCTATGTTTTCACACAAGAGGGGAGACAGCAGTACTGTGAATTTCTGCTTCTGGCTAATGTAGAATTTAGTGCAGAGAATGTGTAGCTAGGGAATAGGCAGCATTAGAAAAAAACATGCATATCCCATCCAAATGACATTATAATTTTACCTATCACTGATCATACACAGATGGCCTGATTTTCTTTGAAAGAATGGTATAAAAAGACCTTCATGTAGAGTAAAATGGGCTTAAACCCCTTTCACCCTTCCAAAGTGCTGTAAAGGGGCTTTAAGAATCAGATCCCAAATATTTTGTATCCGTATTCTTTTTATTTGGTGTGGATTATTATAAAGAGCTTCCAGATAAAGGATCCAAAAATGAATTTGTAATCAAAAGACGTTGGCTTCCTAACAGGTGGGAAAAATCCTTTCTGCTTACTATACCCCTAGTGCTAAATGTAAGGCTCGTGGTTTTTAAAATGAAACTCATTCATGTGACCCACCAATGTTAGAACAGAAATCATTCTAAAGGACACCAATCCACACTGATTATTTCAATGCTGTGACAGTTACTATAGCTGCAAATCTGTACCCTTAGCATCAAGAAGGAATTGAATATTAACATTAAAAATTCATTAATGTTTCTAAATGTAGACAGAGGTGAACCTGCTGGAGTTTACTAGAGGCTTAGCAATAAGAACAAACAGTTAATCCATTCTCTCCAGGTCAGTTCACAATATCAATTAAAGCTAGACATTAAGTATCTGATTCTTGATGCAAGTAGGTAAACAAATGAATTTACTGGAAGAAAACCACCAGAAAGAAGAAAGAACTTCTTCTGGGAGCTTTCATGTCATTCTCATTGCTAAGGAAACCACTGCCTTTTGTCTGTAAGGATTAACAATGTCTCTCTCATTTGGATTCTAGTTTGTAAATATGCCAAATTTATCCCTGACGTTGCATTTACTTCAGTGGATATACACCACAGATGAATTCAGTCCATCCTACAGCAATGGAAATGCCTATTCAAATGTTTTGGCAAAAAGAAGCTAGAATATTAACACACTTGTAAAAGTACTTTTTAAAATGATTCCTGGGAATTATTTTTCACTTCTCCAAAGATTTACCCTGAACAACACATTTTATAAATACTGTATAAAAATATTTTTCTGATGTGAGTGAAAGCTGTTTGAAAGGGTGCAACAAGGTGCTCTCCTACTCCCTGGAAAAAGCTACATAGAGATGATGTTGCCGATGGCACACTATAAGGCTGTTCATACCCTTTAAGGCCTCTGATGAGATTTAAGGCAAAATTGGCCTCAAGCCAGAAATAGGCCTTCACTTAGGCACAGAGATCTGCCTATACAGTTCTCTTGGCAGAATCAGGGCCTTTGTGATACCAGTGGTACACTTGACATGAGCTTATTCAGTGATGAGATTTGTGTGGGGTAGCTCACACCAAACTACATACATGGGAGCATCTCCTCCCTTGGGGTAAGTTGTCATAGATCCACTGACTTCAATGGAGCTATGACAATTTATATCATCTGAGGATCTCACCTATGATGTCCACCTGCCATTGTGTATTTTATTACTTTGTTCATTGGTAGGGTAGGATTTATTAGAAAAGAGGAAACACTAGATTGTGTGTGTGTAAACTTACACTGATCTCAAGACAATTAGAAAAACCTTAGATGGTAGCTCTATGATATCTATTAGTGGTATTTATTTTATGATATATGATGTCTCCTTTGTAAACTAGATGCCATTCAGTAACTCAATGATTTTTCTGCAAGTGAGTTCTGTATGCATTTTAAATTTACAAAATGCACATACTCAGTACCTGGGTACATGCATAATATTTCAAATACATATAGTTCACTGACCAATGACTACGTTCTTATGTTTTTCTAAGCATCAACAGCGTGCTTACTGCTGTACAATACATTTTATGGAACACTATGTTGGAATTAAGGCAGGAGATTACGTGCTTTGGTTTTGAGTTTTCAAGTTTTGCTGCAGGTAGAAATATATAGGTACTGGTATCTCACAAGTGGTTGCCATTAAAAAGTTATAATTTGACACCGTTACTGCACATTGGCATAGGAGAACCACATTTTCTTCATATACTTAGAAACTTTTGGAAAACACTATAGCAATCACTTTGTGTCAAAAACCATCATGATTCATTTCCATCCCTAAATTTGCTCCTCAATACTCCATGTAGTCTGGTTAGGGAAGAGCCAGATAATCATTTCCTTCATCCAGATCTGTCGGTCTTCTAGTTTCGGTGTGGGGGAAGGGAGTGGACAGAAATGTTTGCCACTTCATTTTCTTCCTCTTAGTCCAATATGCTGTATTTTCATTTTTTGTCAGTTCTACCTTCAGCAGCAGTATTGATATTTTTGGATGTGGCTTGTAACATGATTGTGACCAGTAAGTAATAACTTAATACTACTGGCTTCCACACAGTGTTTTCTGTCTCCTAATGCAGTTTGCCCACTGAACTAATGATAACATTTTCTTTAGTCATCTCAGTTAAGTCTGCTCTGTTGCACACAAGTCTGTTCAATATCTAACTGTATGACATATTCTTGGAACAGAACAGAATAGACTGCTGTATATTTTAATGCTTTTCTGCCTTTGGTGAATGTGAATATTAATGTTTAAGGAAAGAAAAGAGACAAACACCAGTTTGGGTACAATTCCAGTTATTCCTGCTCTTGACCCAAACTTCTAATTTAATAAAAACGATCAGACTTAACGCTAAATATATAAAATAAAATGCTGACAAAGTTACTAGGCCAAATGCAGCACTGGCTTATGACCTAATTGGCCTCAAAGGCTTTGCAAGGCAAAAATTGGCCCCAAGATTATAAATTGGAATTAAATTAAAAAAATCCCAGTCACACATATCAACAGGATCATTTAAGGTCTATCACCTGGCAAGGTTCCCTCACCCTTGATTTCTCTCTGCAAACAGTCTTCACATACTTCCAAGGCAAGTTTAACAAAAGGTACTTTATTTACAACATGCTATACAAGTGCTTGTTTCCCACAGCATAAGGCTTTTATATTCTCTGCAGACATGGGGTGATAGTTTTCACCTCTCTGAGACCCTAGGCTCCATTAGCCCTTCCTTCCAGACGTCACCCTCTATCTCCTGTCTCTTCCTGTCTCTCTTTTAGCTGTCCTCAGCTGGATCTTAGTTGGTCAGTCACCTGGTACTTAATCTATTATCTCCTCAGTTTGACCCATGTGGGGACAAGTCAACCTTAAACCTGGTCTACACAAGGAAATTAGGTCTGTATAACTATGTCGCTCAGGGGTGTGAAAAATTAAAAGTCTCCTGAGCGATGCAGTCAAACTGACCTAACCCCCGGTGGAGGCAGTGCTAGGTTGATGGAAGAATACTCCTGTCAACCTAGCTAGTGCCTCTCAGGGAGGTGGAGTATTTAAACCAACAGGAGAACCCCTCCTATCGATGTAGATAGTGTCTTCACTGCAGTGGTGCACTGCTGCAGAGTTTTAAGCGTGGACAAAAATATGTGCCAGAATTGTAAATCAACAACATAGAGATATCAGCACTGTAAATAGATGACTAACATTTTTGACAGCATTGCGTTAAGAAAGAGGGACATAGGGTCTATACAATGGTAGAATTTAGTCCAGGCTGAAAAGCAATAGAGAACAGCATCATTTGACTACGAACAGCAGCATCAGAGGAACAAAAGTACCGGCAGAGGTTAAACAGAAGATAACATGCACGCTACACAAATGCAACAGTATGGTCAACACTGGCTGATAAGCTGACCTGTTGCTCCCCAGTATCTCCTGTAGGAGTAGTTGCGTAAGAGCTAGGAGATTCTCTCATTAAATTAAGTGGCCTTGGGTTGAGATTGCTGTTATGCTTAGTGGCAAATAAATTATATTGCTTTGTTTTTGACATTTTCCTGTTCAATAAGCATTTGCAAAATCTTATATTGTTATGTGAGGCTTGTCAAGTTGTTATGGTCTGAGTTAAGTAGCAATTTTAACACAGACGCTGGAGTTCTGCAGAGGCATTTTCTTCCAAGCTTCATCCACATTGTGGGAGGTTTCGGTTTGTTTTATGGTATAGTTGCAGATGATAAAAAAAACAAACCCTGTTATCAGATATGTGTTTAAAGACTTTAAAGGTGGGATTTTCAAAAGCATTTAGCATTGGACAAATCTGCCCCTATTGAAACCAGTGGAAATTCTACCTGCGATCTCAATGGGAACAGAGCTAGGTAAAGGCTGAGCACTTTTTGCAAATCCTATTTTGAATTCTGAAATCCATCTACAGTATCTGGCTAAAGGCATAATCTTGCTATTGTGAGTCTTGCACAGAAGCACTTCAAGGCAGATGGGTTCCATGCATTATTCCTTTCTGCCATGTCCAACTCATCCTGGAATTTTTCTTTTAATCAGTATATAAATGGCCTAGTGGTAAATAAATCTCAGTCTGTTTTCATATTCCCAAATCTTCCATCCTTTGGCAGTACAGTGGATGTACAATTTATTAAATGAAATTTGGAGATTTTTTCCCACTCCCCAAATAACATTCTGAGCAAAGTATTTATTAGGCATATTCATGAGTAATGCACTGAGTATATATAGTATTGTGGAAACTAAGTTATTTTAAATTAATCTTTTTTTCTCCATATGCTAAATTTTAATTGGTCCCAATTAGCTAGCTCTAATTTTGCTCTATTCATTTTTGAAGTTAAACTTAATTAAATAATATATTTAGATTTATTGTTGATAACAAGGATTAAATATTTTAGATCTTATTTGGGGGGGAAGGGAGGCTATCCAAATTTCCATTTGCTAAAATGTGGTGTGAAACAGCTTTCTAGAAACTTGGTTAAATCCTTTCACCCCCTATTTATTATAGTTAAAATACTTTGATCAGCAAAGCAAGTTATGGATAATCTTTGCTGGTCTGATCAGATATATTAATGCATCATGTATAAATTAATTCATTGCACTTCACAGCTCCAGATGTGATCTGCTGTTTTACATAGTTTTATCTAATTGAAACAATTAATGGTTCCCATCATCCCAAAACTGGATTTTTATCCCTTTCAACTGATTCCTTATACTTCACGCTACAACAGAACCATCATCCCACTGTCATTCTAGTTAGTTTATAGGTCTCTGGCCACTCATCTAGAAAATTCTACTTTCTGTCAGGAAAAACATCCACCTCAAACTGAATCCTAATCCAATGTATAAGGTGCACACCAAGGGCTATGAAAAATGTCATTGTAATTAGTTACATAATTCAATTCAGAACCTGTCTTGGCATCAGATATGTTACTTGCAGAGATGAGCATGAGTTCACTTGTTCGTTTTCTTTTTTTCCTTGTGCATTTACAAAACCTCCATGCTTTCTCTTAGTGACATGTATACCTTTTCAGAATCCCAAGGATTTCCACTCTTCCCTCCTGCCTCCTCCATCATTTCCCCGACACGATTATTCACTTTCACTCTTCCACACCTTCCATATTTTTTGTGTCATACTTTGTATCCTTAGGCAGATCCTCAATAAGGTTAAATTGCCATAGTTCTACTTGAGCTATTAAAATGTATACTAGCTGAGGATCTGCCCCACCTTTTCTAGTTAAGGAGAGCTGGCCATAGATCTTTTAGGAAAGTATCAACACCATTCCTGAAAGGGTCAGAAAGGTGGCTACAGAGAATTGTGAGGTTCTCTTCTGTTTACTTTCTGCAATGTTCTTGGCCCTTGGTATTGACCTAAGAGTTGAATGCACCATGTAATACTAATTCACACTCAGAAACCCCACATAATAGCACATTACAGTATTGCCAGACCACCAGTCTCACTTAGTATTATTGCACTAGTGAATTAGTACTAGACTAAATGTCAAATTTACTATGATAAATTAAAAGCATTATCCTTTTCTAAAAAACAGTTAAAGTACTTAGTATCGTAACAATGTTTTCCTTTTAAACATAGGCCAATGATGGATCACTAAGTCCTCTGGTATCAATATCTTTAGCTGTTACTATACACTATATGGTACATTAGGAAGATTCAACATCCAGTAATATCAGGATTCAAGGCTTACTAGAAGGGACACAGTTGTTCTCCTGTAGTTAAGACTTTGTGTAGTATACAACAAAAATTAAATATGTAAATTAACTATGGGCCCACCCTTACTTGCAGAGTAGTATGTTACTCTTGGAGTATTGTTATTTGTATTCTCATAGTACCTAAGGATATGTCTACACAGCCCGTGGCAGCAAGCCTCACAACTTGGGTCAACAGACTCCTGTTAGGAAGGCTCATGCTGGTGCTCCAACAATAGCTGTGTAGACAGCACTTTGAAGTTATGGCTTGGGCTGTGAAACCCCCAAGCCTTCAGCTTCAGAGCACGAGCTGCAACATCAAAGAACTACCTAGATAGCTATTTTTAGAGCACTAGCATGAGCCCTGCTAGTCCAAATCTGTCTACCTGGGCTGGGAGGCTCACTTTCATGGGCTGTTGAGACATGGGAGGCCGAGTCCTAGACCAGGACAGCTAGGTGCAGTAAAAATACAGAACAAACAGACAGTCCCTGCCCTAAGGGGCTTAGTAGTTCCATTGATTGTAAGATACTGCTCAGCTTCAGTAAGGGTGACAGAATCAGGCCCTATAATAGAAACAATGCACAGATTTTTGGTCTAGATCCATTCATTTATTTTAAGTTAAATAGATCCTGGTTGGAAATGAGAAGTTTGTCTTGCATGAAATCAGAAGCCATTTAAAACACCACAGAATAACAAGGCAAATTGAAATGAAAAGTCATCTTTTAATGCTAAATTTCCAGGCTTTACTCATACCTTTAGGGCCATATTTTCAAATGACAGCTGTATTTCTGGAGGCCATTTAAAAATTAGGCCTTTAGTGTAATTTTTACATTGTGCACAATCCAAAAATCTAAGTAATTGGACTCTATAATCCAACAATCACAGTAAATCCCTTGTTATATTGTTAAGCAGAATAAGTGTCCTTTGACAGGGCGATTCTATGGTGCACATGCTAATGTGAATCAGAGAGCCCACAGAATAGCTCATGAATATCCCAAATACTATTCTGTACTCTAGTCAGAGATGTGTTTTACTTCACCGTGGTGCTAAAATGCAATTTCATTAACCTTATTTCTTTCTCTTCTCTATGAGGAATAATTTTGTTGTAGTCTAGACTCACCGGGATACGATGTCATGGATACTGAGTAGACTAAATAATATTAGCATAATATGCACAGTCTTTGTCTCCAACTGCCATGCATCACAGAAGAATATGTAATGACTGGCATCTGACAGCTTAATTTATTCAGCCTTATTACATTGGTTTGTTAATAAACTTTAATTCTAGATTTATTTTACTTTCTCTAGGTCATATGCGGTACATAGCCATGCCCCACAGAGCCACAAAGAGGGATGTAATTTACTTTCCAGTCTTCTCTTAATTTTTAACCTAATTGTGTAACATAAGGTTAATGTTAGAGTTCAGTTTAAACAAAACACACACACTCCATTATTTAAGCTTCTGACTGCTACTCAGAAGCAACTTCATTCTGGTTGCTCAAAAATAAAGCCGAATTCCAACAAGTACTAGAGAGCCTACAGATGAATGTAAAATCCAACCAAATTAGAAACATGATATTTAAGTTCAGATTGCTAGATGCAAAGTGATATTCTAGTTTAATAGGAATTTAGCTGTTTTGTCTTCTGTTTTTCTTACCTGGCTGAAACCTGATCTACTTATACTATGTCAGAATTGCTTGTAATAAACTCATTTTAACTATTTATGAAGGATATCAAGTTTGTTTCTGGATCTGAACTTTTTCAAAGGGCACTAGCCCAGGATTTGGATGACTACCACAGACTTCTTGTGTGACTTTGGGCCAGCTACTTAGGGCCAAGGTGCCTAGGCACTTTTCAAAATCCCCCTAGGTGCCTATCTACATCTTTAGATGCCTAAATACTTTAAAAAATCTGGCCCTTAACCTCTCTGTGGTTCAGTCCCCACCTGTAAATGGGGTGATAGTACCTCCAAACTGCCAAGGGTGATGTGAATCTAAATACATTAAAGACTGTGAAGTGCTCAGATGGTACAGTAATGGAGGTCATATAAATACCAATGATAGATACACTTATTTTTTCCCTTGGACAGTTTATCACTAGCATACAATTGCAAATGGAATTTATGATGGTTGTTTCTTAGTCAGAAATAACTCCCTCACAATTGCTAGATCACCAATTTTGGGAAAGCAGTAGCAGCAGCAGATCACATGCCTAATAATTTTGCAATGTCTTAAACCAGGTTAGAAAAGGTCCTTTACAGTCACATTCAAATGCACCATCTACAATAGAGGAATCATCTGAGGTCCTACACAAAATTGTGAAGAAAAGGAAAATTCAGGCCAAAGACAATGGGGGCATATTCCCAGTCCAACAAAACAAACCATGGACTCCTTTATGTCTATGCAGTGCAGACAGGACCTCAGTTTTTAATGTTTTGGCTGGACAGCTTCTGAAAAAGTAAACCATGTGGGACTTGTTTTATCTGTTTCAAAAAGATATGACATTTGTCTCTGGATCTCAACTTTCCCAAAGGTATTATGGTCAGATTCAGGGTTTTGGTTTGGTTTCATCTCTGTTTCAAAGATGCTTGCTTTTCAGGGAAAAATAATAAGCATAATAACTAAGAATTTTATAATAAATGAATAGAGAACTTTACATCCTCAAGACTCTGAAAGCACTTTGAAAATGGAGGGCTTGTCTACACAGGACAGTTTTATCAGTTATATCAGTATAATTCTCATACAGCTAAACCAATATAGTTATACCAATACAAGTCCCATGTGGACTCGCTTGTTTCAAAATAAGAGTAGGTATTTTTGGTTTAGTTTAAATCTGTTCCAAAGTGACATAAACTAAACCAAAAAAAAAAAGGCACTCTTACACCAGAATAAGAGTGTTCACATGAGGCATTATACCGGTATATTATTTCTCTTTAAATTCACACCTTAATTTATATCAATATAACTTTCCCATGTAGACAAGTTCTTCAAGTGCTATACAATTCTACACAGTGATCTTTTCACCCACCACTGAAAGGCAGCCCACTAGCAGTTCTGCAACACAGTGCAATATTATACAAAAGCTTAGGGCAGGAGGTGAAAATACCTATGACATTGAAAATTCAGGAGGTGCTTGGATAGGCAGAATATGGTTTAATACTCCCAGTCCTGAGAAAAGTGCCAAAGAGTCCTACAAATAGGCAGGATCGTTATTAATTAATTAAGCAACTATCTGTTCTCTAATTTAGTATGTACTTTCTCTTTTTCTTTTAGCATAAGATGAAATGGGTTAATTAGTTTCCTGACACAAATATATACTAAAATGTAACTGGTTCATGAAGATGCTGTCCCACTTTTATCACATCAGAAGTAATCACTCTGTTGATCAAATATCTCTTTTTATTTTGTTATTGTTTCCCCATTAGAACCTATTTCAGGGATCAGCAAACTTTGGCATGCGGCCTGCCAGGGTAAGCACCCTGGCGGTCCGGGCCGGTTTGTTTACCTGCTGTGTCTGCAGGACTCCCACTGGCCACGGTTTGCAGCTCTAGGCCCATGGGGGCGGCGGGAAGCAGTGGCCAGCACATCCCTCGGCCCACGCCACTTCCCACAGCCCCCGTTGGCTGGGACGTCAAACCGCAGCCAGTGGGAGCCGCGATCAGCCGAACCTGCGGACGTGGCAGGAAAACAAACCAGCCTGACCCGCCAGGGTGCTTACACTGGCGAGCCGCGTGCCAAAGATTGCCGATCCCTGACCTATATCCTTGGCAAATTCAGCTAAATTACATGACCTACCTTCCAACTCTACTAAACCAATTATGACTTGTCTGTAAGTGCCAAGATTCAATCATATTTTCCCTCCTTGGCTAATGCCAGCTGACTAATGGAGCAACGGAGTAATAAATCAAAAATATTGGGTGCAATTCCACAGATCTCGGAGAAGACATGTAAAAGAACCCCATTCCCACTAACAGCCAAATAAATTCTTGCTAGTAGCACATCTATCTGCATAGATTTGACGCTGATGAGAGTAGGGAACTACAGTCATGTAATACCACCAATAATAATCAACACGAATAGTGCAAAAAGCAAATGAAATTCAAGTCACATATGTGTATACAACCAGAGACCACACACGGATATTTACAGCTCAGTGAGCCATTGGCTCAAGGGAACTTTGACAGACACTGGAATGTATGAAGCCATTCTCAGAGCAGTGTCTTTCTCCATAAGTGAACCCTTCAGCTCTTCACTGCATCTGTATGCCTAGTCCAGGAAGAACCTTGCCTGTGGTTAACATCTCATAATGTAGAGACTCAGTAGAAAATAAAAAGCAATGCTTAGTACTCTAGGAGTGGCTGGAGAACAGATCCCATTATATAGCATTTTCATCTCGATGCAAAACAGTTCAGGGTGAGCAGGAAATCAGCATTTGTTGTAAAAGTGCCAGAAGAAACCCACAGCAATCAGCACCTGTTTTCTGAAATCTGACTAAGCTAGCAATGCTATGTAAATTGTAGGAAGCTATTCTGCCGCACAAACATGAAATTGGGAGTGCACATCTCGACTCTTCCACTAATCCTAACAGATACTCTGCATTCTGTTAATACCGCTTATCTGTACTGTAGGGTCAGCCAGCAACCCTTCACTCCTGTAATGGTGTATGGCTGGTTGAATGGATTTACAACCTGATGTAAGAGTGGGATGAACACATATCTCTGCCGTAGTCCTTCCTTGGAATGTGAATGCCGAGTTCTCCCACTGGCTAGATTACAAGAGGTTAACCTTTGGCTTAGCTGACAAGAATATTCATTTCCTAGCAGACAGTCTGAAATTAAGTTCCACAAAACTAGAGGTGGGACACACACAACTTGGAGGGCAGTTGGATTTGAAATATGTCAAAACACTTCCTCAGAATGGCAATAATATTTTAGTTGGGTCTGAACTTTGTAGGTGTCAATGGGAAATCTTAAAAAACACATTAAAACACCATTTCAGTGCAATGACAGAGAAGTAAGTGTCATGGCCCAGGCACAGCTATATTGGATTCTGTGCTCTGCTAAGGCCACAATGTCTCCCTGTACCAAGCAATGCAGAGACTCACCTGGTTTGCTTGATGATCATTTCTTCAGGGGTGTTTTTCTGATGTGCCTCACCATAATGGCTTGTGCCAATCATATCTCAGGTAGCAGGTTGTGACAGGTTACACATGTTACTCGACCCCAGTGATGGCAGAACCTAACAAAGTCATATTAACAATAGGAGATTTGCCGTTTTGCATCCCTACAGTTTATTTTTAAGTATCTAGGCAATTCTGTTATGGCTGCTGAGCAGCAGCCAACACCTGCCTCTTGTCATTGGGTTCCTGTCCCACTGCTCTTCCTACCAGCTGCTGCCATGCTTGTTGCAACACAGAGAGCAGCCAGGGAAGAAGGAATAGGGCTAACGCTGCTCAGGGAAATGGGGATGCAGAAGAGACGCCATTGACAAAATCCCTGCAGAAAATCATGCTCTAGGCCATACAATGAGGTAAAAGTTGGATGTGCAAGTGAATGGAGAAAGAGCATCTCATGTACTTCCTGGCTCCTTTCCCACTTCTCCCTCCCCACCCCCACTGCCACCCCAAACTTCAAATCTGTCCTGGGAAAAAATAGGTATAAGAGAGAGAAAAGAAACAGAAAGACCAAAAAAGACTCTCAGAGCAAGTGTTTCCAGATCTAAAAGCCACAACTCTTTGAACTCCTCAAAGCAGTATGGTTAATCCCAAGGATGCAAAGCTCATGAGTCACCCCTCTCCCGACTCCCCAAATCATAATATTGGCTTAAAATCATGAAATTTTATTTTAAAATATATTTGGGATTCTTTTTACTTGTCTTCTGGGTTGTTAGTTTTATATTATTATTATTAGGGTGCACGTGGGCCATGTTTTCAAACACTTCTTCATCACTATGAAGTCTAGAAAACTTTTTAAAAAATGGAAAGCTGAGACTCCAGAAACTGGAGGTTTAAGAAAATGGCCAAATATTGTTTGATAGCATCATAAGATTTAGCAACACCATAAAAATAAAGCGGCCTGAGTCACATCAGAAAACTCTACCTGCAAATTAATCTCAAAAGGGATGAATTCAATGTGATTGCTACTAGCAAATCAAGGAAGAAATTGGCTTTGGCTGTGATGTGCTGTCAATATTTCAACAAGGGGTTCCCCCCAAATTATTCTCCCTTTATCAGTGATAAACCCCTTGGTCTGATAAATAGGGGAGCAAGACTGGAGGGTATGCTCACTTGTTTTCCAAGTTAAACAAAAATGCTTTCCATAAACAGGGAAGGCGGTGAGATGCTTATGTTAAAAACTGGAAATTTACTTTGCCTTGAAAAAAACATATGGGGTACATTAAAAATATAGCACAGCCTTCAACTCTTAATTTGAAGTGGAGGGTGAGATACCTTGAGGGGGAATATTCCCTTGGGAATTATTTTATAAAGTGCCTGCCAATTGGTGTAACTGGCAGTTTTCGAGCTGAGGTCTTTCTGCGTGTGATATGGTATCCATATAGGATCAGCTCCATGAAGACAGGTAAATCATCTACACCTTCAATTTATTGGTAGAATTTTAATGAGACTCCTGGGAATCCCCAAGAGTCCTATGTGGCAAGTAACTGTCCTGTAACCTGAAATAGTGGAGGAACAAAACACTTTTCTTTTCGTTCTGTGTTTGTACAGCACCTAATACAATGGTGCTCTGGTTGCTGCCTAGAGCTCCTAGGCATGATGGCAATACAAATAAGAAATGATGATTATATTAAATAGTAAACAGTGGTGTAGAAAAGGTAATAGTGAGGAACAAAGTTTTAAAATATTCCCTTCAGAGTTACTACTTACTGTTATATGAGTGCCACCTAGTGGTAAATCACATCTCCAATGTTTTTCTCTTTTGTAGTAAGATTTTTTCTTTTTTGCATTTTATTTGCATTATGAGAAGAATTCAGTGGGAGACAAAACAATGACTGTTGTTTTTTTAATTCTGAACCAGTGGTGCTGGAACAATTTTTATAGTGGGGGGTGCTGAAAGCCATTGAACAAACTGTAAATCCTGTATATGCTGGAAACCACTTCAAACTGGAGGTGCTGCCACACTCCCAGCATCCCTCATTTCAGAACTCCTGCTCTGAACTGTATGGAGATCTCATAAAACAAATAATGTTCAGCACAAATTATTCTATGAAGTTTAGAAGAAATGAGTAGGCCAAATCCTGAAGGGCTAACTCAGGCAAAATTCACATTGAAACATGTGAGAAATCTGCCGAAACCCTTGGTAAATTGTTCCAAGGGTTAATAACGCTCACTGTTAAAAATGTATGCCTTATTTCTAGTCTAAATTTGTCTAGCTTCAATTTCCAGCCATTGGATCATGTTATACCTTTCGCTGTTAGACTGAAGAGTAAATAATAAAATATTTGTTTCCTATGTAGATATGTATAGACTGTAAATAAGCCACCCCTTAACCTTCTCTTTGTTAGATTGAGGTCCTTGAGTCTATCACTATAAGGCATGTTTTCTAATCCTTTAATTATTCTCATGGCTCGTCTCTGAACTCTCTCCAATTTATCAACATCGTTCCTGAATTGTGGGCATCAGAACTGGACCGTGTTCTAATAGTGGTCACACAAGTGCCAAATACAGAGGCAAAATAACCTCTCTCTACTCCTACTTGAGATTCCCCTGGTTATGCATCCCAGGATCGCATTAGTTTTTTTGGCCACAGTGTCACGTTGGGAGCTCATGTTCAGCTGATTCTCCACCAGGACCCCCAAATCTTTTTCAGAGTCAGAGCTTTTACACAACTTTAATTTTTTTCCTTGTAGTCTAATTCAGCATCTATAAAGTAGCAGTCTAAGCAAAATTAGATTAATGCTTGTTTTACACTTTGCGAGTAGTCCCATGAGCTGTGCAGGACTGAAGCCATAATTATTAAGAATATCTATAGAAACACTGCACCAATTCATTTTAGAAAAACTGATTTTTTTTATAGCTGTGGGACTATTGCTTCATAGCTATTGTCAAATGTGGGTCACAGAAGATATATTATGTTACATATATTAATCCAAATCCTGTTTGTGTTACACCACTTGATTTCAATTAGATTATTCAAGGGAGTAAGACAAGCAGGGTTTTGCCTATCATCATGTAATTTTCCTGCTGCTCTCCTTTTACCACATATTTAAAAGAGTATATTCATAGCATGCTATAATAAAAAGAAAATGAGCATATACAAATAAACCTGATGGAAAAATATCAATGCTCCTAGAAAAAAAAGCTTTTACTCAGATATGATAAAAATAGCATTTTTAGGAGTATTTTATCTCTAGGCAGAACGTAATCACATTAGTGGCTGAGTCTGGCCTGATAAGTTCTGCTTTAAAAACAGTGAAGAATCAAAGCCCTAGTGCTCAGCAAGCAGTGCTTGCTTAGGACCTGTGCATAGAGTCTTCTGCATAGTCTGATGAAGATTGTGACTACGCTAGCCTTTTGTTAAATGTTTCCATCATTGCAGCTTCATTGGTGGTAGCATTGGTAGGAGTGCTGTTGTAAACTGACTGCCAGCATCTTAAATGTGCCCTTCCTGCTCTTCTAAGAGCCTGCTGCTTCCTTCCTGCAGCCTACTTTCCAAACCTCTTCTGTAGCCTGTGGAGCTTAGTCCCTCTCCAACCCTCACCTCACCTCCGAAAACTTCTCCATGACTGCCCAAGTTTCTCTCCACTGGCAGCTGCCTTGAGGAGGAGAGGGAGCTGGGTAGCAGAGCAGAAAAAAGGAATAGCCCAACTAAGATTAACTTTATGTCCCATGATTTTTGAAAGCATCTACAAAATATGTAAGAATGTAATCATTAAAAAATACCTTTACAATAGTTATCAAAGAAGCATTTTCCTTCTTTTGCAGCAATGGATTGTCTGTGGGATGATTCATCTGTTCTCTTTTGAGTATTCTTGAACCCTTGGTGTGCTTCTACTCAGTCAGGTGCATAGATGAGGCAGAGTGGAGTTCAAATGGACTGTGCCTTCATTTCAAAGGCACTTAAATATTCTCCTTGACCCGGTCCATTGATGCTACAACCAGTTCAGTTCTGAGAGTGTTAGCAACATTGACAGCTCTAGGGGTTTTTATCTGTATTTTTTTTTCTGTTCTCTCTTCTTTATCCTTCATTTTGTTCTGCTGTTTCTATTTCATGTTAGAAAACTTTGCAGACACATAAGTCTTGTCAAGTAAAGGTTAATTACATTTCATTTATACATCCCACAGCTGAACTTACCTTATTAAATGTATTTTCAATAACGTGGGCAAATATGACCAGCACAAAGACTGCTCAGTGATGAAACACTTGCACAAAACCAAAGAACAGTGAGAAATTAACAGCCTTCAGAATACCATCATTCTGCAATTAGCTAAAAATAAAATCAGTAACAAAATATAATGCAAACTATAATGTGAATCCAGAGAAATTCTAGACTAAAGTGACAAGGAACTAGGACGGAAATAGATCTCACTGGAAAAAGTTGGTTTAATATTTTAACTGGATTTGTGCAGTGTAATGCTTCAAATATAATTAGTATAAATAGTTTTTCAAAAACTGACTGGTCCTCATTTTTTGTGTGTTCTCTTTGCTATTGTTGCAGATATATGTTTGTGGTCATACAAATGTAAATCTCTCATGGGCCACCTTTTCCCTTTGCTTGATCCTGCATCTAAGTCAATTGTTAGGTAGCTAAGGTGTTATGACTTATTCTGACCATAATAAGTTAGCTTGTGTTTTCCCCATGATTAGGCTGTGCTTACCCCATCTCTTTGCTGTATCCACCTTTTATTATTATTTAATTCTTGTGTTACCATAGTGCTAGGACTCATGACCATGGAGCAGTACCCCTGTGTAGTAGGCGTTGTACAAACACAGAACAAAAAGACAGTCCCTGCCCCAAAGAGCTTCCAGTCCAAGTCTCTCCTTTTATACTTAGATGTAAACAATTTGCTATATGTTTCTACAATGTTAGCAGAATGGGCCTAGGGTGCTACCACAATATAAATCATAATATTAATAATATAATTAATAAGTCAAAGTCCTGGGTTTATGACATCACAGTCTTTTTGTCCTGGACAAAAGACTGAGAATGTCAGTGCAAATCCTTATGAAAATACAAATGGCTTTGTGACTGACAGAAGACTATGACCCTGATGCTGAATTTGTTGCATGGAAGCAGAACTCTCCTCCCACATGAAGCCCCACTGAAGTCAATGGGTATGTCTACATTGCAACATAAGCCCATGCTTGCGCTTGGGCTCAAGCTTAACCCCCTTTGCATTAACACGGCAACTATGCTAACCCAGGGCTCAGATTTCAGGGCTGGAGGGTCCGAGCTCGAGTTAAGCTGGAGCCACAGTCCGACTCCTTATTACTTTGCAGTGTAGACACAGCCCCACTTGACTCAGGTCCTGGGAGTATCCCACAATTCCGTGGGACAACTTCCTTAGTCCTCTTTATCCCTACAATCGGCAATCCATTCTATTGAAAACAGAAGCCACCCCCTCCTTTGCAAACAGCAGCAGCTCAGGTCAAGGTTAACCCATTCTCTTCTGATCACAGATCTGCAAGCACACTGTCAGAAAATCTCCTGGGTTTGCAATGGAGAGAGAACTGAACAAGCCTTTTGCAAAGCAAGCTACTTCCTGATAACATCCAGGGCAAGCAGTAAAGTTTTTACACAGAGCACAATGGTCCTAGGGCTATGCAGCTGCATTTCAGGCAGAGGTGGGCGGTTGGTGCTAGGGATAGGGTATTGTGACTCGATTGTCACCGTGTCTCAGTGCGTCACAGCTGAGGATGCCAAATTCAGGACAAACTGCTGAGAAATAGGGCAGACTCACCTCAAACTAGTGATTATTCTCTCATTAGATTATACCAAGTTAATAACAAAAGTAAATTTCTGTCTCAGCACACTGGTTAACAAGAAGTTAAAGACACAGTCTCCTAAGGCATTTCAGCTCTTCTCTCACCACCGAGACACTGGGCTCTCTGATGTGTGGTTACTGAAAACCAATTTAATCAAACACAATTCTTTTAATCCCAGAAAATCAGCCACATAGTCAGGTCAATATATAACTCAGATCTTACCCAATAGTCACGCTGATGCCAATCCTTTAGTAAGGCTGTGTCTACACTGTCAATTGAACAACAAAACTTTTGTCTTTCAGAGGTGTTAAAAAAAACAAAAAACTGAAAGACAAAAGTTTTGCCGCAACAAATGCCAGTGTGAACAGTGCATTGTTGGCAGGAGCGCTCTCCTGTTGACAACGCAAATGCCGCTTGTTGGGAGTAGAAATTTTTTGTTGTCAGGAGAGCCAACAAACAGTGGCTACACTACGCGACTTTTAGCAGCACGGCTGTGGCGATACAGCCATGTCGCTAAAAGCTGTGTAATGTAGAGATAGCCTAACTAAAAGTTAAAGGTTTAATAATGAAAGAAAAGAATAAGAGAGTTAATAATGTTTAATAGATCATATACATACAAATAATTGCAAAGGCCTTATATCAAGTTTGTAATACTAATGGACTAGACTGCTGAGGTGTCTGCAGGAAGGCTACTGGAAAGGATGAGTTTCTTCTATGTTAGAGTGATATATCCTTAATGAGCTATCAACACACAGTTGTCTAGCCTTGATGTAAATCTTATTTTACAGGTGTTGCCCAGGAATACAACACATGTATAAGACACAAGTCCATGGCCAATATTAATAACTTTAGATAGAAAGATGATACATGTATATAAGGCTTGACAAAGAAGGTCAGGCTTGACAAAGCCCTGGCTGGGATGATTTTGTTGGGAATTGGTCCTGCTTTGAGCAGGGGGTTCGACTAGATGACCTCCTGAGGTCCCTTCCAACCCTGATATTCTATGATTCTATGATATAAACAGGATAATTATATTTATCAAATCATAACTTGGTTAATTTTACTTGGGTCTGTGCACTGCAGTGTGGATTCCAGAGCCCTAGGTTTGAGCATGAGCTAGAAAAGTCTTAACATAGGTTAAAATACACTGTTGATGCTTACGCCCACGGTTCCCTAACAGGGGTGCTCGGAAAATATGTATAGTGGGGGTGCTGAGAGCCATTGAACCAAACTGTAACCCTGTATATGATGGAAACCGCTTTAAGCCAGGGGGTGCTGCTGCACCCCCAGCACCCCTAGTTCTAGCTCCTATGTTCCCTAGAACGGGTTAGCTGACTCACATGCCACTACCAATGGCCTTACATTGAAGTGTAGATGCATCCAATGGGGCTCTGCATAGCTGCAGGGGTCTGCCACCTCATAGGCCCCAGTCCTGCCACTGACTATCTCCTCCACCACATGGCCTATATCAATTTAGAGTACAGGAAATGCCACTCTAACACAGTTTCCTTGTAATTCTTCTGCTGGGGTGGGAGACACATGTTCCCTCCCATTCTAACCTCCAAGAAGTGCCAGGGTGTTCAGGCCCCAAAATCAGGGTTTATTCTCTGAGAATGACAAAGGCACAGGGCAGACAGGACTCCCTACTACCTTCTCAATCTCAAGCTCTATGGGAACATAGCTTCTGAAGAAGCCACACTACAAGGGAATTCCCTGCTGGTTGCTGCCTCCAGAGCCTTTCTTAGAGATGCACGAAAGTGAATTTTGACATGGCCTGCATTACTTTATTCACTAAGGCTCTGATCCAGAGCCTGAAGTTGCTGGAAAGACTCCAGTTGACTCCAAGCCCACATTAGTTGAGAAATCAACCCCAGTCTCCTATTCCCACACACTATGAAACCATAACTCCATACATAGAGCACTCACTGATGGGCTCCTGCTGGGTCAGGCAAAGGGATCAGGGAAACTAATGTCATGTAGGTGGTGTGCCCCTTTTCACACCTTCCCAGCGGGAATCCTTCCTCTGCTCACAGGAGGGGATGCTACAGTGCATGGAGGACCTGATCTTACTGTGCCTAGACATGTATTATTATCCCGGAAATTATTAGGAATCTTGGAGGCAGCAGAGCTGCAAAAATAACGAAGGAAAAGTTAAGAATGAAAAAAGTAAATGGATTTGTGTTTGTGACTGTAACTGAAAGTTTCTTCAAAGATTGTCAGATTTATAGACCACCAAGAGAGTTCACAGGCTCTTGCTCACAAACACTCCAAGGGTCTGATCTTGCATTCCTTTCACATCTTTTGGAATCAACAGAAGTGTTGGGTGTGCAGAGAACGCATGATCAGCCCCCAAAAAACATCTGTAGCACACACGCATGTGTGTATACACATACATACATAAAAGGAAACCAGTAAAAAGAAACCAGAACAATTAAAAGGAGTATTGGCCCATCCCTAAACAGAAAATTTTTACAAGAGTATTTAATAAATCCCAACACAATTTATGGAAGATCCTTAAAATGGTTTGTTTCAGAATGACAATCAGAACAATTTCAAGTGCTGTCTTTCAATACTTTTTAAAAATACATATTAACTGTATTTTAATAATCTTTCAATGCCTTATGGCACAACCTTCGGTGGGGATTTTGGAAATAAAGAGCCACATTGTCCCTTATATCCATCATTCCACATAAAAGACTAGAAATGGTGTACATTTCCAATTGCCAAGTTCCCTTATCAGTTTTCCTCTGTGGGTTTGAGTAGGGTTACCATATTTCCGCATTAAAAAAAGAGGACACTCCACAGGGCCCTGGCCCCGCCCCTTCCCCACCCCAGCCCCAACTCTGCCACTTCCCCGCCCCAACTCCGCCCCTTCCCCAAAATCCCCGCCCCAACTCCATCCCTTCCCCTGAGCGCCCCACATTCCCCCTCCTCCCTCCCAGCCGCGAAACAGCTGCCCGAGCACTACCGGCTTCATGGTTTGCCGGGCAGCCCCCAGACCTCCAGACCCTGCGCCCCTGGACGGGTGCTTCCCCTCCCAGGCTCCGGCTGTGCTGGGGAAGCGCCCAGCCGAGGGCGCAGGGTCTGGAGGTCTGGGGGCTGCCCGGCAAACCGTGAAGCTGGTATTGCTCGGGCAGCTTGGCTCTTCAGCTACACAGAGCTGAGGTGTCTGGGGGGAGCAGCAGCAGCCGCCGTGGGGAAATCCGCCTGCAGCTCGCAGCCTGCGGGAGCCGCAAAGTAAGCAGGGGACTGGGGCAGGGATGCCAGCAAAGCTATTTTCCCAGACATGTTTGGCTTTTTGGCAATTCTCCCCGGACGGGGATTTGAGGACCAAAAAGCCGGACATGTCTGGGAAAAAACGGACATATGGTAACCCTACCTAAATGCCCCCCAAGACTCCACCCCCTACCTAAGCCTCCCTGCTCCTTGTCCCCTGACTGCCCCCTCCTGAGATCTTCCCCCCCATCCTAACTGGCCCCCTAGAACCCTATCCTCTACCTGTCCCCTGACTGCCCCCTTCTGAGACCCTCCCCCCATCCTAGCTGGCCCCCTAGGACCCTACCCCCTACCTGTCCCCTGACTGCCCCAACCCTTATCCACTCCCCACCCCCTGACAGCCCCCCCCCAGAACTCCCGACCCATCTGAACCACTCTGCTCCCTGTCCCCTGACTGCCCCCTCCTGAGACCCCTGCTCCTAACTGCCCTACAGAACCCCACCCCCTACCTAAGCCTCCCTGTTCCTTGTCCCCTAACTGCCCCCTCCTGAGACCCCCCCACCCTAACTGCCCCCTAGTACCCTACCCCCTACCTGTCCCCTGACTGCCCAAAACCTTACACCCCCAACCCCCAGACAGCCCCCCCCGAACTCCTGACCCATCTAACCCTCCCCCTGCTCCCTGTCTCTTGACTGCCCCCTTCAGAACCTCCCTGCCCCTTCTCCAACCCCCTGGCCCCCTTGCCGTGCCGCTCAGAACAGCGTGTCGGGCTCCACGTGCAACCCGACACGCTGCTGCGCTCCCCCACGGAGCGCATAGCCTGGTTCCCGCCCTCGCAGAGTGCTGCGGAGCGGCACGCTGGGCAGGTGGAGGAGCTCCAGAATGTCGGAGGCCCATTGCGAGTGGCGGGCTGGCTGTGAATGCAGGGAGGGGGAGGGAGGGAGAGAGAGGAGGGGAGTGATCTCAGCTGCAGGTGAGATGAGGGGGGAAGTGGAGGAGGGGCTCTCTCTGGCTGCCGGAGCCCAGTGCAAGTGGCACCACCTGGCCAGCTGCCCTGTCAGCCGCACGCACTCTGCATTGGGGGGAAGTCCGGACATTTACAAATTCCCCCCGGACGCTATTTTTAACTTAGAAAAGCCAGACATGTCCAGGGGAATCCGGACGAATGGTAACCCTAGGTTTGTGCCCCCTCCCCGCTTTTTAGTTCCCTATGTCTTCCCTTCCTTCTGATGTTCATCCAACTATGCTTTGCTAGGGACTTTCACTAAGTAGGATGGGAAGCCCTAGAAGTTAATGCTGACCTAATCAGTAAAAAAGAACAGGAGTACTTGTGGCACCTTAGAGACTAACAAATTTATTTGAGCATAAGCTACAGACATTTTCTGGGGGCTGATCATGCATTCTCTGTACACCCAACGCTTCTGTTGATTCCAAAAGATTTGAAAGGAATGCAAGATCAGACCCTTGGAGTGTTTGTGAGCGAGAGCCTGTGAACTCTCTTGGTGGTCTATAAATCTGACAATCTTTGAAGAAACTTTCAGTTACAGTCACAAACACAAAATAAATGTGTTAGTCTCTAAAGTGCCACAAGTACTCCTGTTCTTTTTGTGGATACAGACTAACGCTGCTGCTATTCTGAGACCTAATCAGTGTTCATTTGTGCCAGGATGTCCCAAGGGATTAGAAAGCAGCCATCCTTTGCTTTTCCTAAAGTTTGTGTTGTTATGGAATTCTGTTAAGGTGTATCTATGCTACAGGAATCAGTTATAACTAGATAATGGGACAATCATTCCTAAACTAGATCTGCAGATGTGGTTGTATGTTGTAGTGTATACATGCCTAGAAGTATCACCTGAACTGGATCTATGTGATTAGCTTTGAATGTAGGCCTTTTCCCTCCCTAATATATTTTATTTTAATTTTGGGAGGGGAGTGGTGGGGAAACGGGGGGAATAGCTGGGATAATTGAAAAAGCATTTTAGAAATAAAAAAAAATACAAGATTACTTTTAATCAAGGAAAGATAGCTGCAAGATAGTAATTAACTATTTTAAATTTACAGCTTTGCAGAAAAGCATTGATCCCAGCAATAATATTATGCAAATTAAAATGGCATCTTAGGGTAGCCTGATTTGCATTTGCAGATGTTCGGGTTTATATACTTTCTCAATGAAAAAAATTAATGTTAATCTGTATTCAGGTGATATCTTGAAATGCTTTATCCTAGAGCAGGCAATCAAGAGTGGCAAGCAGGAATAGTGCCAGTGTTTGGAGAAAGATAGTCACTTCAAAATATAGGACATCTGGCTGCAATAAGCTTAATTTCTTCATAAATTCATTTGGATTTTAGAGCAATTATAATTTGGTTTCCCTCTCCTAATTCAGACTATGTCACTCTAGGAAGATGGCATTTTCTTTTAGGCAACAACTGCATTTTACTAATCAGCCAAAGGAAAGGTAAATGAAGCACGTGAGTACATTTTCATCCTTGGCATACTCAAATAAGGTCCTCAACTATGTAGCCAATTGGTGTTGGTTGATTTCTATTTCTATTTTATTTATTTTTAGCAGTTTAGCTGGTGATGTTGATATTTTACAGTAGGTGTGCAGTCCATGAATGAATACCAATATTTGTTAGGAATTCAAGTTAAGGTTTCTTTTCCTTTATCCTTCCTTCATTTTCTGACCCACTTTCTACAGTTTATTTTTTAATTTTATTCTTGTAAACTACAAACACTACCATTCTGCTGCTTTATTCCTATAATGTGCTAAGGTGACATTTCTCAAAGCTTCCTATCCTGAGTGATTGAGACAATCCACCTTGCTATATTCAGCAGTGACAATTCAACATAGCAAAGCAGTAAGGGGCCAATTGATACATTGTGCCAAAGTGAGAAATTGTCCACTGTACTGGATGATTCACTACAACCGGCAGAAATGCATGCAATATATAGCAATTGGAGCTATGCTTTAGGGGAAACATTACTTGCTATACATTATCTACATATACGGTCACACTGAGGCTTAGCTATGCATATTCAACTCTGATTTCACTGCAACTTGAGACGTAATATGTCCTGCAGAAAATAAGCACGTGGGACATTACCTGGTGCTGAGGGAGGGGATTATGAAATAATCATTGGTTTCTAAATTTCTAGTTGTAACTTTGGTTTCTGACTCATGCTACCCACAGTGCTGCCAACTCTGGTAATATTATTGTGAGAGCCATAATACGTAGATTTTTTTCTTAAGGCCCCAGGTCCTGGACTCATATGATTATGTGAGAATCTCAGATTTCATATTTTTAAAAGGTAAGTTTCTAACCCGCACGGTAGCAGAGAACCCCAAGGCTCAAACACCAGAAGGCAAATAAAAGGAAACCAGCAGTATTTTTTTAAAACTGCAGGATTTTTAAGGTACTCTTTTTTATTTTGGGGGCCTGACTCATGGTTTTTGAATGCGTGGGGTTGGCAATACTGTTAACTAATAATGAACTCATCATGTCTCTGTGCCTTTCTGCAATATGTTATAAGGGTGCCCAAAGATTTAAGTTAATAACCCTGCATTAAAAATAGGATTGTTACTATTATTAGAAAATCTTAAAAATCAGATTATTACTATAACGGCTTATCTACAGCACCTTTTAGTTTACTGCAAGCTGGGGTGTAAATCTACCCCTGACTAGCCTGCATACTCTCACTGCTGTTTTGATACCAGAGTTTAGGCTATTACTCTAAAGTACAAATAAAGAGATGATTCTGGCATGTCACACTACATTGTGGCAACAGAGACTCATCGCACAAACAGGCTAGGATAGGAGGGGACTGAAAGAGCCAGAGACACACATACATGGGACAGCCAGGCACATACACACAGAGGGGCAGGCAGATGCAGATACACTCAGGGCCATAGGCGCCGACTTTGTGGTGCTCTGAGGCTCAAGCACCCATCGAAAAAAAATTAGGTGGTGCTCAGCACCTGCAGGGCCAGATTAAACTTTTGTGGTCCCCAGCACCCGAACTGTGGCCCCACCCCCACTTGGCCTCTTCCCCCTACCCCCCCGAGGCCACGGCCCCGCTCAGCCTCTTCCCCGCTGAGACCATACCCACCATTTGCACAGGAGAGGGGAGTGGACAGGAGCACCCACTGGCAAAAACGGAAGTCAGTGCCTGTGCTCAGGGCAGGCAGGCAGATACACACATGCAGACACACACACACACATTGTCCCTTACACATGTGCAGGCAACCACAGCCACACAGGGGCAGACAGACTGGCAGGCGCACATTCACACCTGGGGCAGGTAGAAGCAGACAATCACAGGGACAGGCAGGAAGGCACACAGGGCCACACACACACACAGAGCAGGTGGGTGTGCATATGTGCACAAACACACAGATAGGTGGGCACACACACACGGGGTGGACGGGTGGACACATACACACAAGGGCAGGCAGGCGTGCACACATACACGTAGTAGGGTTGCCAACTTTCTAATCACACAAAACCTGCCCGTCCCTGCCCCCACTCCATCCCCCCGACTCTGTCGCTCACTCTCCCCCACCCTCACTCACTTTCACGGGGCTGGGGCAGGAGGTTGGGATGCGGGGGGGAGGGGTGAGGGCTCCAGCTGGGGGTGTGGGCTCTGGGGTGGGGCCAGAAATGAGGGGTTCAGGGTGCAGGAGGGGGCTCTGGGATGAGGCAGGGAGCTGCAGTGCGGAAGGAGGTGAAGGCTCCGGCTGGCAGTGTGGGCTCGGGGGTGGGGCTGGAGATTAGGGGTTTGGGGTTCAGGAGGGGGCTCCAGGCTGGGGGTTAGGTGCAGGAGGGTGTGCGGGCTCAGGGATGGGGCCAGAGACAAGAGGTTTGGGGTGCAGAAGGGGGCTCAGGGCTGGGGTAGGGGGTTGAAGTGCAGGAGGGGATGCAGGGTGCAGGTTCCAGGAGAGAGTTTGGGTGTGAGAGGGGACTCAGGGCTGGGGCAGAGGGTTGGGATGTGAGTGGGAGTGAGGGCTCTGGTTGGGGATGCAGGCTCTGGTGTGGGACCAGGGATGAGGGGCTTGGGGTACAGACTCTTGGAGGGAGTTAGGATGTGGAAGGGCGTTCCGACCTGGGGTTGGAGAGCTGGAGGGGGTTTGGAGTGCGGGCTCCAGCTAGGCAGCAATTACTTCTGATGGCTCCCTGCCTGCCCTAGCTCCGAACAGCTCCCAGAAGGCTCCTCCTAGGCGGACGGGCCAGGGGGCTCTGTGCGCTGCCTGCGCCAGCAGGTGCCACCCCACATTGGCCAATGGGAGTTGCGGAGACGGCACTGGGGGGTGGGGCAGTGCGTGGAGCTTCCCTGATTGCCCCTCTACGTAGGGGCTGCAGGGAAATGCCAGCCGCTTCCGGGAGCCACGCAGAGCCAGGGCAGGCAGGGAGCCTGCCTTAGTCCCACTGCGCCACCGACCGTACTTTTAACGGCCCAGTCAGTGGTGCTGACCAGAGCTGCCAGGGTCCCCTTTTGACTAGGCATTCCAGGCAAAAACTGGACACCTGGCAACCCTAATACACAGGCACACCCACCCACGGGGCAGTCAGGCACACCCGTGGGTTGGGCAGGCACACCCACGGGTGGACAGATGTATACATACATAAACACAGGGGCAGGCAGGTGCATACACCCATGCACACCATGCCCACACAGGGGCAGACGCGTGCAGACACACATAGGGACAGGCAGAAACATACATAGGAATAGGCAGACACATAGATGGGTGCCTGTGGGCACACACACACACACACACACACACACACACACACACACACGAGTGAGGGCTCATACATGGGCAGGTGGGCATATGCACAAGGGTGCTGGAACAATTTGTATAGTGGGGCTACAGCGAGCCATTGAACCAAACTGTAAACCCTGTATATAATGGAAACCACTCCAGGCCAGGGGGTGCAGCAGCACCCCTAGTTCCAGCACCTATCCATCTGCATGCCTACAACAGGCAGACGGTCAATCACACATGGCAGCGGGCGGGGACCTGCAAACATGGGGGGGAGGTGAACGCACACACTCAGACAGGAGCAGGCGCGCGCACGATCACACACGGTTCGGGCGCGGGCGCGCCCGCGCCCATACTCACATTGGGCGGGTCCAGCGAAGGAGGCGGGGCTAGGGAGTAGGAGGCTGGTCCAGTCCCGCTCCTCCTGTTGCCATGGCAGCCTGGCTACGGAAGTGCTCTGCGGCGCTTCCCTCCAGCCGCAGGTCCGCAGCGAGCCGGGCCGCGGGGAGCGGCTCCCTCCGTGCAGCTGAAGATGGCGGACGGCGGGGAAGCAGCGGAACAGCGGGAAGAGGCGGCGGTTGGCGGGCCGCGGCGGGACAAAGGGCCCCGGGCTAATGCCCGGCCACCCACGGCCCGGGACTTACAGGTGCGGAAGGGCCGGGGCGATACTTGGGAATGATGAACGAGAGCCCGGCGGCGCCTCCCCGACAGGTGCCGTCCCGGCCCGTCCCGTCCCGGCGGCTGCGGTGCTCCGGGCTGCTGGGCGAGGGCTGGATCGGGCGGGGGAGGCTGGCCTGGCCAAGCCCAGGCTGTGCGGTTAGAGGCGCCGCCCGGCGGGCTGTATTTCTCGGCGGAGCGGGGCACAGGGAGCTGAGCGCTGGCGGGGGGCTGCCTGCCCTTTCCATGCACACACCTGGCACCCTGCCCCTGGGCCATCCCCCGCCGTGCTGCTCCCCGCGGGGCCGTAACCTGCCACGTGGTGTGGGATGATCCGCCAGGCGGAGGCAGGTGGCTGGCTTTGTGTCACACCCCTTCTCTCACAAGACCCCTATTTTTCAGGACTTAATAGCCAGGCCCGATGAAGGTGCCAGCTCTTGTTTGCAAGGCCCGAATAAAGCTGCTTAATGCAAAAACCCTCTTGTGCTGTTGAGCCTGGCTTTCAAACACTAGAGTAGAGGTTCCCAAACTTGTAAAGAGCTGTGCGGAGTATATACTCTAGCGTTCAGGCATGTAGGGCCTTCTGCTGTACTCAACCATGCCTCATTGTCTACACTGCTATTTTATACCCATGCTAATTGGGCATTCTGTGTCTACTCTACACAATACCTAAGCGTAGACCTACCCTTAGCTATTACTTAAGTAAAAGAAATGTGAAACTCTAGGCAGTGTTACTGTTCTTGTTTAAATTACACATAAGGCCAATACATTGCTGACCAGTCCTGACCATTTTTCCTTTTTACTTACTAATATTAGGTTTGCACATTAATTATTGTTGATAAAGTCTATGAGTCTATTGAGACTAACATTTTTAACTGAAGCATACAGTAGTTACATTCATCTTCAGGTTTCCAAACTGTTGAAGATCGGACTTGTAGTTAAGCAGGCTTTTTGAGTAGATGGTCTTTCATGGTGTTAAATTTATCTAAAATAAAAGTTCCCTTTTTAACTAGCACAAATCTGTAGAATGCATATTAAGTTTGAGACACTGGATGTATTTTAAAAGTTCTATTGCAATCTCACTACTCTGTATGATTTTCTTAATAGCCCTCAGTTCTTCAACTAGTTTACTTTCCTGGATAACGAGCGTCTCATCACAATACTTATTACAGTCTTAAATACTGTGATTCTAAAACAGTTTGGCTTGCAGAGGGCTCTCTTTATTTGAATGTTTGTAAGCCAACCCATAGGAGAATTGTAGCCCTGCAGCACTATGTGGTGAAATGTTAATATCACTCCAGAGAAAAGCAGAATGAAATTTTAGAACTCTGTTTTTGAGACAAAAATTTTAATATTTACAAAAACTAAGTACAACATTGTTAAAGACAATAGAAATCAAGCTACCAAAAATGTCATATTTGGTATCCCTTCGCATACTGTTCTTAAAGCTGAATCTGCCAGAGAAATGGCAGCATATAGGGCTATCCTTGGGAAAAGCCTTTCTAATACACGTTATTATGCTTGGGTGTAAGCCTTTAAGCACTTGCTGAAGTCAGTGTTAAACACATGCTTAAGTGCTTTGCTGAATTGGGATCTTAATATTAGTACATTCTGTCATGGTTGTAAATATGTTATATAGGAACTGAAAAATATAAATTAAAAGCTATTACTGTTGTGTTCTCTAACAACCTTATTGAAAGTAATGTGGCATATTGTTTCACATAAACACAGAATAGCTTTGTCTTAACCTTTTACAAGTAATATGAGTGCTTTCTATGTATTCTGAACAGATGCTTCTGTATAAAAGTCTTGTCATTCTTAATGAGGTAATTCAGACTTGTGTTTAATATGTAAATAAATACATGTGTATTTATTTCAGAGTACAGGTATCCAGACAAATATTTATGAGTATCCGAATAATGTCACTCGTGTTTCTAAATCAATAAGGAACCTAGGCTTCTAAAACAATGCATACAATGTTTATTCTCTTGTTCTTTGTATAGTTTATATCTCTAGTCTTATAGATTTTCTAAAAAGTCTGGTATTGTATGTAGTTGGCTTTGGCTGGGTTATATGAAGATGAAGTTAAAGGCAAGTTATCCCATTCTGACAGACCACCAGCTACAGTGGTCGGTAACCCAAGAGTACCAGTTCAGAGGTAAGAAGTGTTTTGTACATTAGGATTAGTAATTTATTTGACATCTGTAATATCTGTTTCAGTTTACTAATCCTGCTTTTGTCACAACATTCAGAAATTTGATCTCAAAGAGGTATTATATTCCAATGCTTGTTTAAAAAGCTATAACAACACAGAAGAGTAAAGTGCGGGACCCTATAATACTCTGCTTCCTTAGGAAGTGTTTGTAGCATATATTTATTTATCGAGCAGTCTTCATTCTGCAACTGTTCCCAACCACTTTATGTTTCTGTTAGATGCTGGCAAACGGCTTAAAGTTAAATGCAGAAGTAGTTATGCTGTCACAGATTTGGACGTATGACCTGTATTCTTTTGGGGGGAACAACTGTTAGGATCAGGAGCAATTCACATGGAAGGCTATGCATAAGTGCCTCTTCTGGGTCAGGAAACCACAGTGCTCATGTCAACATGAGGACTATGATCCATGACTGTTAAGCCCTATCCAAAATTATCCCTCAGCAGCATCTACCATAGGAGAATTGGCAAATATCCTCTAAGATTCTTCATGGGAACAAAGAACTTGGGTGGACAACCTCTGTGTGGTAGAGGAATTTAATATATTTTTCTCTGTTTTTTTCTGGCATGTTTAGGTGCATGTGGCCAACAAGAATTTGCTTTAAGTACTTAGGGTTCACATAACAGAATATATGGAGACTCATTATAGCATTCTCAAATAAATTTTAAAAAAATCGTGCCAAGTTTAAATTAATGAAATACAAAAAAACTGAACAGTAAGATGTTTGGTTTTTTAAAAAAACCAATCTATATGTGGCAAGTGACTGGGACATGATAAACCAAACACAAGGCTTGGGTGTCTTTCTAAAAAGACCCCAGCCACACAGATGTGTCAATGTGAATCTCATTTTTTTTAAAATGGGTATATACCAGCAGACATCTCCATGACTGGTGACAAACCTACAGTCCATTTGTGCACATGGATCTCTGGAAAGATGAAATTCAGCCCAAGGCTGGATACTTGGGGGACAATAATAATTGTTTCTGGTTGAGATCACCAATCTACAGATATCACTATTAAAAAGCTGCTTGCCAATACATACCAGAAAGTTATTATAGTTACTTCCTATTCCATGTAGGGAATAGGTTGGTACTGAATCTTGAATACTTCAGAATGGTATATGTTGGCAAACTCTAGCTCTTTATTGGCAATCTCTAGCTCTTTATTGGCAATCATATACCATGACTCAGATGAATCTCTTTTGGAAAGAAAAGATGCCCCCTTAACACAATGTTAAATAATTCCTAATTTGGCTAGATTGTAGTCTACATCAGTGTTTCTCAAACTGGGGCCGCTGCTTGTGCAGAGAAAGCCCCTGGCGGGCCAGGCAGGTTTGTTTACCTGCCCCGTCCACAGGTCCGGCCGATCGCGGCTCCCACTGGCCGCGGTTCGCCGCTGGAAGCGGCGCGGGCCGAGGGACGTACTGGCTGCTCTTCCCACAGCTCCCATTGTCCTGCAGCGGTGAACCAGCCAGTGGGAGCCGCGATCGGCTGAACCTGTGGATGGGGCAGGTAAACAAACCAGCCCGGCCTGCCAGGGGCTTTCCCTACACGAGCGGCAGCCCCTGTTTGAGAAACACTGGTCTACATCGATTGTCAAAGTTCCATTGAAGTCAGTGGAGCTATGGCAGTGTGCACCAGTGGTGGACTATCCCAGGGATGTGAAGCTAGTACAGTGGTTCTGATTCCCTATTTCAAAGTATCTGTTAAATTCATTCTAAATGATTACTGTAAACCTTTGCAGTGTTGGCTTTAAGAATATTTTTGAATCCATGTAATAAACAGAAAGGAATAGGGGAAACTACTGCTTGTAAGCTCTTTGGGAGCAGTGACTGTCTTTTTGGTCTGTGTACTGCACCTATCACAATGGGGTCCGGGTTCATGACTGGGGCTCCTAGCACTTTGGTAATATAAATAAATAATAATGATGCTGGTTGGTCCCATTGTAGTTCAAGTACTACAAAGCCAGTTTTCGAATATAATTGAAGGTTAAAGGCCAGATTCTGCAACCCTTATTCACATTGAATGTTACCTACTGATGTTAGTGAGGCCACTTGTGGAGTAAATTGTCATTCAGCATGCATAAGGGCATTGCTGTATGGCCCTAAATGAGCTGCCCTCCATTCTTTCCTTGCTACATGGTGAATATTTGGAACTATGTGGCCAAAAGAACATATGTTGTTACAGTATGTCAGCAATTTAGAATTATTTTATAAAATACATAAACAGCCTGAATGGCTGTTGGAGCCCGTCAGGTCAGAACTTTTGAGAGTCCTTATTTTCGCTCTTTTTTTTGTTTGTTTGTTAAGTATATAAAAAACTAACCATTTTACATAGTCATAAGTGTGAAGTGCTTGTTAAAGTGGATATATTATGCAGGATATATATCAGTAATGTTTTTAATAAAACTGAATTTTTTAAAATATTTGTTGGCAGTCTAAAAATTGACTCCTTCAGAAGCTTGAGAAGACCAGAAAGAAGCATGAGTGATGACAAAGAAAACCAAAGGTACTGTAAAAACAGAAGCTTATTTATCTATAACAATTATGAATAGAATATTAATCTAGATTTTATTTTTTTTCATTCATACATTTTTTCCCTTTCTTCTTTCTTCATAATGGTGTTGATCTTAGTCTTTGCTCTAAGTGGTAACATAAGGGCTGTTGTGTGACTCATTACAGGGAAATGGTGACATGAAGTATGGAGGATAGCCTTTCCTATTTAAAATAAAATGCTTTGTCCAATTTTCAAACTATAATCTGAATCTTTCTGAACTGTAAGCTTTCATTCTTAATCTCCTTGGTTTTACATGTAATATTTATTTTAACATACCTCTGCCCCCGTAAAATATTGCTCTTGATAATCCATAATGCTCAGGCCAAATTTAGGAAAATAAAATTTAAAATTAAATCAAATTTATATTTACAAAATATGTAACATAATTATATATTTCTTAGATTTTATTTCTGGACTAAAATGAATATGAGATAGAGGTATTAAAATGTGCTATAGCTCTTCCAAATATGCTTATTTTTTACCTCAGCATTACTGTCCATTATATTTGGTAAGCAACTCTAGCACCTTTTATTTAAATCATTTTTGGTTTTTGGGTCATAGTTAGATTTACACAGGTGCATACAGGGCCAGCTCCACGCGCCAGCTAAGGAAGCAGGTGCTTGGGACAGCCAATACAAAGGGGTGGCACTCTGTCCGCTATTGGGGCGGCCCATTCGGGTCTTCGACGGTGGGTCCCTCAGTCCCTCTTTCTCTTTGAGCTGCCGCCGAAGTGCCGTCGTTTTTTTGTTTTTGTTTTGTTTTGTTTTTTCCGCCACTTTGGGCTGCAGAAAACCTGGATCCAGCCCTGGGTGCATATTGAGTAATTTTCCTCTAGAATAATCTAACTCAAATCTTTTCTAATGAATCTTTTCCCCTCTTCTCTGTGTTTGTGTTCTTGTTTCACAGCTTAACTTTGTTGGATACAAATCGGACATCAGGAATAGTAACATACAAAAGCCAGTAGGAGAACACGTCCATCTCCCTGGACATTCTATAATAGATTTAAAAGTAGCCATACTTGAACAAAAAAACTTCAAAAACAGACTTCAAAAAGAAACTGCAGAACTAAAATTCATTTGCAAATTTAACACCATTAATTTGGGCTTGAACAGGGACTGGGAGTGGCTGGCTCACTACAAAAGCAACTTTCCCTCTCCTGACATTGACACCTCCTCATCAATTATTGGGAGTGGACTACATCCACCCTGATTGGCCCTGTCAACACTGGTTCTCCACTTGTTAGGTAACTCCCTTCTCTTCATGTGTCAGTATAATAATGCCTGCATCTGTAATTTTCACTCCATGCATCTGAAGAAGTGGGTTTTTTACCCATGAAAGCTTATGCCCAAATAAATCTGTTAGTCTTTAAGGTGCCACCGGACTCCTCGTTGTTTTTGTGGATACAGACTAACATGGCTACCCCGTGATATTTGTGTTCCTTTGTTACCTTCATTTGTGTGAATCTTGTATTTAATATAAAAGGTAACACTTAATCCTTAAACTGCTAGCAATAAGTTAATATCTTGTTAGAACAATCATCTCCGCTTCATCACATCACCCTTAGTTTATAGACATCAGTGTTGAGATAGCAGAATCAGTTTTATTCTAGTAAGCAGCAGCAGATTGACTTGTTTTATCCTGAATCAACTCACCTTGCCTCCTATACTTAAATAGTATACCCAAGGAGAATCGGAAGCATTCAGCATTTTTTTGGCTGTTTAAAATCAAATCAAATAGAACATAAATCAAAGATGCTACAGCTTAGCAGTATGTCATGTCTATCTATCTAAATTTGGATAGTATCCATCACCATGGTGTCTAAACATACATTAGCCACTAGCACTTCTAGTCTCTTAATCTTACTCTCCGACATGTATATAACTTCTGATTACAGATAATAAAACTACTAAATAATACACTCTATGAAATGGATCTCATGCAATGGCTAGAAATTAGTCTAGTTTGAAAATAAACTAGATGTTTACTACTGTTTGTTTTATCCAATGGTTTTCTCTGAAGTTACTGCAAACTCTAAAGTGCCTCAGAATATAAATTAATTGTAGTTAAAAAGAACTAATATTGTTAGAAATGAGACCATAATAGACCATTAAGCCTAAGATCTCACTTTGGTGCTATTTTTAGTTCTTCTCCCAAATAGTTGTACGTTAATTCTACAAAGGCAGTGTTAATTGTGCATTTGATTTTCCAATGCATCTGCATTTGATCAGACCAGCCATAGTCTCATGCACAGAACCTCCCAGTGGAGATTATTCTTTGGAATCCACACAAGATAAGGCATGTAAAGTCACAGCTATGTCGGGACTGTGTTCATATGACCATGGTTCCTAACCTCTAGGAACCTCTATACCTTTGTAGGTCCACTACTGTAACAATTCTTTTAGTAGTGCTTCTTTGTGTATTGGGAAAACCAGAACTGGGTGGAATGCTTCTGTTATCAAAGTGAAGAGGTTTTGTGCCAGAATTTGGCTCCATTTGTTTACTGAGCTTTTTTATTGAAAAATGGGTGTCCATCAATTACTTCAGAAGGATCATCACTGATGAACATTATTGTTTAAAGATTTTACTCAGGTGACTCAGAATATAGCGGACTACAGATTGTTGGGCCTTCTAATAAGAATCCCAGTAAAATTGTTGGTGAACTTTTCAAAGAGGCGAAAGAACATGGGGCAGTTCCACTGGATGAAGCCGCAAGAGCCTCAGGTGATTTTAGTAAAGCTAAAGTAAGTATAAAAAAGATAGTTTAGTAAAAACTAAATGAATTAGTTATTTTTGCCTACAGGGCTTATTGTCTTGTAAATTATATTACTAATGCTTGCAAATATTCAATTTTCAATCTTAACATTTCATAGTACACTGACTGCTTAGCATGGTTAGAATTTCTAACTACCTAATTTGCTAATTAGAAGGCATATCAGTTAGAACATTGTGTGTTTGTGTTAACTAAAGAAGCAGGCTTGTTCACATTTTAATTTATATGCTTGCACCCCATTAAATATCTTTGTAAATTGTTTCACGTATCTATTCAAGCTGTTTAATTTTTGTAATTAACTTTCTTTTAAATATTTTATCAGTCATTTTCAGGTGGTGGATACAGATTGGGTGACTCATCCCGGAAGCGCTCTGAATATATATATGGAGAAAATCCGAATGGGCAAGATGTAAGTAAAATGTTGAATAGCAGAAAATAGTGCTACACATCCTGCAATGTTTGAAGCCCAAGTTGTCAAGATAATGTTTTTATATAACAATAGTTTTGTTTATAATGAATAGCTATAGAGCCATGTAATGTACATTTTAAGAATAATTTCCTAAAGCCAAAGGGTCTACATGGACAAAAATACATAGATTATGAAGTGCAGAGCCTCTTCTGGTAGAGGAAAGAGGTGTTCGGCAAAGAAGTTGGCTGACTGGGTCCAGTGTTGTGAAAAGAAAGGGTTGTATTGCTGTGAGTGCTCTGTGACTCTAATATGAGTTGCAAAGTGCTCCTTTTGAATTAAACGCTTAATTTTGTGAGGAGGTGCCTACCATATTTAAAAGCTCTATAGGCATTAGTTGTGTTGATTCAGCCCTATTAAGCATCTCACAACAATTCATAACTTGCAATTTTGTGTGTTGTCTTTATTCCCTGTGAAATAGAAAACTGAGTGTCATTGATAATAAGCTACTGGAATACTCACTAGCTAGATAAGATCCTTCTAAAGTTGATATTGTGTAGGAAGAAAATAAATATTATATTTGACTAATTTTAAGTCCAGTTTAGGGTGAAGAGAAAACAACCAGAATGGTTATACTTTATAAACCTTTCTTTATAAAAGTGGCATCATAGTTTTCTGTGTTGTTGTAGCTCAGTGATTTGTGTGTTAAGTTATAGTTGGCAAGATGTCTTTTCCTGTCAGCCTTGCATATTATTTGCACACTGAGAGTCAAACAGGGTTCTTTCCATATCATGCATCATCACCAATAATAAATGTTCTGACATCCAAATTGGGCCCTCACCTACACCTGTGAAAGTGCTGGGCTCAGTATGACAAATTGAATAGAATAGAGTTGTTTCCTGATTGCCATTGTTTTCAGCAGACTTGGATAGGTGTGACTGATAGGAGCTTAATAAACAACTTTATTGATGCACAAGATGGAAAAAACATCAGCAGTAATTGAATCTTAGCTGAGCTTGGTCAACTGTACTAACAGGAGTAAAGAACAGTAAAGCTTACTTTTGCCACCAAAGAGAGCAGACATGACTCTGAATATACACAGGGAATAGAATTGTGAACTAAAATGATGCCATTTTTATATAGTCACTTTTCAGAGTAAAACTACACTATAATATCAGTAAAACTAAATTAACACTAAAGTATCTTTCTCTCTCTGGTGCCCTTCAGGGTCCTGTGCTAGGTCATCTCCTCTTTGTCCTCTGTGCTCAAGATAGCTGAAATCATGTGGAGCTAACACTTCTATGCAAATTATTTTACAAGTCTAATTCTCTGCCTTTAATCTTCATCCCTCTGTCCACCTCTTCACTATGTTTGATATACTTACATGAATGTCCTCCTGCCATCTCAAACTCATTTCCTCCAACCCTGAACTTTTCTCCTAATCTATCTTCATTTTCTTTTCTTAACACCATTGTCAACTCCACTACTCTCCCATATTTGTAATCTTGGTGTTATCTTTGACTTCTCCTGCTCTTTCCGCACCATAACTAGTGTTAAGTTCTGTCACTTCTTCCTTTCTAAGGGCTTGTCTACATATAAACAAAGTGTGTGAATGAACAGCACACTAGCCTGTTGCACACACTAAATCCCTGTTTGGATCCTGCTACTTCATACCAACAGTTCTGTAGTGTGCTTTGATGCACTGTTGTTTGAAACAGGTTGTATGAAACAGCAGTAAATCAAAGCACACCACAGAACTTTTAGTGTACAGTAGCAGAGTCCTCATGGCCTGCTAGTGTGCTCTACAGTCACACCCTGGATTTCTGCACAAGTCCTGTGTTTGCAAGCCCTAAAAAAACAAAATTCAACTATAGCCAGTGTTAAAACCCTTGTCTATGCTTTTGTCATATTCATCTTCCTTCCTGCAACCACTTCCTCTGTGGTCTTCGGAATTCTCACCTCTACCTCTCTCCCATCTATCCAAAATACCATTGCTAAAGTCATCTTTATCTGCATCTACTCTGCCTTTATAATTGTCCCCTTCAGCCTTTTGCTGGATTCTTTTCTTACTGCATCGGGTTTCTCATTCTTGCCTTTAAGATTCTGCACAATTTTGCCCTATCCTTATCTCTACTTTTCTTTCTTCCTATGCTCTTGCATGCTCCTTTTCTGCACTATAATCATCTCTCTCTGCTGCTCCCTCATTCTCCTTTTCCTACTCTATGCCTCATCTTTTATGCTTTTCCCAAGCTTGGGAGAAATCTCTTGCTGCTTCTTGTAAATCCAGACTTCCATATATTTCCTGAAATGTTCTTACCAATTTTCCCTGGGAGTAAGTCACACTCTCTCACCCAGATATTTTCCTGAATTTTTTCCTCATCTGTTTTAGAATGCAACCTCTTCTGGGCAGGAATGTCCTTTTATGTTTTGTAAAGCATTGTATAATTGTTTAGTGTTGTATAAATGCTTAAGTAATCGCATCTTGATTATTGCAACTTCCTTTCTCTCGCCTTGACAAATGCAGTCTTGCCCTGCTTATTTCCACCAAGAATGCTTCTGCAAAGATCATTTTCCTAGCTCATCACTTCGACTATGTAACCTTTCTCTTTGTATCTCTTCACTGGCTTCCTTCTTCTCTATTGTATCAAATATAAACTATTTGTCTGCACTTTCAAGGTCTTTCATGACTATCCTCCTCCTTACCTGTCATCTCTCTATCATTGAAAGGTTGACTCCTACCTCCAATAAATCTATGATGCTAGTCTCAATCACCCACTTGTTACATTTGCAGACAAGTACTTTCATGCTTTCTCTCATGCTGCCCGTTGTGCCTTGGAGAAACTCCCTGTAAGCATGCACAAAACAAACTCATTATCCTATTTCGAATCCCTCTTTTAAAATTCTCCTTTGCCCTGAGGCCTACAGAAAATATGACAATGGTTAGGCTGCTGGGTATGCTGAGAATACACATCATACATACCATGCTGACCAATATGTCTCATTGTTTCCTTGTACACCCCGGTCAGTCTGTCTGTACCCATCTATTGTCTCTTAGCTTACACTTGGATTGTAAGGTCTTGGGGGCAGGCAGGGTCTGTATTTTTGTTCTGTGTTATACAGTGTCTATCACAGTGGGGTCCTAGTCCATGACTTGGGGCTCTGAGGTGTTACAATAAAAATAACAATGATAAAGCTAGTTATGGGAATTAGTAACTTTAACTCTTGCTTTATTCCACAAGCGATTAGAATAGTAGAAGTAATCTACAAGTTTGTGTGTGCTAGGTCAATTTTAAACAAAAACAGTATTCGCTATTTTGAAAGCAGTTGCATCACCTGTTAAGCCTAGTACACTATTGTTGGCATATATTTTCTGTGTACCTTGTATTTTATCTATTAGCTATGTCACTGATAAAAGTCAAGGCTTATTGTGAAGTACAAGGTTGCCAATCTGTCGGAGGTCTCAGTACCACTAAGTTTGTAATTTCAACTGTAGCAACAGTGCAAATGTTACTAGAAGTCAATATCACTTTTTTGGGTGAATCTAAAAATGACAGTCCAAAATCTCTCTACAAAAGCGAACACGTTTTTATTTCTTTTGCCTTCTATCTTATGTTTCTGTGTTTTGCTACAAAATGTGTTTTGTTTTAGATTCAGTACTCTAATGTTTGCCAATATGTACAAAGCTAACAAAAAAGATCAGCAGATAATTGCTTAGGAATTTTTTTGTTTAGTTTTTTATTATACTTTCTTTGCTCAATAGGTTCAAATTTTGCTTAAACTGTGGAGGAATGGTTTCAGTTTAGATGATGGAGAGTTGAGAACTTACACAGACCCAACAAATGCTCAGTTTCTTGAGTCTGTTAAAAGAGGGTAAGTTATAATGGTGGTTATTTTGCTGACTATATCAGAGCAGTCAGGTGGAGAGAAGGGAAATAGTAATAAAACAGTGATGAGTATTAAAAAAGTATATAACCTTTCTGCAGTGTAAAGCAACTGAGTACTGAAACATTAAATAATCCTTCTACCAGAAACAAGATTAGGCTGATTGATGTTCCTGCCGAGATACAGACAGTGTACAGTAACTCCTCGCTTAACGTAGTTATGTTCCTGAAAAATGCTACCTTAAGTGAAACGATGTTAAGCGAATCCAATTTCCCCATAAGAATTAATGTAAATGGGGGCGGGGGGAGGTTAGATTCCAGGGAAATTTTTTTTCATGAGACAAAAACTATATTTTTATAATATATTTATTTTATATATATATAAAATAAATATATTATAAAAATAATATATATATTATTTATATATAATAATATATATAAAAAACTTTGTGTGTGTATATACACACACACACACACACACACACACACACACAGACAGTATAAGTTTTAAACAATTTAATACTGTACACAGCAATGATGGTTGGGGTGGGATATTTCCCAGGGAATGCCTTACTGCTAAATGATGAACTAGCACTCAGTTGAGCCCTCAAGGGTTAACACATTGTTGTTAATGTAACCTCACACTCTCCAAGGCAGCACGAATGGAGGGAGGGGAGACAGCATGGCAGAGAGAGACAGAGACATACAGTGTGTGTGAGAGAAAGACGCACATTGCCCCTTTAAGTACTCTGACCCCACGTTAAGTACATTTTCTTTTTAATTAGATCAGCAAGTTGAGACAGCAGCTGCTGCTAGCAAGCTCCCTCTGTCCTGGTGTCCCGCCCCCCCTGCTCTGAGATAAGGTACAGGAGCGGGGGAAGTGGGGGACACCCTGACATTAACACCCCTCTTCCCCCACGCCCCTCTGCACAGCAAGCAGGAGGTTCCCGGGAGCAGCTCCAAAGCATAGGGCAGGAGTAGCACATGACAGTGGGGGGAGGGACAGCTGAACTGCCCAGCAATTGATATCCTGCTGGGCAGCTGCCGCACAGGAAACTTAGGAGAGCGGGGAGCTGATGGGGAGCTGCCGGTCCACCCTGGTTCCAAGCCCTCACCAGCTCGCTCCAACGGGCTGCTCTTTCTGCAAGCAGTGGATAAAGCAGCTGCCAAACAACATTATAAGGGAGCATTGTGCAACTTTAAACGAGCATGTTCCCTAATTAATCAGCAATAAAACAACATTAACCGGGACGACTTTAAGTGAGAAGTTACTGTCATAGGGACCTCTTTGCAATGGATCAAAATACAGGTGCACATCTATGCTTTTTACAGTCAGAAGAAAATATCTGAAGTTTTATTATTAAAATATTATGTTTACCATATTTTTATGACGGTTAAACACTATTAAAGCAAATTGTACATAAGTTCAGTCGCTTAGGGCCTATGTACATAGCACTGGCAAAATGTGCCAGAGGGTGGGATTTATAAAATGCTCTAACTACTCCTTGGAGACCTGCTGATTCACTCTAAAAGGTGCCTAATTCTCATCGGACTATGTTAATGTGAACTATTTTCCTTTTAGACCATGTAGACTCTGCTGGCGTAGAGGAGTTAGAGTGCAGCATGTTAGAGCACTTTACAAATCACACAACCTGTGAAGTGTAGTCAAATGCTAAGATTGGGTCTCCACCTGGCCTGTGCCACAAATAACATAATACTTCAATATGATGGCCACCTCCAGCACTAGGCTCAGAAGTGCCAGCTGTGATTCAAAATAATTCATGGGTTATTCACTGCAACAAATGCCTCCTTCTTTTTGAATATTCATATTATGCTAGGCTGAGCAAAACAGGTGTGTTTATTCCTTAACATAAATAATGTTTTAATTAGGGCCGCCAAGCAATTAATTTTTTTAATCATGCGATTTAATCGCATTGTTAAACAATAATAGAATACCATTTATTTAAATTTTTAGATGTTTTCTACATTTCAAATATATTCAATTACAACACAGAATATAAAGTGTACACAACTCACTTTATATTTATTTTAGATTACAAGTATTTGCACTGTAAAAAATCAAAAGAAATAGTATTTTTCAATTCACCTAATACAAGTACTGTAGTGCAATCTCTTTATCATAAAAGTTGAACTTACAAATGTAGAATTATGTACAAAAAAACTGCATTCAAAAATAAAACAATGTAAAATTTTAAAGCCTACAAGTCCTCTCAGTCCTACTTCTTGTTCAGCCAATTGCTAAGACAAACAGGTTTATTTACATTTACAGAAGATAACACTGCCCTCTTCTTATTTACAATGTCACCAGAAAGTGAGAACAGGCATTTGCATGGCACTTTTGTAGGTAGCATTGCAAGATATTTACGTGCCAGATGCGCTAAAGATTCATATGTCCCTTCATGCTTCAACCACCATTGCAGGGGACATGTGTCCATGCTGATGACGGGTTCTGCTCAATAACAATCCAAAGTAGTTTTTATATCTCTTATTGTATATGAATATATGTATATATTAGATTGCATCCCTCTTTCCTCCACCTTTTACATATTTATTGTTGTCTGAGGGTACGTCTATACTTACCCGCTGGTTCGGCGGCCAGCAATCGATCTCCTGGGATCGATTTATTGCGTCTTATCTAGACGCAATAAATCGATCCCGGAAGTGCTCGCCGTCGACGCCGGTAATCCTGCTCTGCGAGAGGAGTAGGCGGTGTCGACGGGGGAGCCTGCCTGCCATGTGTAGACCTGCGGTAAGTACCTTTAAGTTGGAACTAAGATACTTCGACTTCAGCTACGTTCTTCATGTAGCTGAAGTTGCGTATCTTAGTTCGAACTGGGGGCTTAGTGTGGACCAGGCCAAAGATTGTAAGATCTTCAGGGTAGAGGTTGTGTCTTTGTATGTATTTGTACAGCACCTAGCACAGTGGGGTGATGTTACTAATTGAGGGCCCTGGGTACTACTGCAATATAATAATCAAATCAGTTGATTATTTCTCAAGGCGTTTTTCCTCACCTGAATTGGATTATGATCCCTGTTAAGGACTGTGATTGATAGGCAAAAAAAATGTATTGCATTAGAGCAGGGATGGGGAACCTCCGGCCCACAAGCCAGATTCAGCCCGTTACTTAATTTAATCCAGCCCGCAGCAAGTCTCCATGCCGTGGGCCAGAAACCCTGAACCTCGGCTCCCTCCCCTCCCACTCACCCCCACAGCTCCTGGGTGGAGGGGCGATCAGGGAAGTTCCACATGCTGCCCCCAGCACCAGCTCCACAACTCCCATTGGCTGGGAACTGTAGCCAATGGGAGCTGTGGGCGCGGCTCCTGCGGGCATGGGCAGCATGCTCTGTGCAGAGGCCCCGACCGCCCTTCCACCTCGGGGCCACACATGCCGGCCGCTTCCGGGAGCAGCGTGGGGCCAGGGCCTGCAGGAAGCCTGCCTTAGCCCCACTGCACAGCCAACCAGGAGCCGCCTCAGGTAAGTGCCACCCGGTCAGAGCCTGCACCCCAAGCCCCCTGACACACCTTAACTCCCTCCCAGACCCCGCACCCCAACCCCGAGGTCTCAGCTCCCTCCCGCACCCAAACTCTCTCGCAGAGCCTGCATCCCTACCCGCACCCAGTTCAAAACCCCCCTTCCTGCACCCTAACTCCCTCTTAGACACCACGTGCACCCCCAACCCCGTTCCCCTGCCCTGAGCCCCCTCCTACACCCCAAACTCCTCATCCCCAGCCCCACCCCAGAGCCTGCATCCCCAGCCAGAACCCTCACCCCCTCCCACACCCCAACCCCCTGTCCCAGCCCAGAGCCCACTGCTGCACCCTGAACCCCTCATTTCTGGCCCCACCCCAGAGAGTAGGGGAAGCCCCGAGCCTCCACGCCCCCTTACCCTTTCCCCTCTTCCCCCCTCCCTCTGGCGGGGCTGTGTGTGGTGTGTGACTGATTTTTTTTTCTGTGGGTCAGTGGCCCCTGATAGAAAAAAGGTTCCCCGCCCCTGCATTAGAGATTACTTGAGAAAACTTTTAAAATGTTTGATAAGTGAAAAATTATAATATAATATTATCATTCTAGCAACTATTTTTAGACATTATTTCTAAATTCTTTTCCTCTTGATTATTTTTTAAATTCTCAACCAAAATATTAAAAATATCTAAGTATGGGCAATATTCCATCTCACTTTTTTTTAACACAGAACTCCCCAGTAACTTCATCTGTTTGAACATCATTTGCAAAATGTGGCTATTAAGATGGTACACTCATTCATTGTATCAGTGCACCCTAGATTTCAACTTGTGACTTAATAATGAACTACATTTATACATCCATTAGTCTTTAGTCTAGTCTAGCTTCTAGAAGAAGTAGGCGCAATTGGATTCCTCTGCATTTTGATACGATAGTGCACTAGTTTCTACTCTTTATTAAAATATTGTTTAGGCTCTTGTAGGATCCATACTGAAATGTTTTACTGTACTGTAATTGGGAATTTCTACTGCGTACTTTAAGGAGACAGCTAAAATGGTTTATTTTTTTGCATTTAAGAGAGATTCCTTTGGAACTTCAACGGTTGGTGCATGGTGGCCAAGTTAACTTGGATATGGAAGACCACCAAGAACAGGAATATGAAAAGCCTAGACTGAAATTCAAAGCGTTCAGTGGAGAAGGACAAAAGCTTGGAAGGTAAAAATAAATTTAACAAATGAATGTTCTCTTCTCTTTAATTGCAAATTACACATGCACATGACAGAAGAGTAGAGCTCAGGATGGCTGAAAAAGATACATTTTACTTTTGTAATGTTTTCTATGATGCTATTTGAAATAGTGCTTTCAGACACTGATTTTAATTGAGTCATCGGAGACTTCTGGAGAAGTAACTCAGTGCACTTTCCACTTAACAGTAATTAATACCAGAAGTGTTTACTGATCAGTCTTGGTCAGAGAATGTAGTGAAAACAAATACTTTATTCATCCAAAATATCACAAGTCAAATATGTCCAAACTTAAGAGTTAGAAGATCCCAGAATTAAGGTTGCCTTTGCAATGTAATTCTGTCCCATTGTGTGCATGCCTTATTTTACAGTTTTCAAGGCTGCAGAGAGTGTTTTGGGGGTCAGGTTCAAAATCTGAAACTGATGTCCCCATCCAAATAAAAAAAAAAATTACCATGGAAATGAAAGAGTTTATGGGTACATCTACACTACAGGGGGGAGTCGATTTAAGATACGCAAATTCAGCTACGTGAATAGCGTAGCTGAATTTGACGTATCGCAGCCGACTTACCCCGCTGTGAGGACGGCGGCAAAATCGACTTCTGCGGCTTTCTGTCGGCGGCGCTTACTCCCACCTCCGCTGGTGGAGTAAGAGCGCCGATTTGGGGATCGATTGTCGCGTCCCGACGGGACGCGATAAATCGATCCCCGAGAGGTCGATTTCTACCCGCCGATTCAGGCGGGTAGTGTAGACCTAGCCTAAGAGGAGGGGAGAGGATGGAGAAGAGGGGTCAGTGAGGCCCCAGGCCTGTGTGGTTGCTGCATTCCCCACTGGAAGGGATGCTCTTCTCTGCATTTAGCCAGTCTTGCCTCTCTCTGAACTCTAGCCCTGCCACTAGCCGGAGTGGTATCCCTGACCTTACTCCTTCCTCTGGCCTTTCAGCATGGTAGGCCGCCTCAAGCCTGGCATGATGATGCCAAGAACGGTGACACTGGGTTCTGGGCCTGACTGAGATGGGCAATTCGCTCCCTGCATTATTGATGGCAGGCATCAAACCTGAGTGACATTGCAATCCCGTTCACCATGTTGCAACACCTCTTCACTCAAATTTGGCTTGGCCATCCCTTTGTCATTTTGTGGGCCCTCTCAAACAGGGGCCCTGGGGCAAACTGCCCCTTCCCCTTCCCCCTCCTCCCATCTCTGGCAGCCCTGCTTAATTACATAATCACATACTCATTTTTGGATAAATTGGTCAAATGTAGGGGTTTTTTTCATGGGAACAGCAGAAGCTGCATCCTTGAAACCAGGGTGATACCCCAGCCAAATTTCACATCCCTGCTTCAAAGCATGGAGTTTCCATAGTTATAAGATTTTTTTTTAACACTGGCAAAACAACATAGTTTACCCTTATCTTTATTCTCAGATGTGGCTCAACCATTTTTGCTAAAATTTTACAAAAAATTCAGCCTGAAGTGGACACCCAGCATAGAACATTTCAGCCTGAATGCTTAACATTTGACTAAGTTTTATAGGCAACTAAAAACAAGATCTTATAATGGATAGGGTGACCATATTTCCCAAAGGGAAAACGGGACACCACATGGGGCTTGCCTGAGCCCCGCTGCCCGGGGTTGACAGCCGGAGCGTCTCTCCCCCTCTCCCATGTGGGGCTTGCCCTAGCCTTTCCCTCCCAGGGTAGGGCTGACAGACCTAGCTCCAACACCCAGGGCTGGGGCTGAAGCCTGAGCCCCACTGCCCAGGTTTGACATAGCGAGCCTTCCACCACCACTCCACACAACCCTCCCCACCGCCCCCCATGTGGGGCTCACCCCAGCCTTTTCCCCCTCCCCCCAGCACAGGTATGACAACCCTAGCCCCACCACCCAGGGCTGGGGCTGACAGCCCAAGGTCTGACATCTGATGTCGTCACTCCCTCTGCCCACCCCCCAAAATCTTTTCCTCTGCTTTGGCAAAACTGCATTTGTCCCATTTGCTTTTGTGACAAATGCACGCTTTTGCCAAAAATGTCAGGACATCCTGGATAGGGCTTAAAAAGGGGACTGTCCCAACCAAAACGAGATATATGGTCACCCTAATAATGGAACGTTTTGGGGCAACATTAACAAAGGGTGGTGCTATCAGTTCTGCCTATAATCATTGGGGAAAAATATAAGCGATTATGTTAAGATTATTCTATTCAGATTTAAACTTGCTGCTTTATTACTGTTTCTAGAGTACGATGAAGTGGAATTTGACATTCATAGTGGAATGTCATTCCAATCTGCCAGATCAGTTTACCTAGACACTTGATAAATTAATTTATACATAGACCTGTCCTTCCGTTATTAAGGAAATGTAGCTAATTAAAAGTAATGGATTGATTGCCATGCAGATTGACGCCCTTCTTTTATTGTCTGAATGAGTAGAATGTTGGGAGCCGCAGTATAGGATTCCTCATGCCATCTTGCCAATATGCCTCAACCCTGATCCGGAAGGACTACAGTTTATACATTTAAAAAAAAAAAGAAAGAACAAGGAGTACTTATGGCACCTTGGAGACTAACAAATTGATTTGGGCATAAGCTTTCATGGGCTAAAACCCACTTCATCAGATGCATGCAGTGGAAAATACAGTAGGAAGATATATATAGAGAGAGAAAACATGAAAAAATGCGGGTTGCCATACCAACTATAACGAGACAGCCCACCTTAATTGATTAATCAGCAGCAGGAGGAAAAAAACTTTTGTAGTGATAATCAGGATGACCTATTTGAAACCGTTGACAAGAAGGTGTGAGTAACAGAAGGGGGAAAATTAGCATGGGAAAATAGTTTTTAGTTTGTGTAATGACCCATCCACTCCCAGTCTTTATTCAAGCCTAATTTAATGGTGTCTAGTTTGCAAATTAATTCCAGTTCTTCAGTTTCTCGTTGGAGTCTGTTTCTGAAGTTTTTTTTGTTGAAGAATTGCGACTTTTAGGTCTGTAATTGAGTGTTCAGGGAGGTTGAAGTGTGCTCTGACTGGTTTTTGAATGTTATCATTCTTGACGTCTGATTTGTGTCCATTTATTCTTTTACGTAGACACTATCCAGTTTGGCCAATGTACATGGCAGAGGGGCATTGCTGGCACATGATGGCATATATTACATTCGTAGATGTGCAGGTGAACGAGTCCCTGATGGTGTGGCTGATGTGATTAGGTCCTATGATGGTGTCCCTTGAATAGGGACAGAGTTGGCAATGGGCTTTGTTGCAAGGATAGGTTCCTGGGTTAGTGTTTTTGTTGTGTGGTGTATGGTTGCTGGTGAGTATTTGCTTCAGATTGCGGAGCTGTCTGTAAGCGAGGACTGGCCTGTCTCCCAAGTTCCGTGAGAGTGAGGGATCGTCCTTCTGGATAGGTTGTAGATCCTTGATGATGCGCTGGAGAGGTTTTAGTTAGGGGCTGAAGGTGGCGGCTAGTGGCGTTCTGTTACTTTCTTTGTTGGGCCTGTCCTGTAGTAGGTGACTTCTGGGTATTCTTCCTGCTCTCAATTTGTTTGTTCACTTCAGCAGGTGGGTATTGTAGTTTTAAGAACGCTTGATAGAAATCTTGTAGGTGTTTGTCTCTGTCTGAGGGGTTGGAGCAAATGTGGTTGTATCTTAGAGCTTGGCTGTAGACAATGGATCGTGTGATGTGGTCTGGATGAAAGCTGGAGGCATGTAGGTAAGTATAGCAGTCAGTAGGTTTTCGGTATAGGGTGGTATTTATGTGACCATCGCTTATTAGCACTATAGTGTCCACGAAGTGGATCTCTTGTGTGGACTGGTTCAGGCTGAGGTTGATGGTGGGATGGAAATTGTTGAAGTCATGGTGGAATTCCTCAAGGGCTTCTTTTCCCTGGGTCCAGATGATGAAGATGTCATCAATGTAGCGCAAGTAGAGTAGGGGCGTTAGGGGATGAGAGCTGAGGAAGCGTTGTTCTAAGTCAGCCATAAAAATGTTGGCATACTGTGGGGCCATGTGGGTACCCATAGCAGTGCCGCTGACTTGAAGGTATATATTGTCCCCAAATGTGAAATAGTTGTGGGTGAGAACAAAGTCCTTCACACTTAAGTCTTGAGCATTGTTAATTCCTTGCTGTCTCACGTGAGACTGCCAAAAACTTCGCCTACTTTGTTGGAGATTTTAAGGAAGGCACCAGTTCAATAGGAATTTGACTGAGACCGCTAATTCATTCAACCTTATAGCTGTTGGTACTTGGTCTGTATTTGATCCAATGATCAGTATAAATAGCAAACTGTATATTCCATTACTAATTCCCTGAGCCATCCAACCACCATTCTTCTCTGTCATTTTCTGCTTTTAGCCATGAACATTTTCATAGTCTGATACTTGACCAAGTTCCTGATGGGATTTCTGTATGGCAGCAATTAAAGCATCTATTGGCTGAAATGCCAGTGGCAGAAATATTGTGATATAATATATGAACTGGTAACACCTTTGATTATAAGACTCCCAGCTACACTATTGACAGGTCTAGTATCCTTTAAACAGAAGAGAGATTCATTTGAGAATCCCACTTGATTTATTTGACACAAAATGAATACGAACAATAAATTGCATGATGTTAAAACCTTAATTCCAATGAAATTCTGGTGAGAACTTCAAATGCTGCCACAAAAAGCTGAAGTACATAGATAATAGTACATAGATAATAGTAGTTGAAACATAAGCAATAATGTTAAAGAATCTGACATCTGCCTTTGAATTGCTTAGTCTGGTATCTGGGGGCAAGAATATGTGGATTATAAAATTCTAAACAGTTACATAATAGTGCAACTGCAAAATATGTTCTAGTGACTGAGCATCTGAGATGTGACCGTCAGCTTGCATCCCTAATCAGACTTGAGATACTATAACTTTTTAGACAAGGCTCTAAAAAACTGTTCAAGGTAACTCAGCAAGAATAAGCAGCAACAAATATACTTGTAACATTCTGTCATCAAGCTTTTATGTAACACAGATTCATAGGCTCCAGAGCAGCCTTATAGACTTACTCAATAATGCCTAGCAGTTGAATAGTAAATACCTCAACTGCTTGATGCTCACCATGTTATATAATGTGTATTAATTTTGTCAGCAAAGCAATTCTGATGCCTTTTTGGAAATAGCTTAATTCTATTTTAACATAGTTAAAATAGATCTTATTACAGTATAAAATAAATATACAACATATCTAAGATCACATACGCAGATTTGTTTGATTATAACAGGCAATAGCTACATGTTGTTGTTGATTCAAAACTCCTCTTCAGTTTTTCACTCTCCAAGTCTTCCTTCTTTGCACTTAACTGACATATTCAAATGAATTTGCTGAAAAACCTTTCATTTGCAGGTAAGGTGTGTGGGATGTAAGTGTCAAAAGCGGGTTTTATTAATTGCATGAGTTTTTGATTTGGAGCTTTCAATATAAGCCAGTCGTGGGCAACCTGCGGCCCACGGGCTGCACGCAGCCTGTCAGGGTAATCCGCTGGCGGGCCGCCCAGACAGTTTGTTTACATTTGTACGGCCGTCTGCAGCTCCCAGTGGCTGCAGTTCGCCATTCCTGGCCGATGGGAGCTGCGAGAATCGGCAGCCAGCATGTTCCTGCGGCCCACACCACTTCCCGCAGTTCCCATTGGCCAGAAATGGCAAACTGCGGCCACTGGAAGCTGCAGGTGGCCATGCAAATGTAAACAAACTGTCTTGTGGCCCACCAGCAGATTACCCTGACGGGCCTCAGGTTGCCCACCACTGGTATAAGCTATAATCCATGTCTGATTACTGACAAATTTGAGTAATGTTCTCTCTCGCTTTCTCTGTCCCCAGCATCTTTGCACATTTCATGCCACTCAAATATCTTAAACCAGAATGATTTTTCTTCCATTTTAGAAAATACTTTCATAATTTTCATCAAGACTGTCTCAAGCTCTGTGTTTTACCAGCTGTTGGCACCAGAAAGATATTTTTATTCTTCCAAGAATTTCAGATCTGTTTTCCTCCTGCATTGCATCCCCAGTTCTCCTAGCTTCCACTACTTGTTAAGGATTATGGGCCAAATTTATCATGTTGTAACCACGTTGACTTAAATGGAGTTCAATTTTGGACTCAGGTTTTATTCGATCGTGATCAGAAAAAATACACCTCTACCCCGATATAACGCTGTCCTCAGGAGCCAAAAAATCTTACCACGTTATAGGTGAAACCGCGTTCTATCGAACTTGCTTTGATCCGCTGGAGTGCACAGCTCCGCCCCCCCAGGAGCACTGCTTTACCGCGTTATATCTGAATTTGTGTTATATCGGGTCGCGTTATATCTGGGTAGAGGTGTATCTGTAGATAGAAGGGGAAAATTACCTAACGCTTAACGCTCTTCATCACTTCCTAATCCCTGCTACTTCATTTAGTACCAAATTATAGCTGGTCCTGTGCTAGAGGAGGAGAGTGCACCTCTTTCTTCCCAAGGCAGGTGAATCTTTTAAGAAAAATAAATGGACCTGCAGTGTGGTGTTAGAAAAGCTACTTGTACTTTGGTCTCTAAAGACCACAGAACCTACACTAAATAATGTGTTGTTTATATATGGTTCAACACATTTTATTAGGCAGTAATATATAGCAGGAATCTCGATTGTGCATGCACAGTCCATTCCATCATCTTAGTACTGAAGCATGAGTGGAGGAAGAGTTGTGCTAGAGGTGATCTAATTAAACCTCCAGGAAATATTCCATTATAAACACCTATTTCTACATTACAGATTTCCTTAAAATGATGTCAAGTGAAATTTTTGTATATTGTCAATGGGTAAATTAAGTTAAGTTTGAAGGGAATTGGGTGGGTACTTCTTAAAATTAGACAAGTATAAAAGTATTACTTGGGTTAGCTGTAGAATCATAGAAATGTAGGACTGGAAGGGACCTGTGCTGAGGCAGAACCAGTTATACCAAACGGGTGTTTGGCTAACCTGTTAAAAACCTCCAATGATGGGGATTCCACAACCTGTGTCGGTAACCTATTCCAGTACTTAACTATCCTTCTAATTAGCTTTTCATAATATCTAACCTAAATCTCCCTTGCAGTAGATTAAGTCTGTTACTTCTTGTTCTACCTTCAGTGGACCTGGAGAACAATTGATCACCATGCTCTTTATAACAGCCCTTAACATATTTGAAGACTGTTTTCAGGTCCCACCGCCCCTCAGTCTTCGTTTCTCAAGACTAAACAGTTCCAGTTTTATTAACCTTTCCTCATAGGTCCAGTTTTCTAAACCTTTTATCATTTTTGTTGCACTCCTCTGGACTCTCTCTCTATTTTGCCCACATCTCTGCTAAAGTGAGGCCCCCAGAACTGGACACTGTACTCCAGCTGAGACCTCACCCATGCTGAATAGAGCAGGAGAATAACCTCCCATGTCTTACACATGACAGTCCTGTTAACACACCCCAGAATGATATTAGCTTTTTTCACAACTGCATCACATTGTTGACTCATTCAGTCTGTGATCCAGTATAACCCCCAGATCCTTTTCAGCAGTACTACCGCCATGCCAGTTATTCCCCATTCTGTATATGGGCATTTGATTTTTCCTTCCTAAGTGTAGTGCTTTGCACTTGTCTTTATTGAATTTCATCTTGGTGATTTCAGACCAATTCTCCAATTTGTCAAGGTCATTTTTAATTCTAATCCTGTCTTCCAAAGTGCAAGCAGCCACCCCCAGCTTGGAGTTACCTGCAAATTTTGTAAGCATACTCTCAAGTCATTAATAAAAATATTGACTAGTACTGGACCCATCATAAATCCCTGTGGACCACACTAGATCTGTCCCTCCAGTTTGAGAGTAAACCACTGATAACTACTCCTTCAATACAGTGTTTCAATCAGTTTTGCATCCACCTTATGGTAATTTCATCTAGACTACATTTCCCTTTTTGCTTTTGAGAACGTCACGTGGGACTGTGTCAAAAGCCTTACTAAAATCAAGATATATTACATCTACTGCTTTTCCCCTGTCCATTTGTCTAGCAACCCTGTCAAGGGAGGAAATTAGGTTGGTTTGGTATGATTTGTTCTTGACAATTGGCTATTTCTTATAACCCAATTATCCTCTACATGCTTACAAATTGATTGTTTAATAATTTGTTCCAGTATCTTTCCAGGTATTGAAGTTAGGCTGACTGGTCTATAATTCCCCAGGTTGTCTTTGTTCCCCCTTTTAAAGATAGGTACTATATTTACCCTTGTTCAGTCTTCTGGGACCTCACTGATCCTCCATGAGTTCTCAAAAATAATCACTAATGGTTCCGAGATTGCTTCAGCTAGTTCCTAAGGTGAATTTCATCAGGCCCTGCTTACTTGAATATATCTAGCATATCTAAATATTTTTTAACCTGTTATTTCCCTATTTTAGCTTGTGTTCCTTCCCCTTGTAGTTAATATTGTTTAAAGTATCTTATCACAATTTACCTTTAATGAAGACTGAAGCAAACTATGCATTAAACACCTCAGCCTTCTTGTTGTCATCCATTAGCTCTCCTTTCCTGCTAAGTAGAGGGCATAGTACATATATGTTATGTATGTGGAAGTGGTTTCCATGTGATACATTTCAGAACTATTTTATAAATTTGTTTAAACTGTGTCTTTGCTCCCCTCACTTATCTTCCATCTCCCTGGACTTAATCTTATATCACAAACCCTTACTCAGCTTTAAATAGCTTTTATTTTTTTTAAATATTAACCTTCCAGCCAAATGATTTCTCTTCCTTTCCTGCAAAATTACACCCTGGAGAGGCAAGATTTAGTCCTAGGCCAGTAACAACTTTTCTCTCCATAAAAAATGTGATCTTTCAGCCCTGCAGAGTTAGAAGCAGAAGTTTTATATCATTGGAAAGGAGAAACTATCAGCTTCTAGCATTCTTCCTGCCCTTGAAAATCTATTTTAGGTCACTGTCAGATGGTTTGTGGCTTATGATCTTTGGCTTCCTCTGACCCCTTTACACTGTGGACTCATTGTAACAAAGGAATTTGGTTTTCCAGATGGAGGGATATGAAAGGGCCTTACAAGGCCAGATTCTTAACTTGTGTAAATCTGCATAGTTCTGTTGATTTTGAACAGTGATGCCAGTTGACACAAGCTGAGAATCTGGATCATTATGTTTCAAATCGCACGCACAATGTATCACATTGTGATATAAAAGTTTTCTCAACCCTGGACAACATGCATGTTTTAGAACTCATGGCTTAACCTCTTCTGAGCAATATGCCCATGTCAAACTCATGCGGATAAACCATCATGTATTCCCTACATATTTTGTGCGTGTGTGTGTGTGTGTAGATACACATATTATATATAAGTAGTAGAATACTCCACATTAGAAAAAATGATTTTATGCTGTCCTTAGATTTTTTTTTTTTTTTTTTTTTTTATGTTCTAATGATGTTAGTTTCCAGTCTTACAAAATTTGCATCTCATCACTCAAGGATGTATAAATAGCTCTTAATTTCTAATACAAAACAGTTTAGTTTGTAGTATACAAATTTACATTTCTTCATATGTTTAGTGCCTTTTTAAAAAATCATGGAATTTCTCAAGCACTAAATGGATGGGTTGCACACATGAAGAAAATGTGCTGCTAAGGGCCAGTTAAATTCAGATTTGGCTATTTGCATTTACAAACATTTTAATTAGGGTTACCATCCGTCCGATTTTTCCCGGACATGTCCGGCTTTTCGGCAATCAAACCCCCGTCCAGGGGGAATTGCCAAAAAGCCGAACATGTCCGGGAAAAATACCGGACGGGAACTTCCTCTCCCGTGGCTGCTCTGCTCCTCCCCTGACTCAGACTTCAGCTCTGTTTAAGAGCCAAGCTGCCCGAGCCAGCGCTACCGGCTTCGGGCAGCCCCCTTGCCTCCGGACCCCGAGCCGCCGGCCGGGCACTTCCCTTCCCGGGCTCCAGTTGCTCTGCTCCGGCGGCTGGGGTCCGGAGGCATGGGGGCTGCCCGAAGCTGGTAGTGCTGGCTTGGGCAGCTTGGCTCTTAAACAGAGTCGAAGTCTGAGTGAGGGGAGGAGCACAGCAGCTGGAACCTGGGAGGGGAAGTGCCCGGCCGGGGGTGCAGGGTCCGGAGGCATAGGGGCTGCCCGAAGCCCGAGCGCTACTGGCTTCATGGTTTGCCGGGCAGCCTCCAGACCCTGCGCCCCCAGCCGGGCACTTCCCCTCCCGGGCTCCAGCTGCTCTGCTCCTCCCCTGACTCAGACTTCAGCTCTGTTTAAGAGCCAAGCTGCCCGAGCCAGCGCTACCAGCTTGGGGCAGCCCCGTGCCTCCGGACCCCGAGCCGCCGGCCGGGCACTTCCCTTCCCAGGCTCCAGCTGCTCTGCTCTGGCGGCGCAGGGTCCGGAGGCAAGGGGGCTGCCTGAAGCCGGTAGCGCTGGCTCAGGCAGCTTGGCTCTTAAACAGAGCAGAAGAGTCAGGGGAGGAGCAGAGCAGCTGGAGACCGGGAGGGAAAGTGCCCGGCCGGGGGTGCAGGGTCCGGAGGCATAGGGGCTGCCCGAAGCCCGAGTGCTACTGGCTTCACTGGTTTGCCGGGCAGCCTCCAGACCCTGCGTCCCCGGCTGGGCACTTCCCCTCTCGGGCTCCAGCTGTGCTGGGGAAGCGCCGGCCGGGGGCGCAGGGTCTGAAGGCTGCCCGGCAAACCGTGTTGCCGGTAGTGCTCGGGCAGCCCTTTTCGCGTGGCTGGGAGGGAGGAGGGGGAGTTAGGGCGGGGACTTTGGGGAACGGGCGGAGTTGGGGCGAGGAAGGGGCGGGGTTGGGGCGGGGCCGGGTGGGAAAGGGGCAGGGCCAGGGCCTAAATTACAATAGATTTACCTATCCCTATACTAATCCGCATTCTTGTGTGTAAAATGCCAAATTCAGAGGTGACTTAAATGGTGGGTGTAAATTAAATATCAGTAAATCAGCATAAATAATATCCTGAGAGGGTGAAGAGACTGAGAAAGGTTGTAGCAGGCACAGTCAACAGGGTGTATGAAAGCATAAACTGAAGCACTTCGGGCCAACTGCCAATGTATAATTTACATAACCACTTACATTATCTCCAAATATGGCCCAAAAGGTACAATGAATAAAATTAAAATCGTGCACATGTTGTTTCATGCTCTAGTATTAACATACACAAAAATGTTGTTTTATGATCCTCTCTCCATATATATAAAATTATGCAACTGTATTAGCCTTCCCTTTTATAGTAGTGATGTGCATTAAATTAGGGATGTAAAATGTTTACCGGTTAACCTGTAAGCATTAGTTTTACCGGTTAACCCACCTTAACCATTAATCCCAGCGCCAGCCCCGGCCCTTTAATCTGTTAACCATTTAAATGAAATATTTTTTATTGTTTAAACAGTTAACTTTTTAAACAATATTTATATCCCTACATGAAATAGTCCTGTATATAAAAAATAATGTACAAGAAATCTCATGTATGGAGAAAATGTTCTTGTGTAACTAAAATGCACATATATAAAATCTTATCCATATATTAATGCAAACAATTTTGACACTTTTCAATACTCAAGTCAATTAGTATACAGTGCATGATACTGGTTTCAGATAGAAAAGAAAGATAAGAAATGTTCTAGAATGCATCTTTTCAGTTGTGCTTTCTTTCAGTAACACCTATACTTCAATCCTTTAGCCTCACACCTGAAATTGTCAGTACACCTTCTTCCCCAGAAGAAGAGGATAAATCCATTCTTAATGCAACTGTTCTGATTGATGACTCCATTGCAACAACTAAAATTCAGATTAGGCTAGCGGATGGAAGCCGTTTGATACAAAGATTCAATCAAACACACAGGTAAACTAATGCCATAGAGATACAAGTAACCACGCTTCTTTCAGTAAGATTGTTTTGTATCTAGTAGATAGAAAAGGAACTAAACTAGCAGCTGGCATATAAAAAGGCAAGAATGATGGTAAAACAGGTAAAGTGTATAAGCAGGTTATTAATTATGAACGTTTGCAGTAGAGGAACACTAGATGTAGAATAACACTTTTCGAGGTGATCAGATTCAGGCATTTGGTAACTGTTAAATTTATATAACTTTCATCATGCATACTCGTATTCTGGCTTTTTAGTTTGGATATAGCTTTGAGAAGCACTTTTGTTTGGCTGGTTGATGTGTGGTGTTAAGCAATTGCTTATCCGTTCTAAGGGTGCATTTGTTCCAAGTTTGGCAATGTTATGCTGTTGTCACATTTCCTGCTCTACATTTATGTGAGAGCTATGATGGGCAGAGTGAGACAGTTTTGGCTGTGGTGCAATCAGTGAGCAGAGGGACTAACAATGCTAGGGCTCTTTATTTTAGCAGACATTAATAGTACAACCTCTCTTCTTTCCCAGTATTTGGTGAGAGCAAGTTGGCTGAAGCTCAGTCCAATTAAAATAATGGTGATGCTGGCAGGTTGGGAATAGAGCTGTGCAGGAAACAAATTTCCTGTCCTGTTAAAATTGTTGAGGTTTCAAAAACACTTCCATTCTGCATATGGACAAAACAGTGACATTTTAGGTAGTTGGAAAGAGCCGGAAAGAGATGCACTCCAGAATAGTCAATGCCTGGTGCATAGGGCACTCACCTGGGGTGTGGGAGTGCATGCTGTATTTGCAGTATTCAAATTTTTTACCTTTACTGGTGTTGGCAGCTGATTCCTGTATAAATTAAATCATTAGTAATTTTCAGTGTTTATATAATACCATTATATTTATTCCAACAGGATTATGGATATTCGAGACTTTATTATCCAGTCCCATCCTGCATTTGCAGCAGCTGACTTTGTTCTTGTGACTACATTTCCAAATAAAGAGCTAACAGATGAAAGTCTGACACTACAAGAAGCAGATATACTTAACACTGTGATTCTTCAACAACTAAAGTAATCTTGCACCTGTCAGTGCAATATAGCTTTTGGGGATAGGTATTGTGCCAAACTGTCATACAAGGATGCTTCCAGTGGTGCAGAGGGAGGGAATCAAATCAACATCTTCTTTCACTTGTACAGATCAGTTTTTTGTTTTTATTTCTGTTCTGTCTTCCAATGATAGCATATTTGAATCAGATTTTAGAGTGTTTTTACAGTTTTAAAACTAAGCTTGTATAAATTGATACGTTCCAAAACTCAGCAAAAACTAATAAGCTACTTGAGAAACACAGCTATCACTTTATTATTCAGATATTTTTAGGGCAGAAAAGCAGTTTTTTCAGGGAGTCCGTGTCTTTTTACACACTTGGTAAGTCTTGCACTAAGGAAATGATTTATGCTGCAGTGACAAACAGCCTTTTGAACACTTAACTCAGTAGGTTGAGATATGTTTATTTCCCTTAGCACATAGATTTTCAAGTATTCTCTTTGTAAGTTGACATGTGTACATGCCCTAATATGATTTTAAAATATTCTGTTTGTAGTGTTTTGTTGGTGCAGTATAATTATTTTATGTAATTAACCTATAAATATTTTCCTGTAAATTATCCTATAACCTTCACTATGAATGGATCAGTAACAAAGGAAAAACAAATCTCAGCCTTTTCTGATTATATTTAATATTGTTCTCACTCATATTTAATATTTTTCTCACTCATGCTCCAGTTGTAATTCTCATGTTGGAAAGAATTTACTTGAAACAGAAATAGTAGAGAGTAATAGCAACCAATGGACAAACATCAAGCTCCACATTTTCAAAAGAAATGGCTTGATGATCACATTCAAACACCCATGTTCAATTGAGACCTATGCAGATACACAATTCCATGCGTAAGCAGTTATTTAGGTGCCCAAATAACATTTGTGTGCACAAACACAAGACTTCTTTATGCAGTCACTTGAATACACAAAAGAAGATGTGCAGTTGTGCATGCAGTTTTGTACCTCGACTTTAGCTCTTCATAGTTTGTATTTTGGCCAAAAGAGTTATATTTTTAAAGTAGTGCAATGGGGATTTAGTTATGCAATTTTCTTTATTCTCACTGGCAGCTGCGTGATTAAACCATGGCAATTATTTGAAAATATATTTTTTTTCAAAGAGTTTAATCCTGCATTCTGCTGAGCAGATAGAATAGTGTGAAATAGAAAATGGGCTCCTGTACTTACACAGCCACAGATATTCTAAATCTGCATACTGTGTGTCAAAAGAGAGGATCAAACCTTAGATGAGGCGAATGGGCTGCATCCCATGTGCCAATATGTATAGAATGTTATCTTTAATATTATTTCCCAAAAACTTGAAAACTTAATTCACTATACTTAGCTCACCCTTGGTCAGTAGAATTTATTTTAAATTCTTACCTCAAAGCAGACATTTCCAACTATAACTAATTTTCAATCATTTGCAAGAATATATGAGGTCAAATGGTTTGTAAGACAAATATCTGCATGATTTAAACAATCACAAATACAAATACATTGTGTGTGCTAATCAATAAAGAAAAGACTTTAAGCTAAAAATGTCCCAGACAACTTTTTCATATTCTATTATTCTCTTTTATGTTGTGACAAAGAAGCAGTTGTTTGTGTGTTTTGCATGGTGAGTGTTGTGTATGTGAGGTGAGGGAGGAAGGAAATATATGTTTAAAACAATTATTTTAAATACTAGACCTAAATACTTGGTACATAAAATATAGATTTCCAAGTCAGAGTTCTGATATGGTTCTGAACCACTCCAAACTTTGGGCATGTTTGGATTCAAGGATTAGCTTCACGTCCATCCTTAATAAAATATAAGCAGTGCACAGGTAATAACAAATTAAACAGCTTACTTTGATGCATAAGGAACAGTGGTTGCATAAAAGAAATAGGTTTTCATTTTTCAGGGTTGTTCAAAGACCTAACTACATGTTGTCACCCTTTCTTTATTTTAAATAGCCAGTGAACTTCTAATGTAAGAGCTTTGTAACATCTGGGTACAAGTCTTTACTTCACGATTAAAGAGCTCAGAGAAAATACAACATGCATTTGTATTTATTAATTATATCTTTGGAGGTATTCAGGCAGCAGTTTTTAAACTTTTTGAGCTGACACCCCCTCTTCCCCCCCCACCCCCCCGAGTTACAATTTTTGATTGCGACTCCCAACCCAGGCAAAAATAGACACAATACCTGCCCATCCCCCCTAAGGTTTTCAGGCTGGGGGAAGGTGCATGCAATGGTCTCTGGTCATGCATCTGTGCAGTCCCCTGCACACCACACCTTGTTTCTCCTTACCCTGGCTAGCAGTGTGCTTAGCAACATCTAGTCATAGGTGCCAAGCTGCTAAGGAATCCAACTCCCTTTATTATTAGTCTCATGTACTTCTGCTCTGAAACACATTTGGATTAGGTGCTATGTGAGAAGTGCCATCTACAAAATCTCACTTTCTCAACCTTGCCTGTTATAGCAACCAGACCCTCTACATACACAAGGGAAAACCTTGGCTGAAAGAAGCTCTTTTGAGTTATTTTAAAAGATGGCTGCCCAAAACATTTTTTAAATTTAATTTAAAAAGCATTTTTGGCATTGTTGGATGGCAATAAACCCTGTTAGATACATTTTGTACTCCAGGCTATACGGTGCTGGTTTTCCACCTTGTTACAGCTCACTTGACAGCTGATACTTAATTTTGTTTTAGTTAATCCAGTAAAACTGGACTTTGATCCCCACTGGTGTGTAAGCAGGGCAAGAGCTTTGCTGATATAGTACTTATTAGATTTCTGTTGTTGCCAATCAAAGCAAATATTGTTCTCAGATCTCAGCCTTAGAGGTGGTGAGGAAGGCTCTGCTTGGTTTTATCCCTTCTTGTAAAACTGTGTGGACTACATTAAAAATATAAGTAGATAGCTGTTCAGAGCTGTATATTTTATTTTATATTATATAATAGGTCAGGCAACCTTTGACAGGAGACAAATTTGAGAGGATTTTGAACACCATACAGGTAAGATATTTCAATAGAAGTTTTACTTTCCAAATCTCTTTTCAATTCCACACTGACTATTTCCAGACATGACAAATATTTTCTGGTGGATATTCAGCTATACCTGACTTTCTGAATAGGCTCAACATTCATGCTGTCTCCATAGATGTTGATCCTGCAAACACTTACACACATACAAAAGTTGACACACATGAGTAATTCCATTAAAATTGATGGGACCACTTCCATGCATAAATCAGGCATGTTTGCAGGACTGGGAGTTTGGATTGTCAACTGTATGGCCCCACCACCATTGATATCTTTGAGGACCTGGGCCTTTCTACAGGTCTTTGTATGTGTTTGTACAGTGTACCTACCTAGCACAGTGGCTCTGCATGTTCTGATTGGGACCTCTGGATGCTACTAAAATATAATTATTAAACAATACAGTTTGATAAATTTTTTATTTGGTTTCTCCACCCATAGCTGTTAATGAGCAAGCAAAATTAGCCAACAACAGTGTATATTGTACTCCAAGAGCTGTCTCTGTGACGCTCTCCAATAAACCAAAATGTTTGTCCATTTGCTTTATTTATTTATTTTTTACTCTTTTGAAGTGATTGTTTAGCTCAGCCCATAAAAATTCAGAAAATGCCAACCTGGCAAGGTCTGTTTGCCTGAAAGCCCATACAGGCAGCTATTACCCAATCTACTGCGCAAACAGAGCAGGTAGTGATGACCTGGTGTTAGTGATTTCCAAATGACCTTCAGGAGTGGCCAAGGTGAATTACAAACAAGTTTCATTTTATGACTTTTCCTAGAACTGTGGTGCATGGAGTAGAGTTCTTAAAGCCCCATCTGCTGCAAACTCAGATACTGTACTTTTCAGAGACTATTCAGTTAGAGTAATTACCCTCTTTAAAAGGTGGTGTGATAGAGGTTTAACTCTATCATAGGCCTTGTCTACACTACGAGAGTAGTTCGATTTTACTTAAATCGAATTTTTGGAATCGATATTGCAAAGTCGAACGTGTGTGTCCACACTAAGGACAGTAATTCGACTTTGTGAGTCCACACTAACGGGGAAAGCGTCGACATTGGAAGTGGTGCACTGTGGTCAGCTATCCCACAGTTCCCGGAGTCCCCGCTGCCCATTGGAATTCTGGGTGGAGCCGCAAATGCCTTCTGGGTAAAAAAAAGGTGTCCAGGGTGCTTTTGGGTAACTGTCGTCATCCGTCCATCACTCCCGCCCTCCCTCCCTGAAAGCGCCGGCGGGAAATCAGTTCGCGCACTTTTCTAGTCAGTGACAGCGCGGACGCCACAGCACTGCGAGCATGGAGCCTGCTGCAACCATCACTGCAGTTGTGGCCGCTCTCAACGCCTCGCAACTTATCATACACCTTTCCCTGAGGCAGATGCAGAAAAGTCAGGCGAGGAGGCTACGTCAACGCGGTGATGGCCTGAAGTCTGAGAGTAGCACAGACCTCTCAGAAAGCAGGGGACCCAGCGCCGAGAACATCACGGTGGCAATGGGTCATGTTGATGCCGTCGAAAGGAGATTCTGGGCACGGGAAACAAGCACTGAGTGGTGGGACCGCATAGTGCTGCAGGTCTGGGATGAATCCCAGTGGCTGCGAAACTTTCGCATGCGGAAGGGAACTTTCCTGGAACTTTGTGAGTTGCTGTCCCATGCCCTGAAGCGCAATGACACCCGGATGCGAGCAGCCCTGACTGTCCAGAAGCGAGTGGCCATAGCCCTGTGGAAGCTTGCAACGCCAGACAGCTACCGGTCAGTCGCGAACCAGTTTGGGGTGGGCAAATCTACCGTGGGGGTTGTTGTGATGCAAGTAGCCAAGGCAATCGTTGATGTACTGCTGCCAAAGGTAGTCACCCTGGGAAACGTGGAGGCGATCATAGATGGCTTCGCAGCGATGGGATTCCCAAACTGCGGTGGGGCCATAGATGGAACTCACATCCCTATCCTGGCACCGGAACACCAGGCCAGCCAGTACATTAACAGAAAGGGCTACTTTTCCATGGTGCTGCAAGCACTGGTGGACCACAGGGGACGTTTTACCAACATCTACGTGGGATGGCCGGGCAAGGTTCATGACGCTCGTGTTTTCAGGAACTCTGGTCTGTTTAGACGGCTGCAGCAAGGTATTTACTTCCCGGACCACAAAATAACTCTTGGGGATGTGGAGATGCCTATAGTCATCCTCGGGGACCCAGCCTACCCGCTAATGCCCTGGCTCATGAAGCCCTATACTGGCGCCCTGGACACTGAAAAAGAACTCTTCAACTACCGGCTGAGCAAGTGCAGAATGGTGGTGGAGTGTGCTTTTGGCCGTCTCAAGGGGAGATGGAGAAGCTTACTGACTCGCTGTGATCTCAGCGAAACCAATATCCCCATTGTTATTGCAGCTTGCTGTGTGCTCCACAATCTCTGTGAGAGCAAGGGGGAGACCTTTATGGCGGGGTGGGAGGTTGAGGAAAATAGCCTGGCTGCTGATTACTCACAGCCAGACAGCCGGGCGATTAGAAGAGACCAGCGGGAAGCGCTGTGCATCCGGGAGGCTTTGAAAGCAAAGTTCCTGAGTGAGCAGGGTAACCTGTGACTTTAAAGTTTGTGTATTGAGAAGCTAAACCTGCCCCCATTTCTTTGCCCAGTTAATGTTGACTATCCTATCCAGTTACATACCCCCTTCACCCCACTTCCAACACACGTTTCAAAATAAAAATAGTTCTACTTTGTTAAAGCACACCGTTTTCTTTAATACTGTATTCGCGGGAATTTTTTAAAACTGGGACGCAGACTGTGGTGCGGAGCGGGTGTACTGTAGTGGCGCGAATGCAGCTTCTAAACTCAAGGATTGACAGGCTCCGCTGCGGTGGGATGGTTGTTTCAACGGAGCCTGTCACCCCTCCTGATAGGGACTGTGTGTATGGGGGGGTCTATGTGACTTTGTGGCAGGGGGAGGATGGTTACAGATCCCCTGCTGTGTGGCTCTGTGATCCTGCCTAAGGACCGCCGCTTAAGATCTGTAACTGCCCTCCCCTGCCACAAAGTCACAGAGCAACCCACCCCCCACCACATAACATGAAAACAACCTCCCAGACTAACCAGGGTAACTAGTCACTGCATCACTGCACTATGTATGTGCCCTGCTGCTGTGCCTGCCCCCGACTATATACCCTGCCAAAGGTGACTGTCCTGTCGAATTACCAACCCCCTATCCCCCCCTCCTGCAAAAGAACATGATGGAAACAGTAGTTAACAGAAACGTATTTTTTATTATCAACCAAACATGGAACTGGGAAAGTGAAACTTGGACGGGGGCTTGTGTCAGGCGGGAAGGAAAGAACTTGTCAAATTTTGGGGAATGAGAGCCTTCTGCTGCTCGAGCTCTCTGCAGGGGTGGAGTGAGAGTTAGCAGGGACTCTGCCGCCTCTCCTTCTGTGCACTTTGGGTGAGGGGAGTATGGGACTTGGTGGCGGGGGAGGGCGGTTAGAGATGGACTGCAGCGGGGCTCTGTCCTCCTGCCTCCGTTCCTGCAGAACATCCACAAGGCGCCGGAGCGTGTCCATTTGCTCCCTCATTAGTCCAAGCAGGGTTTGAGTCGCCTGCTGGTCTTCCTGACGCCACCTCTCCTCCCGATCCATGTTGGCTTGGTGCATTCGGGTCAAGTTCTCCCGCCACTGGGTCTGCTGTGCTGCCTGGGCTCTGGAGCAGGCTATAAGCTCCGAGAACATGTCCTCCCGTGTCCTCTTCTTCTTATGCCTAATCCGCGCTAGCCTCTGGGAGTGTGATGACAGGCTAGGTTGTGAGACAGTCGCAGATGGGGCTGTGGGAATGGGAAAAAGGGAGTGAATTCCTCAGAAAGATAAATGTAGTTGTGAACAAAGAACATAGTCTTTCTCTGTTAACAAGACCATGCACAGCACCTCTCACATGCGCACTCAGCACAAGGTCGAATTCTCGGCCTTCGCATTCAGTGCCTGGGGTCTTCTACAGCACATTTGAGAAGCCTCTCAGGAGAACGGAATTTCTGTTGCAGGCAGACATGGTAAGCCGTAGACTTGTGGCAGCTTAAAACTTTAATATTAGCAATGGCCTCATTTCACATTGAAATCAATGTCGGTCCCTGCTGCCAGCAATTCGGCAAGCAGGAAGTCTGCTCCTGTCCCACACCCTCGCGGCTGTCCCCGGGAACGATCCCTTTCGGCTGCCCCTCTCCCGCCTCCACCGCGTGGCTGCAAACCAGCGGTTACAGTTCTGTAAAGGAACGGCAAAGCAGTCCCAACACTAACATTCCCCTACCTCATTCAAAGCAGGTCATCATGAGCGACATCACCCTCATGAGGATCTCTGACAGCGAGAAAGAGAGAATGCTCCGGGAAAGCCTGCAAAGACCAGGGCCGTATGCCGCCATGCTGTGCAGAGCAATGATTCCAGAGTACTTGATAGTCTCGTGGCGTGGCAACGTGTCCTACTACGGAGGACCCAATAAGGCCGCTCTCCCCAAGAACCTAATGCAGCGGATTTCCAATTACCTCCAGGAGAGCTTCCTCGAGATGTCACAGGAGGATTTCTGCTCCATCCCCGGACATATAGACCGCATTTTACTGTAGCTGCTGTAGCAGTGACTAACCAGTAGAGCGGCTTGGGCAGGACAATCATGCAAAACCGGACATTGCTAGATTTTTTTTCAATAGTTGCACTGCCCATGACTGAACCGTTAAGCTAATCAAACTAATCATGAGAAACCCATTTTTTAAATTGTTAATATTCCTGTTCTGTTACAAATAAATGTTTAGATTTTTACAACACTTACTGGCTGATCCTTCCCCAGATTCTGTGTCCGGGGTAACGGCTGGGGAGGGTTGGTAGGGGATCTCTGTAAGGGTGATGAAGAGATCCTGGCTGTCGGGGAAATCAGCGTTGTGAGCGCTGTCGACTGCCTCGTCCTCCTCATCTCCTTCCTCATCTTCCCCGTCCGCTAACATGTCCGAGGATCCAGCCGTGGACACTATCCCATCCTCAGAGTCCACGGTCACTGGTGGGGTAGTGGTGGCGGCCGCACCGAGGATGGAATGCAGTGCCTCGTAGAAACGGGATGTCTGGGGATGGGATCCGGAGCGTCCGTTTGCCTCTTTGGTCTTCTGGTAGCCTTGTCTCAGCTCCTTGATTTTCACGCGGCACTGCGTTACATCCCGGCTGTATCCTCTCTCTGCCATGTCTTTAGAGATCTTCTCGTAGATCTTTGCATTCCGTCTTTTGGATCGCAGCTCGGAAAGCACGGACTCATCGCCCCACACAGCGATGAGATCCAAGACTTCCCGATCAGTCCATGCTGGGGCCCTCTTTCTATTCTGAGATTGCACGGCCATCACTGCTGGAGAGCTCTGCATCGTTGCCAGTGCTGCTGAGCTCGCCACGATGTCCAGACAGGAAATGAGATTCAAACTGGCCAGACAGGAAAAGGAATTCAAATTCAAATTTTCCCGGGGCTTTTCCTGTGTGGCAGTTCAGAGCATCCGAGCTCGTACTGCTGTCCAGAGCGTCAACAGAGTGGTGCACTGTGGGATAGCTCCCGGAGCTATTAGCGTCGATTTCCATCCACACCTAGCGTAATTCGACATGGCCATGTCGAATTTAGCGCTACTCCCCTCGTCGGGGAGGAGTACAGAAGTCGAATTAAAGAGACCTCTATGTCGAACTAAATACCTTCGCGGTGTGGACGGGTGCAGGGTTAATTCGATGTAACGGCGCTAACTTCGACATAAACGCCTAGTGTAGACCAGGCCATAGAGAAGTAGATTGTATTTTACTAATACTGAAATCTTTATGCAGAGTATTTACAGATAACCTTTCCCATATAATAATGACATGACATTCAGTAATACTATTTCTTGTACTGCATTCTGTATGTTGTATTTCTGTTTAAGGCAATCAAAACAGTATGCTGGTTTTGTAATAAAACTCTCAACCAGGCAAAACAAATCTGGATTAGGGTTTTGTTTCTAAACTCGGTCAGGATTTGCCAAGGCTTGTGCATGTGTTGTTGAAGTTTGGCTAGTTGTCATGCACTTTGGGGCTGATTTATGGCTTTGGTTCAAAAAAAGTCAAAATTTGGCTGTTTCAACTGTCTTTGAGTTCATCTCTGTGATGAAGCATCTGGGTTCTATCAATAATTTATACTTTGCAGCAATGGAAAAGTGATGGAGCCTTCACTAAGAGGCCTGGATAAACTGGAGACAGCCAGACCAAATAAACTGCACAAGGCTGTACTTGAGTTTGGTGGTTAAGCATTTGAAAGACCGCCATTAGCATCATGCAAGTGTCCTCTTAGCCTCACTGGTGCATCCCCTAGACAATGCAGCTGTTCACCAATCCCTAAATTGTGTGTCTGTAGCTGGAGAAAACTGGTCTGGGTTAGGAGGGGAGTATCTCTCCAGAATCAGCCATGCAAGGCTCTCAGTTTTGACCAGGGTCGGGTCACAGGTAAGACCTGCTTTCAGGACCATGTTCAATTTTCTTTTCTTCTCTTTTAATGAAGCTAAGGGATGCGGTATATTCTATTAATCGTTTCTTTTATTTTGATGTGCTTCTCTTTATCTAATAAATCTTGTTTTAAACAAGTGACTATTGTGTGGGTGTTTCACATAATCCATCCCCAGAGAGAGCAAAGTCTTTTAACCTCTAGGGGGAGGTAGAGAAGGTAAAAGTTGTGCCTGGAACCTAACCCACTCTCTTCACTCATTTTTGGTCAAAACAGCATGAAAACCAATGGCCTCTCCCAGTGCAGCGGGTTACAAAAGGCTACAGTGAGTATTAGAGGTAAGGAGGGGGCTTTTACAGACTCAAAAGGGAGACATGAGTTAGCATAGAAGCAGTTGGCAATCAGGCCTTCCCACAATGGAACAGTGCTGTGAGCCCACCCCCCGCACTGATACGAGTGGAGCTTGAACAGTCAGGGCTAGTAGTTGAAGCAGTGGCAGTAAGAAGCCAGGAACAGCTTCTGTTCAGAGCTGGAATCAAAACCAAGGAGTCTGAGAGCAAGCTAAGAGGTAGGTCCATTGCTATGCTTGGCAGGAAGTCCACCTTATTGTATGGACACTTCCTGGAACAACTCCTGGGCTTAAATAGAGTGCCTGGACCCAAGAGAGACCACAAGGGAAGGTGTCAGTCCAACCTTCTGAGGCAGTACTTCCTGTGGTGTTTGTCTCTACAGGGTCTATGTGGTAATGCATGCAACCCTACCTTGGCCACAGGGTCACAGCGTGGAGGGGTGAACCATTCCGCAGACCCACATTCCAATCCTCTCCCTGTAGGACCTCACATCACCTTCCCCCTTTAGGGGCACCCCTAACTGCTGAACCAGGCTTGTACGGGTGGTTTTATGAAAAGGCATCCACAAGGTCAGATGCTTGGATATGGGCAGCTGATTCCCAGGACCATTCTTCAGGGCTGTAACCTCACCAGTCAATGAGATATCAGAGAAGTGTAGGATTGGAAGGAACCTCAATAGGTCATCTAGTCCAGTCCCCTGCACTCAAGGCAGGGCTACGTAATAACTTGGCGATTCCTGACAGGTATTTGTCTAACCTGTTCTTAAAAACCTCCAATGACAGAGATTCCACAAGCTCTCTAGGCAATTTGTTCCAGTGCTTAACTACCCTTACTGTTAAGAAGTTTTTCCTAGTGTCCAACCTAAAGCTCCCTTGCTGCAATTTAAGCCCACTGCCTCTTGTCCTATCCTCAGAGGTTAAGGAGAACAATGTTTCTCCCTCCTCCTTATAACAACCTTTTACATCCTTGAAAACTTATCATGTCCCCTCCTCAGTCTTCTCTACTCCAGACTAAACAAACCCAGTTTTTTTTCAATCTTCCCTCAGAGGTCATGTTTTCTAGAACTTTAACTTTTTTGCTCTCCTCTGGACTTTCTCCAATTTGTCTGCATCTTTCCTGAAATGTTGTGTCCAGAACTGGACACAATACTCCAGCAGAGGCCTTATCAGGGCAAACACCTAGAAGATAATAAGGTGATAAGTAACAGGCAGCATGAATTAATCAAGAACAAATCATGTCAAACCTGACAAATTCATGCTGTCTGTTACTTATCACCTTATCTTCTAGGTGTTTGCAAAATGGATTGCTTGATTATTTGCTCCATTATCTTTCTGGGTACTGAAGTGAAGTTGACTGGTCTGTAATTCCCCAGGTTGTCCTTATTCCCCTTTTTATAGATGGGCATATATTTTCTCTCTTCCAGCCCTCTGGAATCTCTCCTGTCTTCCATGAGTTTTCGAAGATGATCACTAATGGCTCTGATACCTCTTCAGTCAGCTCCCTGAGTATTCTAGGATGTATTTCCCAGGCCCTGCTGACTTAAAGACATCTAAGTTGTCTAAGTAATTTTTAACTTGTTCTTTCCCTGTTTTATCCTGAGATCCCACCAAGGGGCATATTTACACCTTACGCGTCCCTAAGCACAACCTCTTCAGCACCCTTCCCGCCTATAGCTGACCTTGCGTTTTCCATTTAAAAAAAAAATGAAACTTTTAACCCACTTAACTTTTAGGCACCTCTAGAACACCGGTGCCCCTAGGCATGTGCCTACTGTACCTGGAAATCTGGCCCTGATCCTACCTCATTTTCACTGGCATTCACTCTGTTAGACACCCATTTGCCACTAACCTATTTGGTGAAAACTAAAACTAAAAAGTCATTTAGTACTTCTGCCATTTCCTCATTTTCATAGAATATCAGGGTTGGAAGGGATCTCAGGAGGTCATCTGGTCCAACCCCCTGCTCAAAGCAGGACCAATCACCAACTAAATCATCCCAGCCAGGGCTTTGTCAAGCCTGACCTTAAAAACCTCTAAGGAAGGAGATTCCACCACCTCCCTAGGTAACCCATTCCAGTACTTCACCACCCTCCTAGTGAAAAAGATTTTCCTAATATTCAACCTAAACCTCCCCCACTGCAATTTGAGACCATTACTCCTTGTTCTGTCATCTGGTACCACTGAGAACAGTCTAGATCCATCCTCTTTGGAACCCCTTTCAGGTAGTTGAAACCAGCTATCAAAACCCCCCTCATTCTTCTCGTCTGTAGACTAAACAATCCCAGTTCCCTCAGCCTCTCCTCATAAGTCATGTGTTCCAGCCCCCTAATCATTTTTGTTGCCCTCTGCTGGGCTCTTTCCAATTTTTCCACATCCCTCTTGTAGTGTGGGGCCCAAAACTGGACACGGTACTCCAGATGAGGCCTCACCAATGTCGAATAAAGGGGAATGATCATGTCCCTCGATCTGCTGGCAATGCCCCTACTTATACAGCCCAAAATGCCATTAGCCTTCTTGGCAACAAGGGCACGCTGTAGACTCATAACCAGTTTCTTGTCCACTGTAACCCCTAGGTTCTTTTCTGCAGAACTTCTGCCTAGCCATTCGGTCCCTAGTCTGTAGCAGTGAATGGGATTCTTCCGTCCTTAATGCAGGACTCGACACTTGTCTTTGTTGAGCCTCATCAGATTTCTTTTGGCCCAATCCTGTAATTTGTCTAGGTCCCTCTGTATGCGATCCCTACCCTCCAGTGTATCTACCACTCCTCCCAGTTTAGTGTCATCTGCAAACTTGCTGAGAGTGCAGTTCATGCCATCTTCCAGATCATTAATGACCTCCATTTTCTGTTGTCTTTCCCTCCTCATTGAGTAATGGGCCTACCCTGACCATGGTCTTCCTCTTGCTTCATTCATTTGTAGAATGTTTGCTTGCTACCCTGTATGTCTCTGTGATGGGTTGGGTCACAGAAACTCCCTCAGGACTGTCACTAGATGTGCTGAGATACCACTGAGAACAAACCCCTCAGCAGAAAAGGCTTCCCTCCACTCCTGTCTTGCTGAACTAGACACACCAGTCTACTCCAGCACAGACCAAGAGATTGGCCACACCACCCTGCAGTTCACAAAAACTAAGATTCACTTAGCCCAGGGGCTTCTCAATTAACAGGGACTTTCCAAGCACTCAGTATTCAGTCTTTCTGGGAGCCTAAACCCTGAATACATCTGTTTTACTCTGTATAAAGCTTATACAGGGTAAACTCAAATTGTCCGCCCTCTATAAAACTGATGGAGACATATGCACAGCTGTTTGCTCCCCAAGGTATTACTTACTTACTCTGGGTTAATTAATAAACAAAAGTGATTTTATTAAGTATAAAAAGTAGGATTTAAGTGACTCCAAGTAATAACAGACAACAAAGTAAGTCACCAAGTAAAATAAAGCAAAACATGCAAGTCTAAGACTAATACATTTAAGAAACTGAATACAGTTAAATCTCACCCTCAGAGATAGTCCAATAAGCTTCTTTCACAGACTAGACTCCTTCCTAGTCTGAGCCCAATCCTTTTCAGGCCAACATTGTAGTTTATGGCCTGGGTCCAGCAATTACACCCCCGTAGCTACAGTTCTTTGTTCGTTTCTTTCAGGCATCTCTTTGGGGTGGAGGGGCCATCACTTGAACCAGCTGAAGGCAAAATGGAGAGGCTTACAGGGCCTTTTATATTCTCTCTCTTGTGGGTGGAAACGCCTTTGTTCTTCTGTGCAAAATCATATCAACAAGATGGAGTTTGTAGCCACCTAGGAAAGTCACATGTCCATGAATGATTCAGCTTTTTAAAGATAGAGCAGCCACTTCTAACATGCTACCTTGAACGTTCCCAGGAAGGCGCCTCATATGTGGATTGGAGTCTCCTCAGGTCCATTGTCAGTTAAGTGTTTCTTGATTGGGCACTTAATCTGAAGAGTTCCTTCACAATAAACTGGCCAAATGCTTCACTGGTACTACTTAGAATCAAACACATTGAGGTACAAATATATAACCAATATTAATAACTTTAAATATAAAAATGATACATGCATACAAATAGGATGAATATTATTCAGTAGATCATAACCTTTGCAAAGATGTTACATGGCATATCTAGCATAAAACATATTCCAAGTATGTCATATTTACACTCATAAGCATATTTCTATAAAGCATTATGGAGTGTAGCATCACAGTCTCTAAATAGTTTAATCTCTTTTTGTGCCTAGTTTCCACTTTTTTGTAGGACTCTTTTTTGAGTTTCAGATCATTGAAGATCTCTTGGTTGCTAGAGTGGTCTCTTGCCACACTTCCTAGCTTTCCTACTTCCCGTTAAACTTGCTTCCCATAAGAGCTTACCTACCAACTCCCTGTGTTTGTTGAAGTCTGCCTTCTTGAAATCCATTATCTTTATTTTGCTTATAGCCAGGGCCGGCTCCAGCTTTTTTGCCGCCCCAAGCTCGGTGAAGTCGGGGGGGAGGGGGGGAATGCGATTGGTGACACTTCGGCGGCTGCTCTACCATGCCGCTTCATTCTTCAGCAATTCGGCAGCCGATCCTTCCCTTTGAGAGGGACCGAGGGACCCGCCACCAAATTGCTGCCGAAGACCCAGACGTGCCATACCTTTCCATTGGCCGCCCCAAGCACCTGCTTCCTGCGCTAGTGCCTGGAGCCGGCCCTGCTTGTAGCGAGGAGGCGCAGCCTCCTGCCCTGTCAGAAGGGAAGAGACCTGAAATCACCCCCTGGTGGACAGAACCAGGCTACCCGTGGTTGCCCCGCCAGAAGCAGAGGGGCAGGACAGGAAGTGGGACTATAAAAGGCCAACCTCCTAGCTCAGAAGGGGGAGAGCTGCCAGAGGAGCAGGATGTCGCTCCCTTGCTGCCAGAGCCCAGAGCTGAAAGAGACGGCTGCCTGACCAGAGGAGTTACCTGAATTGCCAGAGACCAGCAATGCCGATGAACTGCTGGGGCTGCCATTGGCTGTTTACCCAGGGGAGACTGAGGACGACCCAGGTACCCCAAGCTGGGGAGTGTAGGAAGGAGCCCAGGGACACCAAATAGGGTTCAGCTGTAGAATTATTGTGAACTGGCCAGCATGTTGTGGGCGGATCCCCACTGACCTAGTGGCGAACCACCCCGCCACCAATAGGGCCCTGGGCTTGGATGCAGTGGAGTGGGAGGGCCTGCGTCCAGCACCCCACCTGTGAAGGGTGGCCACCTCCCCACTAATAGGCCAGGAGGCCTGAATTGGTCTGGCACTTGCCGGAGCTAGGGCGCCAGGCGCATTTGCTGCCACTCCCGGTTGGGAGCTAATTCCCCACCCTGAACTGCTGGGCTGTGTCACACAGACTCAGCCTGAGATGTAAACTCTGAACTGCCCTGAGTGAGGGACTGGGGCGGAAAGACTAATTAAGGCCTGGGCTGATTGCCGACTAGGCCTGCTCACTGCCCTGATTGAGGGATTTGGCAGAAGGACTAATTACTAATGGGACTAATCACCAGGTGGACTCACTGGCTGTGAGCTGCGCCCTGCTTGCGAAGCAGTGAGGAGGTGCAGCCTCCTGCCCTGTCAGAAGGGGAGAGACACACGCACCTCCTTACATTGCTCTTTTCCCTTCTTCTATTCCTTAGAATGATCCTTAGATCACTTTCACCCAAGATGCCTTCCAATTTCAAATTCTCAACCAGTTCCTCTGTATTTGTGAAAATCAAATCTAGAACAGCTTCTCGCCTTCTGTTGACAGATACAGTATGGCCCAAGGAACTGATAGTTTTGTTTGTGGGACGTCCTATCTGTGCACAGGTGTTTTGTGGCAAGGCACACATTTTGGCCTACTGAAAGTGTTGGTCTCTTCCTTCATCAACAGTCTGCATATCACTTTGCTTCCTCAAATTGGCCTTTAACTCTTCTTGGACATGGTAAATCTACTGAATCCAGTCAGTATCTGCCAGATTTGGGGAAGTAACACAATTGCCGGGTGAAACCCATAATTGGCCGAAAAAAAGATTTGACCCAGTGGAGTTATGGTCAGTCTTATATGTGAATTCTGTGTAGGGCAGGAGTGCAGACCAGTTGTTCTGGTGGTAAATGACGAAGCATCGTAGGTATTGTTGTAATATTTGGCTTACCCTGGCCATCTGTCTGTGGGTGGTGTGCTGAAGAGGTGTAAACACGGACTCCAAATAGCAGGAAGGCTTCCTGCCAGAAGTGTAAGATGAACAGTGGGCCTCAATACTAAATAATATGGTCCAGGAGCCCATGAAAGCAGATTACATGTTTCTCTGGAAGCTGAGCTGTTTCTTCAGAGACTGGTAGGTGGATGCAGGGGATGAAGTGTGCCATCTTGGTAAATTGGTCCACAACAGTCAGGATTACTGTGAGGCCAGGAAGTTTGACAATGAATGATGGCCACCCAGGGCCTTGGCAGGGTCTCCAGGGGCCGGAGAAGGCCAAGTAGTTTGTGGTGGTGTGTCGTGGGGTGGATGCACAAGTAACAGGAGTCAATGTAAGTCTGTATTGTGGCTTGCATTTGAGGCCACCATAAGAAATGGAAGGCGAGGCAATAGGTTTTAAGATGACCAAAATGCACCACTTGGGGAGAGTCATGGTACAGATGCATCACCTCTATCTGGGGAACTCCCAGTGGGACATATATGCATCCAGTCACATATATTATCCCATTCTGCATAGAGTGTTGTCCCTTTCCCCCTGCCCTTAGCTCTTCAGAAGAAATCCCCTTCCTTGAGGCCAGTTGAAGGTGATTAGATCTTGCTGAATGATGGCATTCAGGAAATTATGGAGCTTGACAATGCAGGGCAGCTCCTGGCTAGGTTTTTTCTGGGCCTGCGTGATATTCCCCCTTTCAGGATAGTGCCTCAGCCTTACCATTTTGGCCCCTGGGAGATAGGTAGTGATAAAGTCGAAGCGTTAGAATGTAGCCCACCTGAGTTGTCTCTGGTTCAGTGCTTTGGCCTTGCGTAGATGTTCAAGGTTTTTGTGGTCCGTATAGACCTGTACTGGACATGGAGTTCCTTCGAGGTAGTGACACCACTCTTCAAAAGCGTCTTTGATTGCCCGGAGTTCTGCATCCAAGACCTCATAATTTTGCTCTGTGGCAGTGAGTTTCCTGGAGTAGTAGGTGCACAGATGTAGTAACTGTTGGGAACCGTGCCTCTGAGAGGGCACTGCCTTGATTGCCAAGTTGGATGCATCAGCTTACACATGTGGGTATACCAGGGCAGTGATGAAGGTGAGTTTGAGTTGTGCAAACACATGTTGGGCTTCAGGGGCCTGACAAATCTTCCATTTTTATGGAGGAAGGTGGTCATAGGCGCTATTTGCCCAAAGTCTGTGATAAAGCACTAATGGAAATTGGTGAAACCTAAGAAGTGTTGGAGGTCTCAGGTGCACCACAGCATCGCCCAGTTGTGAATGGCCTCCACCTTTTTCTGATCCATCTCAATACTTTCTGGGGGGTAGAATAAACCCTAGGAATTCTCTGGAGGTTTGGTCAAAAACACACTTCTCCAACTTCACGTTCAGGTTGCACTGATGCAATCTCTCTAGGATGGTTCTAACATGGTGAGTATGCTGCTTCTTAAGGTGATGGGATCATGATCCATACCTAGAGTGAAGTGTTTTCTTTGTGTGAGCAGGCCATTTGTTTCTGAAGGCGCTTATTCTTAGCCGACAGTTGGCCTGCAGTGCATGGTTTTCAGCCTGGAGGTGGGCAACCCATTCCTGCAGTTCTGTTGCTCTTTGGAGTACCCTGGTTAGTGGGAAGGCTGCTGCTTCCATTCCCCCAACTAGGGCCATTTCTGTGGGGGAGGTTAGGTGTGGGTCTATGCAAACTGTCACTACTGGAGCTTGGGAGGTCAGACATAGATCAATTGCTACCCACCGATCCGGCGGGTAGTGAAGACGTGCCCTAAGAGTGATCCAAGAGGCAGGACCATTGCTACAGCTGATGGGAGTTTGCCTTGTTACACAGACACATCCTGCACCTCACAGATCCAGGGTTCCAGTCTTGTCTCCACAGAACCTCACACCCAATGCTTTTCTGCCATTTGAGTTTCCCCAATCATCTGAATCCTTGAGGGGCCTCACTCCTTGATTGTTGTTTTGATTTGGAAGGGTATAAGAAACCTTCAGCCTTCCAGTATTACCAATCTGCACAATTTCATTGCAAGTAATAGGGTTTTGGCCCTCACTGGTGCCAAAATCTCCCACTGATGTAAAATGCTCAAGCTCATTGTATTTCAGCCTTGCCTGGTCAAAACCTCCTCTGACTGGCTGTTCTTGCCTGGGAGGTGGGGAAGGCAGCCAGTCAGGGCTTCTACATGAAACAACCAGAGCTGTTATCCCTCCTCAGGAACTGAGAGGAGGTGTCAGGGAGGAGGGTGGGGGGAGAAGGAGCAGCCAACACTATTCTCACAGAGCAGAAAGAGCCCAGCAATTCAGGAAGCTCTGCCGCTCCTTCCTCCCTTCCCTTCTGTGAACAATGGGTCAGACTGTTCTCTTCTCCCTGCCCCACCATGACTGGGAAGGGGAAGAGGGGGGTGAAGAACCCCTAGCGCTGCAGGAGGAGTGGAGATGCACTGAGGGGCAAAGGACAGGGGTGGGGCTGCAGGTGCAGAATTAACTTCTGTGCTGGGGGATGACTAATGAGATGTGGGGCACAGTATTAATTAATTAGAACTTTGGGGCAGCCAGCAACCCTAGGGTTACCATACGTCCAGATTTTCCCAGACATGTCTGGCTTTTTGGGCCTCAAATCCCCGTCCGGGAGGAAATCCCAAAAAGCCGGACATGTCCGGGGAAAATAGGGAGGGAGGGGCCAGCGGTGCTCGGCCAGGGGCCGGAGCCGGCGGTGCGGGGCCGGCGTTGCAGGGGCTGGGGGCCAGGGCCGGCGGTGCTCGGCCGGGGGCCAGCGCCCCAGGGCCCGGGCGGGAGACACCGGGGCCAGAGCCTCTTGGCCTGGGCCGGCCGGCCGCCAGAGGCAGCTGCTCGGCCGGGGGTGCCGGACTGGGCCGCGCCCCGCCCCAGCCCCAGCTTACCTGCTGCCTCCCTGTTTCAGGCTTCCCGCGAACATTTGATTCGCGGGGAGCAGGGGAGGGGGAGGAGCAGGGGGCAGAGCGTTCAGGGGAGGGGGCAGAGTAGGGGCGGAGTTGGGGCGGGGCCGGGGCCCTGTGGAGTGTCCTCCTATTTTTAAATTAAAATATGGTAACCCTAAGCAACCCCACCTGCAGTGGGGCTGGAATCATGGTGGTCTCTGAATCTGGGAGTGCTGGCCATGCTGTCGCATGCACACATTGGAGCTGGGCAGACGGAGGTCAGAAAGGAAAACACAGTATAATTTTTGGGCCCCAAATTGTAAGATTTTTTTTTTTAGTCTCATGATTTTGGGTGGGTGGGGTCTGATTCATGTTTGTTTTAGCCTTTGGGGCTGACAATACTACTCCCCTTCTCCCTCACTGTTTTCTGTGGCAGAGTGAAATTGTCAGCCAGGGACTTCCTTGGTGTCTTCAGACTCGTTTAAAATTCTTCCCTACAATGTCTGATGTAATTCCTATGAGCTCAAAAGGGTGGAGTCAGAATGGGGGTAGCTTCACCCATCTGTGAGACACTGGCTTTGATGGGGCTCCCAACTAGGGAGAAATTTCTATTCCTATATAGCCACAGAAAGCTTTTGTGGGTCAGAAGCTACAGTGGCAATTTTATCAGCTGGGAGTACCTTATCTTTATAAACAGCAAACAAAAGCAGTAGCCTAATGAAATAATCATTGGGTTTGCTTTTTGATTAGGCCTTAATTTAACTTCTTTTCAGGTAAATTTCAAAGTAAACAAGAAAGATAGAGCCCTGCCTCTGAGCTGTTCCAACCTTTTGCATAAAGGGGTTATCCAAGGTGCATCTCACCACTCTTCAACATTTGTTTTACTTGGACAATGGCTGCTGCAGTCATGTAACCTGTGCACTGAAGTGTAATGTCAACCGAGTGGCCTGTCTTTGTTTGTTCTGATGAATCAAGGGCAGATACAAAATTATTAAAAGAATACTGCTCCCAAAATACCTGGGGGTGTTCCTCTCTGATATTTTTAAAAGAATATAAATGCTACCTACGTTTTTCTGCTAAAGGTTAGAAGTAGCATTTGAAAGAGGGGTCAGTATTGGCCTTACTTTCTTACCATTGAAATGAATGGTAAAACTCCCCTGTGGAGCAGAGTGAGGCCAACACAGAGCACCCATGGAACATCCTACCCTAAAGCAGCTCCAAAGCCATGGCCTGTAATATGTCCGTGGAGAAATGTGATGCAGGATCTACATGTAATTCCATATAAAGAAAGGTGTTAAAAGATAGTTACGGTTGCATGGTTAAACCTTCAGATCAGGATATGCCAAAGTTACTCTTAACTCTCCCTTTGTGTGCACACATTATAATATCCAGTAACATTTTTGAAAGCATCTAAGTGACTTAGGAACCAAAGTATCATCGAAAGTCCATCAGCCTTAGTCTCCTAAGTGCTTGTCACTTGCTGTGGTGCAAGTAGAATTCATTTGGTACCGGTACGCTGCACCAGCTAAAGAGGAGGGGGCACATGACCTCCCCATGTGACCCCTCGTGACTCTTCATGTGACCCTGCCCCCAGCCTGGGGCCCCGCACTCTCCCTCACCCCTCCCCATGATCCGTCCCATGTTACCTTGAGGGGGTAGGGGGGAGTTGGGAGCTCGGTTCTTCTCCCGCTGTGCCAGAGACTTTTGAACCTCAGGGCTCTACAGATCCGCAGCAGTGAAAGGAGCAGAACATGGGGCCACTGTGTGGCCCCACACCGGCAGCTTCTCCAGCGCGGCTGTACTGCCCCCAGCCCTTAAACACAGCTGCATCTCCTGTCCTGTCCGTGGTCTGTACAGCAGCCCCACCGGAGGACAGGGCTGCTGGGAGCGAGGCTAGGGGTGGAACAGCCGGGCCGGAGGAGCTGCCAGCATGGGGCCACCTGACATTCAGCTCCTTTCGCTGCTGTGGTCCCCAGGAGACCCCTGTGGTTCAGGCTCTCCTGGGAACCGCAGTGGTGAAAGGAGCAGAATGTGGGGCCGCTCCTCCAGCGCGGTTATACCGCCCCCAGCCCTGTCCTCTGGCAGGGCTGCCTACAGACTCCAGACAGGAGACACTAGACACAGCTGCATGGAAGGGCTGGGGACAGAACAGCCACGCCAGAGGAGCTACTGGAGTGGGGCCGCCCGGTGGGCCTACGTTCTGCTCCTCCTGTGTCTTTCCGGTATGGCGTACCAGCTATAAATAGCGTACTGGTATGGCATAATGCACTGGGCTGCCCTACTTGCACTGCTGGTCACTTGTGAAAATGGGACTTTGGCAAATCTCCCATACCCCTTCATTTCAACATCTTATACTATTTCTTAAATAATATCATGCAATATTTTATCATATTACATACATGTAGCATCTTATAATATTTGTTTTCATGCATGTATATTTATCCTATTTTCATTGCCATACTCATCCAGTCTATTTTTATTGGCTTAGCCTTTGATAAGTTTATTACAATTTTACATAATATATACAATTCACATGCAAAAAACTATGCAAAAATGAAGTTAAATCTGGACGTATATATCAGTAATTTAAGGGGAGAAAAAAATCATGAGAATGTCGTAATTCTTCCCAAAAACAATCATAACAAAGGAAATTCAGAGTTAGGGTTAAATGTAGAAGAAATCCAAGCATGTCAGTGTCTGGAAATGAACAGTTAAAGCACCCAGACAATCTTAACTCTGCCCTGTAATGATGTCATGAGGGTAAAAAAAGATTATTTAAAAAAACCAACTCTAAATTGTTTTTAAATGTCAAGTTAATCTAATTTGGGACCATAAACATTAACATCCCTTTATCTGAATCAGATGTTTATTGCATGTTATCTTATTTATGTTATAGTTATCCAATATTTTATTTTTTATACTAAATAATATTAATAATAATACTTACCTAAGCTGCTGCTGTTAGCTGTTATTTGATAGCCTTGAAATAGAACATATTTTCTGGCAATTATTTATTGGAAAACACCTGCACAAAGGTTCAAGGCTAATTGAAAGTGCAGTTTGCTGTTTAGAGATAGCTGTAGTAGTGGAAGACCTTAACAAATGCTGTTCAAGGCTAAATGCTCAAGGCTGAATTCTATCACCAAATAACTTTGATCCAGAGTGCCAAATCCTGAGTGCTATCATGTGTATGTGTGCATGTGCGCTCAGGCCGCTATGTTTTATTTAGCGCATGTAGCTATTTTGTTTTGTTGACCTGAAAGATAAAGAGATCAGTTCTAACAAATTCTGCTTCACAATTACTAGCACCCTTATTAGTGCTCTTGGAGTACTCACAGAGAGGCCGAGAAATGAATGTGCATGGAGACTAAGGGTTAAATCTACAAAGGGACTCAGATGTTGCAATGGTCAGCATTGCAGTGACTAATTTTTAGGCCGCTTGCTACCTAGTGAAATCCACAGCCCCGAGGTAGGCACCCAGGTTCCCTATACAATGCATGGGGAGAGTTGGGCACCTCAGAATGGGTTCCACAAAAGCCAGCACACTGAATGGGGAGCTAGCGAAAAACAGATTCTGAGGGAAAGGGTATGGCCTAAATCCGACCCCTCTCAGAACTGGGCAGCTAAATCTGGGCTGGAGCAAGGTGCCTATCGCTATTCACAATGCAAAGCTGTGAATCCTCTCCTGGAGTTAGGCGCTTATGCCATTTCTTGCAAGAAAGTTGGTGGTATATGCTTAAACCCCCATAAAACAGCTGGAGTGGGGGAGGGAAAGGAGGCAGAGGGTATCCCTTTAGTCACCCCCCAGTTCAATGTTTACCTCTACCTCATGTGAAGAAGGGATTTCCTCATCTCTTAAGAGAGTGCTCTAATCACTAGACTCATTCTCACTATGTCCCGACGCATATTTAATTATTTAAACACAATGGAGAAACTTCTACCGGAAAGATTGAGAGAGACCTACACAAAAATATCCTGTAGTCCAATGTCAAGACACTCACCTGAGAGGTGGGAAACCCAAATTCAAATTCCTTCTTCACTTCTGGCAGAGCAGGGGTTCAGCCAGGATCTCCCACACCCTGGCTGAGTGCCCTAACCAGTAGGTCAAAGGTTATAAGAGAAGCCACCACCTCCTCCCTCTCGTCATTAGGTGTGGAGTGCAGTGTGCTTTGGGCATGCTTTTCAGATCAGGCCCCACAGACAAGAGAGGCGGGGAACACCTAGCTTAAGAATCCTGACTGCTCTTAGGTGTGAGGTCGGTGCCAACCATCAGGCTAGAGGCAGCTGTGCACGTGCCCAGTGGCAGAAACTTAGACACCTTGGTGACTTTAAGAGCAGAAATGTAAGTGCCCGAGAGACTTTAAGCACCTGCACGTTAGGCAGCAGCTGAGATGGGATTATAAGGATCTCAGTGGTTGGATTTGGGAGCCTAAAGTGGCAGTTAGATGCCTAAATCCTTTTGTGGATCTGGTCCTAAATTAAATCATAAACCCAAATGGGTGTCTCCCCCAAGAAGTCAAGCGCCTTGTGGGAAAGTCTTGCGAAGGTGATGATATGCTGTCCTTTCTCCCCAGAATCCACACACAGAGCCAGATTTTCAGTTGTTGTGCATTGGCATAGCCACAAGGAAATAGAGCTATGCTGATGTATATTAGCTAAGGATCTGGCCATTGCATTGCATACACTGGTAGTCAGTCATCTGCCCTTTATTATCTCAGAAAAAAATCATTCGCTGAATGCTTCTGCACAAACATGGAGGAAAGCCTTCCAACTCTGGAACTGTAGCTTTAAATCTGGATTCGATCATTGCCAGTTAAGAGCTTGAGCTCAACCTTCGTTACAAGAGTGCTCTGTGTCTGTATATATGTAAATAGATAATGTGCCAATAGAGGGCACTCAGGAATATGTAGCATTGTTTTTAAGGGGTTTGTAGGAGCAATAAAGGGTGTTGCTGTTCTGCACTACAAATGGCTTCCTTGGAGCAGCTCTTTACATCACCTCTTAAACAACCTTATTCTTAAATTATTTGTCCTTATTTCAAAGCACTCGTGTGGGAGTGGCGGAGGGAAGAGAGGTTTCTCTATAGCTGCTGGATGGACTGATAGTTAATCTCTTTCCTCTGTCTAGCTTCTGAGTCTCCAGGGCCCTACTCCTGCATGCTGCGTAGTATAAGAAAAACATTCAGGCACAGCATGGGAGAAGAGACAGAGGATGACATGCTGAGATTGACCTACCCATAGGCCATGCAGCAGCCATGCAAGAATGTCCACAGTACAGGTGGCACAAAGAAACTAGAGGGGAAACTGAGGATCGGGCCCTAAGTAGTGTCTTGGGGACCACTTGAGGCCATCTGTCACCCTGTAGTTCCAAGAGAGGCCAGGGACCTATCCCAGACCACTAGGACTATCAGTCTATTGCTACAGAAGGATCAGGGTATGCTCAGCACCTCTGAAAATGTCTACTGACATTGAAAATGTTACCTAACTGTAGGCACTCCAGTTTGAGATTATTGGCCTCAGTTACTTCTGAATTGTCCTGATGTTGAAGCAGTGACCAAGAACTGAAAGTCTCCTTATCTCACTATTAAGCTTCTGAGACATGTTGAGTATGTCTACACTGCAATAAAAGATTCGTGGCACAGCCATGGCTGGCCCGGGTCAGCTGACTCCGGCTCAAGCTACGGTACTATAAAATTGCAGTGCAGATGTTTTGGCTCAAGCTGCAGCCTGGACTCCCGTGAAGTGGGAAGGTCCCAGAGCCCAGGCTCCAGCCCAAGCCCGAACATCTATACTGCTATTTTATTGCCCCTCAGCCTGGACCCCGTGAGCCCAAGTCAGCTGAGCAGGGCCAGCCACAGGTCTTTTATTGCAGTGTAGACATAGCCTTAGTCTCCTTCCAATCTGCTCTTATACAACATGCTATAGAATTCTAATCACCTCTCTCTCTACATACCAGGGCTTTCAAAAGGTGATTTAATCAACTGATGCGCTATCTTTTGAAATCTTTGCAGTATTTTTCTACCTGCTGTGATTAAGTTCAGAAATGAGTGTTATCTTTGAAAAGAACAAAAGAAATGCTGAGGGATATTTGTTTATCTTAACTGTGAACTACATTATGCCAGTTTTCATTTAAAAATAACATAAATATGTAGCCTCTGTAGTAAATCAGACTAAGGATGTGCAATCAGACTTGTGATTGCAGCCGGGGTAGCCATACTTGGGCTAACTTTGATTGAGCTAGATCAAAGCTAGCAGGGTGAAGCTGCAGCAGCACAAGTGGTTGCGTGGGCTAACCCCATCCCTCCCAGAACCTTAGGTACATACTCAAGTGTCTATTTGATCTAATTAGATCAAAGCTAACTCGGGAATGTCTCTATGTGCTATATTCATACGTACCAATTTCATACCCTTACATGCACATGGCAGAGATGTGAACCATGAAGAAACTTGTTTGAGTTTGTTTTGTCCCGTAGGGTTGTCAGTCTTGGCAGAAAACAAGCTTGAGTCAACAATGGCCACTGAAGTGTATGTTTACATTGATATTGGTCCACTTAACAATATGTAACCTTTTCTACATCTTGCACCAAAAGCAAAAGTATTTAAATCTAAAGTTACTTAGGGGCAGTAGCTATTTTTGCCAGTGATCATCCTCTCCTAAGCCATCTGAACAGGCGCAAGGAAGATTGTGGCAGACTATTCTGCTCAGGCCAGCGTGCATCCAGACAGAGGCGGTGCTAGCCCACTGGGGGCTCTAAGCAGGAATATTTTTGCCCCTCCACACATAACACATAATAAAAACTGAATAGGGGTCCCCCTTGAGCTGCTTGGGACCTTAAACAATTGCTTAGTTTATCTAAGCCAGGTCTGCATCCAGAATAACTCCAATTGCAGTTGCTGTAATGTAAATGAGAGCAGAATTTGCCCCTATGTATAGCCTGCTGGTTGTGTATATTACCCACTTTACAAATTGGATTGTTCACGGACAGTGTGTATCTTTTTACACTGCTATAGATATCTGTTTACTCTAAGATCATGGATGCAATTTTCAAATTTTCAAAAGGGGCCAAATGACTTAAAAGCCTAAATCTCGAAGTAGATGGAGCTCAGATTTCTTAGTTACATTAAGAATTTCAGAAAATTTTACCCAATGTCTTTTCCTCATTCCTTCACCTCTGCCACTTGATTATAATGTCAGCATTTTCCTTCAGACACTGTTGTATGGAACAGTTTACAGTAAGAGACTGTTCTCTTCAGAGCGCATATGTGCTAAGTGCACAACTTAAAATCCAAAACAGAATCCAGAGCAGTGGTCCCCAACGCAGTGAGTAGGTCTAAGTAGCTGAAGTTGCATAACTTAGATCGTTTCCCCTTCCCACCCACCCAGTGTAGACCAGGCCTTAGCCATCTATGTGCACCGGCCTACTGACAAGGGAGCACCCCGCTGCCGAAATGCCACTGAGAAGCTTTTCGACGGCATTTCGGTGGCAACGCCTCTTGATGACGCTGTTTCTCAGCTGCATTTCGGCAGCAACGCTTCTTCGCTTTGCCACTTCTCGGCAGCATTTTGGCAGCTGCTTGTCCGGCGGCTGTGCTCTTTGGCGGCCAGTCATCAGGCGCCCGCCACACTGAAAAGGTTGGGGACCACTGATCCAGAGAAACTAAGGGTATGTCAATACTACTCGCCGGATTGGCGGGCAGCGATCCATCCAGCGGGGGGGTGATTTATCGTGTCTAGTCTAGATGCGATAAATCGACCCCTGAACGCTCTCCTGTCGACTCCTGTACTCCACCGCCGCGAGAGAAGCAGGCAGAGTCAACGGGGGAGCAGCAGTGGTCGACTCACCGCAGTGAAGACACCACAGTGAATAGATCTAAGTACGTCGACTTCATCTACGTTATTCACGTAGCTGAAGTTGCGTAACTTAGATCGATCTTTCCCTCCCCCCCCCCAGTGTAGACCAGGCCTTAGACATTTGAAAGGCAAGTGAAAGATGTCCTATGTATGCTGTATCTGACTAACAGAAATTTAATGATTGACACCCTTCTCTGTAGAATGGCTCACCTCCATAAGAAAATACACAGCTGGGAATCAGATAAACCCTGAAAAAGGACAGGACAGAAAACTCTTCCTTTACTGTCCCCTTCCCACCCACCCCCTCTTTTTTTAACTGCTGGAATGAAAATAAACAGATTCTATGCCTAACAAAGAGGTCACAGCAGATGAAGTTGAATTGTTTAAAACTTACTGGGGTATTTAGCCAGCAACATAGCTCTGTCTGAAATTAAATGGAGGTAGGTGGCTAAATATCCTAGACTTTATGTCAACTTCATCAACTCTCACTTTCATTAACAAGCTGAAATTGACACACAGCTTCTAAAAGAGGAAACACACAATTACATAAATTGAATTTACATATATGTAAAAATGAATATTTTTGAATATTTGAAAAAGCTACAGATGAAGATTTGTCTCAATTTGCTAACAAATAGGATCTGTCTGTTTTTTGCTGATTGTATAGTCTTTAATTATCAGTGAGAGTTATTCTTGTCCACTACCAGTAATTCAAATACTTTTTTTAAAAAACCTACTAGTTGGACTACAAGTGAACAAAACTCAACCTTGCAATGTTATCTGACCATAGCAAAAAAAGTGCTTATTGATTGCTGAAGTATTTGGTTACATTAGCATAGGTGTAGCAGCTACAGACTTTGGACCAGTTTCTGCCCTCACGTCTGTGTGACCTCACTCCTCAGAGGCACTGGTGTAACTCAGTCCAGAGTTTCCTCAGCTACTGGAGTAAACCAAAACACAGATGTACCCTCCCTACCCTCTGAGAACAGCTCTCTATTTCTTCCTCCTGAAAGTAGCAAACAAGGAGAGAGAATCTCTTCCTCTGTCCTGTCACCAGCAATGCATTGCACAAACTGCAATGTGCTTTTTAAGTATCTTTATCTGGGCAGGGTAGGGCGACCAGACAGCAAGTGTGAAAAATCAGGACAGGGGGTGGGGGATAATATATAAGAAAAGACCCAAAAATCAGGACTGTCCCTATATAATCGGGACATCTGGTCACCCTAGGGTAGGGCCATGATTGGAGAAGGAATGCAAAGGTAAAAGGGAGTGAAATGTTTTATTACTGAAAATAATGTGGAATTGAATAGTGTTAAAATTACACAACCCTGAAGTCTAAGGCACCCCCCTCCCCCATTCTCCCCTATGTCGGAGCTGTGCTCTGATGTAGTGGGCAGTGGAGGCTGCCAGGAACTAGCTGTCCCTCCTTGATCCCCAGCTGCCCAGCCCTAGCCAAAGCCTTAGCAGCAGGGGCCCTACTCAAACTTCTGCCCTGAGGAATGGGGAATACCAGAGTTCAGCTCTACTACACTTTTCCAAAGCCCAGCTTGCTCCCAGCCTGAATCTGACATGTGCACACACACACACGCAGGGGGCAGCCGTGCAAAATGTACTTAGCAGACAACTGAATTCAGCCTGGTAGTTTTTCTTTCTGTAAATTCACTCTAACCTAATAATTAATAATAAAAGTGAAATGGGAAATGTAATTTGAGTTTTGAACCATGTTTCAGTTTTTAACTAGCAGTATTGTTAAAAGCATACGGTATCGCTTTATCTTGTATAACTTTCATACCAACTGTATCTCAATATGCTTTATGGAGTCAAATAGTATGGGGTCATATCACCACACTCTGCTTCCAAAAGCAGGAGGGATTTTGTGATTTGGCAAATCCTGGTGGCATGCATGGAACTATGAAGTGTGGCCTCTGCAGTATTGGTCAGCCTTCTGACCCCACTCCAACTGGCGCTCCATGGAAACTGGGACCTCCACAGTCTGGAGAGAGCTAGAACTGCAGGCCCCCACCTCTCTGTGGCAGCATGCCCCACATCCACTCACAGATTACTCACTTCAGTTAATTCTGTCCAGCACAACATTAACTTGGGGAGGTCTCCCTCTGCGATTTGAACCACCCCACCTCCCACAAGGTGGCATCAGCTGGTAGGGGAAACCTTCCAAGAACAGATCCATCCTAGCTGTTTTGTCATGGAACTGAGGGAGAGTGAGAGGCAATATAGAGAGACCAGGTGGGTGATGTGATATCTTTTATTGGACCAACTTCTGTTGGCGAGAGAGAGAAGCTTTCGAGTGTACCCAGAGCTCTTCTCCAAGTCTGTGAAACGTACTCAGATTGCCACAGCTCAATAAAGATGGAATAGATTATTTAGCATAAGTTGTTAACTCATTTTTCAAGGGACCATTCAAGGTGAAGTGGCACCAGACCTCCCTATGGATGGGCCTGATTTGCAGCATTGCCTCCAAGTCCCACACTGGTCTCAGTAGAGCCACAGGTTCAGTGGGGAGAACTCCCACCAGTTCCACTTGGCGGGAGGAAGAGGAGGATAAACCCAATCCAGCTCCCATTCAAGCAGACCCTTACTGCTTTTTTTTATTGCTTGTTTTCTCAATCCCAGTATGAAACTAACATGTTTTGTACATGGAAATTCCCTTTTTTCCTTTGTTTTTCAAAGAAAACATTAGAAATCTAACTATTTGACTTGCCATGTCCTGAATGCTGCTATCCTTAGCTGAGTTATCCTAATAGTGGTTCACATAGGAGGCCTTAATATACCTGTCCTTAACTGAAGTTGTTGTGACAGAAGAGCCTTGTAAAATAAAGTTACCATGGGTTAAGTAAATACAAAAGAATTAATCCAAAGGAGGCCAGAGCTTCAGCAGGTGAACATCAGGCACAGTTCTATTGGCTTCACTGGAGCTATGCTGATTTTCAGCAGCTGAGGATCTGGTCTGAGGTTACTATTGTCTACTGAGAGCAAAGTTTTGCAATGTGTAATTTAGATAAAAACCAAAAATTTGGTGCTCACTTTATTAAATTCTGTTTAACATAACTACATCTAGGAACAAAAATAGTCTCTCTCTGTCTAGGCTCCTCTGCTACACAACAGCATTTCCCGCAGGGTGGTAATCTTGTTAAGGACACTGGTGCCATTATTTTAAAATTATTAATTTCTCTTTTGGGGTCTGGCTAGCTCAGGAGATGGGTAATGGGTTACAAAGTTTTTCATCAATAAATCATCCTTTGAAATCCAGCCCAAATCAGCAGTGAGAGAAAGTTATTACCCTCTGATGGCTGTTCAGTGACCTATGTTAAGTGCTCTCAAACCTGGTCCTAGTGCACACTGCAGTTTTGGTGTATGCATGTGTATCAGAAAGTATAGGTACAACATGATTACAGTATGACTGTATATAACCCTTGCTCATATACATATTTGCACTTGTTTGAAGGTGTGATTTTAAATCAGTTTTGAGTGTCTAAAGGAATCTAGCTAAATGAAATCAATTTTAAATCAAATTAACAGCATTCACACAGGGTTATGCACTAGTTTAACTAAATTGTTTTTTAACTCTTTTAAAGTTAAACTGGGGCAACTTTAAATCTAGACAAGGCCTAGTTTACTGTCCTAAGAGGAATATAAGTCCAGATAACATTCAAATCTAAGTCTGAATTCCGATCCCTTAGGTCTAGGTCCTCAGCTAGTTCAACGGAGCCACATTGATTGCAGTCTACACTGCAATTTTGTAGCCCTGCAAGCCCAAGTCAGCTGACAAGGCCAGCTGCAGGTGTTTTATTGCAGTGTAGTCATACCCACAAAGTCTCAATCAGGCTCCATAATAGTTTTGTCATATCTGTGCCAGCAGCTAAATCATTTTCTGTGCTGGCTCAGTGGGATTCATCTTTGCCAATTGTTGGCAACTGGTCAGTTTCCTAGCATGGACAGAACTGGCCTTTTTTGTGTGTGTTAAAATTAGGTATCGGCTAAAGGTTACGCATTGCGACAGGAGAGAAATAAAACAACTTCTCTATGTTACTGATACCCTCTAAGGCAGTGGCTTTCAACCTTTCCAGACTACTGTACCCCTTTCAGGAGTCTGATTTGTCTTGCTTACCCCAAGTTTTGCCTCACTTAAAAACTACTTGCTTACAAAATCAGACATAAAAATGCAAAAGTGTCACAGCCACACTATTACTGAAAAATTGCTTATGTTCTCATTTTTACCATATAATTATAAAATAAATCAATTGGAATATAAATATTGTACTTACATTTCAGTGTATAATATATAGAGCAGTATAAACAAGTTGTCATCCATATGAAATGTTAGTATGTACTGACTTCATTAGTGCTTTTTATGTAGCCTCTTGTAAAAGTAGACAAATATCTAGATGAGTTGATGTACCCCCTGGAAGACCTCTGTGTACCCCCACGGGTACACGTACCCTTGGTTGAGAATCACCAGTCTAAGGGACACTGATAATCTTTGATTAATGAAACAGTGAGTTCTAAATGCCCCTGCTGTCTGTGACATCTTTAGAGGACATCTTGGTATTTGGAATAAGGGTCTTACAGAGAGCAATGCTGGCAAGGTACTGGTTAACTCATAGGTCTCAAAATGTAACTGTAATCAGGGAATCATCACTGAGTGGGTTTGATGCCAGTGGAGTCCCACAGAGATTGGTACTTGGCCTTACATTATTTAACATTTTTATCAATGACCTGGAAGAAAATAAATTCATCACTGATAAAATATTCAGGTGACACAAAAATTGGGTGAGTTTTAAATAAAAAAAGGACAGGTCACTGTTCAAAGCAATCTGGATGACTTGATACCTAGGGGCAAGCAACAATATGCATTTTAATACAGCTAAATGTAAATGTGTACTTCTGGAACAAAGAATGTAGGCTATACTTACAGGATGGGGACTGCTCCCTGGGTAGCAGTAACTCTGAAAAAGATTATGGGGTTGCAATGGATAATCAGCTGAACATGAGTTCCCAGTGTGACGCTGAAAGAACAATGTGATCCTGGGATGCATAAGCAGGGGAATCTTGAGTAGGAGTAGAGAGGTTATTTGACCTCTGTATTTGGCAGTGGTGTGACAGCTGCTGGAATACTGTGTCCAGTTCTGGTGCCACAGTTCAAGAAGGATGTTGATAAATTGGACAGGGTTCAGAAAAGAGCCATGAGAATGATTAAAGGATTAGAAAATATGCCTTATAGTGATAGATTCCAGGAGCTCCATCTATTTAGCTTCACAAAGAGAAGGTTAAGAGGTGACTTGATTATAGTCTACAAGTATCTACATGGGGAGCAAATATTTAATAATGGACTCTTCAATCTAGCATAGAAAGGTAAAACACAATCCAATGTCTAGAAGTTGAAGCTAGACAAATTCAGACTGGAAATAAGGCATAAATTGTTAATGGTGAGAGTAATTAACCATTGGAACAATTTACCAAGGGTTGTGGTGGATTCTCCATCACTAACAATTTTTAAATCAAGGTTTTATATGTTTCTAAAAGCTATGTTCTTGGAATTATTTGGGAGAAGTTCTATGTCTGGTGTTGTACAGGAGGTCAGGCTAGATGATCACAAGGGTCCCTTCTGGCCTTTGAATCTATGAAGCTATAAGAAACTTTATTTCCTGGTCCCAGTCACGTGACTTGGTTTAATCCTCCAAAGCTAAATACCTCTGTCATGTGACAGGTGTGTGTATTTAGTGGCTACTATTACAGGATTCTTATGAAGTGCAAAAGATGAGCAGACACGGAGAAGCCTGGAGAGTTATCAGCAGAAAAAATGCTCTGATCCCAATGGATCATGGCATGAAACATTTGTGAAGCTTTATATTGTGGCTGTGATGTAAGTCTTCCTTTCCTCCGATACTGTGACCACAAAGTCTGGATCCGAGGAACCATTCCAGGCAATGGAAATATTGGTCAACTCAGTCTGCCTCCACTCAGATACAGAGTGGAGTTTTGCTCATTGTGAAAAGCTTCTATCTACTTCATAGATATGATTCATCGGATTCGGAACAGATTGGCTGGTTCTGTGGTGTCAGTAATATTTTAAGTATCAGAGGGGTAGTCGTGTTAGTCTGAATCTGTAAAAAGCAACAGAGGGTCCTGTGGCACCTTTAAGACTAACAGAAGTATTGGGAGCATAAGCTTTCGTGGGTAAGAACCTGCTTCTGGAAATTTCCATTACTTGCATCTGAAGAAGTGAGATTCTTACCCACAAAAGCTTATGCTCCCAATACTTCTGTTAGTCTTAAAGGTGCCACAGGACCCTCTGTTGCTTTTTACAGATTCCGACTAACACGGCTACCCCTCTGATACTTGACACCATGCAAGGCACTGCATTTAGCCGTATGGAACGAAAATCTTTCAACCTCATGAAGAAACTTGCACAAATACAGACACATATCATCTTCCTTTCCAAATGCAAATGGATGGACATCATACCAAATGGACTGAAGGTGAAAAATCCATTGCTATCTACATACAGCACAGACCACAGTGAGAGATTATGCCATACACTATCAAAGAAACTGAGGAACCACCTGATCAGCATCCTATACAGGAAACAGAAAAACATCAAGAAAGAGCTCTCCAACCTGTTACTTGCCTCTGGAAATTTCCATTACTTGCATCTGAAGAAGTGAGGTTCTTACCCACAAAAGCTTATGCTCCCAATACTTCTGTTAGTCTTAAAGGTGCCACAGGACCCTCTGTTGCTTTTTAGTAATATTTCAGAGCAGGGGCAAATATGATGCTTTTCTCACTGAGTTTTGGCCAATTTCACTTGGCAAACTTGAAGTTACAAATTGTAGTATGAAGACATGTCCTTCATGGCTAGTTAAAGCTAGATAAAAGTATTTGGTCCTTTACTGGTGGAAACAGTTGACCTGTCCATGAAGGAGGACAACATGCCACCATATCTCAGACAAGTTATTGTTTGGCCCTTGGTTAAAAAAAAAAAGTCTCAATTCTGTTAATCTTGTCAATTTTAGCCACGTTTCCAACCTTCTTTTCTGTGATGTTTATGGAGAAGGCTGTGGCGAAATATCTTTTCCTCATCAAGAAAAATCTTATTTCCTGGCTGAGTATGAAGCAGAACTAATAACTATGGCTTCAAACTGACCCTCAGAGTATGTCTACACTACAGCATAAGCCCAGAGTTAGTAGAACTCGAGTAAACAGACCTCAGGTTTGTTAAGCTAGGACTTGAATGTCTTCACTCATTTGTAACCCCAGGTTAGTAATTGTTGAATCCTGGTCCCAACCTGGGGATCCAGAGTCTACACTGTATTATGTGGGCTCGAGTTCAACCACCCATATCGCAGACTTCCTAGTGCCCTCCCAAAAAGTAGCCACTCTAGCTCTTTGCTCATTTGCTCTTTGCTCTTTGCTGTGTGGGAAAACTTGACTGTCCATCAAACTTGGATGTCCAGAGGGAAAACAACATTGTCCCATAGGATTGTGGGATACTTTTGATGGATTCCCAGAGCATGAGGCCAGTGGGGCTGTGTCTACACTGCAATGTAATTCAGCTTGAACCTTCGGTCCTGGCTTGACTCAGGCTCAGGCCTTCCACCCCCTGTGGTCCTGGCCCCTGGGTTAGTGAGATTTAGTTGTAGACAGAAGAGGGGTTAGGCTTGATCTTGAGTTCAAACTCTGGGCTTACATTGCAGTGTAGACATATCCTTAGAAAACTTCAGGAACAAATTTTCAAAAGTGATCTTTAATTTTGAGTGCCTTCTGGACCATGAAGGAGGCTGAGTTACAGAGATGCTAAACACCTACAGCTTCCAACTAGAGTTGTGACTGCTGAGAATAAGTGAAAATCAAGCAACAGGTGTCCAAGGTGTGGCACCCAGAAAGAGAAATACCCAACATTAGAGGATATTTTTTGAAAATGTGGATCTCACTGTATAACATCTGCTGCTAAGAAGTCTTCATTCTACCAGCATTATCTGCATATTTAAACTACTGCACCATTTCACAATCTACATATAAAATGATTACTTGAAAATATACATAACAGCTAATCTATTTACACCAACATATTAATAATACTGGTTTTCACCTGAGGCTCTAATCCTTTAAACACACATATGCAGCTCTTTTATCACATGAGTAGTACTGATGAAGATTGAGGGTGGGTAAATATGAAGTACCAAGAGCCCAAGTTTTTATATGTATCAAATATAAAATACACTTTACGGGTGTTCTTTGTTTGGCTATTCAAGTTGTTCTTCACATCAATGGGAGTTAAGTGTCTAAATACCTTTGAGGATCTAGGTCTAATTCAGGGATCGGCAATTTTTGGCACACGGCCTGCCAGGGTAAGCACCAGGCCAATGGGGGCTGCGGGAAGCGGTGGCCAGCAGATCCCTCAGCCCGCATGCCAAAGGTTGCCGATCCCTGGTCTAGTTCTATTAGGCGCTTCTGAAGAATCTCACCTATGTCTTACCCTTTGGTTGCAGAGCAAATTTTGAGTGCTACTGTCCTATAAATAAATAATAAACATGAATTACAATAATTTAATGTCTGAAAAGCATTTTGAAGATGAAAAGTGCTGAGTGTTACTATTATGACTGAAATAAGTATAAGAGCATTGTATGTTCATAAGTTATACAGCATGCAACATAGGGTCCTGATCCTGAAAAGAGATCCTTCAGATGTAATTGTCTGGTTGTGTGGATCCTTGCACATTTTTGGCTGGTGCAGTTTTTGAGCATTAAATCTACAGCAGGAAAACATCATCTTTCTTTTTTTTAAATGTTCTTTTTTTCACTTTGTGCTTGACCATTTTGGACTCTTCCATGCTTGGTCTTTTTTGTGAAGACTTTTAATTACAAAACTTTTGAGTTATTACTATATACAAGCTGGTGGCTGTGCATGCTCAATCACATTTCAACAGCATTTTACAATATGTAAATTCATACTCGTATTATGAGACAGCCACATTACATGAATTGAGAACAGAGTTTGCCTTTCAGAAATAGTCTGGAGGCATACATGATGAAGGGGAACTTACCAATATTTCAATGGCATCAGACCAGTGTGTTATATTATAAATCCTATTTACTGTAATCCCATGGTAGCAAGGAGTCAGTTGAGGCCATGTTGTCAGCTTGGAAGCATAGCGTTATCTATGAGTGTCCTTGCTTTTACAGGTTTAAGTCAAGCATGTATCAGGAGTGAGTTATGGGCTTTTTTAAATTAAGTGAACGTCTCCTTCATCTTCTCCTGAAGGAGCTATTTATAGTCTGAGACTATTCTAGCATTTAGAATTTTTTATTAATACAAACTGAATTTTCTACTTTTGCTTTGCATACATAAAACTATTTGTGAACAATACAGACAAAATACAAAGACATTCAAATAGTGATTAAGTTCTAAAGATATCTGCTTGCAGAAATTTTATAAAATAGCATCGGGTTAATGTTGCTTCAGAACACAGAATAAAAGTATGTGTGGAAGGAGGATGGTATAATTATGAAATCAATTCCAGGATATATAATATCTGGATACTGATTATGAATGTGTTTCAGGACATCATGACTAAAGTTATAATCCACTTCTTCTTTCGTATGGCAATAGTGGAACACTGAAAGCGACGAATTCAGAAAGTGAGATTGAGTATTTACAAAGTAATTTACAGGAAAGATTGGCTGGGAAAGGTTCTGAAAGGTGTGGTGAGAAAAATTTAGCTAGGACTTGAAATCAGGGTAGAACTGGGTTCTGGTGAAACTCATGATCAATCAGTCCAGTCCATTAATATTCTCTGATCAGGTGTAGTGCAGTTTGTATAGTCCTACCCAGCTGACCCAGAAAATTTTCTAGCTACTGCACAAGAGCACTATGGGACACTATCTGCTTCTGCCACAGCAGTGTCTCTGGACTGATTTGTAGGACCTCAAACCACAACGCATCCCATTTGCCTCTGTTTGATTTCCAGTTCTTCTAGGACAAAAGTTCAATTTTTTGCCAAACTGTGCTGTTACTGCATTGGGCAGGAGTCAGGCAGATATTTCTTCTCTTTCCCCGCCTGGCAGAGTACAGCATTCTCTGTGCCACAGGCATTGTCATCTCCTATGCACCATCTGTGTTCCCTCTGAACTGAGCAGGAGAGCCTCTGGCACAGAGAGCCCTGACTGTACCTGCTGGCTAGGAGGTTGGTACAAACAGCACTCAGCCTGACAGCATCAATATTGTCCCCTGGGGAGTGTGGCCCTCAGCTGAAGCCTAAAAGTGGGAGTCTGAGATAGGAAGAGGGAGGGACTTTAAGAGAAGGAAAACTAAAGGAGGGACAGAGTGAGAAGGAGAAAGGAAGAAGGCAAAGAGGAGTATAAATAAAGGAGAGATAAAACAAGAAGAAGCCTGAGAGAGGTGGAGCGAAATGTGAGTTATATTTGAAGAGAAGGCGCAGGGCTGACATTTTACCTTGGAAGACAATCAAGTAGGTAGCAGGGCATTGGTCCTCCTCACAACGGGGCAAGAAATAAGGGAAGCTGGACTGGGCTGGGGAGGTGCCCTATTTGTTCAGAGGAGGCTTGTGAGGGCTGGCTGGTCTGATGTGGTTGAGAGATGCATCCAGACTTTTAGTAGGGTGAGCTGGTTAACATTTGAACAGCACTTTGAAGAGGCAAGTGCTATGGAAATACAAGTCACACCAGCCACGCAACCAGAATTTGCCTAAGGAGAGAGTGCAGAGCTCTCCCTCCTCTGCCTTGCAATCAGCCCCAAGCTCTCTCCCCCAGTACTTTCCCCCTGCACACTCCCTCCCTGCCCCCACAGCCTCTGTACCCAGACCTGCGCTCTTTCCCCTGCATCCAGATCTACACACGCGCCCCTCCTGCTGCCCCATACCCAGCTCCGCATTCTACCCTCCACATTGCCCTGCACCCAGCTCTGAGCTCTATCCGCTGCACCTAATTCCAAGCTCTTACCCAGAGGCGCAGTCAAGCTGAAGAGCACCATCCCCACCAGGGGCCAGCAGTTTTGAGAGCCTCCTTCTTCATTTCCACTTCTCCAGGAGGTACCAAAAGCCCAGATCCAATCCTCCCACCCTCCTGGGAACTGGAAATGCGCCCTGCTCCATTTCTCCCAGGGTGCTGGGGGTGCCTGGTGCTCATGGACACCAGAAAGATTGCAAAAGTGGGAGGGGCCAAGCCGTTCCATGGGGTTGCAGCGCCACTATTCCACTGGGTTGCAGCCCAGACACTCCTCTGTCATAAAGGGGGAGAGGAGGGCAGTGGCTGGGCCAAATTTGAGTCAGTGTCATTGCAACATGGTGCACAGGGTCACAGTGCCTCCCAAATTTGGCCCAACCTTTCTTCCATCTTGATGGGGGTGCAGCCTGCCCATATTTCCAGCTCTGACCCAGAACCAAGGGGGGGGCGAGACATAGTCCCCTGCCCTCCCCCCCCCCGCGCCCCATTGTGCCATGAATAACAATATCATTCAACAAAATAGACCTTTTTAAAATAGTGTTGGCCAGAATAGCTAAGTCCTTATGAGAGCCCTAAAGATTTAGTCTCAGGCTAGAATTTTATTTAACAACCTAATTTTTAAAACAAAGTTCATGGATACAGTGACAAGAGAGAAAACTGCAAAGCCACAGCTTCTAAATGTCTTGGGAGTGCTAGCTGCATTTAAGCCCCCTCAACCATTTCAGCTCCAATGCCAGCATAGATTCATTCTACATTGGATCTGGATTTAATATAATTCCTTTTTCATGCAAGGCCTTCTCTTCCTTCAATGCTTTGTATGTTATGGGGACTCATTTTTAGAACAAAGTTATCTAATATACAGTATTGTTACTACTTTGGACCCAAGTGGGGAGCCCAAATTGTGGTGTTGTGAGTTGTTCCAGATAGGAGGAGAATCTGATGAGAGTTGGGTATTTCTTTGATGCAGTTTTGTTTATTTGCAAAGAATTACAAAGCCCCATTTGCCTGAACAAGGAGGAATTGAACAATGGGAGACAGTGTCCTTGCTTACAGGTCCAGGCCTTTTTCAGGCAGCATCCCAACCCAAAGCCTCTCTCTAGGCTTCTCCCAGGGCCAGGTGCTGTGCTTCCAGGCTGTGCCTGCTTGGTTTTCTTTCTGCTTCTCTCTATCTTGCTCTTTACCCCCCCCCCCTCCATCCCCACATACCCTTTATCCAACCCCCCCCCACACACACACACACACACACCCCTTACTCAAACAATGTAATGGCCAGCAAACGCCTTTAGCCAGCATAGTTCAAATTTCTGAGTGAACTCACATATGCTTTTGTATTAGGTGAAGGGGTTTAAATTGTCTCTCACAACTGTCTTCAAGGGCAGTGGTTATGCATGACCCATGACAACAAGGTTCAGCCCAACTCACAACTGTATGAATAAAAATCACACACACAGAGAAATCACATATTTACAACTATTTTAATTGGAACAATATTTTTTTTAAAGTACAATTCAGATTATTTCCAGCACAAATGTTGGAGGGCATATGAAAGTTGCAAGGAAGCACTTTTTCATCTAGATTTTTAATAATAGGTAGCAACAGCTATTTTAGCATTTGAATCGGTATCAGACATATTCTAGTTCATTAATAGTACATTGAATGTGTTCTTTACAATGCTTTACTCAAGTGATGTTCATTTTCCTTAGTGTCCAAGCTGCTGATACTACGGTGCCAATTTGCATATGTAGGTTGTCTCTGGTGTATTCTGCTTGTTAAGGACCTATCCAAAGCTCACTGAAAGCAGTGGGCATCCTTCCATTGGCTTCAGTGAGCTTTGCATCAGTCCCTAAATGGGGAACATGAGCTCTCTTAAGTGCTAGAGAAGCACTAGCAGAAGGATTTAAGAGCCAGCCCTGAGGTATGGGGTGGCTAGATTACTTATAACTGAACTGTTATGTAAAGTGGTACTGTACAGTATGTACGGAGCGGTTGGTTGCCTCTGTGGCACCACACGCTATCCCCAAACCCTAGGCCGCACTGTTTATTGGGACAGGTACCTAAAAGGAGGAGAGAGGTAGTAGGAACTGGCAAGCTGGAGAAGAAGTTGAAAGACTGAGGGAAAGGGTGCATCACCCTCCCATGAACATTACCCAGAGACATTATCCAGAAAAGATAATAGACCCTGGGGCTATGCTACCTAAATGCACACACCCTCTGTACAGTGTGACACTCCTGTAAGAGGGGCAGGCATGGTCAGGGGAAAGCCCGATAGCTGTCTCCAGTGGAGCTGCACTTCCTGGAAGCAGTGGAAGGGGAAAAGTTACTAGGTCCTCAGAGCTAACACAGGCCTTCATGCCTCTTGTAGATTCTTTGCAATCAGCAGAGTTTGGGGCTAAAATCAATACTCATTCCACAAGATGCAGACCCTGCACCTGTCTCCCATGGAATTCTGGGAGAAAATTTGTTCTCATGCTCTCCTTCCCATAGGTATCTCTGTGGAAGGTGGTGATGTAGGCCAACATTAGCAACTGTTTAACACTGCCAAGTTAGTTTTCAAAATACAAAGTGAACTGAAAGTAGCATGTTAGGCCACAAAGTGTTGCTGAAAAGACAGCTAAATTAAAGGAGATAGGAGAAGGAAGATAGAGGCTAAATGTTCCAGGGAACCTGGAATAAAGTAAAAGTAAAGCAAAATTAATTTATCAATAAATATATTTAAAATAGTAGAGGAAGTGTTTTCATAGTCTTTCCCCATTATTTTTTGTTTTCATTCTACTAGTTACCACTTTTCATAGTGGAAGAATATGCTGCACATCATATCCCACTGCCTCCACCAACTTCAGAACATTGATTTTTAAAAAGTTATTTTTTTAAAAAGAGGAAAGGAGCCATACTGTAAAAGCAGCAAGGCCTGTGAGGCTGTGAATGAGTAGCATACTATTGTACTTCTAATGCACTCTAGGTGGGAGCAGCAACGTATGGTAAATGGATTATACATTATACATAAATATGATTGACAAAACTATGAAAATAATCCATATTTTAAGGTTACAACCATATCAGCTACAATAAGAAATTAAAATATATTTACATTGTACATAACAGTTAAAACACTATAAGTAAGACATGAAGTGATGGTGTCATTTTCTGTTTTTACCAGTTCTCTTTTGAAAATGAAAAGTGAGTAAATAAAATTAGAAGACAAAATATGGGTAATAAATAATTACAAATAGCAGAATCATTTCTTTTTCTTTGTGCAGGAATACGTAAAATAAAGGCTAGTGAGAAGGGAAGCAGATGGAAAATCTAAAGCAGATTTAGGGCTCAATCCCAAATTCTTAATTTAGGAATAACTTTTACTAGTTGTAATGGAATATTTGTCTGTATATGGAGTTTGGAAATGGCTGATCGCTCTTTATGTGATCTCTTCCTGGACAAGGGTTACTCTCATGAGTAAGGGTTGCAAGATCAGACCTTCAATCCCTAAAAACAAGCAATGGGGAAAACCAACTATAGATTAGATTCTCATTTGTTCTTTTCATTGACAGATGACCACAAAACCACCTCTTATACCCTGAAGAAATTTTCCTAAAAAATCAATCCAAATTTAATTGCTCGTGTATGATGTTAAATACCGAGTGTTTGGAACACTGAAATGAATAAAATTGTATAGAATAGCACAACGAATCATGGTTGACCTCAGTGCTTTATGACATTGGACTGTTGAAAAATGACGAAACAGCGGACAACTGAGAGAAGCATTTCCCTCAGTCAATATGATTCACACCCATGTGGTTAGAGTTTTGTGAAAAGATTCTCACACCAGGAATATAGTACAAGCTGGTGCAGTTTCACTAAAACGTGAAACATTTTGTAGGTTTTTCTCAAAAATTGTGCTAGTTTTTCATGAAAACATAAAGCATTTTCCACAGGCACAAAACAAAAATGTCCTGCCATTATACAACAAAAATGTTACAATAATGAAAAAAATAAGACCTTTCATCTGTGAAAATGGCAAAAAAATTGTTAACAAGCAAATATGGGGAAATTATTTAACTCAGAGGGCAATATTCTTACTCCATTCACAGGAAGAAGTTGTGTTTGCTGGCAAAAAAGAAAATGTATGCCTGATTCCCCAATACAAAAATCTCAGTTTGCCTATGATAACCCTGGTGAAAGGAAAAACAACCATTTCTGTAATCCCTACCAGCACTGTGTGATGTTCACATTGCATTAGCATTATGGTGTAATCTGTTTGGGGTTTTTAGATCAATGATAATCTGAATACTGATTTTTTTCCCCTATAGGTAAAATGTTTTATATATTCACAGACATTTTAATCTGTACTTGAAATGAATGTCATTAGTTGGTTGTAAAATACCCAGCCCTGCTCGGGATTGGTCTAAAGAAGGACATGGCATATTGCTGTCAAGAAGCTCAATTTCAAAGTATGAAAGTACCAAAGTCAAAAACTGTTTGATTTCATGGACAGCAAATAATCTTCCAGGACATTTTGCTATTCCTGATCCAAATGGCATGTAATAATATCTTAACTTGTGACCGTTGCGATAGAAGATAGTCTTTTCTTCTCCATTCTCATCGAGATAACGATCATACTTGAATGTCTGTAATGAAAGTTGAAAGTTTAATGTCTATTAGAGCCAGATTATACAGGGTGGGGAAGATGTGCAACCGCACTGACACAATGCCTCCTGGGAAGAGCAGCCAATGCACAGTATTCTCCTCCTCTGTAGCTAGGGTGACCAGATGTCCCGATTTTATAGGGACAGTCCTGATTTTTGGTCTTTTTCTTATATAGGCTCCTATTACTCCCTACCCCCGTCCCAATTTTTCACACTTGCTGTCTGGTCACCCTATCTGTAGCTGGCCATGCCTCGAATCCTCCAAACCCTTTTGGGAGAGGTTAGCCTCCGCAAGGCCCCTTACCCCGAGCAGCTCTTGCAATTGGGGTAGCAAAATACCAGCCCCTGTGCAGTGGCATCAGTGTTGGAAAGCTTTTCACACCCCTACTTGTCTTTTACTGATCCACACAGAGGACAGCTACAATCTAGCTTTTTGTACATGTGTCCAAATTGGAAGTCTTTCCCACTTCTCTCATCACCACTTTATGTCCTTAAGGACTTCCCCTTCTCTTGTCCTCACTTGAAACATCACAACATGGTGGCTTTCTCTGGCTGAGGAAGGCTGAAGGGAACTGCCTTTAAACCTATCAACACTACTTTTTTTCTCAGCCAAAGAATTTTCTGCAGAGTGATGGAAGGCCAGTGCCGATTTTGCTGCCTCCACTGCACTCCCCATCCCTGCCTGTTCAGGGAGTTCCCAGGCATAAATCCAGGACCTGTGAGGTAGAGTGAAGCACGGGGGCACTGAGGTCTTATTAATCTTATGCCTTATTAACAGGCAGTTAACATCTCCTGGAACAGGGAGTTTGTATGTCCCTGTAATTACTCACCAAGGGATCAGCATAGATGTCTGGATCAAAGTGCAGCAGCTGAGGATAAAGAGCTACAATGTCATCTTTGCGGATGTTGTAGGAGTCGTTATCCAAGTGCAAAGTGAAATCCTCCTTAGCAACTCTGACAGTCATGGATGCACTGGACAACCTCATTGCTTCCTTGATAATACTATCTGTACAGAGAGAAAAAGAAAATGATTAATATGAAAAGAATTTATGTATCCCCTTGGGGGGGGGGTGTTGCACAGTTTAAATTGCCTGTAATCTTCTATAACATGCAATATTATGGAGAGAAGGAAACTGCTAAAATGAATAGAGCTAAGAAAACAGCGTAAGAGGTTGATAAAGAGAAGACTTCCCCTAAGTTTTATTTGCAACCATCAAATTTCATTTAATATGGAAACTATTTTATTACTAATATGGAAATTATGCATTTCCATATATACGTATATGAATAGCACATTTGCATTGATTTTATTTATACACACACACACACACCCCAGTTCTAGCCATTCGTATTGTTTTGGAGCGTAAAATGTATAGGTTAAGTATCACCAGAGCCTGCAATACATAACAGACACTAACTGGTGAAGCACCATTGTTGGACAAAGCACTGAGAATATAAAGTCAGGAGCACTGTTGCAGTGGCATTCAGAAAGGAGCAGCTCAGCTCAGTCTGGGCTGACTGAGGGAGGAAAGCAATTGAGTGCAGCAGTCTCCTACTGAGAAGTCACCAGAACTCCAAGCTGTTGGGACCAAGCCTCCTAAGCAAGCTGCTGGAAGCCCGTCAATTACGGGAGCTGAGGGTGACAACTCACTGTCACCATGGGAAGAGGCTCCGGAGATGAACTGGGGAGGATGCTAAGGGAGATCCCAAGACTGAGCTGTGACAGCAATGGAAGTACAGGGAACAGGGGTAGGAAATGATCCAGGGGGCATGAGTAAGTGTACCAGATCCTAGGCCACATATATGGTCCCTGGGTCAGGCCCCAGTGGAATAGGGGGGGCTGGGTTTCCCTACCCCCACTCCTTTGGGACTATAGCCAGTAGGCAGAGCAGCCTTCATCTCTCTGGGCAATACTGCTGTGATCTGTAGCCGCTAGGCAGAGCGGCCATAGACACTTGGCACTAGGCATTACTGCCAGTCTAGGGCACCCAGGCAGCCCCCAACAAATGGTAATAACATTTCCCTAACTCCATTAGAAGTAGCTGTAGCTCACCTAATGCATCCTAGGACTGAATTACCCTTTTTCATGGCCGCATCACACTGGCGACTCATAGTCATCCTATGATGGACAAATACTCTGTTGCTTCCAACTGATAATTCTCCATTTTACAGCAAAATCTCTTATTATTCCCAAGTTCATGATCTTGTACTTTGCACTATTACATTTCATCCTATTTCTATTACTCCAGTTTTCAATGTTGTCCAAATCTTCTTATATGATATCCTGGTCCTACTCTGCTTTGGTAATACCTCCCAACTTTGTGTCATCTGCAAATTTTATTAGCACACTCCCACTTTTTGTGCCAAGGTAATTAATGAAATAATAAATAAGACGGGTCAAGACCAATCCTTGAGGAACTCTACTAGTAACCTCCCTTCTGCCTGACAGTTCACCTTTCAGTATAACCTGTTCTAGTCTCCCCTTTAACCAGTTCCTTATCCACCTTTCAGTTCTCATATTAATCCCCGTCTTCTTCAATTTAACTAATAATTTCCCATATGCAACTGTATCAAATACTTTACTGAAATACAGGTAGATTGGATTTCCTTTTCCTAGAAAACTGATTGTCTTTGCAAAGAAAGAGATCGGGTTGGTCTGGTACGCTCTACCTTTTGTAAAACCATGTTGTGTGTTGTCCCAATTTCCATTTATCTCTCTGTCTTTAATTACTCCCTCTTTCAAGTTTTGTTCTAAGACCTTGCATACAACTGAGGTCAAACTTAGCAAGCCATAGTTTCCCGGCTCCCTTTTTTTCCCTTTCTTAAATATAGGTACTATATGTACAATTCTCTAGACATAGGGTACAACCTCTAAGTTTATTGATTCATTAAAAATCCTTGCTTTTGGGTTTGCAATTTCATGTGCCAGTTCCTTTAATATTTTTAGATGGAGATTATTCAGCCTCCTTGATTTGATCCCATTAACCTGTCTGAGTTTGGCTTCCATCTCAGATTTGGTAACTTCTACTTGCATATCCTTGTTTCCATTAGCCACCCTGCCACTGCCCCAACCTCGTCAATGCCCTTATTAAAAACTGAGGAAAAGTATTCACTTAGGTGTTGGGCCATACCTAGTTTATCGTTAATCTTCACCCTGTCCTCAGGGCTTAGCAGTCCCACCTCTTCTTTTCTTGGTTCCTTTTTTATTTATGTGGCTAAAGAACACTTTACTATTGGTTTTAATTTCCTTTGCAACATCCAGCTCTGCTTGGCTTTTGGAAGTTCTCGCTTTATCCCTACACTTTCAGACTTCCAAGAGGTAAGAACATAAGAATAGCCATAATTGGTCAGACCAATGGTCCATCGAGCCCAGTATCCTGTTTTCCGACAGTGGCCAGTGCCAGATGCTTCAAAGGGAATGAACAGAACAGGGCAATTGAGTGATCCATCCCCTGTTGTCCAGTCCCAGCATCTGGCAGTCAGAGGCTTAGGGACACCAGATTATGGGGCTGAGATCCTGACTCTTTTGGCTAAAGGTCCACCAATGGCTAATCTTCCATGAATTTATCTAATTCTTTTTTTAATCCAGTTATACTTTTGGCCTTCATAACATCCACTGGCAATGAATTCCACACATTGACTGTGCTTTGTGTGAAGAAGTACTCCTTTTGTTTGTTCTAAACCTGCTGCCTATTAATTTCATTCAGTGACCCCTGGTAGGTTTTCTTGCCAAGCCATCCCTTCTTCGATTCCTTGAGGTCTTTCCGCTTTCTCTTAATAACCCGTTTCAGATGCTTGTTCATCCAGTTTGGTCTGCAACCCTTCCCTATAAGTTTTTCTAAAGTTTGACTTCAGTCCAGTCAACTTGCCTAACTAATTCTCTTAATATTTTAAAGTTTTCCCTTTTGAAATCAAGGACCCTAGTTTGTAGACCTATTTTTGTTTATCATGCCAACTTCAAGTGTTTAAAAGTCAATTTGATCCTAAAAAGAAAACTGTGTCCTGGATCACTCTTCCCAGGGAAACAAACAAGGAAAGGGCCTGGATAGGGAGAAAACTGACAAGATCCCTTTGTGGCCTCCCTCTAGACTTGTTCTTCAGCAGGATTTTCCTCACCATTGTGGAAAAAGAAACAGTTCCACCGCCTGAAATTGCAGGTCCCTCAATACGCAGCTCCTAGCCCTACCCAACCACTCTCCAGCTGTGGGCTCCTACTCCCCTGGAGGATTATGGGGATGGGAGGATACTGCAGCAGAGGTGGCTGACATCTCTTTGCCGTATGAGGGAGTGGTGAGATCTGTGCAGAGGTAACACTCTGTGCTGATCATCTTGGGAGGACACTCCACTTTCCTCCGAGGAAAACGTTAGAAACTGGAGGCACAAAATACTTGAGACTGGGGAATGGTCCTGCACTGAGATGTGGAATGGAATAAAGATGATGGAGAAAGATGTGGAGAAAAAAAATCAGAATAGTGTGGCAGTATCTTCCTAAGCCTTAGTGCTCAAGGGAGGAGAATGATATTGACAAAAAGGAACAATGCTTTTAAAAAAAGTTACATTGAACCTCCCCCCACCAGTAATTATAGGGCAACAATTTCAATAGCTGTAAGGCCCAGATCCTCACAAGTATTTAGGCTCCTAACTTGCATTGAAATTAACAGGGGTCTAAGTGACATGTGGGTGAGCTCCTCAGTCACTTGGGTGCTTTGGAAAATGTTACCCATATTTTTTTAAAAATATGCATCATAATAATAATGCTTTTAGCCATGTTAGAAATTCATTGTTTAACATTCCTCAAGCATTAGTTGCAACTCCAAATATGGTAAGATCCTTCTGTTTGATCTTAGCCCTTTTAAAAAAAACAAAAACAAAATACAACCTTACTTTGACTTACCTATAGATCACTGGTGCTGCATGACATAGTACTTAAGCATAACTCTTACATGAAATTATATGGGGAAAATTGGGATTCATTTCAAAATTATGATAATCCCCACACCACAGACCTCAGGACTGCTGAGAGTTTGGCCTTTGCTAACTAAAGATTTAGTGTAGCTTTATTATCCTGCTGTTGGATAGTCATTTAGCATTTCATAGCAAGTGTTTTATTGACTATAGATAGAAAAATATCTGGGTGTTCCTGGTACTGTTACATGTGATGACCATACCTAATACTGGCATATTATCCAGTTGTTTTCGATTCAAGGAGATACATTTGCCATCTAAATCGATCTTTTCACCAGCATTTTCCAGTGTTTTTTGCACCTCTTCAGTAGCTGCTTTCATTGCCTCTGGGCTCCTAAAATCAATATACCAGAAACAAAAATATTTCTTACTTGTAACTTAAGTATTATACAAAAGGTTTGCTGTTAAATATGATATTCATTTTTTTCCTGTCTACAGTGTAGTTTGTTAATCCATGGATGTAACCTGCTAAAACAAAAAAACTATGTAAGACTCTAGAGTAAAAATATAAGTATACTTATTATATTGGAAAAATCCTGGTTGTTCAAAACACTGAAAAGGTCTTCAAAGATTTGGTTCAGTATCCAATTTTGAGCAAGACCAAATTAATGTGTATAATGCTGTTAAATAATGACATCTCGGTTAAGCAATGCCAAGAATAAGGAATATAGCGATCAATCCTAGATTAGGAGAAAGCCCCATTGCAGCTAAAAATCTAGGAGAGAGATTATAGATCACATTCACATTATCAGCTGCCCTGGCTTGTATCCAGTTGGATAATTATATTCTGCCTACCAAAAAAAAAAAATTAAAAAAATACCTCCCCATAGTTTAAATTAAATAACGTATCCTTCACTATCTGGTCTTCCATACAGATATGACAGATGTTTGTAATGGATGACATGATTTTAAACAGATATACAGGTTGTAATCCCACAGTCCTTGGGGGGGCACAGAACTTCCATGGAAATCAATGGGTGTGCCCAATGACTTCAGGATCAGAATTTGTAAAATTAATAGACCCCTTATGGATTTTTGAATGAAATGTGCTAGTTAAAGCTCAATCATTATCATTAGCAGGTAGGTATGGTGTTCTTTAATTTTAAGTCAATTTATGACAGAAATGTAGGCAGGTGGTGTAAAGTCTCATCTTGAAAAGTACAGATTTAGAAATTTAGCCTGAGATTTTTTTAAGACATGTAGGGGATTTGGATGCAGTGGAGTTACATCAAAGTGAAAACAGGGTAGCAGAGTGAAGAATTAGGACCTATTAGTCAGATCCTAAGATAGTGCAAATTGGTATAGCTCCATTAACTTCAACAGTGCTACATCAATATAGGCTCTGCAGAAGCCTATCTTTTTTTTTTTCTGTAAAGCAGCCAATATATAGCTGTGAATCCAACAGATGGGCAGATAAACAAAAGTGTGCAATAAAACCTTGTCTATTCTAGGGAAATGATCTAAAAATGTCCCACTGGACCTAATGTTGGGAGCCCTAGTGTAATCAAGGCTTCCATAGCCACTGGTGATTTTAATATTGTGTTGTTTAGATTTGCTCTGAAGGTTTAATTGACATAGCGTTAAAAGCATCTGTGGCTGCAGGAGTCTTGTCTATACCAGGGCTCACAGCATTGGACGAGACATTTTTAGTAAATGTCTCTAATGCAGAAAAACCCTATGTGGGACCATCTCCTTCCCTGGGCTGCATGAGAGGAGTTTCTGTGGGGGGTCTTACTCATGCAGGACAAAATCCTGGGCCTGCAGAAATCTATAGGAGTTTTGCCATTGACATCAGCGGGACCTGGATTTGACATTCATCCAAGAGCAGAATTTGACCTTTAATGCTGAGACAATTTCTGAGTGACAACAAAGCCAAGAAGTTATTTTACTTCGGAAACTGCAAACACTGCTACTTACCTAATAAGATAGAACAAACTCCAGAAAGTAGCAGGTATTGTGTTAGCTTGTGAAGCCCATAGTACAGCCAGGTGGGTTTTTGCTTTTTCCTTATCATCAAAAGTCGACAGAGTATCATTTAAGAACATACGGAGAGTGACGAGCTCAGAGATGTTGTTCCTTTTTCTGAGGTTCTCATGGAGCAGAGCCTCTGCCAGCTTCTCCCGTGCATTGTGGGCACTCTTGAACACATGGATAGGCACGCCTGCAACAAGGGCTGGGAAGATTTTATCAAACTCCTTGAAGTTTTCGAGAGCATTTAGAATAAGTGCTCTCTGGGTTTCCCGCTGAGATAGATTCTTGTCTTGGGTTGAATTAAACTCTGTACCAAAAAGCGTTAAAAAGCCAGATTCAAACATCACCCGGCAACAGAATGCGTAAAGCCCATCTGTTACCCAGTTGTTGGAATGCAGTTTAGATGTACTTGATTGCAGCATGACATATTGTAGGTTTTCCATCATAGCTTCAATGAGGGAATTCAGGGCATTACCTTGCAGGGTTCTAATGAAAGTCTGGTGCATATTTTCAGTGGTGTTTCCATCACGTGGGTCAATACTGCCATGTCCAAAAGCCTGCCACCAAATAAATTGCATGTAAGATAAATGAGGATCATCACAATCTTGGTAAATAATCATTTACAAGGGAAATCATAGCCAATATGTCATCTTCATAATTTAACACAGGGACATATAGTAAGAACAGTCAACTCTGTAAAGTGATAATTGGCCACAAGTCTTCGTAGGTATGTAATAAGCACACAAAAATAGTCTATGATATATGCTTATAAATAAATAAGTACGATCACTTAGGGTATGTCTGCACTCCAGTAAAACATCCACGACTGGCCTGGATCAGCTAGCCTGAATGTCTACACTGCAGTTTCATAGCCCCACAGCCCAAGCCACGCAAGCCTGCCATGGGTGTTTTATTGCAGTGTAGACATATCCTTAGGGATTCAGTTAGTTCCCATTGGGAATCTTTTCACTGACTTCAATAAGAGTTTGATTGGGCCCTTAGTTGACCAGATAGTTTTTAAAGGGTTAGGGCCTAATTCTCCAAAGTGCTAAGCATCTCCTGAGAGGTGCTGAGTGCCCTCAATTTCCATTGTCATTAAAGGGAGTGAACACACTCCGCAGCTTGCAAGATAGGGACCTTACTGAATGAAAGCACAGACAGAAAATGATGTTAAGCTGCAGTTAAACTTGAGAGTACATTTCAGCAACTTAACGGTAAAAAAATTACAAGGATATTGTATTTGTCCCCAAAACAAGCATTACAAACCCAGGCAATTGAGTTGAAATTTAATTCAAAATAAAACTAGACACATTAAGGTATGGTAATTCACAGTGAAGGCACCCAAGCAACCTGAACTCTGCCATGTAGTGACATCATGCAATAGTCACATACGGTATGTGTACACTGCAATTAAAAACCCACAGCTGGCCTGTGCCAGCTGACTTGGGCTCATAGGGCTCGGGTTAAGGGTCTGTTTAGCAGCAGTGTAAACATTCCAGCTTGGGCTGGAGCCCAGGCTCTAGGACTCCGTGAGGCCGGGGGGAGGCGTCCCAGATCTCGGACTGCAGTTCAAGCCCGAACATCTATACTGCATTTAAACAGCCCCTTAGCCGTAGGTGGCACGTGAGAAGCTTCCTAGCAGTGGGGGGGCCCACCAGCGCCTGAACTGTGGCCCCGGCCTCCTCTCCATCCTGAGGCTCTGCCCCAGCTCAGCATCTTCCCCCCGAGGCTAGGGTGACCAAATGTCCCGATTTTATAGGGACACTTCTGATATTTGGGGTGTTGTCTTATATAGGTGCCTATTACCCCCACCCTCTGTTCTGATTTTTTCACACTTGCTATCTGGTCACCCTACCCGAGGCTCCGCCCTCACTCTGCCTCTTCGCATCTTCGCTCTGCCTCTTCCCCTGAGGGCCCTGCACCTGCCACTCGCTCCTCTCTGCCCCCTCTCCCAAGTCCCTCCGCCCCCTGTTCTCTGCCCCCTCTCCCAAGGACTCCTGCCTGCTGCTTGCTCCTCTCTGCCCCCCTCTTTTGAGGACACCCCACCGATCACTGCTTGTCTCTCTCTGCCCCTATTCCCGAGGGCCCCCCGCCCACCACTCGCTCTTCTCCACCCACTCCCCTGAGGCCTCCCGCCCACTGCTCACTCCTTTCTGCCCCCTCCTGCCGTAGGGGCAAGCGACAGGGGCAGAGAGAAGCAAGAGGCAGGCAGGGGGCTTTTGGAGAGGAGGCAGAGTGGGGGCAGGAAGAGGCGGAGTGAGGGTGAGGCCTCAGGGGGAAGAGGTGCAGTGCCGGTGGGGCCTCAGGGGGAAGATGTGCAGCGCGGGTGGGGGAAAAGGCCAAGTAGGAGCAGGGCCTTAGGGCAGAGCATGGGAAGGGCCACAGTCCAGACACCGGTGGCGCCCCCACTTCTCAGAAGCTTCAAGCAGCAGTGTTCCAAAGGCGTCTGGCCAGCCTGACTCCAAAGGGAGGTGTGTCGCATCCATTATTTCTTGCCCTGTTTGGGGAGGCTTAGTCTCCACAAGCCTCTTATACCTGCCGCCCATGCCCTTAGTCCAAGCCTCACAAGCCCAAGTCAGCTGGCATGGGCCAGCCACAGATGTCCAACTGCAGTGTAGACATAGCCTGAGTTATGATTAAGGCATTTTAGTGTTTGTGGCCTGAGATAAGATTAAACTGATTTGTAAAGACACATTCTATTTTATAGAGGTATATTTGCTTCTCAGGGTGTCATTGCAGGGCAAATAAAGGAATAAATCAATAGTGACAAAAGTCATTACCATCTAAGTGTTGTTTGAGTCCTCAGTGAAATGAGTGTGTGGATTAATCTAGAATTTAGATTCTAGGACACAGGCTTCCACATTACACAGCCAACACCATAACTGTTATTCTCTTGGCAGAAAGGCCAAGGTTTGAATAGGCCTGAATGAGACTTCCAGAGGTGATCCCTCCAACTAGTGACTGAAGAACAATGCTAGGCTAATGGGAAGAAACTTGTACTGATGGGAGTCTATGCCAGATCTGCTCTGTGGATATACAGAGGATTTCAGTTTCCAGGGCTGCTAATCTGGCATCTTTCACAAGCAGTACATTTGTTTTTAAAATTAGTCAATTCAGTATAAATTCACAATAGTGCAAACCATCTTGTGCTGTACTTTTGGTCTAGTATTTTTGTGAGATTACATAACTAAATAATGTCATTCTTGGATAGGGTGACCAGACAGCAAGTATGAAAAATCAGGACAGTGAATGGGGGATAATAGGAGCCTATATAAGAAAAAGACCCAAAAATCGGGACTGTCCCTATAAAACCGAGAAAATCTGGTCACCTTATTCTTGGATAACCTAAATCTGTTTTTGCAAAACCCATTATTATTTATATTAAGGAATAAAATATCTGACACATTGCCATGGCTGGGATGATTTAGTTGGTGTTGGTCCTGCTTTGAGCAGGGGATTGGACTAGATGACCTCCTGAGGTCTCTTCCAACCCTAATCTTCTATGATTCTATGATTTGAGCCAGGAGACAAACTATCTTTCAGACAGGCAGACATACTGAAAAGTCACATATAGATTAACTAGGTACAGAATTACATGACCATGTTGATTTTTTCATAGTAAATATTAAAATATATTAAAATACTACAGTTATTGTAAAGCAGTACCTTTGCAGAAGCAGCAAAGTGGAACTTTTTCCAGTCCAAATGCCTTCCTTGGCGTATCACTGAATGGTATGAAAAAGGGTCAGTGAGAAAATGAACATATTTTCCAGCCACTTTGCAAGTGAAAATGTGCCCATATTTCTTTTGTCTTGCTTTGAGAAATTCAAGAGGGTTGGCACCAAATTGCAAAGCGCAGCCCAGATATGGAAGTAGCCCATTTTCCACTGGCGGCTCACCTGGACGCCTACAAGTTACAAACAAATGTTACAAATTAAGGTTATAAATTAAGACCTGTCCTTCAGTTAGGCCAGCTAAATAAGATTGTGATACCAGCCTATTTATAACATTCAGTTTCTATCAGTGTTGATGGGAGATTGCCCTCCTTTTCATAATAAATTCATTATGAGGTCTATCGTATATTAGAAAGAATGACCTTAAGCCTACAGAAGCCTTATTAGAATCCAAGAATAACAAAAAATATACTTAAGCTATATCACTCTAGCTTTTATTTTTTACATTTGGGTAGGTTCTTTTTCACCATTTAAAATGTAACATTCTATTCATTGCAAGCAGTTAAGTAATTGTGCCTTAAATAAATACCCCATCCCAGCAGTTAATATTGTCTGGGATATTCTTGTTGTTGGAGCCCATCCCAGTACTTTTCAGGACCTGTGGCAAAGCTTGCTCAGTACAGGAGCTGTGCTACCTGAACTGATTTCTCAGGACAGTCTGCCAGAGCTCTAGTTTGGCAGCTTTCATGGCATGATGAAAGGGACATTTATTTGCTTTATCTTTCGGTTACTCAGTTTTTGTTTGTTTTTTGTCATTTTATTTGCTTTTTCCTGACAACCTGTCTGCTGATATTTCTAATTTGTAGGTGACCTGCTGTAGAGCCCAGTCTTACCAACCCATCCTGAGCAGGGCCGGCTCCAGGCACTAGCTTAACAAGCAGGTGCTTGGGGCGGCCAAGGGAGAGGGGCAGCACCTGCGGCAATTCGGGGGCGGCAGGTCCCTCACTCCCTCTAGGAGTGAAGGACCTGCCACTGAACTTCCGCCGTCAAGCACGGCTTTTTTTTTTTCAAATTGCCGCCGCCGATCGCGGCTTTTTTTTTTTTTGCTGGGGGGGGGGGCAGAAATGCTGGAGCCGGCCCTGATCCTGAGCTGAGTATAGAGAGCTGGTCTCCCAAAAAATGGTTTTTGAAACAAATGAAAATATTCAGGAAAAGTTTCACTTTTGGTAGAAACTCTCCAGTTTTTCAACAAGAAATTTGAAACCTGAAAAATTTCTATGTTTAAAAATAAAATTAAAAAAATCTGTGTTAAAATACAAACAAATTAAGATTCATTTTTGGGGACACTAAAAGTTTATACTGAAAACCAAAATGTTTGCTGTACGTGGGTTTTGAATATGAAAAGTATTTGGTTTTCAGCTCTTCAGTGGAAACTATACAAAATTTTCATGGAAAAGTTTAAAGACAACCACTTTTTTGAAAATGTGTTGTGAAAAATAATTGCCATTCTCTTTCTTATAACATGCAAGTAGTCCCACTGACTTCAATGGGATTATTCAGGCAAACAGGCAATCTTCATGTGAGTAATGCTTTGCAGAATGAGGTCTAGAATTTCTGGTTTGTAGTTTCTGTAAGTAAGAATCCACACTTGCTCTCATTAAAGTCATTGGCTCAGCTCTCACTGACTTTATCGGGCAATGAGCACCTAGGGCCTCACCCTGTTCCAGCAGAAGTCAGTGGCAAAGCTCCTTAAGTAGCGTAGGTTCAGCCCCTCTAGATCCTGATCCTAGAAGTTGCTGAACACCTGATAGTTGCTTCAGTATCCTCAATACCCCTTGGGAGTTGAGGATGCATGGCACTTTGCAAGAATCAGCCCCTTAGTTGCTCTGCAAATTCTAAAATAGATAACATTACCTCAAATACACACTCAATTAAGACTGTATAAAAAACAAACTTATTACTAACAGTTCTAATGGACAGAAAGAAAGGAGGAATTGAAGATGGATGAACAAGCATCATTTGGACCTCCAGAGACACGAAGATGGGATTATTTCATTTATTTGGTCGGTCTTTGGCTTGCAAAATTCTCTAGCACACTGAATGCTGAGCCCTTTGAACCCACCAAAGAAAGAGTATTACAGTATTGTTTGCACATTCTACTTGGATCTGACCCTGCACCACTGAAATCAATGGGAGTTTTGCCCACAGGCCCCATTTCAACAAAGTACTTAAGCACATGCTTAAAATTAAGCATGTGATCAGGTGCTTTGTTGAACTGGGATCCAAACAACTGTATTCCTGGATATGGACACCCACAGTAAGTCACTAATAACTTTTAAATAATACGAGTCAGAGTCATAGAGTTTAAAGTCAGAAGGGACCACAGGGTGGTCTGCGCCGTTAAACACCTGCAGAGCTAGGGAGCAGCAGGCTGTGGCCTATGGAGAAGCCCAGCAAGCACGTGTTGGGAACTAGCTGGTCTAGCTAAGCAGCAGCTAATGACTGGATCTGATTCCCTGCTGGATCAGCTGGTTCCCAAAAGCTGCCTGCTGGGCTTCTCTTTAAGCCACAGCCAGGGCTGGCTCTGGCTTTGTTGCCACCCTAGGCAAAAAAGCCACCCACCGCCCCCCCCCACCCCCCTCCAGCGCGGCAGGGGAGGGCGCCGAGCCCGGCCGTGGGCCCGCAATCCCCGACCGGCCGGAGCGCCATGGGGAGGGCGGTGAGCCCGGCTGGGGCTCTCTTCTCAGCCTGGCCGGGGCTCTCCGCTCTCCCCGGGGACCAAGCGCCGGGAGCAGGGTGGCGAGCCCGGCCGGGGCTCTCTGCTCTCCCCGGCGGCCAGAGCGCTGGGAGGAGGGTGGCGAGCCCGGCCGGGGCTCTCTGCTCAGCCCGGCCAGGGCTCTCCGCTCTCCCCGGTGGCCAGAGCGCCGGGAGCAGGGCGGCGAGCCCGGCCGGGGCTCTCCGCTCTCCCCGGCGGCCAGAGCACCGGGAGCAGGGCGGCGAGCCCGGACGGGGCTCTCTGCTCTCCCCGACCGGCCGGAACACCAAGGGGAGGGCGGCGAGCCCGGCCGGGGCCCCACTCTTCCCGACCGGAGTGCCGCGGGGAAGGCGGCAAGCCCAGTCGCGGCCCCACTTTCGGGCCGGAGCGCCCCGCTGCGCCGCCTCCCTCCAGGCGCTGCCCCAAACACATGCTTGGTGGGCTGGTGCCTGGAGCCGGCCCTGGCCACAGCCTGCTGCTCCCTAGCTCTGCAGGCCCTTAAAGGGGCAGACCATCCTGCTACAATCACCTCTTAATCTAACCTGTATAGCATAGGCCACAACACCACCCAGCACCAGTACACTAAACACAACAACCAAGATGAAGCCAAAGTATTACAACTTACAGAAGATCACTGTTCCCCAGATCAAAGATGCTGCTAACATTTCAGGCAATCTGAGTGAAATTTCAGGAGTTTCAAGTAGAAAGGAGTAGCTAACAGTTTGGTACACTTTAAAAACAGAGAGTGATGCAAAAGACCAGTCAAAGAGCCACTTTTTATAGTAAATATATTCATGAATTTCTTTGTTTCTGTACAGAGCACATGCCAGTAGGATAAAGGCTTGAGAGTATTTACTCAATACAGTAAACAAGCCAAATAGTAACCAGCATTAAAAGTAGGAGTTCAATATTGCTACAGTCCAGATTAAACTACATTGATACAGAAAATAAAATGGAAAAAGGTATAAGGAATAAAACAGTCATCTGTACATCAGAAGCATAAACATGTAGGATCTGATTTCTCAAAAATAGTGAGCACCTGCTAATCCTATTGATTTCAACAGAAGCTGCACATACTAAGCACTTCTGAAAATCAGACCCAAATTATGATTATTTATAATCTCATTTACAAATGGATTCCTCTTTCATTGTATCTCTGTCTTCTGTTAGTCATGAATATGGATTTGCATAGCCTGCTTGGTTTTTGTTTTTTTTAAATTTATGTACACAAAAATGCCATTATAATATAAAGATTTCAAAGAACAAACACCAGCATCACCAGTTATCCTTTACTTATCAATCTGCCAATGTTCAGACTAGTTTTATCTCTGCTATATACACACACTATCTTTTTACAGAAATTAGCGTTGGGATATGTTTAAAAAGAAACCTTACCTCCTTCTTATTCCCAGAATAAACCAAAACCAACAGCATAGTATCACCACTATTCCCCAGATCAAAGATGCTGCTAACATTTCAGGCAATTACAGTGAAATTTCAAGTAAAAAAGAGTAGCTTGGTACACTTTAAAGACTGAGAGTGATGCAAACGACAAATCAAACAGCCACTTTTTATATAGATCAGGGGCACCAATTTACTTAATTGAACTTAAATAACCTAGGCAAGCTATTAATTAACCATTTCTGGACAGAAGCTATTATGTCTTCATTCTGACTGATATCTCCGTAAAAAAAACCTGAGAGGATTAATCTATACAGTTGCAGAGATGGCCTTGAGCTGGTATCAGTAGAGGTTCCAAAGTAATCAAAGAGCTGTAATAGTTGATAATTTGAAGGTCTCTCAGGTGTGTTTTGATCTGTCTTGTAGATTTATCAACTACAGTTTATAGTTCAAGTTTAGCAATACATGAGAGGACTAGTCAACATACAGACAGTGGTAGCTGGTGCCCCAAGTACTTACCATAGTTCCCTGACTCTTCTGCCGTGGTACCCTACTCACCTAATGCTCTCCCTGCAGATTGACTAAATTTTCAAGGGAGTCCGAGGAAGATTTTGGCTGGGAATGAGAGATTAATAGGAAAATGGGAAGAAAAAGACTGTTTTCCCTCTCCAGTCATCTATCACTGTCAACATGAAAAACATTGACACAGTTATAGCAGAGGGCAGAGGTAGGAGAAAACAGCATTAGCTCATTTTGCTGTTTCTGACTAGTCTCAGCCTCCCTCTCTCTCCTCCAGTCTAGCTCTTACCTCCTGATCTATCTTCTTCCCCCCTGTCTGCACACCACCAATTTAGTCAAGATCTTGGCTGGATCTGGGCACTCTGGTCCATTCTCTCTGGGCACTCTGGTCCATTCTCTCCACTCACCTACACTCAATTCTGCCATTTCCCTCCCCTTTCAGAAACTTTGACCCTATCAGATTCTCCATCTAACCTAACCCATTCCTGCTCAGAAATCTCCTTCAGCCTGACCCCACAATATTCCAGATCTTCTTTCCCCTTAGCTCAAAACCTAGAACTCATCCTTTCCTACTCATCTCACATATAGCTCTGAAGCCCCTCCCCCTTTGACCTCACTCTTCCCTCTAGCTCAAAATCCAAGGTCCTGTTCATCTAAATGTCCAGGATCAAAACCTTTTCCTGTGCTACCTACTTCACTATAGACGCAGAACTTCTGGAGCTCAGAAACATCCTTCCATCCCACCTGACTCAGAAACTGTTCCTCTCTCATCCTTACCACTCTGTACCCACCTACCCCTCACACACACACTGTTAGAACCTGTCTGGGGCTGCTGACTGATTCTTGCTGGCTCACTAGCACCATCTTGAATAAAAATAAGTGGGAGTGACTTTCTGGGCAGAGGTGACTAGGGTCTGAGACAGAGAGGTTCTGGAGGGAATTCCTAAGAGCAGCCTAGCTTATTCTGTTATTATTATTTTGACTCCCAATAAAAGAAGAACCCAGGGAGAAGGATCAGTTTGAACACTAATCCAATATGTATGCGTGTGTGTGTTCTGATATCAGGGTACTCCCTCCGCTTAGAGAGGGGTAAGGATTCAGAGTAGTCACCTACTCTTTGCATTCTTTAATGACTCAATGGTAGATTTTAGGGGCCTATTCTCAAGAAATGGAAATTCAATCTAATCTTAAAGGGAATTCCACTGAAAAAGGGCTACTTGATTATATGACCGTGTCATTACACATCTGCTTTTACTTGTCAATAGTCTGATTTCCGAGTGATACATTACAAGACCAAAGGTAGAGTAGTTTATCACAATGAGGACACTGGATCTCCAATGCGGAAAAAGGAGTGGCTGTAATATTGCTGTTATAATACAACCAGGGCCGGCTCCAGGGTTTTGGCCGCCCCAAGCAGACAAACAAACAAAAAAAAGCCGCAATCGCAATGGCGATTGCGATCTGCGGTGGCAATTCGGCGGGAGGTCCTTCGCTCCGAGCAGGAGTGAGGGACCGTCTGCAGAATTGCCGCCGAACAGCTGCACGTGCCGCCCCTCTCCGAAGTGGCTGCCCCAAGCACCTGCTTGGTAAGCTGGTGCCTGGAGCCGGCCCTGAATACAACGGTAATCAATACAAATTAAGCTTTGATTGTAGTTCAGACTCTTGCCAATAGGAGCTCAAATCTTGGCATCCCACCAATATCAGCAATGGCATTTGGACAATTTAGAAGATTCAGATAGTAAGAGATGTTTCATCAGTCATTTGGGACCTCACTTATTTAAAAAAAAAAAAAAAAGCTGAAGATCTACAGTCATTTTGTAGGCTCACCTCTGTGCTTATTTTTGAATGTGCCCTTACAGTAAATGAACATGAAATTGGGTACATGTGAGCACTTTATCCCAGCTCACTATACAGTGATTGTCATTAAAATGCCAACATTTTCCAGTAGTTCTCAAGCTTTACTGTCTAGGACACAACAGTATTTCCCTCTACTTAGAACATGTGTTGAGAAATAGCCCTGGCACTAAAATGTTTTATAGCAATTATCTGGTTTGTATGTAAATGGAAATTCCTGATGAGCACTTGCAAGATATAGTTAGAAGATATGTGCTTCTAATGGTTTTGCAAATTTATGCAAATGTATACACATTTACAATCTACTACCATTTTGTTAAAGGGTATCACAGGTGTGGTAGCTATTCACAGTATAATTATTGGATGTAGCAGAGGACTTAGCCCACCAGCTTCATATCCTTCCATAAAGTCGTAATTGACTCAGAAACCCTGCTAACTCTTCTCCACCACATGAAAAGCATCCCAATCTTCTCATTCCCACCACGCCACACAAAAGTGATGAGTTGGTTAGAACTGTGTAAAACTAGTGTGGATTTTAGGAATTTTGGGGGCGATTCATTGTGTGTTTTATATTCATCTAATTTTGTGAACCATGAAATTTTGAGGACCCAGAGACTTTTTCTTCCTTTCTAATTATCATGTTGTGCAATTCACTTCTACATGAAATTTCCCACGCAGGAGATTTGCTCCAGAAGCATGGTGGAAATGTCAGTGGGAGTTTTCCTTTTGTAAGTACTGCAGAATTTGGCCCTTGGGCAAAACTCCCAGAGCAAAGCCAGAGTCAGCAGACTGAAAATCTGATGGATAGAAATCTCCTTATCCCACGTCCCCTTGCTCCAAATTCCAGGCAGGCTGTGGGGCTGCAAATAGCCCTTAACTATGCTATTGTATTTGAGGCAATTTTAAATTTTCTTTAACAAAGAAAAAAATAATTTAAAAAAAGGAGTTCCCTCTCTCTGTCTGAAGGCTGTCTCCTTCTGCATGTCAGCTGAAAGTTCGATCTCACATCCCTTTGTAACTAAGCTTACAGGCTACTCCTTATATCCTCTTCTGGCCACCACTCTGTATGACTCATGTTCCTTACTCCCACTCTACCAAGCTGGTAATTTCCATTATGGGAAATTTGCACATTGAGCAATAAGATAAAACCCTTTCAATTCTGGATGTCACTTTATGCAAAACAATGTCTCTCTTCTTCCCATGTATAGGTCTTAGTCTTTTGTTTAGCAAAACATTTTTCAATAAATAAGGGGCATGTCTGCAAAAATTTCTGCCTCCTATGAGCTGAAGGTCATCTAGCAGTAATAGGATTTATTCATATAACAGATATTGATCTATTTTATTTTAAGATCATTGGCTCATGACAGCATAACACATACATCTAGATAGTTCTGTCACACCTGCTCCTTATTTCCTGACTTGTGTAGGTACAGTACAATGCGATAATGTCATTATGCCTTTCACAAACTGGATTCAGCTACTCCAGAAGAAGGAGAAGCAAGTCTAAAAGTAGCAGCCTTTTGATTTCTCCATGTACCATAGAAATCAAATTGTGCAAGGCAGGGAATTATGGAGAAACTTGATGCCAGTCTGTCAGGAAGCAGAGCCTGCAGCAGAGCCAGTCTGGAAGAAGGGCTGGCAGCTGAGAGTTTCCAGGCAACCTAATAAATGCAGCTGGCCTATAACAGGCTGCCTCATTGGCTGCACCACCTGACTGGTTTGAAAGAGTCAGGAGACCAACTCTTAAGCCCAGCAGCAGCAGCAGTTCAGTGGCTGCTCAAAGCATTTGCCCATGGCTGTGGTAGCTCCTACTTCTGCCTAGCTTCACTCCAGGTAAGTAGGCACAACCACCCATATCCTGGTCACTGACACCTTGAGGAGTTACCTTGATCTGGTGACTCTGGATTCTACAAAGGACAATATCTCTCTGACAGAGATAGTGGAAGCTCTACAGACCTTGCAGGCCCATGTTGCCACCCTGCAGGTGCAGAATGGAGTCATGCAAGTTCAAGCCAAACCTCCTTCAGTTCCAAACCCCACTGCCAGTGAGCCCAAGCTCCCCATACCTGACAAGTTCAATAGCAATTGCCACACTGGGTTTTCTGGGTTCCTAAATCGGTATCTGCTCCTATTTCTACTGTGACCACAGTTGTACCCCACTGACCAAGCCTGAGTGGAATTGATTATGAGCCTGCTTACTGGGGAGGCCGTGGCTTGGGTGTCTCCATTCCTGGAAAACTCAAGCCCCCTTCTGGGACAATTTGAGGACATTCTTTGAGTTTTGGCAGTGATCTTCAGTGATCTGAGACATGAGTATATGGCCGCAGCCACCCATCAGGTGCTGCCGCAGAAAGGCTAAATATGCAGCAGAGTTCCAGGCTTGATAATAGATACCAAGTGGAATGAGGCTGCCTGGCATTATCATTTCCAGCTTGGCCTAAATGATGATATTAAAGATGAACTGGCATGGGTGGAATCCCCGTCCAGCCTGGATCCCTTAGCCGAACTATGGATCAAGATTGACAATTACCTGACTGAATGCAGCCAAGAAAAAAGATGGTCCTCCTGGCTCCTGCCAGCCTTCTGGCTCTGCACTCCCATCACTACTCCCTTCTCCGTCACCTGAACCCATGGAAGTTGATCCTCAATTTTGGCAAATTAGGGGATGGCTCCAGTACCTGGTGGACTGGGAAGGTTATGGTCTGGACAAGAAGTTTTCAAGTATGTAAAAGGTTATTATAAGGAGGAGGACAAGAAGCAATGGGCTTAAATTGCAGCAAGGGCAATTTAGGTTGGACATTAGGAAAAACTTCCTAACTGTCAGGGTGGTTAAGCCCTGGAATAAATTGCCTAGGGAGGTTGTGGAATCTCCATCATTGGAGATTTTTAAGAACAGGTTAGACAATCACCTGTCAGGAATGGTCTAGATCGGGGTCAGCAACCTTTCAGAAGTGGTGTGCCGAGTCTTCATTTATTCACTCTAATTTAAGGTTTTGCGTGCCAGTAATACATTTTAACGTTTTTCGAAGGTCTCTTTCTATAAGTCTATACTATAGAAACTATTGGTGGCCAGGACCCAGACAGTGTGAGTGCCATTGAAAATCAGCTCGCGTGCTGCCTTCGGCACACGAGCCATAGGTTGCCTACCCTTGGTCTAGATAGTCCTGCCACGAATGCAGGGGACTGGACTATCTGACCTCTTGAGGTCCCTTCTGGTTCTATGATTCTGTGATTCTTGGGAACTGGTAGAGAACATCCATGCCCTAGACCTTTTTGTAAGAGTTCCATCGGAAGTACCCCAAGAAACCAGGCGTAGAGGCTCCCTGGAGCTGGCAGGGGATTACAGTCAGGAAGCATGGCCTGCAGCAGAATCAGTCTCCAGGCAACCTAATGAGTGCAGCCGGACTGTAATAGGCTGCCTGATTGGCTACACCACCCGATTGATTGGAAGAGTCAGCAGACCAGCTCTGAAGCCCAGCAACAGTTCAGCAGCTGCTCAAAGCATTCAGCTGTGTCTGCAATAGCTCCTGTGCCTGCATATTCCCAGCACTGCCCCTACCTGGCCTCACTCCAGGTGACCCTTGGCTCCAGTTCTTGACTTCAACTCTGACTTGCCTCTGACTCTGGGCTCTGATTCTTGACTACCAACTTCTGCTCTGGCCAGTAAGCCTGACTCCTGCCCTAGCCACTGGTACGACCATCCACATCTCGGTCAGTGACACAGCCTACCTCGATTGCTGTTACAGGCAGGGGAGTCAAATTCATGCCCACTTTTTCTTAAGAGAAAATATTTTGTAACACCACAAATAAAATACCACTATGGCTGATCACACAGATATGCCTAGCACAATTATTGGGTACTCAATAATACTAGAGGGCTGCACATGTTGTTTATGTGAACCACACTGTATGCCAGGAGTTCTCAAACTGGAGGGTTGGAACTCCTCAAGGGGTCGCAAGGTGTTTACATGGGGGTCGTGAGCTGTCAGCTCTGTGGAGATGACAGCCCCAAGCCCCCATTAAATTAAATTAACCCCCCCTTTTAATGTATAAGGGGGGGTCACACTCACAGGATTGCTGTGTGAAAGGGGTCATCAATACAAAAATTTTGAAAACCATTGCTGTACACCCAAGGAAAGAGATTAATTTATGAAGCTACTGCCTGTGATGTGTCAGCAGCAGCAAAAGACACCAGAGAGATTCCTCTGCTGGCAGCACCCAATAGGCCATTGGGAGCCTTTATTTATATTTTTATTTTTTTCCCCCTCTTGCTTATACGAGTGGCAACCAGGTGTGATATTAAGCCAGAAAGGGTTAAACAACTAGCAAGCTAAATGACCCAAATTCAACTTGTAGAGATGTTAGAAAAGTATGTAAATGGTAACTAGGGCCATTTCCTGTTAAATAGACTAAAGCTTTGAAATGCAAACCTGTATTGTTAGAGAATTAGAGGTAATAGTAATTGTATGTATTATATCTTGTTAGATGTTAACCATATAAACAGATGGTTCCTGTCTGTTACTATATCTATTGATTCAGAGAACAAAAGGGAATATTAACATTTAGATGAAACCTGAATGTAATAATTTCATTGTCTATATTTCTCTTTGAAGTTTGTAGTAAATTGTCTATGAACTGCTTAATGGATAATTACCATATGCTAATGAATGCAACTAGTTACCTGTGTATACATAGAAAATAGGTGATTCTACTTAAATCACAATGCTTCATCCAAGGAACACCTGTTGTCAAGAGGCTGTCAATAGCCTGCCAGAATTCTATAAAAAGAACTCTTGGGCCCTGATCCTTTTATCTCAGATGTGCTTAGGCTTCATCAGAGGAAGTTTGAGATCTTTAGTCCTATCTGGATCACCCTGATATTGGATATTGGACTGTAACCTATGGACTAATTCTGAAAGAACTCTTTGCATCTCTAAAGCTCACCATCTCTACTATGAACTCTACCTAAGAACTCTATTCATATCTGTATGTATAATGATCTTTTAACCAATACTCTCTTTTCTTTTAAAATACATTTTAGCTTAATTAATAAGAACTAGCTGTGAGCGTGTATTTGGGTAAGATCCAAGATATTTATTAACCTGGTGGGTAATGTGTCCAATCCTTTTGGATTGGTAGAATTTTTTATATGATGAACAAGATTTTCAGTGATCGTCATCATATTTGAGTTGGCTGTCTGGGTGGGAGCTCAAGGCTGGGTTGCTTTAAGGGAACTGTGGTTTTTGGCTTCTGGGTAACCAGTAAGGTATTATAGAAGCTTGTTGAATCTAAGTATTAGAATAACCACCAGTTTGAGGGATTGTCTGCCCCATTCTTTGCAATTTGATCTGAGTAATCTTAGTGTGCCCCCCCTCCGGAACTCTGGTCAGACCAGGCATTTCTAGCTTTTCCATTTTCACCAAAATTAATGGGGTTCTGCCCTTTGATGCCTAGAACATTCCCTGGAGTTTTGGAATTGATTGGATGCAGTGTTCAAAAGATATCGCCTTACAGGCAGACAAACAAAGAAATGCCATCACATTGAGTGCAGGCCAGGGCCTTGTTTTATTTGGCCAATAACTTTCTACTTTAAAAAAAGTAGTCATGGTATACCTTTAGCATGACTTTGGCCCTAATATTTGTAATAGGGTCAGCTTAACTGCTCGTGCCTTAGAAATATTGGTTAGAAAGAGTGGTGCAGATCTGCAATACATTGATTTGTTTGATGACAATTAGTATGGACTAAACTGTACTAGAAAACAGGGTTTCTGTTTTTTAAGCAACTGGATTTCATTCAACCTTTTCTTGAAAAAACAAATATTTTAACAGCCTCTCCTGCCACAGGGTCCCAGTCCTGCTCTGCGTTGTGCTATCCAGTGAATACCTGTCCATCCCTAAAGACAATATGGAGAGGGATTCCTGGTACTAAAATGCATCCCAGACCCAACAGGAAAGCCCACTAGAGGGTATAGATGGAGTCAGTGCACATACTGTGATTGATAGCATGCACTAGTGAGAGGCCGATACTAGCAGTAATAAGATACAACTAGCAGCACTTCCATCTTGGCCATGAGTCAGAGCCAATGCTGGCAGAATGACCACAGAGTATACGGGTTAAATTGTGCCTTTAATGTCACAGTTTTGAGGAGGAGGGGATGTGTAGCTATACTGCCCATAAAAAGAGCACCAGAGAGATTATGCCAATTTCTCCTGGAACCACTCCTACACATGGGGGATGATGCATACCTTGCAGCAGACATTGATCTGCCGAGAATGCTCCTGCTCTACTCTGTGGGCCAATGCGGAGGAGCAAGCAAGGTCACACATTTCTTATGGCAGCCTGAGCAAGTATTCCCTGCTCTCGCCACAGTGCAGGCAAAGGAACTGCTATTGTTCCCTAGAAAGCTACACAAGGTGTAGGGGAGCTTCTTCACCTGTGTGCAGCTGCTCAGGAGCCCCTAACAGTCCAGCTTTATGTGTAGCTGAGACTACGTTGCTTCCTCTGCCCTCACGGCTCCCACCAGTAATGTCATGATTTGACCCATAATATTTAGAGAGAGTGTATAAAATGGGCATAATTTGTTCCCCGTTAGTGATAGCCTCATAACTCGGGAGCAGTGGAGCATAGCAGGGAAAGGAGTGAGTTATGAGAAGTGGCAATAAGCAATGTACTTAGATGCTGCTTATTATAATTTCTGTTTGTGCTGTGATGGTTGATAACAAATGTCCCTGGTGAAGAGACACTTTGCCTTTTGCTGCTTTTCCCTATATATTTTGTGAGATCTCTGTTAACATCAGCTATCAAAAGAACCAGAGAAAGCAATACAAAAAGAAAGCTGTAGCTCACCGTCAGCAACAGATTGTATTGTTATGGCATTGCAACCAGAAGATACAATTACATCAGTGAAATATGTAAAAACCTATGTTGGAAACTTGAATAATAAAGAATGAAAGCGGGAAACAAAAGTTTAGAACAGTCGCAAGATATCTGCTTCTAGCTCAGCATCTTCTTACTTTGCCTGTAAAGTGACTGATTACATAACATCCCCACCTAGTGGCATTCCATGAACTGGCACTTGAATAATGTATTCTACAGCAATAATAGAAACAACGAGGAGTCCTTGTGGCATCTTATAGACTAACAAACTTATTTGGGCATAAGCTTCATAAGCTTTTGTGGGCTAGAACTAGCAGTAATAGAATTTACCTCTTGATATTTGTGGGTTTTATTTCCATTACTATAAGTGCCTTTTGGAAGGATAATTGTATCCTCCTTTAAAAGTATTCTTCTTCTTTGTAAAATAAATATAGGGCTTTTGAAAGTTTATTGTACGAATAGCACTTGAGAAGGAAGTCTTTATTTTAGTCAGACTAAAGGTAGTTTAGGCAGGTAGTGGAAAGGGAGCCTTCCCCACACTACAGTGCCAGTTTAGCTCACCTCTGTCTTTGGGGTTCAGATAAAATCCTGGCCTCACTGGAGCCAATGCAAGAGTTGCTGCTGACTTCCATAGGGCCAGGATTTCCTCCTTCCTCTCTAGTAATGAGCAAGCACTTCGGTCTGTACTAATAGCCCATCCTGGGAGGGAATGATCAGCACTAGTCTGCTTCTTCCCTATTCCACTTCAACTTCTGCTGATTTTCCCCATTTCAAAGGGAAAACTTATTGTTAGGAGATGGGATTGTGACATCAAAGGTAGTTTGTTGCATCCTCCACTTCCCCATTATTTTCTCTGTCTCCTTCTGGCTCTGTTGGTGCCCCATAATAGATTATTGTTACCTTTGGATTATGTGTTGGGGTTGTGATATCAGAGGTAAATTGACCAAAAACTAGCTTACTATTCTTTTTCAGTCTTCACCTTCTTCCTTAGACTGTGGAACAGTCTCAAAGGAAGTGGAGAAGACCCATTTTTGAAGCATTTGAAAGGAGACTGAGTAAAGTACTAGCAAATATGCCATAGAGAACAATCCTGCATTGCCCTGGTAAAGTACTAGATGACCTAATAGGCAGATTTAAAAATTTTATTAAAGCAAATGCTAAAATTATCTAATACACAGGTTAAGGAATAATATACTTCTGGGTATAATGCTTAAATTATCCAAAAGTACAAAGTTTGGTTTAAAAGTAATAAAATACTTATAGTACATAATCTGCACTATCCCAAATTAAGGTTAATACATTTAACAATACTGTTTAGATATTAGCATCCAAATATTCTGGTACATCACTCATAAAAGGTTATACTAATAGTAGCTTGTGGAAAACAAATACAGCAATGAGTGTAGATTGTCCCTCAGTAATTGAGAATTTAGGATAGGTAGTCCCTCAGTAAATACAATCCACCAGAGAAGTATTTCAGCCACTCTAGCACCTACTTACTGGTTTGCTTATGAACGTTTCCATATAAGAAGTAGAACTTTGACCATTTTATACAGCAACATTTCAGTTTCACTGATGAAAAAATTGTAGTGGATGTGCAGCTGCTATGCAAGGATCTAGAAATAATGATGGGTAATAATCTTATGAATACAGCATGGGACCTGGTTAATCAGGTCAGTCATTATATAGCTATATTGGGTTACTGGGCTTTCGTGTATGAATGTGGTGTTTTAGTTTAATAGGGAGCTGATGGATAGACAAGGAAGAAGACAACACAATGGTTTTAGATAAATGGCTTCCTAACAAACACTTGGGGGTGATTACAAAACAGCTGACCTTTTAGCAGTGAAAATGCTACTTCCAGGCTGCAGCTCAATTACTGGCACATTGAGCAGTTAAGAAGACTCCCTGGAGAGAGGGCTGCGGAGGAGGGGGGTGAGGAGTTGTTAGCGAGCTGGTCGCCTAGGGGACAGTCACAGAAACTGCAGGAATATCTGAAGCAGTCGGGGGGCTTCCCAAACTTCCAGGCAATGGTAATCCTTAGGCAAGATAGGCATGGGTGTAAACTGTTCTTCATTGTGCAGTCTTTTGTTCTGAAATGCTTTGATTCTAAATAAACAATCCTTTGCTTTAAGAAGGCTATTTGGTCACTGGATATCAGTGGTCCGTCCTAGCTCCAGGAGGGTAGAGAGCTGCAGGTATTGAACCTAACAAGTCAGGCCTCCTGATGTAATCACAGTTGGTACAGAGTAGGGTTACCATACATCCTCTTTTTCCCAGACATGTCTGGCTTTTCGGCACTCAAACCCCTGTCCGGGGGGAATTGCCAAAAAGCTGAACATGTCCGGGAAAATGGCGGCTCTGCTCCTCCCCTGACTCTTCGGCTCTGTTTAAGAGCCGAGCTGCCCGAGCGCTATGGGCTTCAGGCAGACCCCTTGCCTCCGGACCCCAGCCGCCGGCCGGGCACTTCCCCTCCCGGGCTCCGGCGGCGCAGGGTCCGGAGGCATGGGGGCTGCTCGAAGCCGGCAGCGCTGGGGCAGCTCGGCTCTTAAACAGAGCCGAAGAGTCAGGGGAGGAGCAGAGCCTCCGGCCACGGCGACTCTGCTCCTCCCCTGATTCTTCGGCTCTGTTTAAGAGCTGGGCTGCCTGAGCGCTACCAGCTTCGGGCAGCCCCCATGCCTCCGGACCCTGCGCCGCCGGAGCCCGGGAGGGGAAGTGCCCAGCTGGGGGTGCAGGGTCCGGAGGCAAGGGGGCTGCCCGAAGCCCAAGCGCTACCAGCTTCACGGTTTGCCAGGCAGCCTCCAGACCCTGTGCCCCCGGCTGGGCGCTTCCCCTCCCGGGCTCCAGCTGCACTGGGGAAGCGCCGGCCGGGGGCGCAGGGTCTGGGGGCTGCCCGGCAAACCGTGAAGCCGGTAGCGCTCGGGCAGCCCTTTCCGCATGGCTGGGAGGGAGGAGGGGGCGGAGTTAGGGTGGTGAAGGGGCGGAGTTGGGGTAAGGCTGGGGTGGGGAAATGGGCGGGGCCAGGGCCCGTGGAGGGTCCTCTTTTTTTATTTGATAGATATGGTAACCCTAGTACAGAGGGGACTGCAGCCCTGGGCCTGGTCTGAGAATGAGCGAATCACGTGATTCTGCCCCAAAAGAGGTGATGGCTTGAGGCCTGAGGGAGGGAACTCAGAGACCAGAAGGGGTCAGAGATGCAGGTAGCCTGGTATCTGTGACAAAAGTCACCAGGCCTTATGTTAACAGTTGGTATAAGTCTCAGACTCTGTCTACACTACGCAGCTTTTAGTGACAGGGCTGTGTCGCTACGGCCATGCCGCTAAAAGGCGTGCAGTGTAGCCGCTGTTTGTCGGCTTTCCTGCCGACAAAAACCTTCCACCCCCAAATGAGCGGTGCTTGTCATCAGCAAAACTTTTGTCTTTTGGGGAGGGAGGGCTGTTTGTTCGTTTTTTTAACATCTCTGAAATCCAAAAGTTTTGTCGTTCAGTTGCCAGTGTAGACATAGCACAGTCAACTTGTGGGACTCCTTACCTGAGGAGGTTGTGAAGGCTAGGACTATAACAGCGTTTAAAAGAGAACTGGATAAATTCATGGTGGATACTGGGCAAGATGGGCCTTTGGTCTGACCTGGTACGGCCGTTCTTATGTTCTTATAACAAAATTAATGTCAATCTTTTCCCTCCACTCTTCTCTTGTCTGAGGTTTCAGGCTTTTTCTGGACATTGTGTGTCAGCTGTGTACTCTAGTCTGTGTACTTCACTGATAACCCAATCAGACTAGGCTCTTTTTTCACCTCTCCTCGGAAGTTGTTTACCTTTCCTATGATGGACTGTAGTAAAAAGCTCATTCTAGGATTCAGTTCTCTTAAAGAACATAAAATTTCTGGGGGGCAAAAAATCAAAAAAGGCTAAAAAAATGAAATGAAAGATACATAGTAGAAAGAAACATACCTAGCCCAAGACTCCCTAGTTTTTCATAGGCAAGCCCAAATCCTTAAAGGTACACAAAAGAAATCAGAAAATATGATGCTCTTAGTTCTAGATTTCTGTGTTATTCTCATGCTCTTTGTCAAATCCTGTCTGATTCTTACCATGGAAATGTGGCAAAGGTGCAGCTCTCACATCCTCTGAGACCAGGTGACCTGCTTTATTTCGTCCAGTTATACCTAGAAGAATCTTAGAAGTTAATGTTTTAGTACTCTGCTACAATTAATTATATTTGCACTGGGACAATCAAGCAAGCTGTCCAATCTTGAAGTGGTTTTCTTTCTCTTCTGTTCCAAACATAGTAGTCACTGAACATTTCAAAATTAATTGAATATTGTATAGACCACTGTTTCTTGAGAATGAACCGGTTGATGTCTATGTTCTATCTAGAATTCCCCAGAAATTATAGACCAATCAATCTAAATTCAATACTGGAAAGATACTGGAACAGATTACAATGGTCTACAATTTTTGAGAAGTTGTCTGCTTCAGAGATAAGATGTGCTATTTATTATGTATTTTGATGTGCTGAATTCAAATATGACAATTAAAACAACTGATTGGCTACTGTTTCTAAGATATTTAAGTTTTTACATTTTATGTCTATGTATATTGTGTAGATAGTAGAGTTTTAATCATAAATTGTAAACCTGGTCTTTTCATGTGTTTATGGTTGCTTTACATGATAATATTTCACCTGTCCTGTTTATGTAACACTTTAAAAATCAACAAAAGGGTTATATAAATAAAATTGATTATGAAACAAAAGGCAAAAAACTATTATGTACATAGTTTAGTCCTATTCAGTGTCTACTCGGCGCTTCTTGGCTTGTCTCTTGTATTCATTAAATGGAGCATCTCTTGTCACTGTCCAGCAATAGTCTGCAAGCATTGATGGGCTCCATTTGCCCTGATAGCGTTTCTCCATTGTTGCAATGTCCTGGTGAAATCGCTCGCCGTGCTCGTCGCTCACTGCTCCGCAGTTTGGTGGAAAAAAATCTAGATGAGAGTGCAAAAAATGTATCTTTAGTGACATGTTGCAACCAAGGCTTTTGTATGCCTTGAGGAGGTTTTCCACCAACAACCTGTCTGCCTTGTTGTTTCCGAGAAAATTTATTGTCACTAACTGGAAGGCTTTCCATGGCGTCTTTTCCTTGCCACGCAGTGCATGGTCAAATGCATCATCTCGAAGAAGTTCACGAATCTGAGGACCAAAGACACCTTCCTTTATTTTAGCTTCACTTAACCTTGGAAATTTTCCATGGAGGTACTTGAAAGCTGCTTGTGTTTTGTCAATGGCCTTGACAAAGTTCTTCATCAGACCCAGCTTGATGTGTAAGAGTGGTAACAAAATCTTCCTTGATTCAACAAGTGGTGGATGCTGAACACTTTTCCTCCCAGGCTCCAATGACTGTCGGAGTGGCCAATCTTTCTTGAAGTAGTGGGAATCTCTTGCACGACTATCCCATTCGCAGAGAAAATAGCAGTACTTTGTGTATCCAGTCTGAAGACCAAGCAAGAGAGCAACAACCTTCAAATCAGCCACAAAGCTGCCACTGATGTTGGTCATAGTTTATGCACCTCAAAAGTTATTTCATGTTGTCATAGGTTTCCTTCATATGGAATGCAGGGATTGACTCTTGGTCCAATGACATTTAACAATTGTATCAATTATCTAGAGGATACAAAATCTTTGCTGGTAAAGTTTACAGATGATAAAGATAGCAGAGTAGTAAATAATGAGGACGACAGGTTACTGTTACAGAATTATCTGAATTGCCTGGTTAATGGTCACAATCCAAAAAAATGAATTTTAATACAGCCAAATGCAAAGCAATACATTTGGGCATCAATAACACAGGTTATACTCACAGGATACTACCTTAGAAGCAATAATTCAGAGAAAGATTTAGGTGTCAGAGATAATCATCTCAGCAAGAGCTCTCAGAATTATACTGTGGTAAAAAGAGTTAGTGCAATCCCTGTACATAAAAAAGTATATCTAGTACAATGCCCTGGTACGAAGCATTGGTAAGAACACTGAGTCCAGTTCTAAGATCCATGTTTCAAGAAGGATGTGGGTATACTGAAGATAATTGAAAAGAAGGCCACAAAAATTATCCAGGGGCTGTAAAACAAGCCTTATGATGTGAGGTTTAAGGAGCTCAATTTATTCAGCTCATCAAAAGAAAGATGAGAGGTGATTTGATCACTGTGTAGCGGTACTTACAAGCTGAAAAACACACCTGACAGTGGGAAGCTTTTCAATGTTGCTGACAAGATCCAGTGGCTGGGAGTTGAAGTTAGACAAATTTATCCTTGAAATAAGATGCAATTTCCTAGCTGAGGGTAATTAAACATCGGAACAGCTCACCAAGGGAGTGGTTGGCTCACCATCATACAATCTTTAAGATAGGACTAGCTATCTTTGTAAAAGACTGCTTTAATAGAACTCTGGGAGAAATTCTATGAGGTTTGTGTGCAGGGAGTCAGGCTAGATGTTCATGGTGGTCTTATCTGGCCTTGTAATTCATGACTCTACAAGTTCCCTTCCTTCATGGGCCCTGGGAAGAACAGAATTGCCCACTGTGCCTATGTCCATAAAACTTGCAATTCTTCATTAAGATAATGACTACGTTTTAGTCACAAGTATTTTTAGTAAAAGTCATGGACAGGTCACGGTCAATAAACAAAAATTCATGGCCCGTGACCTGTCCATGACTTTTACTAAAAATACCCCTGACTAAAACTGGGGGGGGGGGAGGAATTGGGGGAGGCACCATGTACAGTGAAGAAGAGTTATGTAAAAAAACAACAGAAAAAGATCCTAATCTGCTCCAAGCATGTGACAAGCCATGTTGTATTACTCCAGCAGATGGAGCAGGAATTCAGAAGCAGCCTTTCTTTTAGTTTCTCCACAAATTTAAAAAGCAACAAAAAACGCACAGCTAAATTGTCCTTTGTCCAAACTAAGTACACTGCATTTTGCTGTTGTACAGTTGTGTGTAAACAAATTATTTTGCCCCTGTAAACATCAGGATGTTGGTACCAAAATCATTAGAATTTTTTGTCTCTCTATTTTTTTTCTTTTAAGTTGGTAAAGGCTGTAGAACTAGCGCTTAGCATGCTTATATCTGGGCATGCGCTGAAGGGAGAAAGACTTCAACCAAAGGAAAAGGAGGAGAGAGGGGAAAAAATATACTGAAAGAAGAGGGAAGAGAAGAGAGAAATAAAAACTAATAAATGCTGGAAGAGAGGTATATTTTATTCCTAATATGTTCCTACACAAAGTGAGGAGACATGAAAAGAGGGGTAGAAGACAGAATAGAAACAGATGGAAAATTTAGATATGTGAAATTATTTTCTTTACAAATTGGTGTTCACATGGGTGTTCCTGCAGCCATACCATCTAAGACTTCTGACCTTATAAACTAAACAGGTTTAGTTTGGTCAGTAATTAGATGGCAGACTTCCAAGAAAAACCCATTAGCTGCAGAAAGTACTGTTAATATAGTGTTCTTCCCTCTGCTCTAAGTCAGTATTGAGACAGTGCTTTGGGAAAGTATGCAAGGTCATTGTGCTGCTGATGGGGGAGGGGAGGCACTGAGTTATAAAATGGAGGTTCTGACCACTTAAAGTGATTAAAGATCCCATGGCACTTTTCATAAAAGTTGCAAAGTCCCAGTGTCCTGGATGAATTCCAACTCACTTAATAACATTCTACCTAAACCACTACTGCAGTTTCAGCTGGATAGAATGTAGCATTTGCTACACTTGTACTACCGGCAGAATGCAGAGAAACACTCAATTGTTCCATTTTATTTTGAGGGCTACATTATAATCTAATCTGATTTCCTACCCAGTAGTTACTACATCAAGCCCCTAACTTCTGTTTGATCTTTTAGAACATGTACTCTTGATTTAGAGATTTCAAGAGACTGAAAATCTACTACATCCCTTTGTATGTTGTTCTAATGGTTAATTACCCTGTTAAAATGTGAGCTTTATTTCAATGCTAATCTGTCTAGTTCAGCTTCCAGCCTTCATCGTATTAAAACATGAACTCATACAAGGTAGGAGATGGAAAAGGCATATTAGCTCATTCAGTCACTATCCCTTCCACTAGAACCCCACCTGTGATTTAGTTACAGAAAAGGCACAATAAGCCCCTCTATTTACAAGTGCAGAGCTTCACTCCACCCACTTCCTGACTTTTCTTTCCTGTCTCCTCTCACAGGGAATAAATCAGTCATGTGATGAAAGAGGCTGTTGTCTGTAAGGCTCCTGCCTCGTTTGTTACACAAGCTTGGGAAAGGCAAGTCTGGGCCTGCCCAAAATTAAAGGCCCTTGTCCACAACTAAGAGGTATGCGCCACTAAATCCAGGCTTCTGTAGATTATGGAGGGCCACAGATGAAAGAGCAGGAGCAGGAAGGAGGTCAGAGGTAACGAATCAGGAATCTAGAAGGGAACACCAAGCAAAGAATCTGACAGAGCCCACTGCTCTTCAAAGGCAGCTAGGGACTCAGTGGACACTGCTCAGAGGAACTCTCCTGGAGGCATGATTGTATGAGGGATCAGAAATAGGCCCCATGATTGCAGAGCACCGCCCCCATCCAGCTGTCTTGGCCAGTGCCAAGAGGAGTTTGGCAAGGTAGTCCCGTGACTTTACAGGACCACACATGGGATGTGAGGAAAAGTGCAGCCAGAACTTCCGCAAGAGGTTCTGGAGTTGGAAAGTATGTAGTATTTGAAGTACTAGGGACAGGTGCATCTAGGCCCACCCAAAACTAAAGGCCATCCCCCACAACTAAGGGAGAGGAACCACCAAGGCCAGGCTCCAATTAATTACAAAGGACAACAAACAAGAAAACAGAAATGGGAGTGAGGTTCAAGATTGAAAATCAAGAAACCAGATGTGGACTCTGAGCAGAGAACCCTGGACAGCACCCATTGTTCCTCAAAGGTGAGCAAGGAATCAGTGGACACTGCCCAGAGGAACTCAGCCTAGAGACATGACCGAACAAGGGAATGGAAATAGGCCCCAGTTACAGAGAAACCCCCTGTCTAGCTTCCTCCACCTGGTGTGATGAATGGCCATGTTGGCCAGTGTTAGGAGGAGGTTGAAAAGGCTGTTCTGTGACTTTGTAGGCCTATGGATGGGATGTGCATAAATCAGGTGGCATGGGATAAAAATGCAGCCAGAACCCCAGTAAAAATCTGGAGTCAGAAGGTGTGTACTGACCAATAAAGTGATGCAGGATTCAAATTTCTCAGGGGGAAAAAACAGGCTATAGGCATCTCAAACTGGGTACCCAAAATTCATATATATATATTTTTTACTTTAATCTCTCTGTGTCTCAGTCCCCATTTGTAAAATGGGAATAATAATATTCCCTCATCTCTGAAAATAAGTTCATTAATGTTTGTGAACCACACAGAAAAGCCTATGAGGAAATAAATAATTCCTCCATCAAAGACAGGTTGATTAATGTGCAGTAAATAAGTCATAGGGCTACTTGTTGAACAAAGAGAAAACTGAATAGCTGCTCATTCAGTTAGCACTGTCCCTCCTTGGAATGAGCCAGAAGTGGAAAAAAATAGCACATGGTCATGTGATTTAAAGACTGTATCATCATGGATATGCACAAGAGGGCCAAATTAACATTGCAAAGGCAACCTTCATTCTGGCATTTCCTAACGTTTGAGTGCTTGACTTTGCAACCTTAATAATGTTCTTTTAGTTTTTTTTAATAATTATATCTGCCACATACATGCTGGATCTCTCTTTGCCATATACAAACACACACAAAATGTCTTTGCTCTCTGTAAAGTCCAAGTGACTCTTCACAACTGTTCGCTGCTGGATGGTCAGAGAGCTTTCTCGTATGCAAAGAACAGTCTATTTCCAGTTCCAAGAGGAAAATGCCCCCATTATCTGCCATGGATTATTTTATTAGGAATTCTTCAGCTGCTGATGACTAGTTAGTTCCCAGGGGTAGAGTCTCCGGATGTTAGCACAATAACAGGGTTTGTTTAATAAAGTATTTCAACAACAGAAATATTTCCAAGCTATTGGTTGCAATTTAAGTGAGCAAAAAACTGATGACTTCACCATGTGTTTCTCTGCTCTGCTCTCAAACAATAGATCTAATTCTGTAACCCTTACTCAAGCAAAACTCCTGCTAACTTCAATGGCTAAGAAATTAAGGACTCCTCTCCATAAACAGTTAATCTGAAAAGCAACCAGCCCTACTTGATCTTGCTATTCAAAACCAAAGGAAACAATTTTATATGAGAGTTTTAAATATGCTATTTTTAGTTCTACAACAGCTCAGTTAAATACACCTTTAAAAATACTACATTTATCTGATTTGTGCGCTAGGGTAAAGTATAACTACTCAGGAGTAATGCTTGCAAGTCCTCCCTTTTTTAACTGTTTACATACACTAAAAGCATTTTAACTCCATTTTGTTGCATTTAAAAACAATAACATTTAGAAGTCTACCTTTAGCTATTTAGATGACATTTCTGTCATACATACAGTGAGAATATCTATGGCTACGTCCTCACTACGGGGGGATCGATTTCAGCTACGCAAATTCAGCTATTCGATCATATCCGAGCCGACTTACCCTTCCGTGAGGACGGCGGCAAATCGACCTCCGCGGCTCCCCCATCGACGGCGCTTACTCCTACCTGTGCTGGTGGAGTACAAGCATCAATTCAGGGATCAGTTGTCGCGTCCCAACAAGACGCGATAATTCCATCCCTGAGAGATCGATTTCTACCCGCCGATTCAGGCATGTAGTGTAGACGTAGCCTATTACATTTATCTTGCGTAATATTTTTTTATCTCAGGTTGCTAAGGTACTTATCCCTATACAAATATTTTCACAGTATGTGAGGCTTGTTAAGTTATAATTGTTAAAGACACTCCCACTTTTTCCTTCTATCTTCTTTTCTTATTCTCCAATTCAGGAAAGGTCATTGCTCAAGGCCAATTCAGCACAGCAGAAACTAGCAGAAGCTAAAACAGTAAATGCATTAAAAAAAAATCTTGAAAATGTTCAACTCCTGCCCCAAAAATTTTGAAAACTTTGAAACAAAACAATTTAAAATTTGTTCACAAATATAGGTTTTTGTTTTCCAGCCAGCTCTATGAATTACGTTGGTTGTGATGAATTTTGGATTTCCTGTATGAATTTATAAATATTATGTATGACCTGGTTACTGTGCGGTTTACTGTATGCATATATTGAGTTAATTCAATAGCAGGATTGTCAGGAAATACACCCAGGAAAGGGGAGGTGGATCTCAATATACACCTCTCAGCAAACACTTCAGGGATGATACAAGAGCCATCAGCTTGTATGTTCTACCTCTGAGCCTGTATAGCTCACCAAACTGATGTTGGGCAGTAAGTCCAAGTCCAGAAAACTGGGGAAAAAAAGAACCATAGCAGGAAAGTCCCATAAGGACTTACCTGGGTTTTTGGAAACTGACACTCAACCCCCTCTCCTTCCTCCCCCTCCCCCCCCCCCCCCCCGAGATTAGGAGTCCGAGGTATGATAGGCATGCCTAGGACACTAGGTATGATAGATATGCAAATAACCCTTGTGTTGTTTCTATGGTTAAATAAACAATACTTTTGTTTTAAGAAGGCAGTTCTGGGTCACTATAAACCACGGGTCACAGATTCCTGAAGGGAAGAACCACAGGAACCCAAACCCACTCAGACCTGCTGGGAAGGCACAGCTGATCCACAGGGTACTACAGCCCAGTACCTGGTCTAAAGAAAGGAGAATTGTGTGATTCTACCCTAAAGACAGGTAAGGGAACAAGACCTGATACCATTAAGAGTGCACTTGAACAAATCAGAGATTCAGCTAGCCCTGTAACCGTGAATATACATACATACTACCTATATGGGCCACTGCCTGGAGGGTTTGGCCAGTCATTGTGATAGTAGGCTCTACATAAGGCTTTCCTGATGCAGGCTGGTACATCACTTCTGTCTTCTTGATGTTGATTGTGAGACCTAAATTGTCATAAACTGAAGAAAAATAATCCATACTCTGCTACATGTCAGACTCAAATTTGGCATTCAGGGAACAGCCATCAGCAAATAGAAGATCATGAACAGTCACTTCCTGTACCTTTTGTCTTCTCCTATAGTCTCTTCAAATTGAAGAGCTTGCCATTAGTCTGGTATCTGATGCCAATCCTGGTGTCAGTCACAAAAGGCATCTGGAAGCATGGCAGAGAAAATCATACTGAAGAGGGTTCACCTACGTCAGCAGTACGCTGTCACATGCAGTTCACATTGATGGTGAAACCAACACCAGATTTTCCAAAGCAAGCGTGACCTTTGGCAGAATACGTGCAAATGTGTGGGAGTGAAGAGACATCAGTCAGACAAAACTGAAGGTCTACAAAACCATTGTGTTGCCAACTCTGAGGTATGTATGCAAAGCCTGGATGGTGTACAGATGCCATGCTATGAAGCTGAATCACTCTCAGGCAGGCCAGAAAGCACATTTCAAAGGACTCTTCCAAGTTATCCTTGAGGTGTTTCAACGTTAAATTTCTCTGTGTGCACTTATAACTGCAGAACACTGACAAGGGAGGAACCGATAAACCATCTCATGGAAGAAAAGGCAAAAACAGCCTGCGATATGCTGGGTATTTGCAAAACATGACGAAAGAAGGAGATGGAGGTCAGCTGGAGGGATGGAAGCACGGTCATTTTAGGAAAAGGAGAAGGCACAAAGACAATTGGAGGAGTCGGATTCATCATAAACAAGGAATGGTCTTCGAAAATTGTCTCATGCCATTTGAAGTCATCACGTATCGGGTTGCTTTACCTCCGATTGAACCGAAATAGTACCCTCAAAATCATCCAGATCTATGCTCCCACAAGTGCATGCGAAAATGATGATGTGGAAGGATTCTATCAGGAACTGGAGGAAACTCTCGTTAAGAGTTCTACATATACAATTGTGATGGGAGAGTTTAACGCCAAGGTTGGAAGAGGGGGAAAAAAGTTCATAGGAAGGTATGGTATCGGAGAACGAAACGCACGAGGAGAACGACTAGCTATATTGGCAGAGATGAGGAGAATGTTCATTGGTAACACCTGGTTCCAAAAGGCCAACAGAAGATGGACCTGGATCGTACCAAACGCGAAGACAAAAAATGAAATTGATTACTTTCTGATCGATAGACGACGCATCGTGCAGGATATTTCAGTAGTGCCATCATTCAATATCGGTAGTGATCATCGCCTACTGAGAATCAGACTCACGTTCACTATGAAGGTGGAGAAAAAGGCGCTGTGTATGGTGAAAAGAAGGCACCAACCAGTAGCTTTCGACGAGGCAATCCTGAAGGAAAACATTTCTAGGAAAGATTGGAACCTCCTAGATGACAATTATGAGAACTTCAGTAAGAGACTGAAACGGTGTATGAAATCAGCTGAATGTGAAAGACCAAGAAGAGCTAGCAGAAGAATCTCAGCGAATACAAAGACTTTGGGTATGTCCAGACTACCCGCCGGGTCGGCGGATAGCGATCGATCTATCGGGGATCAATATATCGCGTCTCATCTAGACGCGATATATCAATCCCCAAACGCGCTCCCATCGACTCCGGAACTTCACCAGGGTGGGCGGCGGTAGCGTAGTTGATGGGGGAGCCGCAGCCATCAATCCCGCGCTGTGAAGATGGGAGGTAAGTCGAAATAAGATACGTCGACTGAAGTTGCGTACCTTACATCGACCCCCTCCTCCCCCAGTGTACACCAGCCCTTAATTGGAGAAGAGGAGGAAAATGAAAAGAAGTGGTAGCAACAGGCTAGAGTACTCCCTTCTCTGCAAGCTCATACGAATGAAGTTGAAGGAAGACTTGGAGAAATTTCGAACTGAAAAGTTCCCACAGGCTGCTGAAGATCGTAAAAGTCTCAAAAAATGCAAACGGGAACTGGCATTGTACAGGTCATCATTATCGGCTTTGAAGAATAGGGACGGAGAGATTATCCCAACCTTCTAGCTATTTAAAAAAAACCAACCCTTCACATCATACACAACTGTCACATGATTTCTTGTCAGACCCATGCCAAAATCATTCCTCAAGGCTATGAAAGTAGAAGGGCGTAATTCAGGGCTGTGACACTATGTAAAATCAGTTCTCTTGTTCCCAGCATGACACAGAGGCCCTGATGAGGAGTTTCGTTTCTTTAATCAGGACTGTGCTGTATAGATGAACTCAAGTTAACTCTGTTGTCAACTGAGTCACCTCCAGGGCATGGGTGCCGAAACAATTTTTACAGCCGGGGGTGCTGAAAGCCAGTAAACAAAACTGTAAACCCTGTAAATGATGGGGGCCACTTCAACCCCCAGGGCGAGGGTCTCCGGGACCGCTGCAATCAGCGGCTCAGAGCCGCTGGAATGGGACTGGGACTGGGAGCGCCCCCCGAGGTTAAACCAGAGCCCAGCGCGGTTTGTCACGCGCCGGGGTTACCGAAGGAAGTGGGGAGTCATTATGCTGCTGAGCCAACAGCTCCGGTCACGGGTTGGGGGGCGGGTGAGGGGCGCTGGGGGGTGAGGACGCAGTTGGGCGCGTTGCTGTGCACAGGGCGGGGAGGGGGGTGTAACACAGGGCCGCCCGGGGGGGGGGGGGACAAGTGGGGCAATTTGCTCCAGGCCCCGCAGGGCCCCCACGAGAGTTTTTCGGGGGCCCTGGAGCGTGATCCCTCCGGGGTAAAACTCTTGTGGGGCCCGGGCCCCCGGAGCTTCTTCCGCTCCGGGTCTTCGGGGCAATTCGGCGGCGGGGTCTTTCCGCCCCAGGCTCCCTGAATCCTCTGGGCGGCCCTGGTGTAAGACCGCGCTAGGCGGGCACAGCCCTGCAGACCGGGCTGCGGACGATGGGGTTCGGGCAGTCCCCACCCCCGCCGGGGCCGCTCCCCCCCCGCAGACGCGCGAGGAGGGCGGGTGCCTGCCCCGGAATGACGGGGGGGGGGAACAGAACCTGCTCCCAGCGGGCACGAGACTCCCCGCCCCCTCCTTCCCCCGTGTCACGGGGCCCCGGGGCGGCGCATGCGCACAGCAGCGCACTAAGCCGTTGTTCCGCAGTCTCCGTCGTCGCTCCCTTAGCAGAGCCGCGTCGCCAGGAGCCGGAGCCGGAGCCGGAGCCGATAGCGGGCTGAGAACAGCAGCTGCCGCCACCGCCTCGGCCGGTGAGTGTCGGGGTGGGCAGCCTGGCTCTTCCCCTCCCCCCCCCCCCCCTTTCCCCGGCTCGCTCGCCGCTGCCGCCCAACCCGGAGAGCCGCAGTGGTTGGGCGGGGGTAGTACGGAGCGCGCCCGGCCCGGCCCGGCCGTTACCTTCGGGCTGCGGGCAGGCGCTGGGCCCCGCGCTCCCCCACCTCTCCTGGGCGGGGCGGGGAGTAAAGCCCCGAGGGTCCCGCCATACACATAGCGGGGCGGCGGCGGCGCTGGGAGCGGGGCGGCGGCCCGTGAGGAACAGGGCGTTATTTACTCGATCTCCTGCCCCTTGAAGTTGGCAAACACCAGCTCTAGGCACCGTGGAGACGCCGCAATGGGAAATCCTGCAAGTCTCCCACAGCCGCCCCTCCTCCCCCGAAATAAGGCAGCCCTGGCTTCAGGGTTGGGGGGTCTGGGCTGGGCCGAGCCGCTGCTCCCCTGGGCTTTCTGGTGATTACCCAGCGAGAGTAATTAGTGCTTAATCTGCTCGGCTCGGTTTACTGGAGAAGATGGTTTTTGTTTTGTATCTTTGGCAATCTTTTACCTCCCCTTGAAAGGGTCAATGGGCTAGATCTGGTGTGCTCACAAGACAGGGAGGGCCGCAGCTGGCGCTGTAGCACTTTACAAACCATCCAGTGGCTAATTCAGGCTTCTGTGCCGTTAATGTTCTTAGTTTTTGCAAACTACATTGCTTTGACTTCTCCATTTAGTAACAGATTTTATTGCTAGGATGTCAACAGTTTAGACAGAGTCCTTAACTATCCCCTTGAAAACACAGCTAAGATTGAGATATTACTGTATTTCTGCTTCTTACTTTAGCAGTGGTTGGGTAAAACTGTTTGGGATTAAAGTTTTAATTTATGGATACTTTGAACACTAGAGAAGATGATGAATAAATACTTGTCTATTTGTAAGTAAGGCTCAACTAATTTCCTTGCAACAATGGGTCAGTTAGGATTGCCTATGTAAATTGGCTTTTCATTTGTGTGCTGTCTGACTGATTTGCTTTCCATTTTCTATTGAGACCACAAGTTTTTTTTTTTACCCAGGATCTATAGTATATATTTATCTATGCCTATATTCTTAGATATCAGAGGGGTAGCCGTGTTAGTCTGAATCTGTAAAAAGCAACAGAGGGTCCTGTGGCACCTTTGAGACTAACAGAAGTACTGGGAGCATAAGCTTTCGTGGGTAAGAACCTCACTTCTTCTTCTCTATATTCTTAGAGGCAGAGAACTAACCACAGACTAAAGATATCAGCCCTGTTTCCCCTGCTCTCTCTCCGCCCCCCACCCCCTATGCCTGTCACTACGTAATCTAAGTGCTTCTCAGGTAACCTACCTGGAGCTTAGTAATGAGGATTGCATGACTAGGTTTGTTAATCTTCTTGTGCCTTGATAGAGGAGGATGGGCTTAGACTATAGATGGTTGGAAGGTTTATTTGTTTTCTTGAAGGATTGCTTTTGTGTGTAGGTCCCCAAATAACTCTGAAGATGGTACTATTCTGGATTAGACTGTTTCCCTCTGAAAACTCCGTAACTCCTCTTCTGAGAATGACTTCACTCTGATTCTCACTTTGTCCTGGATTTGTAAACTAAATTGTTTGAGAGAAGGACTGCCTTCTTAGTGGGCTGTGGATGAAGATGATTGCTGATATAACTGCGTCCTGACTCACGAATGTCCTTAATGATAACTAAGGCCTTGCAGTGGCACTGGAGAATTGGGTTGCTGCATTCTGCACAAGCTGAAACTTCAGCTTCAAATGCAGATGCTTGTAGTTGTAGCAATCCAGAGTGGAGCCGCGATGAATGCCAGGTGCACTTTTGCAACATATCTTCCTTGTCAAGAGAGGAGTAATTTAGCAGTAAATTGAAGGTATAAGAAGATTTTTTTCATCACTGATGCTGCCCTGAACTCCAGACTAAGTGGCAATTAAGATGAGACCATGAGGCTTCAAATCTTTTTAGTGAATAGGTTGCAGATGTCCTGATGGAATATGAGAACAGTTGCTTGGCTGGTTCTTGGAAGTGTTTCTCTCTTCCAACTAGTATAACTTTGGTCTTTCTGGGTTGAATTTGAATCAGTGGCTGATCTCTAGGGATAGAGATGACATTGGTGGAGTCTGTGAACTAGGGGATGTACAGCTGGTTGTCCTCAGTCTGTTGCTGGCAGTGGAGTCTGTAGGACAGATATTAGAGAAGCAACAAGACACATCTACAGGCCAGTATTTTGGGAAAAGGGGGGCAGTCTGTTTTAATGAAAAGCTTTTTAAAGTTTAAAACTAGTTCAGTTACCATTCTACCCCACCCCTGTCTTTGAGTCACTTTTCTAATTCCCCCCCCCCCCACCCCCTTGTTGGGTTTTGCAGCCTATACCAGCATGCAAGAATTTATAAACAAAAATGGACTGAGTCATCTCTGTACAAAAATCAAGTTAAGTGATTGTGTGAGGAGACAGAATCCTTTTCCAGTGTTTCTCATAACTTTAAATAGCTCTAATAATAGGGTAGTGATTTCTGTCCATACTTTTGTCATAATATGTTAACTAACAAACTAGCTACAAGCTACTAAGTCTGTGGTAGAAGTTGTCTGCTGTTACACAATGTACTGCAATAGCTAATTACAGTGGGGAGTTCTTTCAGGATTTTTCATCTTGGTGGCTTTTAATATTTGTATAAATCTGACCATTTAATGATAAATTTCAGCTGAATACATGACTTTTTTCTTTAAATAATTGGAATTTTTAGACCATTAGAATACCCAATGTTCCTAAAGATGCCATTTCTTAGTAGAATTTTCTTTAGAAGCTTGGACCAAGACATTCAGTGATTACTGTTATCTGATGTTGTGGTTGCAGTTAAGGTTTTTACGTTTTGACTCATCATTGCAAATTTACATTTATAAATAAGAAAGTCTCAATCTTCCATACTGCGAACCTCATTCTAGTAGCATGCTGCTCAGGCCATTTTCCCATCTCTTTGTGATTGCAGGGACCATCTCCCCTCCTATTTGTGATCAGGTAACATTGCTAAAAAAATATAAGAAAGCTGAGATTCTTTTTCTCTTTATTGGCTTACTTGGTGCAAGCAGAAGTCTGAAGGACTGCTTGCATGAGTAAGGATTTTGCAGGATTTTGTTTGAGCTCATCCACTCTGGCTATGAGGGGAAAAGACTTAACTGGTTCAGGTTAACTCTGGTTTTAAAGAGAGTTCTAAACTGGTTAAATATACACTGGCTCAGTGAATTTAAGGCCTTAATGCTGAAGTTACACCCTGTTCAATTGGAACAACTAGAGCACTGGACCCCAAACTTTTCAGTGTTGTGCTCTTCCCCCCCCTATAGCCAGGACTGGGGATGTGGCTCCCGGGGGGGATGGGATGACAGGGCAGAGTAAGGGAACTGAGGCTGGGATGGGAATGTGGCCTGTTGAGGGGCCATGGCCAGAAACTGGGGGCAGGGCCGAGTACATCTGGGCCATGGTCGGTGGCCAAGGCTGAGGGAGGGCTGGGAGCTGGGCACCATCTGGGGGCGGGGCCAGAGCAGTGCTGGTTGGTGGTCCATCCCCGCCCCCCCTCATGGGGACTGGCCTGGGCACCTCTATAGGGGCTTGCTCCACAGTTTGGGGTCCTCTGAACTAGAGATTTTGGAAATAGGCTCAATCCCAATTCCTTGTTGATTTAATTTAAACCATAAACCGTTAGACACAGATGTAGCATTTAGATACACTACTGATACCCTAGAAATAGGTAGATATTACTGTACCGTGCCATGTAATGGCACAGGGATTTTGAATTTTGAGCATTTTTTCCTAAAGCTTGATTATAGTGCAAATTGACATTGTAGGAGCTGTCTGTCAGGTAACTACCTGAATCACAAAAATCTGTTAATGATTGGAATGACACTGGCATAGGCATGTCTATTGTATTGCTGCAAAATTAGGCTATGCACTTGGGATAGTGTTAAGAAGATGTATATAAGTAATCTGTTTAAAAGCAGACAAGGAAGTTAACTTCTGTAAATAGCAAAGTTAATCAATAGGTTATGGATTAATGACCTGATAGGATTTAAATCCTATCTTTTAAGTTTGAAACTGGCACTTGATACTTGCATAAATGAGAACAGAAAGTCTTGAACCATGCATGCAAGATTACATGGTAAAACCCTCTTTTTCTTGACAGTTCATATACTTTTTATTAAGAAAGGAAAGCACAAATAACTTTAGGGTCCAGTGTTTCCAAACTTTATATGGAGTTCCTTTTGACTTCAGTGGGAGTTCATGTGGAGATAATATGCAATAATTGTGGCTCTCTGATCTTCAGCCACCTAGTCCTGGCAGAAGTTAGAGCAGCAGGGGGTCCTACTCTAACTTCCATAAGATCCATTGGAAAATCACATGTGGTGAAATGCGGATCTGGAAAGTCAATGACCCGCCCCCTTCCTATCCTTAACCTATGGGTGAAGGGCGTGTTTTACAAGAGGAGGTCTAGCCCAGTGCTTCTCAACCAGGGGCCCGGGCCCCCTCTGAGGGGTCGTGAGCAGGTTTCAAGGGGTCCGTCAAACAGGGCAAGCATCAGACTCACTGGGGCCCAGGGCAGAAAGCTGAAGCCTGAGGCCCTGATACTCCCTACCTGGGGCTGAAGCTGAGCAGCTTAGCTTCATGGGGCTCCCTGTGGCATGGGGCCTCAAGCAGTTGCCCTGTTTGCTACCCTCTAATGCCAACCCTGGCTTTTATAAGCAGAAAATCAGTTGTGACATAGGTGGGTCATGAAGGTTTTATAGCATGCTGGGGGGGCTCAGAAAGAAAAAGGTTGAGAACCCCCGGTCTAGCCACTTCTGCCAGCTTTCCACTCATGGTGAAGTTCACTTACATAAGGGGAATTCTCCACTGACTAATTCTGGTTGTTTTAGGTCACTCACTATTACTAATGCGGCACAAAGTGGCTTTAATGGAATCCAGTTGTTTGTTCAGTGAGTTGGCCTTATAAACGTCATAGGAATCAGAAGCTATGGAAATATGTAAGTGGGGCCCTATGAAATCCATTTTATTATTGTGGGTTTTCGGTTTTTTTATGATTTTGTTTTTTCCATTTAAAAAAAAAATCTTTGATTTTTAATCAAAATTGTTTGCATTGACAACAGTTAAGTGGACCTACTATAAATAAATACATTAAAATGTTCAGAATTGGATTGCAATGGGAAAAAATAACTTTAGGAAAAAAGCGTACAATTTAAACAAATCCTGCAGTATATGGTAAAAGTAATACATTTTAAATCACTTTTTAAAGTAGCACTTGGTAATATGACCAAACTGACACTGGTGAACAGTAACACAAGAAGTCCACAGAAGAGCCTCGTACACTGTCAATTTAACTGAATTAATATTTGAATAATTAAAAAAGTACCAAACATAAAATAATCTATCCTTGCAACATTCATTGTTGCCATTTTAAATTAAACTCAGTACTTTTAAGCTTCCTTCCTTCCTGCTCAAATCAATTTTAAATTTGATTTGATAGTGTGAAATTTAGTTTATTGCTGAGTAGCATTACAAATTCATAAACTTAAATGTTGTTTTTGCCATCTCTGGTGGACATTTCCATTGTGATACATTATGGTTAGCCTTTTAGTGTTTTCCTCAGAAAGTGATTCCCTCTTGTCTATAAGTAGATTTTTATATTTACTAAAGCTTCTCTCTGTTTCTACAGAGCTGACAAGGAAGATGTAAGGTAGGGGAACCTCTGCTACTTTAGGCATTCGTCACTTCATAACCTTCCAGTAAGCGCAAAGATCCCGTGGATCTGAGGTGGGCTCATTCTGAGTGGTTTACAGAAACACCAACCATTCTTCTCCACCCCTCACCAGAACTGTGTGGGGAGGTGGTAGTTTGTTGTACTGATCAATGTTTTGTTGCATGGCTGGAGTCTGCGTAGGAGTTGCAACTCCTGACATGAAGCTGACACAGCAAAGAACTGAGTTCTCAGAAGCTGCCCTTAATCCCAGATGCTGGCACTTCTCCCCTAGTCCCTACACTCCCCCCACCCCGTGCCCAATGCTCTATTACCTCCAGTGGCTAAGCATAGTTCAGCTGTGCAGCCCACCTTGCCTGCCTGTGCTGTGGTCCTAGTGCCAGGGAGAGCCTGGATTCGATGTTGTTTTGATTCCGCAATTCTGTCCGTGTTCTCGTTAACATGGATTTCATAGGGCTGCACTTAAGGTGGCACTTCTGGAATTTCATGTTTACACTTTTCTTCAACTTAATTAGAAGGACACAACTTCTAATTCAGCATTCTTCAAGTAGGTAACAAGATTAGCTAACATACACAAGCTTCTATTAATGGGGGATTTTAACTTTCCTGATAGCTGTTGGAAGTCTAATACAGCAAAATATATGATGTCCTGCAAGCTCTTACCATATGTAGGGAGCAACTTTCTGATTCAAAAAGTTGACTAAACAACGAGGGGTCATCCATTTTGGATCTGGTTTTGACCAACAGGGATAAACTAGTTGCAAATGCAAAGGTGGTTAGGAAATTGGGAAGAAGTGATCATGCTCTGATAGAATTCAAGTTCCTAAAGAAACAAGGACACAAACAGCAAAACAAGGATACTGGACTTCAAAAAGGCAGACTTCAACTCAGAGAAATAGTAGGCAAGGTCCTGGGGAGAGACCAATTAAGAAGAAAAGGTGTCGAAGGGGGCCAGTAGTTCCTAAAAGATGTAATACTAGAGGCTCAACATCAAGCTATTGCAATGCAGAGGAAAGCTAAGAGCCACAGGACACCAGTGTGGCAGCACAAGGAGCTTTTTAGCTATCTAAAAACCAAAAGGGATACATACAGGAAATGGAAAGAGGGCCATGTAACTATGTAAATATACATGCGAATAGCATGAGTGTGTAGGGATAAAATCAGGAAAGCCAAGACTAAGAAGGGTTTTGACAAATATGTCAGGCAAAAAAGAAAGTTCAGGGATGGTGTGGGTTTACTACTCAGTGGAGAAGGTGAGCTGACTATGGAAGATAAGGTAGAGCTGCTGAATACCTACTTTGCTTCAGTCTTCACATAAACATGTGACAGAATTACTGACAAAGTTATCATAGACAATAAAAGGGAAGGAATGCAAATAAGGATAAGTAAAGAACACATCAGATCTTCTGATTTAATTTTGAATGAATTCAGTTCAGCAGGGTCTGATACTATTCACCCCAGGGTGCTGAAGGAATTAGCTGAAGAAATCTTGGAGCCCTGCAAACTCATGAATGACAGGAGAGAACCCTGCTCCAGTCCTCCAGGACAATATAGTATCCATCTTTAAAAAGGGGAGAAAGAAGGAGCCGTGGATCTATAGACCAGTCAGCCTGACTTTGATACCTGTGAAGCTACGCAAGGGTATAAAACATTAAATTTGCAAATACTTGGAGTGTGAAGGGGTGTCACTAACAGCCAGCATGGATTTAGTAAAAGGAAGTCATGCCAAACCAGCTTGATTTCCTTCTTTGACAAAGTAATTGGTTTGGTGGATAGAGGGAATGCAGTGGACATAATACACCTGGATTTTTGACACAGTCCCATGTGACAGTCTCATAAGTAAACTGGAGAAAAGTGGGCTCAGTAGAACTACCGTTAAGTGAATACATAATTGGTTAAACAGCTGCAAAAAGTGACTATTAATAGAATGTCAGATTGGAAGGAGGTCTCAAGTGGGGTTCACAGGGATCTGTTCTCAGTCCGGTGTTATTTAACTTCTTTATTAATGACCTGGATGTAGGAATAGAGATTATTTTTAAAATTAATTAATTGATTAAATTTGCAGATAATACAAAGCTGGGGGGGGTTGCAAACACTTTGGAGGGTAGAACTAAAATTCAAGAGGATCTTAAATTGAACAACTGGGCTATAGACAACAAAATGAAATTCAATAAAGACAAATGTAAGGTGCTACACTTAGGGAAGAAAAACCAAATGAATAAATAGAGAATGAGCAATAACTGGCTTGTCAGCAGCAGCACTGCTGAGAAGGATCTGGGAGTTGTGGTGGATCACAACCTCAGCATGAGTAAACAATATGGTGCTGTTGCAAATAAAAGCAAATGCAATTTTTGGTTGCATTACGAGAGGCATAGCACACAAGTCACAGGAGGTGATACTACTGCTTTACTTGGTGCTGGTTAGGCCTCAGCTGGACTACTGTGTTCAATTTTGATCACGATATAGAGAAACTGGAAAGATTCCAGAGATGAGCAACAAAGATGATCAAAGGGATGGAATGCAAACCATATGAGTAAAGGCTGAAAGAACTGGGTACGTTTAGTTTGGAAAAGAGGAGCTTAAGGGGGGACATGATAGCAGTTTTCAAATACTGGAAAGGCTGCCATAAAAAAGATGGAAAATAATTGTGTTCTCTTGCAACAGAGGGCAGGATAAGAGGCAATGGGTTCAAACTACAGCATAGCAGATTTAGATTAAATCTCAGGAAAAACTGCCTAACTGTAAGAACAGTAGCACAATGGAACAAACTGCCTAGGGAAGTTGTGGAATCTCCTTTGCTGGAGGTTTTCAGAAAGAGGCTGGATTAGCTATCTGTCTTTGATGATTTTGACACACACAAATTCTGCATTTTAGCAGAGGGTTAGACTAGATGACCCTTCTGGTCCCATCTAAACCTGTGGTTCTATGAATTCTGGCTTCTAGAAATCCACCTTTATAGAATAAAATATTTCTTTTGGAACACAGTTCTTTCCATTAGAAGTTCTGTTTACATTCTAGATCTATCTTTCAGTAAAATTGAACATTTGGAGGTTCTTTGGTTGATAGAATAGAAGTCTGATGATGATATTAGTAATGCTCCTATGCATCAATCTATCCTGAAGTTTTTTGTTCAACATTAAGCAAGACTTTAGACTACAGATCAACTGAGCGTTTTATCTTTCTTCTATAACATGATTTACTCTTGTTTGATGCTAACAGAAATTCACTTTTCTGGACAGTAGCTTTTAACATAGCCAATTTCCAAGCTTTACTTGGCATTTTATACTGTTGGGAGTAAAATAACTTGATTATTAAAATAATGTTCTTATTTTTCTTTAGTGGAAATTGCACAAAAATGTCTCTCTATCCTTCTCTGGAAGATCTGAAAGTGGACAAGGTAATTCAGGTATGGTGAAATATATAGACTTTTCTGAGATGAGTTCTAGTTAAAAATGAACAGTTCAATTAATATTAATTTCATTTCTAAAACAAGTTTCTCATGTTAAATGTGTGGGTACTACATTTAATACTTGACTAAATTACTATAAAGTCTTTATTTTTTTTGGTACTTTGCCACCTATTTGGATAGATTGGATATTAATACTTCCTTAAATTAGGAGAGCTTGCTCTTGCAAATATTTCAATGTAAATCTTATGTGATCCACATGGAACACTTATCCTTTTTAATCAAATAGTTGTTTATTTGCTGGTATCTAAATTGTCATTTTGATATAAGCAGAGAAGTTGCTATTAATTTTTAAAGATAACAGATGTACATTTTATTTTAAGGATAAAGGCTGCAGCAAATAAAAGTTAGATCATACAGTAAACCATTGAGTAACAAAATTCTGATTTAAAAACTGCCTCTCTTCCTAGAACAAAACTAAAACTTTTATTCAACTCTGCTAGATAGGTCAGTAGACACACTTTTCACATCTCACTTAAAGTGTGTGTAATAAAGAAAACAATCCCTTGACTACAAGTACTGTCAAGTTATTTCCACCCCCACTTGAAATTTTGATCTCAAAGCACAGTCTGCATCCTGGAATATTGTGTTTAACAAATATATGTGGTTTCTTTTTGGGACAGTTAATTGAGCTTAATGTTCTAGGTTTGGACCACTCCAGTTTCACTGCTGCTCTCGGTGATCAAGATTAAACTATTTGGTGCTCCAGCATGTGGTCTGATGTAAAGTTTTAAGTTTAATGAAGCTGCTAACCAGCCTTTATAAGGGCCTGTCCACGCTAGAAGTTTAGCTTGCAGTAGCCTGGTTGTCTTTTACACTTAGGCATCTTGTTCGAACATGTTTTTTCTTTTGTATTACCAGTGATGGTTCTGTAACCATGTCAGTGATTGGTGTTACAACCAAATCAATAATTTTTTTTGAAGAAAAAAGCGCAAATTCTCTAGTCTCAGCCAGTGAGTATAGGTTAAACGGACAGATTTGAACAACAGGGATAGTTAAACTGGAAATTAACCCCTAAATGGCTTGTTGTATTAAACCATTACAGTTGTTTTAATTTATTTTCAAATGCAACTTGTTTGACTTCTAATCCACAGCTTTCTAGAGAAGGCATTATTAGTGGTGGCTTATTTTTTTTTACATGTTGTTTTCTTAAATTGTTGGTTAATTCGACCAATGTGTTGAATTACGTTGTTAAATCATAATGCATTACACTGTATTGATGCCTGTGTTCTTTTAACTTTATTGTAAAATGTCAGATAACCATGAACTGTGGCAACTAGTTTGATTTAAAGGTAATTTTAAAATAGTGAGTAGTACCTGGCTTGCATTCAGAGGCGTAGAAAACCTATCTAGGTTCTCTAAAACTACCAAAAGATGGGAGACTGAAAAGGAAGGAAATACCTAGTATTACAAATAAGCTTATAGTTTACTCTCTTCCAGTGACTAGCAAATACTAATTTATAAATAGAGTATTTTGGGGGGGCATTTGCTGTAAACATTGTGTCCTCTCTTGTAATAACCCACTTCTTTGAGTTCTGTATACAAATCTAATTAGAAGGTTCACTGCTTCTCTAATAGGAGCTGTTAATGTTAAAGGATTGTTGACTTTTTAGCTTTGATTCACAATTAATCCCTGTGTGTCGCACAAGAAGAGATAGGTGGGATTGGATGAGTTTGACACATCTAGACTCTGAAGGTGCTTATGAATTACTGAATTAAAATAAACTATTGGGTACACCTCTATCCCGATATAACGCGACCCGATATAACACGAATTCAGATATAACGCGTTAAAGCAGTGCTCTGGGTTGGTGGGGTTGTGCACTCCGGCGGATCAAAGCAAGTTCGATATAATGCGGTTTCACCTATAATGTGGTAAGATGTTTTTGGCTCCCGAGGACAGCGTTATATCGGGGTAGAGGTGTATTTGCAATTGCTGAAGTTTTATAAATTTCATATTGCATTTAAACAGTGCCATCTCAGAACATCTTAAACTTCTTAGTGTCTCTTGTATGCTAGATGAGAAGTTATTTAGTGTAAATGTCTTAAATTCTGAGTCTTTCAGCAAGTGTATTTACAGTTAATAAATTTACCAACCCTCTTTCTTTATGAGGTAGTACCTCTTTATGCTGTTGCCCTTGCTTTTTCCCTGTAGAAAGTCACAGCTGTAAGCTGTTTTGACAAGTGATATTTAATTTAATTAACCAATTTTAACACCATTGAGAAAGATTCCATTTATATGAATTAGTGTTCAGATCCATATTAATTGGTGTTCAGATCCAAGAATGGGTTCCGAAGTTTTGTCCTTTAATATAACGAACTGTACTTTCTAAAAACATGAACATTTGACCTCGCAACTGCATAATAACTATCTAATAGTCTCTCTTGTACAGAATAATGCATGTGAATTCCTTTTTCCTCTTAGGCCCAGACTGCCTTTTCGTCAAACCCTGCCAATGCAGCAATTTTGTCTGAAGCCTCCACTCCCATCCCTCAAGATGGAAGTAAGTTTATGTACTATACAAAAAGTTGATGTTTTGAAAAAAACTAAAATCCTGAAATTTTGTAAACAAACACTCTTTTTGAAGGGGAGCTTGAAGTACAGTCAAACTGTACTGTATAGGAGAACAAAATAATTCTTTCATTGTTAACTAAGGGTCAAACTGTGTCCTCTGTAAATGCAAATATTTGGGTGGTAGTCTACAGAATTTTTTTAAAATGAAGTAATTAGAGGGAGTTGTGTGGTTAATATATATTTTTTTCCCTTTCCCTCACTGCGGATACCTCTTTCAAGTGATTACAGTTCCGAAGCTGGGGAGTTAGTGGGAAGCCTGCTCTTTGTGCCATTATCTCCCTTGAAATCCGTGGGAGATTTGCAAGTTTGAGGGCTGTCAGCATTATCTTTGCATATTTTTCATCCCTGCACACACAATCATAAACTGAGGGGGAATTTTGGGACGGGGCAGGGATCCTGTCTCTAGTACTGGGGAGAGGCCTGGAAAGAGGAATAGTATGACAGTATGAAGTTTCTGCATGAAGTTCCTGCTGATGTTTTAAGATCAGTGTTTTGGAGAGGTGGCGTGTGTTAAAGACTGATACAAACTGACTTGCCACTTTTCATGATAAAAACATGTTTCTTCTTAGAGTATGTGACTACATGGATCCCATCTAATTTTGCATGAACCTCATGCTCCTCAGGTCAAAAATCTTTGAATAGCAGTGGCCATTGAACTGAAGTCACATTTGGTACCCATATCTGAAAATGCTGGTAACTAGTAAACATCAGCATGAACGTTGGCACCCGTGCCAACATCAGCCCTGTCAATGAAGACCTTAAATTTACCACCTGATTCAATGTTGAAGGAGATAATTATGCCCCAGTACCACCCTTATCACCCATGTTTACATTCAATACTGGTGCATATTTCTGACCTCCCAGTACTGAGGTTATCTTGAAGATTGGCACTGCCTCTAGAAGATGTTTTTTTTCTTCATTTCCAGCACATACCACCTCTCCACTATCCAGCAGGGAACCTTTTTCTGACAGATCAGACTAAGGTCTCTCTCTACAGACCAGGGACTTCCTGTATGGCAGGGCAATGGCCTGCTCAACCCTATCAGAACAAGCCTTACCTATAGGCACACCGGGGACCTGCATCCAAGGGCTGATCCTTCTTGAATGATCTAGAAGGAAGTATAGAGGGTCTTGATCTTTATCTGCAGACAGGGAAGAACATCAGCAGCTGGCAGAGGAGGAATGGGCATTAGTGCCCCCTGAGCAACACACCATCTCCCAGGGACTCATCTTCATCTTCTCCTGATGAGACTTTCTCTTCAAGTCGTGTATCAGCCTTTGACTTTAGAGCACGGCTGGAGCTGCTCTCCCTTAGTGTTGAGACTCTCAAGATAGAACATCCGTGATAGAAGAAAAAGCTCACAAGGTCTTTGTTCTACATTCTTCTGTTTTTGCTAGGACAGCAATTAATGAGGGCATATTAGATCCAGCAAAGACTCTGACAGGCACCAGCCACACTGCCTCTTCTGGCTAAGACAGCAGAAAAGACACATTGGTTACCCTAAAAGGGGTTTGAACAGTTCTGACTCTATCCAACATTGGGTTTGTTGATTAATGTGGTCCATGAAAAGACCAAGCAATTTAAAAACATTCCAAAAGACAGACACCCAAGAAATTAGATTTATTTTGGAGAAAAGCCTATTTGTCAGGGTCACTGGAACTATGAGTTGCTAATCATCAGGGCTTAAATGCAAAATATCTTACGTGGGATCAGGTATTCTCCATCTAGCTGAACTCCTCTGAGACTTGAGTGGGGAATTGAAAGGAATAGTTGAAGAGGACTAGTGGCTTAAACATTGTTACAGTCAGCAACAAATAAATAGGACACAGCTTGATCTGTGGCTGCTGTGGCAACTGCCCATAGCTTCATTGCTGCAAGCCTCTGGCATTCAGTGAAATGCAATTGAGGATGTCATTTGAAAGCACAGATTTATTACACACAGTTTTTTGGGGGCATCTAAACCTCAGCCCCAAATTGTAAGATTTTCAGATACTAGGTTGCCAGTCAAGGCAGAAGACCACTTGCCTTCTCTCAACAATGGTCTTCTGAGTACCTAACCAGGGAGAAGCTGAGATTCTGTTGAACAAGACAATCTTCCTTGTTTGTTGAGCCATCTACAGCTGCTTCCAGAACAGCAGGTTTGATGTGAGGGTCGAGAACCACACTAAAGTCACTCAAAAGCAGTCTCCAAACTCTGTCTTTAGATGCTGGCTTTTGTTCTTCCATCAGACTTGGAGCATGATAACAGACAGATGGGTATTAAAAGTTATCTCCCATGGCTGTTCCATCCCGTTTCAGTCCTTAACCCCTACCCATCCCCTTTCTTGTCCTTCAGGGTCCTTTAATGAAAATCGCCTAAAGGAAGAAATGGTGTCTTGCCTCCATCATCCTGTCCCTTCATGCTCAAAACTTGTCTTGTTCAGATAGCTGGGCCTCATGGTAACTTGTGAAAAATTTTCTCAATCCATCATAAATGATAGTTTATAAGAGTTGTAGTGGATTCCAAATCAGCAAAAACATATATTACTGAAGGCAGATTTCTCTTCATATGATGATCAGTATCAAATTGAATGTCAACTCCAGTAAGAAAACTGCCTCAAACTTTTAGCCCACATCACCTTGCTTTTATGTGACGCTATTAGCCAGACTTCGCCTGGGTCCATTAAAAGGCTGATTAAACCTAGTATATTACCTTACAGGACAACAAATGAGCATGTGACTAGTGTCAGGACACATATTTTATTGGCAGTGAATGGGTGGTTAGACCCCAAATCTATTCAGACAGGTTCCCTTCTCTGCTCCTCCTACGAAGACATTGATCACAGATGCATTGTATATGCACTCAGACCACCTCCAGACAAAAGGGCAAAATGCAAAATGCAAAAAAAAAAAAAAAAAAAAAAAAAAACCCCAAAACCTATAATATATTTGGTACTTAAAGCACTGGACTTCTTGTTCAGTTCTATCAAAAGCCACCTTGCAGTGTTCTCAGCATGCCATCCCCCTGTACCATCATGTTAATTTTTCACTCACCCCACAGTATCTAGATTTCTAAAGTAGTTACTCCATACTTATCCAGCCGTTAGAGAACTGTCTCCAATATTAAGATTCCACATTGTCCTTACAAGCCCCCCTTTTAAGCCTCTTGGAGTGTACTTTACACTATCTTACCCTCAAGATGGTCTTTTTAGTCAACATTACATCAGCCAGAAGGGTGAGCAAACTCCAGTCTTTTATGGCTGACCCTTCTCTCTCAATGTTCCACAGAGATAAATTGGTGTAAAGACCTCATTGCAAGTTTATTCCTAAACTTGTCACACTCATTTGAACTACAATTAATTTACCTTTTTTCTTTTGTTCTTCAGAAGAAAAGAAACTCTACATCCTGGATGTTTCAAAGATCTTGTTATATTATCTTGATAAGACAAAGCCTTTTACACAGACTTCCTATCTTTTTCTTGCCATCTCTGGTACTCCTAAGGGTTAACCCATTGTCTCCCAGAGAGTATAAAAAAGAACTATGCATGTATTTCAGTCTGCAGTAATGTGGCTGATACACCTTTTCCTTCAAATGCTAAAGCTCACTCCACTACTGCACAAGCTACATTTTGTGCCTGCTTTGGACACATCATCATATCTAAAATTTGCAAGGCAGCTAATTGTGGTAGTCCGCTTACCTTTGTTAAAAACTGTGTCCTTCTCCTGGCTATGAGATCAGATGTGAGATTTGGTAGGGCACTGTTAGTGGCAGTTAAGACTCCTCAGTCCCATCTTCCATACTGCTTTTTAGCACAGATGTGGTAAATAAGCACCCCAATTTTCACAATAAGCCAAAAATTAAACTAATCCCATTTCAAAACAAGCCAATCCCTAAGAACACCAACACTCTATATGACTAGATTCCCCCCCCCCCCCCCGGTGTGTTGTCTGGGACTGTGGTGGGCCTGCAGTCCCCCCCTGACTCTCTTGCCCCTGCTTGCTAGGAGCCAATCAAAAAAAAAAGCAACAAGCTACAAGCCAACAAGTAACTCCCAAGCTAATTAAGTCAAAAACAAGCCAATTTCTGCTTTTTTTTCCGCAGGTTTGGCATGTCTGCTTATTAGTCACCCTGACTAGAGAGTGTGTGCACACGTGTGTGGACTGCAAAGGAAAAACAGTTTACTTACCTTAAAGTAAACTATGATTCTTTGAGAATGGGTTGTTGTCCACATAGATCCCACAAACCCTATCCCCGTTTCTTTGGCGTTCACTTGCCATTTCAAAATCCCAGGTAAAGAAAACTAAGGGTGGGTTGTAGCCACTCTGGCCTTTGAGCCCTCTGGTGGGGATGCACAAGGATGGCTCTGAAACTGCTATTCAAAGGTTCTGACTTCACGAACATAGGATCCATGTGAACAACAACATCTTGAAGAACTAGTCACTATAAGATTCAATGGTTTTAAATATTTTAATGCAGCATTAAGTTTGCTTGGTGGAATGTTGTTACCTTGCAGAACATTGAGTTGAGCAAAACTCAAACTTCTGAAAACTAGGAAATGCAGAGTTAAGATTGCCCAGGCAACCTTAACTCTGTTCTCTTTCAGCAGTGCCCCAGTAGGCCCTGTTAACACACACCTTTTCTCTGCCCACCCCACTATTCCTGAAATACAGAAGCACCTTGTCTCCTTTTACAGCCTGTTCACTGTCACCCATAGCATTCCATCCAGATTGGGATGTACTGGCAGAGTTGCAGGTGCCATCCATCCACATAACCCTCATCTCTTTTCTGCAGCCCCAACCCCTTTTCCCCTCTATTCCTCTCCTCCCTGATACGCTTTCCCTCCCAGGAAGCATTTACATGTCTAAGTTTTTTCACTCAGTGACTGATTACATTATCCCCAAAATAAAATTGCCATCCGTGACTCTCCGATTATAACAACCTCCAGCCACTCATCCATAACTTCTTTTGTCTTAGGTGGAGGGTTTGTGATTAACTTATCTTTAGTTTTGTTAACTGAAGGTTGAATTCACAGCCGTCCAGAGCTCTGTTGATTCATCCCATCCTTAGCACCTCTCACTTTAACAATATAGGGCAACAAAAGGAAACAATTTTGGGGGGGGCTGTAATGCAGGAATCCCTTGGTCAGGTGACCCCAAATTTGTATTACCTAATGCTATCCCACGCCACCATGAAGCACACCAAATTTCAGAGCAGTCCGGTTAACTGTTTCAATTTGAGAGCACTTGCAAGAGTGGAGCTTCAAAGCTTATGAATGGCAGTAATGGAAATCTAGCACTTTTTCTGTATTGGTGCTTTTTCTTACTACTTTTCTCAGTTTGGTTCTTCCCCCAGAGATTTCATGGGTGCCATGCACTGTTTTGGGTAAGATTTGACAGATTGAGATTATTTTGACCCGCCTTCTGTCAATAGTTCTTTAGCTCTGGGCAAAAAAACCCAACCTAGAAACTTTTTTAAATATTGCTGGTTTTTGTGGGCGGACTTGTATTTCTGCACCATGGGCTCAAATGACTCCATTTGGGTCACCAATCCTGCTCTACACCCTCCCAAGGCATACCAAATTTCAAAGAGATCTGACTGAACATGTCAATTTTAGAGGATTTAGGAAAGGTAACCTTTAAACAGATATTGTGGAGCAACCTTAATTATAGAGGTGCCACTGCTCCACCATAATTAATTGCCCCCTTCCCTTTTTTTGGTCACCCAACTGCACTGCTATTGAGCAGAACTATTCTTTAAAAAATTGGCTTTTTCTCCATCATAGTTGAGTACAGTTTTATGGCTTTAAACTATTAAGTGTTAAATGTCTTGGAACAGTTCTTTTTGATTTTAAAAAAACATCTTCATGGCTTTCCTGAAATTTCCAGTGACCAACAACTCAATATTAAAGTATTTTTATACCACTTCCTATCAACAAAACTGACTCTCTTCTTGTTGTAATAAAGCAATAACTTCTTCCAATTTTTGCCATGATGTAATAATACCTGTTTGCTCTCTGGGAAAGCACATTCTGCTCCCTTGATGTTACTATTCCACAGAAACTGACTTGCAACTAATAGCTTTCTGGCCCTTCTGAAGGCTTTTATTCCCATGAAAGATTTGGCCAAACACCGTCTTATAAAGTGGATTGTGTGCCTCGGTTTCATATAGCTGTAAGAAGTGAATTGTGTTAGAGCAAACTATCAAGATGTTTACTGTCAGCTGATACTATTGAAAGCAGAAATATATTAATCACTAAGTACAGTGAAACACTTAAAACGTTGTACAATGAAAAGCAAATTCACAGTAGCTTTAAATGCAAAATCTTTTGTGTAACACTCAGCATTTTGAACTTGCAAGATAGGAAATTCAGAAGGTTTTCATAGTGCCATTAACTTGCTGGTACTACACACTGTATCAGGGTACTTAATAGTTTCATCGGTAATTTAAAATACTGAATTTATACTTTTATTTTAAGTAATTAAAATACCTTGTTGCCCTAGGGAAATTGACACCACAGTTAGTTAAAATGTGATTACTATTGTTCAGGACAGATCATCCTTTTCAATTTTAATTTATGCATCAACTAATTTAAGTGGCAAAACAAATAGGTATTGAAGAGAATGAATAGTTTATGCTTTTCTAATCTTTGCTTACTCATATTCAGTACAACCACCCCAGAAAGTTGAAATAACTGAGGGTCACACTGGACATGCTTCTGGTAAAACCTGTGGAAAGGGGTATACTGGGAGGGAATTCCTTTAGGCTGCTTCTTCTTTCCCCTGTTGACAAGATATGGCTATGGCCTCTTGCCTTCCAAAACTTCACAGGTACCTGGGGATCTTCAAAAAGCAAGGATAGTCTGTATGGAGTCCCTGAGTCTCTGAGAGAACTATTGATCTGATACTTTGCTCCCTTGCAACATGTGCATGCCCATCCAGATTGGGTACCTCCCAATGCAGAGTCCCTCATATAGTCCTGGGAAGGGGGTGAAAGGGAAATGGTCCCCCCCTCCCACCACTTCTGCACAGGCCTGGGGAGACAAAAGTGCATGCCTTCTGCTCAGAGATTTCCAGAGCTTTTAAGTGGTTTGTCACCTCATGTCTGATGTCAAATCCCTTCACCCTTGTTTTCATGAATCACTGGAAACTAAAAATGGTGTGAAATAGATTCTACTGGGATTAAAAAAAAAAGGCTAAAAATTACCTGAACAATGGAGAGTGCCTTCTGTAAAATGTGGAAGTAGCCAAGTATCTTAAGATGGGTGACAAAATAGTAGTACTGTTCTCATGGATGATATTGCATGTGCTTTCAGAGGCAAAGTTTGTTGCTATTGATGCAGTTGACCTTGAAGTAAAGTACTGGAACAGACAAGTAACATATAGGAACATAATCTACAGTGTTCTTCTAGTAAATATTTAGTATTTTAGTGAATAAACATTTTCTATATTCTAAATAGTGAATCATTTACTTTGTATTTTTTTTCTTTCACTAGGCCTCTATCCCAGACTATACCCAGAACTTTCTGAGTACATGGGTCTGAGTCTTAATGAAGAAGAGGTACAGAAAAACTTGCCAATGGTTGCAGATACACAATCTCAGGGGGTAGGTACCATTCAAGTAAACCTGATTTTTAGAAAACACAGACAGGATATTTATTAACAAAATAACTTGCTCTTAAAAATAGGACTCCACATATTCTATTTAGTGGATTATACTTCTGGTCATTACCATAGTTAACCAGTGATGGATTAATGATCTTAAGATGCTAAGTCATTCCATCTCTAGAGTTTACCTTTCAGTAAGAACTTTGTATAAAGACACTTTTACTAAACTTTAACAATTTTATTATCCCCAAAATAACTAGAAGTAAGACATCTTAAAATTTCATTTATTTGTGTGAAAATGTGATTTCATTTTGACTGACATGTCTTGTTCAGCTGTCTACACAAGTTGCTGTTCTAAGTAGTTTGATGTTGTGTGGTTTTTAATCATCAGCAGCTGGTAACAAGACCCTCCAGTGTGAATTATATGGTGGCTCCAGTAACTGGAAACGATATTGGAATTCGCAGAGCAGAGATTAAACAAGGCATCCGTGAAATAATTGTGTGTAAAGATCAGGATGGAAAAATCGGACTTCGTCTTAAATCTATAGACAATGTAAGTATATGGAAACTTAATTCTGTCTTGATTCTGTAGATCAGTAAGTGAATCCTGTTGTAATCAAAATTAAATTGTATGGGAGTGTGAAGTTGCTGATGCAAAGGCATGTATTTGTGTTTAATACAAAATGGGGTAGACTTCTACCAAGTGTATAACGTTTCTAGTATCTTATCTATGGCTGCTGTTTTGTCTTCTGTTAACGCTTTCAAAATATACTAATAGATTAGAGATCTAAACTTAAGTACTACATAATTATTTACTTTTATATAAATGTATAGAAGCAACTGGCATTATGTACTACTTGTACATTTAGTACCTAAGTTTACACATAGCACCTCTTTATATCGTAAGTACAGATTGTGACAGGTTTCCCTCCCCCTGGGGTACCACTGAGCCCCACCAGCCTGGGCTCCCTCTCACACTGTGCTGCTGTGAAAAGCTGCAGGCATGCTCCCGGTCTTACACTTCCACACAGGTAGAACCACTCCCAGCTGCAGTTCTCTAACTAGCCACTGCATGTGAACCAACAAGAGAGAGACTACAGCCAACATAACCACCAGTTTCCCAGCCTAGGACCCCAGAGCTGTACTGTCCTGCCCTGGTACAAACCCCAACCCAGTATGAATTTATTATCCAGTTCACCTCCCCTCACAATGTGGAGAGGAAATGCAACAGCCCCTCTGAGCTAAGATTCCCATGCACTTCACTCCAAACTCACTGGTTTAGATTAAAGCATAAAATACATTTATTAACTACAAAAGATAGATTTTAAGTTGTTATAAGTGATCGCAAACAGATCAAAGGCAGATTACCTAGTAAATAAACAAAAATGCAAACTAAGCTTAACATCCTAGAAAGATAGGATTTGAATTAACAGTATCTCACCCTGACAGATGATACAAGCGGGCTGCAGAGTCGACACTTGCTTTGCAGTTTGGCATGCCCAGTTGTTTCATATACAGGCTAGAAATCCCTTTAGTCTGGATCCAGCACTTCCCCCCCCCCCCAATTCAGTCTTTGTTGCTCAGGTGTTTCCAGGAGTTGTCTTGTGTGGGGAGCAAAGAACCACTGATGATGTCCCTCCTCTACCTTATATAGTTTTAGCATATGGCGGGGAACCCTTTGTTTCAAAACTTGGTTCCCAAACTGGTTTGTGGAAAAATACTGACATCCAAGATGGAGTCAAGAGACGTGCTCTGGTCGCATGCCCTTGCAGTGTTATAACAGCCATTGCTTACAGGCTGGCCAAAATGCCCACAGGAAGGTTAATCTATTTCACAGTCCATTGTCTTTGCTGATAGGCTATCAGCCCCGTCTGGCTTCTTCATTGTTGTATTTGAAAGGCTAGTTGAGGGTCTCACCCAGAGTAAGCACGATTGAAATACAGATATGTAGTCAGTGTTCCTAATTTTAGATACAAAAATGATACATGCATACAAATCATATTCAGCAAATCATAACTTCCCAATGACACCTCACATGACTCATCTTGTACAAAATGCATCGTAATTATGCTATAATCGTATCATAATAATATCACCATGAAGAATACAGGGTGCAGTGTCACACAGATATTGGACACCTTTCAGTTATCTGCTATTGTACTTGTTAAATGGCATTTTGGTCACTAGCTCAATAGCTTTAGTCTTTATTCCTAAACTATCAATGGGTAACACATGTAGTTTAATTTCTCATTATGCTATTAACCACTAGTAAGAGTGCCTTTAGATTAGGACCATATGCTACTGATGGGGGAACATTAGGTAAAGTGAAGCTCTGATTTGGCCTACACTATCTACAAAGAGTAATGCCAAAGTTTGCTTTTGTTGTTTTCCTTTGTGGTGACCAAAGGTGCAAAGAAATCATTTTAACTTCTCTGCAGCCAGTCTCTCCTCATTGTGGCCTCTGACTATTCCCAACTGTGAAACAGACATGTTAACTTGTCACATTCTTAAAAAACTGACCTGCAAAAGCAGGAGAAACTGGGCTTGTGTCCAAGGTATCAAAAGTTTAATTATCTTATGGCTTTTTTTAAACTAGAAATTCTGGTGTGGGCTATCTTGAAGTCTCTAAGGTTTTGTCTGCATTTCGGAAACATCCCACTATTGTCAACTGAACAGGTGTTAGGATCTTTGTACCCCAGCACAGGTGGGGTTTAGCATTCAGCATCCTTTCATGAAAGTGAAGTGGGAGCAAGTCTAATAGCATGGTGTTGATAACCATAATTGCAGACACAACCCTATCTACATTAGGGCTCCTAGTATTTCTAGTTTTCCTTTCTAACTGTAGACAGGGTCCATGATGACTGAAGCACTACTAAAACAAGCTCACAGGAATCAAAGCTGAGTAGTTGAAAGAGGAAGGGTTTTTCAGTCAACTGTGTTAACACCTGTTTATCTCAGGCTAGCATTTGAGATACGTAAAATCCATTGCTAAAGAGTCACCATCCTTCACCACTTAATGCAAGTCTTTAAAGCTCACAATAAACCTGCTTTGAGATGCCAAGAGATCCTGCAGTTCTGTCTATCACTTCCTGATAGTTCTGTGGTGGTAATACTTCATTTTTAAAAATGGTAAAACAAGATTTCAGGCCTTCATTGTATCAGAAAAGGATTAATAAGCTTTTTAGCTTTTGTAGGTCACCTTTGTATGTATTTTAAAAAAAAAAGGCCTATTCATCTCCTGCAGTGTATCTGTATTTTTAAAAGTTGCAGTTGTTCAACCCATCTTCTGCTTGCTGTTTATGTATACTTTATGTAATGTATAAAATAGGCACTGGGAACTTTTTCTGACTGTTAATATTCAAGAATAATGATAAATTTTTATCACTCCATTTAGGGTATATTTGTCCAGTTAGTACAAGCCAACTCTCCAGCATCTTTAGCTGGTCTGAGGTTTGGGGACCAAGTTCTGCAAATTAATGGTGAAAATTGTGCAGGATGGAGCTCTGAGAAATCCCATAAAGTTCTCAAGCAGGCTTCAGGGGAGAGAATTTCGATGATCATTCGTGACAGGTAAAACTATCAAGTAAAAATGGAAAGTGATCATTCATTATTATTTATTTGTATTGCAGTAGCACAATGGGTCCCTAGTCCAGGCATGGGATTCTTCTGTGTTTAAGCACCAAACATGCATAACAATGACTATCCCTGCCCCAAAGAGCTTACAGTCTAAGTAGTTCAGAAGCTTCCTTTTCATGTCTAATATTTCATGAGTAAATCTGTTAAATTAAGACTGTTGGCAAGGTCTAACTCTGTCGCAGGCAGGTATTATGCACAGTTTCTCGCAAACTCTGCCAATGCAATTCTGCTTAGGTTTTTGCTACTTTGGTCTAGGCCTCTTTTGAATAGAAAAAAGTATACAAGTATCTTAAGACAATTTCATTTACTATCTGTCTAGTCCTGAGTTCAAGGTTCTGAGTTATTTATGGCAGAGCCACTGATATTCAATTATTTCCAAGGTTTTTGCCTTAAAATATGTCTTTACGTATAAATGCATACAGTATTTTGGTATTGATCTGGAATCTTAATTTTCATATTGAAAGCTTTGAAGTTACCCTTTAACTTTGTCTTTAGCAATACAAACTTGTGCCGTTTTAATTAGCGGTGTGTTTTTTACACTGTTAGTTTAACTAAGTGTCTGCATACAAATTTGCACTTAACTTAAACTGGTTTAAAAACACACCAGTGCAAGTTTGTGTGTGGGCGAGTATTAGGCCTTCAGAAAGGAGACCAATGATCTAATCGATATGTGCCAATGCTATGTTAGTTATCTTGTAACACTTGCAGGCCAATCCATTGTACAAGAACATGTAATTTAAAATGTAAATGTATATATGTTAGAGGGTGGGAAATTTACATATTTCCTGTGGCATAGGGGAATATCTGTAAAAAGCCAATGAACAATGATTATAGCTTGAGTGGAAAAATAAGCTTAAATTAAGTGAAGTAGCTGGTTGTATCAAGATGTTTCAGCATATAGTTGAAAGTAAGGGTGTGTAGAGTACATTAGTCACCTAAACTACCATAGTCTCTTTCAATACTGAAGTGAACTTTTTTTTTGCATTTTGTATTAGAATCATAACTTGAAACTGAAATGGCAATTACTCATACAATTGAATAATCAAAACTGAATTCTGTGAATGTATTGAGCTTAATCTGTATAATTTTTATAAATATTTTAGCTAGCAAAGTGGATAGTACCAATATTGAGAACAGACATTTCAGACAAAAGGAATACTTGTAGGTCAAAAATAGTGCATCCCATAATATATTATAACATTTACAATAACAGCTCTACAGGTTTTTAGTAGTAACTCTAATTTCTTGTGGAATTGTTCAGTATATGTTGAATACTTACTGAAAAAAGTACAATAATATGTTGTGAACATATTTCTTACAGGCCTTTTGAACGAACTCTTACTATGCATAAGGACAGCACAGGTCATGTTGGTTTCATATTCAAAAATGGAAAAGTAACCTCAATAGTGAAAGACAGTTCTGCTGCTAGAAATGGACTTCTTACAGAGCACAACATGTGTGAAATAAATGGCCAGAACGTAATTGGACTGAAGGTAAAGTAATGTGCTTTACAAAAACAAATTCAGCGTAACAATAGTCCTATCTTCATACTTTTCTGAGAGGGGAGTGGTGCTTTTAGAAGTTCTCAAGTAGGGTATACGAGAGTCATTCTGAACACTTAGTGATGTGACTTTTTACCAGTCGATGTAATCAAGAGTGCTCAACGAAATTTTAACATCTCCATATCAGAGGGTCTTCTATCTGATTATTCCAGTTTACTGTGTCTCTTAGCCAGGTAGAAATGGCTTTTAATAGAGTTAGGCTCTTGACAAAAACCTAAGGATAAAACTAGTTATCAACTTTCTTAAACTCTCTGCCTTAGCATAGCTTCTCTAAGAATTGTGTGCCTGGTATTTATTCTCCTGCTCCATCTGGAGACATGAGGTACAGCTTGCTAGATGTTCACTTGCCAGTATCAACATTGTCAGTGATTGCCCTGCAAACTTATGACTTCCAGTCCAGGGTTTCCTTCTTGTGTCAGGGTACACGCTGACCCTTGTGTTCCAAGACCAGGGATCTTTTAGTAATGGTAAAAGTTGTTGTTTGGTCCTAGTCTACATTGGATATCTTCCCTTAGTGCTTCCTTCCAGACATTTTGAAAAGGTTCTTTGTGCCCTGTTTATAGTTCGTAGCTGCTAGGCAGATGCGGAAGGATTTCAGGGATTCAGATCATGAGGTTTTGTTCATTTGTATTTCATTAACAGGACTCCCAAATTGCAGATATATTGGCAACAGCTGGGAATGTTGTGACAATTACTATCATGCCTTCATATATCTTTGAACACATAATTAAGAGGTAAGAAAGAAAACTTTAGCTATTTTTAAAAAATGATTCAATTAGTTGCACAAATCTGCTTATTAAGTGTTGTGGAAATAATATTCCAATGGATGATTACTCCTTTGGTTCTAGGGTAAATTTTAACTCTCAAACATAAATGCATTTTATGTGATTGAGTCAAGAAAATGCCAAATCTGGCATCAGGCATGCTGTGGAAAATGCATTTATGCTAAGGGCTTTGGTGTAATGTTTCAGTTCACTAAAAAGATATTAAATCTCAATTTGTGGGGTATGACCATGGTATCCTTTTAAGACAAAAGTTTGAAAACTTGTTTTCTGCAAACAAAACAGAGTAAACTGTTACAGAAGAAGTTAGTGGCAAGGAATTAGGGCACTGAAATAGCTTTATGGGGGAAGTGTATAACGTACAAAACTCCCACAGTTTAGACGAGATCTCAGATTATTGTAGAACAGTATTTGTATTTCATTTCAGTCCTGCTGTGACTCAGGCAGAGTTCATGTGTAATGTTAGAGTAGCTGATTAGAGAAATACCTTTTACTTCAAACAATTGTAAACCTGAAATGGAGTCTTTTGGGACTGAGAAATCATTGCCTTTAATCCTGTTAACGCAGTCAGATTAAAAGATCTCATACATCTCATATACAAAAAATCTGTAATATGTAACTTTCTGCTTCATTAATGTTTTTCAAAGTAACAGCCCTCTTTGAAATTTAGCCAAATATTTCAGAGTTGTAATGGATTTTTGAATATAGCAATGTATTTGAAATCTCAAATATTTATCAGGGATTTGCTGTCAGTTTGGGAGATGTATTAGTTTGGGAGTCCAACCCGTGTCAGTCCTAGGTCCAGTACTAGTCAATGTTTTCATTAGTTACTTGGATAATGGAGTGGAGAGTTTGCCTATGACACCAAACTGGGAAGGATTGCAAGCAATTCGGAGGACAGGTTTAGAATTCAAAATGACCTCAACAAATTGTAAAATTTTGGTCTGAAATCAATAAAGATAAGTGCGAAGTACTACACTTAGGAAGGAAAAATCAAATGCGCATCTACAAAATAGGAAATAACTAGCTAGGCAGTAGTCAGCAGAAGAGGATTTGGGATTTCTAGTGGATCACAAGTTGAATATGAGCTAACAATATGGTGCAGTTGTGAAAAAGGCTAATATCATTCTGGCGTGTATTAACAGGATTGTCCAATAAATAGAAAGGGCTTGCCTACACAGTGAGGCGATGTGCACTAGAGGGGTGTGAATCCTGTTGCATACTAACTTGCCTGTTGGACCAGGGGTGGGCAAACTACAGCCCATGGGCCGCATCCAGCCCGCCAGCCATTTTAATCTGGCCTTCGAGCTCCTGCTGGGGAGCAGGGTCTGGGGCTTGTCTGCGTGGCCCCCAGAAGCAGCGGCATGTCCCCCCCTCCCCCCAGCTCCTACGCATAGGGGCAGCCAGGGAGCTCCACTCCGCACACTGCCCCCGACCCATTGGCTGGGACCATGTCCAATGCGAGCTACAAGGGCGGAGCCTGTGGACAGGGCAGTGCACAGCCGAGCTGCCTAGCTGCGCTTCCGTGTAGGAGCCGGAGGGGGGACGTGCTGCTGCTTCCAGGAGCCACTTGAGGTAAGCGCTGCTTGGAGCCTGCACCCCTGAGCTACCCCTCCATGCCCCAACCCCTTGCCCCAGCCCTGATCCCCCTCGGTCCCAGCCTGGAGCCCCCTCCTACACTCCAAACACTTCATCCCCAGCCCCATCCTATAGCCTGCACACCCAGCCAGAGCCCTCACCTCCTCTCACACCCTGACCCCAATTTTGTGAGCATTCATGACCCACCATACAATTTCTATACCCAGATATGGCCTTCGGGCCAAAAAGTTTGCCAATCGCTGTATTAGACCACGGTGATGCACTAAAACTAGTCCAGCTACTGTTAAGTATTTGAGTATATATGATTTCAGCTATGCACCAAGAACCCAACTCCAGTAGGAAACTCCCTATCCAAGATCCCTAATCTAATGGTTTTTTTTAGCTGTTTCAGCTGACAAGTGTTCTGTTAAGCTGGACTAGACTCCACTATTCTCTATGTAAAACTGTGACATTCTTGCCATCTTCTTCATTAGTGATTTAAGCTTCTGCTACTACCTGAGCACCTGTTCTGGTTGCAGTATGACAAACGTATTGCTTTCAATGTTGAGGATGTAAAAAAGTTATCCTTATCTGTTACACTTAGCAGTTTCTCTATAGTAGACATCAGACAGAATACATCTCCCAGTTCTGCACCCATATACAAGGTATATTAGAATATTGTTTTCTTTGCTAACATACAAGGTAGAATAAAATGCCAACAGCACAGTTGCCTGCTAGTTTTCTATATCATTTGCTGCAATGTTCTGTTAACCTAGTAAGACAAAACGCTTTGATTTAAAACTTTGTCTCTCTAGTTTTGCTTTCTCTGCATTATTTTTAATAACAAAGTAAGGGTTTGGGGTTTTTTTAAATTTAGTAAAGGAGACTTTTTTTTTTCCACCCCCCCCAGAATGGCTTCTGGCATCATGAAAAGTCTGATGGACCATACAATCCCTGAAGTCTAAATTTAAAGCCATTGTATTGTATATGCATCTGTAATGAGAACTCAGCTAATCTTGGGCTATTCTGCTCAGCAACTTCTTTGGATTCTACACATGAGCCTTCCTTGAGGCCAAGAGGGGATATGCTGCATTGAACATTTTACATTATATATAATGCCTGGGAATGTTACAGTTCAACATGTTATCTTGTTTATTCATACAACTGTAAGACTTATTTGTAGTCTAATGCTGATTTTACAAATGTGAAATTTTCAACAAAGTTCTGCTGATCTTTTTCTGTAGGATCATGCTACTCTAGTTTACTACTGTTTCTATGATTATAAGCCATTGCAACTAAAGGAAACTAATACATGTTTCTTCTGCACGTGATAGTATCAGTTATCCATGATTTAGAACATATTGCTGCTCTTTGTATGTTCCTTTTCGGACAAATAAGTATTTTTATTGCCTTCTCTTTGTAACCATATATTTAGAACAGTATATTTAGAAGATTGACTGACTATTTTAGTGGTAGTGTACTTTTTGTTCAAGTAATCTTGTTGGCCAAAAAAGCCAATTGAAAACCATGTTTAGCTAATATTGGCATTAAACCTTAAAGAAGCGCTTTAAATATCGATTGTTATGCTCAACTTTTTACTACTCTTACTTTACAAATTGTAACTCTCGAATATTCTTAAATTCTGTATCCTTAACCATGTTTAAAAATAAAGTTCAGGAATAACCAAATAAGATTTCAAAACTTTTATGGATATATTTTTTAAGATGTAGGATCAACATTTTAAAATGCAGTGTAACGTTGTCAATTAATGACTGTTCAAGCAAACTGAGCTTAAGGATAAATGTTAACCAGGAAGTATATCCTAATTAAATTAAAATTGATACTGAGCAATGGCTTCCCACGGGATCGGGGGCCTGACTGAAGCGGCACTCCTGGTACCAGAAGTGTCATGATGTCGCACGCGGCCTGAGCTGCTGCCGGCGTTGAAGGCATTCTCACCTCTGGCGAAGCATGCATGAATGGCACCGGACTACTCCGTTCTACCGGAGTTGGAGGTCTCGGTCTCAATGGGGATCATGGGCTGCCCAACGTGGGTCTAGCCTCACCCTGATCTTTCTCCTGGTGCCGCTGAGTCTTCCCTTGCTTCTTAGAAGGGGAGCAGTGCCGGCTCACTGACGGGGCCTCACTGTGCTCCGATGACGCAGAATCAGGATGGTGTGCCTGGGGCACTTCGCTGCGTGCCAAGGATGAGGTGCCCAGCGAGGGGGTTGGCTTGACACACTGGTGCCGAGGCAACACTGACTCCATTAGGAGAGCTTGGTGTCGAATTTAATTTAATTTAGTTTAATTCAATTAAATTCATGGAGCTATCCCATCTCCTAGAACTGGAAGGGAGCTTGAAAGATCATCAAGTCCACCCCTCTGCCTTCACTAGCAGGACCAAGTACTGATTTTTGCCCCAGATCCCTAAGTGGTTCCCTCAAGGATTGAACTCGCAACCCTGGGCTTAGCAGGCCAATGCTCAAACCACTGAGCTATCCCTCCCCCCCTCATGCTCCTTCTTTGTTCGTGGCTTGAAGGAGCAGCAGATTTTACACTTCTCACTAATGTGAGCCTCCTCCAGACAGCAAAGACACTGAGTGTGTGGATTGCTTCTGGGCATAGAATTGCGACAAGAGTTGCCCCGAGCCCAGCACTAACAGAGAAAAGTTCAACAAGTAACTTCAGGGAAAGCTGGATACCACTAAGGCTAGAAATGCTCCAGCTTTGCTGCAGCATTTCTAGCCTAAGTTCCAACTACCTTCACTGGTGGCAAAAAGGAACTGAGGGTAGGGGGAGCACACAGACCCCTTTATAGCACGATATGTTGGTGCCACTCCAGGGGTTGCAGCGGTGCTCCCCCACTACGGATGCTGCTAAGGGAAAACCTTCCAGCACTGGTGCACATGGCAAGCATGCTCACCTACTGTGGAATACACAGGAGCAATCATTCAAAGAACCACCAACTCTTCAGTTTGCTGGCAATTCCAAAAAACAAAAACAATTAATTTTGGGTCAAACCAAAATTGAATTAAAAAAAATCAAATGGTTGTTTTGAGCATTTAACATTAATTTTGCTTAAAAAAAATAAATTTCCAAGTCATTTTGCGTGGAAAAATCTAAAAAACAAAAAAGAGAAATTGAAGTGTTTAGACACTGGGAATATTTTAAGTCCCTCCCCTCCCCCTCCCCAACCAAAAAACAATTTGGCAAAACTTTCAGTGTAACAAAGTGTTTTTTGCTGGATGTTTTTTCCCAGTTTTAATCATGGTGTCCCTTACTAGACTCTGCCAGTGGAACAGGACTCAATTCTGACCCAGGGGTCAGCTCTAACTTGACCCTCCTTGGAAGGATACTAAGATGTATAGAGTGAGGTGACACTTTAGCTACAACCACAATGCTCCCGGGATTAAAATACACTCCTGCCAGAGCTGCTGCCACAGCTGGAGCTTTTTTCAGGCACATTCTTGTACAGAGCAGCACCAGACACACAACCAGCAAGCACTATTCATCAGACTTCACATTCATGCTCAGATGCCCAGTTGGGAGAATAGTGCTAGTCCATATTCTTCTATGGACCTCCTCGTTCACTATCCAAGGGGCACTGCTCACTAATCTCCCCCTGCTGACGATACACAGGGGCCCCAAATAAGATGAGGTTATTATACTCAGTCACTTCTGCTATCACACTACTTGCCCACCTTCCCCTCTGCATTGTTCTACAAAACATCAGAACTCTAGTTTGGGAGGATGAATGTAGGAGTAGGGCGCTGATATCACTTTCCCATTTGAATGCACATGTTCACCCCTATCCCCCACAACACCTATGGTCGCTCTGCAACTCAACCCCAGGGGGTACCAATTCCACCACTGTGAATATACAAAGGCAACTGGAAGAACAAGTTATTGGTAAGTAATCTCTTTCTCACAATCCCCAATTCTGCTCCCTTTGTGCAGGAGAAACATTTGTTCTGCTCCAAGTGGGACCTACTGCAGCTATCCTGTAGGTGATTGAAGTACAACAGCTGCCTCAGGTATAAGCACTCACTTTCTGTTCATGAGTAAGGATTCCTCCTTTACCCCCTGTTAAAACAAGAAGTTGGTAGTTCTACTTACTAGGAAGAAGGTAGGTGTGATAGAGGGGAGAGACTCTTTAGAGTGGTAGGGCTAAGTGAAGATCATGGTGTTTCCTTCTAATAAATTTGTAAAGAGCAGAGGTTGATGAAAGCGCTTTTGCTTAGAAGCTTCCAATTAAAAAAAAAAGATGCACCAGATGCACCACAAACATGGTCCTTGCGGAAATGAGAGGCTTGCTTTATTAATTCAAATAGGGTAGTGTATATTTGATGCAGTTCAAGTAGATCACACAGTGACTGCAAGTTAAAATCTCTTTAATTACAGAAAAATAAGTCTTTCATCTCAAATTAAGACAAGCATTTTCAAGTTGAGACAATGACAGCCATAATGAAATACAAACAAAAATATTACAGTATGGAAGTTACAGTACAAGAGCTTTAAATGAAGTCACCATAAGCTAGAAAGTTTTAGATAAACCAAGCTTTCTATTTGGTTGACCTTCTGCAGCCATCATTGCACATGGGTAAGTAAGTTCCTTTACAAAGTTTGGTTTAAAATACATTGAGTTCATTTAAATATCTGGAGGGAAAAGGCACTTAATATTGCAGTTTCCAGAACATGATTTGTTTATCTTCCCCTCCTGTGATAATACTGCTGCATTGCTCATTCATCCACATACAAGTTACAGCACCTGAGAACAACATAATTGAATTGTGTGTTAGATACAAATACAATGGGAAGATTGGAGAAGTGTACAATTTTAAAAAACAAGTTTGCAGGAGATATTTGATGGGTAGTTTTGATCCAATTAATAGCACTGAACAGCACAGGCTTAAATTTCTCTTGCTTGAGCATGCTCAGTGAGGATCAGTGATCTCATTTACAGTATGTATGCTTCACTCCAGGACACTGCATATCTTTAGCAGTCTTTTGAATTGAATGAATCAATTTAGCCACAGCCATTTCCACTCTAATCAACTGGTAGAAGGCTACAAGAATTTTCCGTTAGCCCAACTTTCAGAGGACCCTTCACAGCATTCTTAAACCCTGCCACTTGACCCATTTCTCACATGTTAAAATCGGAGTTGGCATCCTACACAATCCTACAATACACTTCAGTGGGAGCATATGGCCAGAACCCTTGTGTTTTCTGAGATTCTACCCCTCCACGTAGAGCTGAATTTCACACACAAGCTTTTATTACATTGCTGTTTCCAGCCCTCATAAGATCAAGGAAAACCTTAAAAGCAAACTGATGCTAGATGGTATTATCTTCAAGCCCTAGACGCCCTGAAACAGCTTTGTGTCAGACTAACCCACTGAAAGTGTGGAGACTGTAAAACTGAATTTGATATCAAAATAAATATATGGACTTTGGACAGATTTTTTCAAAATTAGGTTTTATTAAATGTGGAAAATACAAACTCTGACTTTCCCAAAATCTCACATCTGCTGCAGAAACCTGGGTATTTTGCTATAGCTGGAGTATACTAGACCTTGAATGCTATTAGAGCATCCTGTTTCCATCAGCACCACTGAAACACCCAAATCAGTAGAATTCAACATTTCTCCTGTTAATCTTTTCTCTTCCTCCCTCATGCCACCCAAGGGGCAGATCATCTCCCTTTATAATGCTGCTGGCCCAGGAATAATGGCTTAAGGGTCCTCTGCATCTTCCACTAAAGCCAATGGGAAACTTTCTATGGTCTTAAATTTAGCATCTGATCCAATTGTCATTGGATTCTAAATTCCAGTTCGCCTCAACTGGTGACTATGTCAGAAATTGTAACTGTTGTATGACGCATGTCAGAGTACAGTGCTCCTTTGGAAAAAGGAACCTTGCACACAACTGGGACTCAGATTCACAAAGGCATGTAGGGTGTTGAAATGCTTAACTTTTAGGTGCATAGAAAAATCACTGGAACAATGGAGTCCACAAAGCCTGAATTAGGTGCCTGGGCTCACTATACACAACACGGGGAGAGACCAAATGGGATACACAAAAGCCAACACGCTAGGTGAGGAGCTGCATAAGCCAGCCTAGGGGAGATGCCAATAAGAGGGGTATATCCTCAGTCCCGCCCTTCTCATGGAGGGAGTTGCCTTTCTCTGCCTATGACCCACAGCCAGGAACCTCTCTCCTGAAGTCAGGCAGCTTAGGCACCTAAGCCCCTTTCTGCAGCAATAAGTTAGGTGCCTGCCTCATTCCACACAAAACAAGAGAAGGAGGAGGATCTCCCTTGTAACCATTAGCCCAATGGTTAGAGCACTCACCTGGGATGCAGAAGATCACAGACCAATTCCTCCTCTGCCTGATGAGGGAAAGGATTTGAACAGGGGTTTCTCCCCACTCAGTTGAGTGCTGAAGCCAATGGACTATATAGTCACTCTGAGACCTGGTCTACACTTAAAATTTAGATTCACCGAGCTACAGCACGTAAAGGTGTGAAAACTTCATACCCCAAGTACAATAGTGAAGCCAACCGAACCCCTGGCATAGCATTTTGCTGCATGGAGAGGTGGATAAGCAATAAAGAAGGAAAAACCCCTTCCACTGCGGTAGGAAGTATCTACACTACAGAGCTACAACAGTATAGCTACAGGACGGTAGCGCCAATAATGTAGACATGGCCTCACTCCCTCTGGCCCAATTCATATTTAACTATTCAAACACTGAATTAAAGTGGAACAGATTCAATAGGAGAGACTCGCCTGGGTCTCCTACCGTCTTGGGGAATACCCTAGGCATTGTGCTGAAGGTTAAAAGAGAGAGACCTCCTCCCCACCACCACCTGGTTGCTGTGCGTGTAGTTAGACTGCTCTAAGCATGTCTACCAGATCAGGCTCTGCAGACAAGATAGGCAGAGTAGCACCTATCGTTCCCCCATTTGCGGATGGTGCTAGGGCCTAGACAGGAGATAGTTGTCCAGATACCTAGAGGGAGGCAGCAGTCTGCATGTGCAGAGGCAGAAACATAGGTGCTGAGGGAACATTTACAGCAAAAATTTAGGGATTGAGTGAGTTTAGACACCACAGGAGTAGGCGGGATCACAGGGGAGCCTAAATCTGGGACTTAGGCCCCTAAAACTGGGGTTTAGGCACCTAAGTCCCTTTGTGGATTTGGCCCTAGGAGATTACACAGCACTGCACACACACACCTGTATGTCCTTTGATTCTTTCAATAACTTTTCCTGCAAGAAGGTCCCAAACCAATAATTCACCAGACTGGCTTCCTGATAACACAGTATGTCCATCCCATTTGAAACATCTGCAAAATAATTCAGTAATCATTTAGCCCATTTGCATTAAGAAGTGGCATTATTTATTTAAGACTCTTCTACCTGTTAATTTAGCCCATCACCTATGCATAAAAAACTGTTCTACTTAGTACTGAGGCCAATGCTGCTCTATGAATTAAGCAATGAGAGTTAGGTGCAAGGATAAAGGGAAAGTTTTAAAAATGAAGAAAACTCTCTGTCGATAGTTTAAATCACATATCATATTGCTCTATATTCTGAAACATTAGATCAGTCTGAGTAGAGACAGGCGGGGAAGAGAGCCCTTCAAGTTAAAACTGATGCTTTCTTTAGTGCAAGATAACAAGGCTGACACTTCTATAGTTTTTGGTATACTACAAACTAACAAGTTTTGAATCCAAGATCTTTTACAGCTGCTGAACTACACACAAAATTGCATCTCTGAACTGTAATAATTTTCACTGTCCGCTCTCACTAATTTCAGCGAAAACTGCAGCTGCTTAGCACATCTGACAGGCAGGCCATTTATACAAGTGCCTAGCTCTAGCATCCAAGTTGAGAAACTTTGGCTGCAGCAGACAATGCACACAGAATCCCAGCCTTTGCACTTCCCTCTGTTGATACATGCATCTCTTGTTAAGATGACCCCATTTCTCCTAGATGACATATACCTTAGACGTGTTTAATATTAGTGTCATTTCCACATTCCCTTTGGGCATTTGATGCAAACACAGATATCCACTTCCTGCCCCGACTATAATTCAGAGACATAACTATCAATTACAGCCACTGTAGCTAGAAGGGATTGGGCTTCACACAGAGCTTTCTCTCGGCATTACCTTTGTGGCTGCTCTGAGGCCATAGAAGAGATGAGCATTCCAGTTTGCACATCTATTACTTTAAAACAGCCATCTTCTCCTGTGCTGAGCAGATGTCTGCTGTCTATACAAAAATTAAATGTATTAAAACACATACGGTAATGCATATCTAATACACCTCTTCCCCAATATAACGCTGTCCTCGGGAGCCAAAAAATCTTACCGCGTTATAGGTGAAACCGCGTTATATTGAACTTGCTTTGATCCGCTGGAGCACGCGGCCCCGCCCCCCAGAGTGCTGATTTACCCTGTTATATCCAAATTCGTGTTGTATCAGGTCGTGTCATGTCGGGGTAGAGGTGTATTTCCAGTGGTCAAAGAAAGGAATTATGACTAATATTGCACATTAGTTAGGTATGTCAGAAAACATCATGTTTTAATTAAAAGCAGTTATTCCAGTTATGTCTCAGATAATGAGGAGTAAATAAATCTTCAAGCAAAAAAAACCAAGCAATTTATCACTAGCCCAGAAAACAGTATTCTAACATCAAGTATGGTACTGCAAAGCACTGATAAAACCTGGACACTGGAGATTTGTGTCTGACTATAGCTGAACATTTAAAATCTACAATTATGTTAAAAATCCAGATATCAATGTATAATAGAGCTATACAAAGACGGAGATTCCTCTAGCAATTCTCATCTCTCTCAACATCTGCATATTAGAAGAGACTTAAACACAACATACCAGGACTAAAAGCAGCATCATACACGGTCCCTGAATGACATGAAAGTTGGTGCAACATAGTGGCAGTAGTAACATCCCAAATACTAATGGTACCTTCTTTGGTTCCGGACACCAGCATTGCATTTGCAGCATTTAGGTTGATAGTATTTACCTAGACAATTAAGTACCACATTATTCCTTTACTCAGCTCTCACATGGGCATTCTTGATAGATCTTTAAGTGTTCACAAAGCAAGCCTGTCTTCCATAAGTATCCAATTTTATTGCATCAGTTGATTACATATTTTTATATAAAATCCTGACTTTTTTTTAAAATATAAAATCCTTGCCAACTATATGTGAGCAGGAAATGGAGGGGAAGCGTGTCATAAATGGAGTCTTAAGCAGATTTATAAGCGTTCTTTTTCCTTGCAGAATCAGACATTTGAATTGATATTTAAGATCTTATCCAAGAGAAGATGACTGATTACAGCCTACATTTCTAATTAGTTAATGAAATGTTTAACCATAGAAAGCAAGTCTAGAAAACCACTAGCCTGTGCTTTGCCCAACCCATCTGTTTTTGATATTCTTGGATGCTGTTGGTAAATTTTACCAGGCATTGTTGCCTTCTTGTGATCTATAAATAAATCCACAGAGAGGTTTAAGAAATTTAAATGAAAGAGTTCTAAATATTCTGCAGGAATGATGTTAGAAGTTACTGAGATATAAATGTACACAAATCCTGTATCTGCCCATATTTATTTTTAATTGAATGTCTGAGCCAAACACCTACAATGTATTTAGATAGTCACAGTGGTCTTTATGATAACATATATCATAGCAAAGTACAAAATATGGAAAACAAGTCAGACTTTTACCTAAAAACTCTAAACAGGTAAATTTGGTATTTGTACAGAAGGCATGAGGATGCAAATACTTCAGACAAATTTATTTTGATTTACTGAAAGAGCCCATGAACCCTTTTGCACACACCACAAGCAGTGCCTGACAAATAATAAGAAAACCCATTTCTTTATACAAGCTTTCCACTCTCCAGAAGTGGGTACTTGAACCAATTCTTGTAAGAAAAGAGAAAAATATTTGGAGTTACTTTCACTTTGCCCTTAGTCTATTCTATTCCCTCCTAGTCTTGGCATTCTTGCAATATCTAGCAACTGTCAGCCTTTGATGAATGGTAGTCTTAATTCAGAATTTTCGCTTTTGTTGGTTTATGCCACATCTTTTAAAAACTTGATTGAGATATTGTCAAGTAACTCCAGACTATAGTCTTTGATTGATTAGAAGTTATATATGTACATTTCCATACTCACACTAACATCATGTTCTAACTCAGCAAGCAATTCAAAATGATGTCTTTTGGGGCCCAAGACCTCTGCAGGAGCACAGTGCCACACCTAGAATACCAACATTGCAGTTTGTTTAAACAAGCATTAGGACAACTTGTCATGTTAACTATTTTTTTTTTATTACCTAGCTCTGTCATTGCAAGGTCAATTGTTTGTGCTAACTAAAAGCTGTACAAAGGTCAGTTAGAGACAAGGAGGAAGTTTCTGTAAGTTAAGTAAAAGGAAAAATAATTCTGGTTTTGGATTAAACATCAAACCTGCCTGTCAAAAAGTTCTAACCTCTCTTGACAAATCATGAAGAATTTAGTCTATAACAATTAGTAGCAGCAGCATACTCCACTCTACCAAACAGAAGCATCCTCAACCCATTAAGCAAGAAAACATGACAAAACATTCCTGCCCCTCAATCCACCAAACAGGCAGGCTTTGCAGAATGCCCTTAAGGGCAGTGACGAATTTCAAAGTTGGGGGGCACCCAAATGATGGCAGCAGCCCCACCCATAAAACAAATGTGTTGGGGGGAGGTCTCCGATTCTAACTATGGCAGTATTAGACAGGGAGAGGTGATATTTTAATTAGGCAGCTCTTTTCCCATTTAATGGTCATAAGGCAAAGCCAACACCTTAATTTCCACTCAAAACCCAATAGGTAGTCAATACAGATCATAGAGCACTGGCATCACTGCAAGATATTCCATTTAAGTAGTGCATTACCTTTAACTTTTGATTGGATTTAAGGTACAGTGGTTTTCAACCTGTGGTCTGCGGACTCTGGGGGTTTGCAGACTATGTCTAAGGGGTCCGCAAAAAGTTGTCATTACCATAGAATAGTGATTAGACACAATTTCAGCAATCTTTGTTAATAACAGGACAGCTACTATCACGAACTCTGGAGTATTCCACTATCACCTTAATGAAAACGATGAGTACAAGAAGTAAAGTGGCTGACATACAAACCTTTACAGTGGAGTCCCAAGATGCAGAATACAAGCGATTATCATGCCAGCAGATCTTGCTGACAGCATCATCATGTCCCATTAGGGTATCCTGCCGTCTTCCAAATGCGACTGAATAAAAATAGCTATCAGGAAAAAAGTATTAGTTATGAAAGTATAGCTTCAGAGAGCAAACTTTTATAGATTTGAAATAAGTTAAAATAATTTGGCTTCTATAATTTCTAAATAACAGATAGAAATCTGACAAAAAATGTAGAAAAAGAGTAAATGCTTCCTGACAGCGACTTACTTCCATGTTCTCAAAAGAAATTTCATAAATCATAGTTACCCAAAACCGGTATAATTAAATATAATCCACAAATAAATACACACATATGATTGTCCCACGAAGAGCTTATGACAGTGGTATCTCCTGGTAAGATTAAACAAGATGACAAAGCCTATAATGAAAAGGAAAATAAAGCAGTGTTCAATTTAGTGCCAGATAGCATAGAAGTCAATTAAAGTGCATTAGCACATATTGGGAAAAAACACAAACAGTATCTACATCTTATGCATTTCATGTTCTCCAAAAAATGTGACTAGTGTCAGAGATTAACCCTTACTGCTTTAAAGGATGGTGGATTCACTATGGCCAACATAAAAGAGTTACCAGCTTTGCATGAGAGCTGCAACTCCAGTATTTTATGGAGGATACAGTAAATCTTAGCTCATGCTTCAAGAATACAGTGCATTGCTTCATCCTGGTTCCTCCTATTTGCATGAGCAAGCTTTCCAATTTTGCAGCTACCTATCAACTTGAGACACAGCAAATACTGAACAAACTTGAAACCACCAGAGTAAATGGAAGCTTTTGTTCTATATTTACACTGCCAAAGAACCATCTCGTGATAACTACTAGTCAGAGAATGGTATTTTCATGAAAAGGGTTGCATGAAGATTATATTTTTCTGATTGTGAAAGGGTATTCTCTCCGCAGTGCATAAGTAAAAAAGCAGCCCTGTTAACTCTAAACAAGTGAAGAATATTTAAGGAAGGACAGTGCTGTTACTGCTAAGGCCTTTGTCTACACTAGCTTGTCTATTGAAATTTGCTGTAGTTACATTACCAGCAACACTACCAGCAACAGTGGGAGAATTTGTGCAGTTCTGTTGCTGGTGTTTTTATTGCCTTGCGTGCTACACCTGCTCTAAGCAGGGTTAGGTGTAACAGTGGCAGAAAGGCAGCTGCAAGTCTCTACTAGGCCTTTCACCATTTCTGCAATGTAGCTGCACTGCACCTATAGGAGACTAAGAGAAATGTCAGTGTAGACAAGGCCCATTAATGAGAGAAACTGGCTCCCTGGCCAAGGATTAGGAAAAAAGTACTAATGAAAAGAAAACAGCAGTCACAGTCAGAAGTAGCAGCAGCCTAGTCAATGCCACAGGTGAGATTCTCACCCTGGCTCCAGACCCTTTATGCTAACTAAAATGGCAGGAGCTATGTAAAGAGGCTCTAAAAGCCTCAGCTCCCTCTGGTGGATAACTCCCCTGGCACAGAGGAAGATAGACAAGAGATGTTCTTCCAAGGATCCCCTTACAAGTCTTAGTACACGGGACATGTCAGGGGCATGAGAGAGCATGTAGTGCTGCAGATTCTGGGCAGCATGGCTGGCCTTAGGCAGCCAGTGATGAATTTATGTAACGTAGGCAGACCCCCTGGAGGTGTCAGTTACATCACAAGGTTTACTCTGGGCCTCAGAGCAGCCCAAACTTGGGAAGGCGCAAGCTGTGCTATGCTTCTTCAGAGGCACAGTACTGAACCTCACCCCACGTCGGTAAATTACTCGTGCAAGAGAGAATGCAGAAGGAAGGAAACAAAGGCAAACCTGGCATTTCACTGATATACTGCTGATAAGGGACATCTTTCTGTGGGTAGCTTTCAGGACGACTTCCCTGAATGACAATAACTACTCACCATGTTTGAAAAGGACACACTTCTTTGGAGCGTTTTTGATTCTTTAGAAAACATCTTCAAGGTTGAATCTAATGCAAACATTAGGGAAATAATTACAAAGACAGAACAGGACTGTACTGCAATACTCTAATCTAAACGAATAATTTTTGCTCCTGTGTGAATATTCAACTATTTAGGTCTAACAGCAGGCAAGGGATGCACACATCACTTTTAAAAAGCCACTATAAGAGCCACATTGTAGGCTACTGTTAAATACAGAAACTACAGAGCATTTTTCTTAATTCTGAAGAACTGAATGAGGAAGGAGAACAGGGAGTTGAAGGGAAAGGCAGTCCTGGTGTTTTATATTCAAATGTAACCCAAGATAACTCAGGTATGTTGCAGGTGTAACCTTTAAACATTCTGAGTTGTTGTTCATCACTGATATTTTAATGTGCAAGATAGTCAGGAAGTTTAAGAGGTATAGCTCCCACAGGACTCTCACTTCTGCATGCTTGTAACACAGATCTAGTATCCAAAAGAAGTTGCAGAGTCCTGCAATTTAACTTAATCCAGCATGCATCCTTTTCCCACTTAATTTGCACTCTACCCACTAATACATCAGTTGACACTTACTCCTTGGAATAGATTTTTTTAAAATAATCCCCTACAACAAATTTTACACTGATCTGAGGCTCAGGAGTAGCAATAATCTACTTTGCATCATTGACAGGTTTAGATTTCAGGTATCTTGTGAGCCAATAAGCTAGCAAATGGGATCTCTGTAACATTAGAAAAGAGAAGTTTACCAGCATTATCAGTTTCTCAATTATTTGGCACCTGGAAATTTTCAATATGCAACTTCAACAGCATGAAAAGTGACCTAAAATTGGTTTTATAGGTGTTTTAAGTGTGTTAAATATATGGCAGAATACACGTTGTAATTCAGTATACAGTTTTAACAACATTTGTTTGGCGTGAGCTGGATAACCTGACTATCCCAAACTCATTCAGATAAGAAGCCTTCAGATCACATTAGACTATTGTTGAAGATTTTTAAGACTGTACCTATGCACACGTTTTTTGAGAGAAACGGACACAATGGAAACGCTGATGGTGGCTCCATAGTACAGGCTGACACAGATTTTTGCATTCGACATGTCATGAAAGCCTGTCTAGAGGTCAAACAGTGGATTACTTTATTGAAAAAGTCCAAGAAACAACCTAAGGTAGGATTTTCAATATCACTGCATTGGCCTAACTCTGTTCTCAGTGAAGTTACTCCCATGAATTCAAGAACAGCAGAGCTAGGCCAACGCTAAGTACTTTTGCAAATCCCATCCAAAAAGCAAAAAGTACACTTTGAGTGGTCTGAATTTTTGATGGTTCATGCAACTTCATTAAGCCAAGACATTATAACACAGTGATGCTATGGTTGCATCACAGGGTCTTACAAGAAGATACTTGTACGAGAATACCCACCTTGAGATGTTGTGAAAACTGAAGATCCATTGCAAGAGACTGCTATTCCAGTAATTTCCCTATTCAAGGCAAATAAGTTTGAATTCAAAGGGTATTTAATTCTAACAATCATACCATACAGTGACTTTTTTACTGCAGCAATTCAGTATTTGATCTTCACAAGGGTTAATTTAGACACTCAAGCAAATTACTACTACAAAAATTGTAGAGTGCATCACAATTTTACAGACAAAAATATTCCTTGCCAAAGAACTGGAAGGAGCAGTGCCCATTGTTCTGCCAGCATGCTTCAATCCTAACCAAAAAGGACCTGCTTAAGGTGGTGAAAGCCTAAATTAGCCCACACCCACTTAAATCATTTAGCTTCTATTGGGACAGCCAATATTAAGATGACTGTTAAAATATCAGACCAATTCATAGTATACAACTCATTTTTCACTACCAAACCACCAGATAATCTCATGAAGGAAGGCACCTTCTAGAACAGGGGTGGGCAAACTACGGCCCACAAGCCGTTTTAAGCTGGGGCACTGGGTCCGGGGCCGCACCACGCAGCTCCCGGAAGCCACGGCATGGCCCCTCTCCGGCTCCTATGCACTCCAATGGGAGCTGCAGGGGCGGTGCCTGCAGATGGGGCAGCGCACAGAGCCTCCTGGCCGCGCCTCCGTGTAGGAGCCGGAGAAGGGACATGCCACTGCTTCTGGGAGCCGCTTGAAGTAAGCCTGCATCCTGAGCCTCTCCCCACGCCCCAACCCTCTACCCCAGCCCTGATCCCCCTCCCGCTCTCCAAACCCCTCGATCCCAGCCTGGAGCACCCTCCTGCACCCAAACCTCTCATCCTCAGCCCTACCCCAGATCCCGCACCCCAACCTCAATTTTGTGAGCATTCATGGCCTGCCATAAAATTTTTATTCCCTGATGTGGCCTTCGGGCCAAAAAATTTGCCCACCCCTGTTCTAGAAGCTTTCCTTCACATGATGCATCCAGATAAACACGTGATCCAATAACTAGCAGGATGACTACAGGAGATTATTGGATTTTGAGATAATTATACCACAGACGAAGACATTACAAAGACTTACTCTTTATGAATTTTATGTTGCTCATCTAACTTTAGTTTGGCAATGTTGTTCCATGCAAGCGTTATACTTTCTTCTGTCAAATCTTCAAAAGATTCTTCACTTGGAGAAACTAAAATATAATACCACCATAAAATGAGAAGTCACAAATTGAAAATTAAAAAAAAGATAGACTTCAGATAATAAATGAGTTGAAGTTATACCAAATCTGACTATATTAAATGATACAAAAAGGCATATGCAGCATCTCTATTATTTCCAGTTCTATTATAGAGAGGAGAGAATTTATGAGAGAATGTTTAACTGCCCCACAAATTTATTGACAGAAATCAAGAACATAAATAGCCAGAAATCTTCAGGTTAATTCCTAAATGGATCAGAAGTTTTTAGACAGTATATGTTCTTCTGTTATGACTGGCTGCCACTTTTATGTTCATGTATTTAAGAGTCAGATTCTGTAAAGCTGTAGGTTTAAAATTATGGCTTATGTTTTTCAAAGGTTATGGGGGTTTAAAGAAATTAAATGAGCTTACTATGTGGCAACTGCTACCAAGAATACCACCAACTCAATAAGAATTGCCAAGCTGTGAGAATACATAGCATGATTTAGAGATGTTTAAATTTCTGGAATTTTTTTTAATAGAATCCTATTTTGGCAAACCACCCAACATAATTTTAGAATTAATTCTACGTGAGTCATTTGGAAGAAACATTCTACTTAAAACAGCAACCTGTATTGTCACTCCTGTACTTCAAAGTTAAAGATCACCCAATAGGGGAATGAGGAAAATGATATAAATCTAAGATGGGGGTCAAAAGCATATCATATTTACTGATAACTGATAGGGTATAAGAACATAATGGTCATACTGGGCTAGACCAATGGTCCATCTAGCCCCAGTATCCTTTCTTCCGATAGTGGTCAATGCCAGTTGCTTCAGAGCAGGGGTTCCCAAACTTGGTTCACGGCCTGCGCCACTTCCCGCAGCTCCCATTGACCGGGAACTGCAAACCGTGGGCATTGGGATCTGCGAGTGGCCACACCTGCGGACGCTCAGGTAAACAAAGTGTCTCGCGGCCTGCCAGGGGCTTACCTTGAACAAGCCGCGAACCAAGTTTGGGAACCCCTGCTTCAGAGGGAATGAACAAAAGTTAATTTCAAGTGAACATCACTTGTCATCCAGCTCATTTCAGGCAGCTAAATGTTTAGGGACACCCACAACATGGGGCTGCATCCCTAAGCATCTTGGCTAATAGCCATTGACGGACCTATTCTCTATGAACTTGTCTAATTCTTTTTTTAATCCAGTATTACTCTTGGCCTTCACAACATCCCATGGCAATAAGTTCCATACGTTGACTGCATGTTGTGTAAAGAAGCACTTATTTTTATTTGTTTTAAACCGGCTGCCTATTATTTTCATTGGCTGATCCTTAGTTCTTGGGTCATGTGAGAGGTAAACAACACTTCCCTATTCACTTTCTCCACACTGTTCATGATTTTCTAGACCTCTTTCATATCCACCCTTGTTTCTTTTCAAAGCTGAACAGTCCCAGTCTTTTGAATCTCTCCTCATATACAATCTGTTCCATACTACTAATTATTTGTATTGCCCTTCTGTAGGATAAATATGAAATTAAAGAATTAGGGTTATCTTAAGTTTGGTTAACAAAATGTGTGTGTTGTAAAGAAAGGCCCTGCCTAGCAAGCAAAAGGAAAGTCTTGAAAATAATAAGTTATAAGTAAGGCTACGATTTAGTCACGGAGGTCACAGCAGTCATGGATTCCGTGACTTTACCGGACCTCCGTGACTTCTTCAGCTTCTGTCAGCAGTTGGAGCTATGGCTGGGGCTATGTACCCCACGTAGTCCCGCGGTGGGAGCCGCTGCCGGGGTCGTGCACCCCTCCCCCATGGCTTGCGTTGGGGGCTGCCATCGGGGGCCACACGCCCCTGCCCTGCGGTTTCTGCTGTGGGCCGGCGCCGTGCGCCTCTGACCCCCAGCAGAAGCTGCGGGGCATCGCTAGGGCCACGTATCTCTGTCCTGCTGCTTGCACAGGGGCCTCCGCCGTGACCGTGAGCCTCTGCCCCGTGGTGGGGTCTGCAGCTGGAGCGGTGCGCCTCTGCCGCAGCTTGTATGGTTATTTTTAGTAAGTCACGGGCTGCGTGAATTTTTGTTTGTTGCCCCCGACCTGTCTGTAACTTTTACTACAAATAACTGCGACAAAATCTTAGCCTTAGTTATAAAGCCAGAAGGAATGAAGCAGTGAAGATGTCTGGTTCAAAGAATAACTAATGAAATAAGGAAAAGTTCTAAAAAGAAGGTCTCATGATGGATGGGGTGACTGCAGATGGTTTTAAACAAGACAAACAGAATCTGTTTTAAATGAGGCAACATGGCCCTTCCCACGCCACACACCAGTGTTATTTCAAAAATTAGGGCCTATGTGAACCAGATGCAAAAGAAAAACTGTTGGCCAGCAAGGAGGCGAAGTGATAGGGAGGAAAGGCCTTGGGGAGAAAGGAGGTGGTAAATTTTATCTGGATTAAGACTGCAAATAAAGGTGATTTATCCCAAATTGGTTTTTAGTGGAAGTCAGTAATTGGCAAGGACATCATTTGTTTGTTAAAGGGTATAGAAAGGAAACTCTTAAAAGCTTCACTGCTAATACCTGCCTGACCGCTTTGGAACCGACCAATATGGATGCATTTAGCCCATTTGTAAGTATATAGAGCAAATGCTTATAAATGTTTTGTTACTGTATTGGGTGTAGTAAATTGCTTATTAGTTAGACTTTATAGGCATGTTCAGAGCAATTGCATAAATGCCATGTCGCCTTTGAATTTAATAAAGGAATTTACGGTTAAATTAGTGTCGAGCTAATACCCTTCATAAACGTTAATAATTCCAACATCTTCTCTGCACCTCTTCCAATTCTAATATCTCTTTTTTGAGATGGGATGACCAGAACTGCATGTGGTATTCAAGGTGTGGGTGTGTTATGACAAACTGGAATTGACGTAACTGCAGCCATTTTGTTATTCAGTCACCATTATTTGGACACGAGAACACCACATAGTCAGGAATAATTTGACCTTTGCCAGAGCAGACAAAACAGCTGTACAGCTTCACTGTTGCTGACAAGGAGAGAGAAAGTGACAGATTCCTGAGACGGGGAGGGAGTGTGGATAGCTGACCTTGGATCTGGGTGTGGGAGTTGCTTTGCTAATAAGTAGATTTTTTTTTTTTTTTTTTTTTTTTTTTTGGCTGTTGCTAGGGAAATTATTAGCCCATTAGGAGTTACTGTGAGTTATGTGCTTTGTTTTGATCAAACTATAAAAGAGATTAGTTAGAGAGTGCAATTTGGAGAAGTTTTGGAGAGGATTTTGATGAGCTAAGAGACTGCCATCCAACTCCACCGCAGCTAGAAGAAAGGCTGGCAACTGGAAATGTACTGCTGACCACTTGACACCATCTCAGACTTTGGGTAACTATATCTGGGGTGCTCAAGACTATTGTTATTTTAGGTGTGCGCTTTGGACTCAATAAAAACAAGGATTTTTGAGTGAAAGCACTCTTGCGTGTACCAATCATTTATCAGATAGATGAGCTGTGGCCCTAGTGATTTATGTCCTGAAACTCCCTAGAAAACACAGAGAGGTTACTATTTTTTCAGGTTTAGATAACCCCAGGAAACAGGCATACCATGGGTTTATATAGTGGCATTATCATTATCATATCATGTGTTTTATTATTTAACTAACCCTTTCCTAATGGTTCTTTCCTAATATAATGGTTCTTAACATTGTTAGCTTTTTTGACTGTTGCTGCACGTTGAATGGATGTTTTCAGAAAACTATCCATGACTCTAAGATCTCTTGGACTTCATAATTTAGACTTCATCATTTGTATGTATAGTTGGGAATATTTTTTCCAATGTGCATTACATTGAATTTTGTCAGTCATTTTGTGGCCAGTCATAGAGTTTTGTGAGATTCTCCACGTAACTTTGTGCAGTCAGTTTTGGACTTCACTATTGTGATTAATTTTATATCATCAGCAAATTTTGCCACCTCACTGTTCACCCTCCATTTATGTTGAGCAGCACTGGTCCTGGTACAGATCCTTGGAGGACTCCACTATTTACCTCTCTCCGTTGTTAAAACTGACAATTAATTCCTACCCTTTGTTTCCTATCTTTTAAGCAGTTACTCATCTCTCTTAACCCATGAGTGTTTACTTTGTTTAAGAGCCTTCGGAGTGGGACCTTGTCAAAGACTTTCTGAAAGTCCAAGTATACTGTAATAACTTGCCCACATGCTTGTTGACCCCCTCAAAGAATTCTAATAGATTGCTGAGGTGTTATTTCCCTTTACAAAAGCTACGTTGACTCTTCCCCAACATACCACGTTTATCTACATGTCTGATAATTCTGCTGGATACTAGAGTTTCAACCAGCTGGCCTGGTACTGAAGTTAGGCTTGCCAGCCTGTAATTGCCAGGATCCCCTTTGGAGCCTTTTTTAAAAATCAGCGCTACATTAGCTACCCTACAGTCATCTGGTACAGAGACTGATTTAAGCATATACATGGTCTGATGTTTCAGTCCAATTCTAAGTAGACCACTGTCCACATCACAAGAGCCACCATCTTGACTGGCACCCTTGCTGGCCATTTCAATGGTGGTTAAATTATTAAGTGGACATAGGAACTGAATTACCCTCTCACCCTAGAGGTGATCCTTCCAGGACAGGGTTAAAAGTACATTAGTGGGACACTGTCTGGAGCTTGCACTGCCAGTGCGCATCCTGTACGTATGCTGTGGACAGACTAATTTGATTGCCGCTGCTGTCAATCTGGTACTTCACAGGTCACAGAATTCACTTTTTTTTGGTAAAGTCAACACCACATAAAATAGAAAAACTGAGTGCTGTAATTTGCATATTAACTGCAGGAGTTATTGACTTGTTGTATACTTATAGGCCTGTATATCGATGATAGAAATAATATCTGATGTTCATTTAAACCCTTGAAACAATTTTAAGAGGCAAACTGAATAATCAGAGCTCAACAAGACAATGCTTCCATTTTTGGTTGTTTAAAACAAAATAAAAGAGAGAGTTGCCAGGCAAAAGTCTGTTTTCTGTCAGAGCCTTTGGTTCCTGTAGTTATTTCTCCATGATTTACAAGGGAAGCAGCCAACCAAGTTATATAACATATGATCCTCTGAAACAAAAGATACAGCCCTCCCAGAAATAAGTTCAAGTCAGCTATGTTATCAGATAGCAATACAAACAATAACTACGATTCTTTTATACGTTTACCTGGAGATTCAGCTATGGAAACATTGTGACTGGATGTTCGAGACAAACTTTTGAACTTCGGTATTATCCTCCGGGGATGAGGAGTTGTAAACAACTGTTTCGGTGTCTGTCCAAACTCCAAGATTTGTGTCAACAGAGCTACTTTCTCATTGGGGTCCATAATACTTAAGAAAAGCGAAGTGTTCAGTGAAATATTTTAAGACAGAAAGATTGTTTCTGAAAATGTAGGCACATGTGTGCAGTTATTGCTGTAAAATACAGTCACAGTAAAGGCATACACAACTGACCTATTACACAGCTGACCATACAATTGCATGCAAGCACATAACCATGATTGTGTGTACAACGGCAATAATTGCATGCATGCTACTCTGCAAATATAGCAATTTTATTAGTGTAACTGAAATCTCAGACTGCACAGACATTTGAGAGCATAATCCTTCAATTCAATCTTTGTTACAATGGTAAGATTGGTGGACACTGTCTTTTGGAATCCAAAACAGAATGGTTCTCTCAATTGTTGGGAGCACTTAGATAGTTAACAGGGAACTTTATGGGATAAAGAGAAATTTATTATGTGCCTCTACCAAACATTGCTTATAAGCATTTAATTACCTGTTCAAATCCACTCCACCTTCATAAGTTAATGGATGAAACACTGAAAGAAGAGGGAAAGAGTCATTTGCACAATGTAGATAAACATGGCTTATTTTTTTCAACTCACACACCAACTGTAAACTACATGAATATTTAACTGTGTTACACATCTATGCAATTCCACCCACCTCACAACTCCTGCAAGTTATAGTTTGTTTCAAGCCATTTGATGCATAGAAAAGTATGAGCTAGGCCAAAGAGGAAAAAACAGTTTCAGATACCACTTTTCCTGACCCTATGCATTTCCCTAGCACGTTTTCTGTTTTTTCAAAGACTCTCAGTAACTGGATACACAACAGTGATCTTATTACATCATTATAAGAGCCCATCATCACAGTGGACTAATCCCCTATCTGTAAGAAAGTGAGAATTTTGTAAACTGTGATTAAACCCCCCAAATATTACTTCCTCATTAGATCTCTGCAGTACTAACTTGCTAATAGGTCTAGGATGGATTTTCAGATCTCAATCTCTTGCTCCCCAGGAAGATAAACATTGAATGTAATTCAGAGACATAAAACTTAGCTTAGTACAACTAAGCTACATGTGCCTCACATTCAGCTACATCTAAATTAAAGCTATGTAACAAGACTAACAAGAACTGACTACATGGTTGTTTGGCTTAGAGGTGGTTATAAAGGAAACTCAAGAATGTGTGTGTGGGGGAAGATGCTTAGAACAGATAAAGGTGTTTTATCCACTCTCGCCCCCCCCCCCCTCTGAAATCCACTTGGTTTGGCAAAATGTTACGTGTTTCCTCACTGAGAAGTTAATGTATTAAAAAAAAAAAACAAGTAAACTAGATATCAGATTTCTGATGTAGCAGACTTTCAGTAGTTTAATGCAGAGAACTTCATCATGAAAGAACTGCTTTTGATGCTGCAAACAGTTTTCAGTCACTCAGAAAATAATGTATTACTTTTCTTTAATTATTTACAATGTCTTAATATTCCGGGCTAATTATAGCAAAGACAGAGCAATAAGACTCTCAAAATAAAGATCACAAAAAAATTAAAAGAAGGAAACATAAGTGAGTCAAAGAGTTACTGTCGCTAGAGTGGCACACAGGGAGAAGCCCAGCGACCTATTTATCCTTTCCCTTCCCTCTCACTTTCTTCTTGGAAAAGAATGTTACCCACATGAACCTGAAGTTTCATGCTGCAATTTCTGGGCAGAAATGAGAAATACACAAGAGACTATTTCAGCACCAAATTGCCATTATCATTGACTTGAGTAAATAACAGACAAAAATATTGTCGGTCTCCCTTGACTGTCATTTTAAGTGCAACAGGGGTGACCAGATGTTCCGATTTTATAGGGACAGTCCCGATATTTGGGGTTTTGTCTTATATAGGCCTCTATTACCCCCACCCCCGTCCCGATTTTTCACACTTGCTGTCTGGTAACCCTAAGTGCAACATCTACACACAATACATAATCAAACATTTCTCATTTATATACTGTATTCCGGGAAGACAGACATTACAAGAAAGGGAATACGTTTTAGAAGATGAGTCACTATTTCCAGTGGCAAAGGATTGGCAATTTTCTCAAGTACTGAAGGATCAAACACAAGCTTGATGCATGTTCAAAAGAATGCAGGGCAGCATGGAAACCTTGCTAGTCACATTTTCCATCCGAGTTTAGTTAGAATGTCAAAAAAGTGATTCTTTAGAGAATTTTACAATTTACCATTGTGGGCTGCAATGGCTTCACTTCCCTTCTGCTTGTAGCCAAATATTAAGTCAATCCATTCATGGAGATGTTCTGACACGTACTGGCTTTCTAAGGCATTTTGGCTTTTCTGAAGAAAGTCATCAGGATCTAACCAGAGAAAGTTTAATCAGTGCAGAAATCTACTACTGTTAAATGTGGATGAACTCTCCTCTCTCTCACCCCTCACAGATATTCCACGGAGAAACCTTCCAGATTTATTAAAATAACACTACTTCAGCTATTTAGTAACATTTTGAAAAAAGTATTTGATTTATGCATTCATATAAGAATATGATCTTCATTCATTAATAGCCACTTTAGATTATTCCTCCCCAATACCTGTACTTATTTTTATTTAAGTTTTTGTAACACAAAATAGAACAGAAGAGAAAAATAAAATTTGGAGGTGGGAGACACAAAGGATTCCAAGAGTCTGAAAGCAATAAAGGTAAACTGCGTGCAGTATTGAGTTTAGGAAACGCATTCAGAATGTCATTACCTGATGCCCAAGGAGGAAGTTCTACATGTTCAACCATCTTTCCTCCCTGTCTTTTCCCCAGGTCCAGTTTCAGACTATTTAATAGAAAACTGGAATCATTTTCATAGAATTCTGGAATCAGCTAGTGCAAGGATAGAAGAGGGAGGGAAGAAAAAAATTTCAGGATTTCCTTTATTTTTTTATCATTTTAAATGAAATGCATCGATACATATACTGAAACAACACTGCTAAAAACACATGGCATATTAGAACATTACAGTATTACAAACTTGTCAACATTCTGGAAAGTCCCCAAAGCATTTTAAAGGTAGATAAAAAGCTAAGTCTTGTATAGATTCAATTTTAAAGTTCTGAAAATAGTAAATAGAACTCTGACAAACATATCAGGCCAAGGTTCTAAAGCATTTCAGGTAAGCCAGTTGTCTAAGATCAGATATAATTAACCACTCCTAATTCTGCAGTGGAAAACTGGACTGCAATGTTAAGAAAAGCCTCCTTTCCCAATTCAAGCTTCTCTGATGTCAGTGAAGCATAATTTACCAGCTCCAAACATCTACGTGACAGATCTCCTTTAGTTTTTTAAAAGACATTAAGAACAATGAGAAAGCTTTTAAGATGTCTCAAACACAATATTTCTGTGATGCTTAAAAACAGAAGATACAAAAAAAAAAAAAAAAAAAAAAAAAAAAAGAAGAAGATGAACTATAATTCTAAACCCCCAAAATGGGCTGCACTATAAAAGCCAAGTCCCAATTATATTTAGCAAGGAAAGGAACTTGGTAGAATAATCTCATGATCTTCGCTTAAAATCTCCAACTAAAGATCAGATCAAAATAGAACTGTTTTTTTTTTTTTTTTTTTTTTTTTTTTTATAAAAAGGAAAAGCAGCCCACCATTCAGAGAAGGAATTTAAACCTATCTCCAGTGCCAAGCTCAAACCAAGCGTGGCAAGGCAGTCTTCACCTCCATAAGGAAGCAACCAACAGAAATTTAAAATTTTTAAAATGGAAAAAAGGAGGACAGAACAGTCAGGTAATGTGACCTCAAGTAGCTTCTGGCTACTTACCTCTTTGAAGTCTGTTGCACCATCCAGACAGTTTTTCCAGGTTTCTGCAATACTAGACATAATACAAGTCAAAGGTCTATTGGTCAGGAAAGTTTAAGCCCCACATAAGCATGCAATTTAAAGGAAACCATATTATAATGAAAAATAAATCTGTTTAATTCAAATTAAACCAACCTGTTGAATGTTCTGTCAGCATGATCAAACTTTCCATTTTGTAAACAAAGCATGTACTCTGGTGCTGGGGAGATAAGAATGGAAGTCAGATCTGTCCAAATTCTGCTTATTTTCAAACCCACCAGGTATTCAAAAGACTTGCAATGAAAGCAATCTTACCAACTCTAACAAGATAGAACAGAACATAACCTGGAGACGAGTAGTGGCTACCATACATAAACTTAGGCTCTGGCATTTCCCGATAACGTGTCTGCAACATATTGAAAAAAAGACAAACTGTTTAAAATTAGAGTAGTATTTTTTTCCCCTGTATTAAACACACATGTGTTTATCAAAAAACTTAAGCTAGGATTAAACACTTCTTCTCATTCAGATAAAAACACAATACAAAGCTTTTAAATTGTATAGTTACAGATACTTAATCTCAGTAAAGAATTCCTGTATTCCATTATACACACACTATCTGAAATGCATTCCTCATAAGCTGAAAAGAGCAGAACAGGCTAAAAGTGGAAAAAACAAGGTATATTGGCAGTTTGCATTTTTGTAAGTTTATAGCATGTCTGTAAATTCAGCGTTATAGCTCTTCTTCACATCTTAGGATAAGTTAAAGGTTACACTTCTTTAAATCATCCATAACAATCATAGACCAAGAATCTATGTAAGTTTCCAAACATGTATCACTACAGTAATTTTTAAGTGTTTTATTTGGACATGCTGCCTTTCCATATGCAACTCCAACTCAATAGTATCTATTAGCAGAGACTAATATATTCAAGCTACCTCTTGAAATTAGAATGTATTCCAATACAATAAAGCAATCAACTGATTCAGAGCATAAAATCAAAGAAATGCAGGGGTGGAAATCAGAATTTGCATTAAGAATCTTTATTTCTTTAAAATCCTTCTCTCTTTTTCACCAGTAAAGATGCTACTGATCTGGCAAGAATTTCGTGTCCCAGTGCTTCTTAAAGAGATAAGCAATTCAGCAGCATGGGGATAATTATTAAAGGATATTTATATTCTTCATATGATTGTTCCTTTATGATAACTTAATGCTGCCAATTTGCCAATAAGACAGGTCCTATAAAGAATATACTAGGATTCTCTAAAGTGTTTTTGCAGCTTTATGTCTAAGAATTACATGAAGATAATCATGAAGTCTAATGCCAGTGAAGAGATGGGGATCTTTCAAACACTGCATTTATATGCTAGATTGCTCATGAAAAAAAAATTCCTGCCTGATGTGGAATGGGAAGGAATTTCTTACGTGGTATTGTCTATAACTGCATATGAAGTATGGTGGTAGTACTCCATTTCAAGTATTAATCAGTCACTTTTTACCCTGGTCTTTTGCCATATGTGTGGATTTAAAATTTTTATTTATTTATTTATTTATTTATTTAAGTATTCCCCCACTTTCCCCTCCCCATTAAACCCCTTTTCTCAGAGACTTAGGCCATGTCTATACTAGGAAGCTTACGGTGGCACAGCTGTATTAATACAGCTGTGCAACTATAAGATCGCTCATGTAGCCACTCTATGCTGACAGGAGAGAGCTCTCCCTTTGACATAATAAAACTACCTAAACGAGTGGCAGTAGCTATGTCGGCAGGAGACACAGCGCTGTGCACCAAGCGCTTATGCCAGCAAAACGTATGTCGCTCGAGGGGGTGCTTTTTCACCTCCCCGAACAACATATGTTTTGCCGACATAAATATAGACATGGCTTTAGAAGCATGTGCCTACGTTCTACCTTAATTTGTAACTATATTGTTTGTTAAAAGAGATTCTTATGTTCTTCTTAAAAATAATTTCACTGAACCACACACACTTATTTTACATTATGCTTTGTAATCTATTCATCTATCATAGGGTTTTATATAGCTAATCGTCGTAGTATCCATGGAAAAGCAATCACAACAGTTAACTCTCTAGTGGACTTCATTTTAAAGAGGCAGAAAAATCTCATCATAAATATGAGGCTAACAAGTTTGTTTTCCATATTTTACATGCAGTGCTTCTTAGATATTTAAGTTTGCGCTATTACTTATGGATATATTGAATTCCACACCACACTAACTTAATACAGGTAGAGTTTGCTTCTGATGTTTGTAGTCTAAGTTTCAATAACAGTTTTAAGAATTGCAGAACATAGGAAATACAGTGAAAAATCCTAGAAATATCTGAATACAAGTCATACAAGCATGTTTATTTTATTTTTGTATTGTGCGAATTTCATCCTCTCAAGAGATGCTAGATTGAAAACGGAGTCCTCTTAGTAATAAGATTTGTAGGTCACAAATTATAAAACAAAAAAAAAAACCTGAACTCCACATACCAGTAGTCTTTCCAGCCTTTCTTTATTCAAAGCACCAACTGGTTTACTAAGGTCCCGGAATGTTTCAGGCTTTGTCAAATCTAAGAGAGAAAAGAAATTAATCTGTATGGATTGCTACCACTGATAGGAATCACTTATAAACTAATATTTTAAAAACAACATTTTCCTCCTCTTCCTACAGGCACAAGAAGCTCTCGCACTAAGGCCTGGCCTACACTATAGAGTTAGGTCAACATAAGGCAGCTTACACTAAAACGTAGCTCCCACCGATGTAACTCACTGACTTAACTCCACCTTCATGAGAGGCGTAGCGCTTAGTTTGATGTAGTTAGGGCGACAGTGCCAGTGCATTGCTTACATCAGTTGTTGACGCCTTTCAGAAGTAGTACCACAATGTCCCACACTGACAGTTAAATCGGTGCACGTGCTCCTGATGAGGACATGCACCACCAACACAAGGTGTGTAGTGTGGCTATGCAAAACTATTCAATTACTGCAGTGGCTGCATGTAGACATAACTTAGGTTGACTTAATTTTGTGCTGTAGACTTGCCCTAAGTGACTATACCCCTTCCCAACATTAGTTTTTCAGCTTATCTAAAAGTTGCACACAAAGGCTAGCTCTGGAGTAGGATTTTGCTAACATATGTTCCACAGCACTACGATTGGGCAAACATCTCCCATCTGTTAATATGGACCCCAGTGGCCTTGAGGCACAGATAAATGACATATCTTCCCCATACCATCCCTTAAAGTAACTTGACACCTTCATTGTGTCACAACAACATTGTTTGAATAGGAGGTGTCTGAGTGGGAGCTGAGAAGCACAAGCGAAGTCACACTGGGCCCATTAACGGCAAAGGCATTCACAACTTTGAAGAGGGCAAGCTACCAGCAACACAAAACATTATAATTAAAACCTTACTCAGGAAGCCAGTTTAGGCACTAACCTTGACAGTTAGCACCCTGCCTTGAACCTCCCTTTTTTAGGAAGCTTTTCTCAGAAAATGGTGTTGGCCCCAGTCTAGCAACACCTGGTCCATACATTTCTTCTGTACCTTATCAGTCTGTTTCATGCCAGACTATCATATGATTGCTCCATATAGATTATAAGAAAATGCAAAATGCTGTTGAGATTATTGACCACCAGATATTGTTGACTCATTCATAAAAAATATTGTGGAAGAAGACAATGTGGCCCTTTTAGCAAGCACCTCAAAAATTTTTTACAATCATTAGTTAAGCTTCACACCTCATCAAGTATTAGCCCCATTTTACAGATGGGGAAATCAGACACGGTCACTTGCTTGACACAATAGAGCTGGGATTAGCATACTGATTAACATCCTGTTCCTTACCCTCCAACCTCAGATTGATGTGGCATGATTTTTATGCAGTATAAAAGCAGCAGTTTCAGATTTGTACATCATGTGCAGACTATGTTTTTTCCTCCTATATATGTTGTTTACCTAATTCTGAACTAGAATAATCTGCTATGATCCAAGGAAATACAGGATACTGGGAGAGATCATTGCAGCTCCGATCAGCCAGATTGTTGAGATGAAGAAGGTACTGGTAGTTTGAAATATGACCTCGCTGCCATTGCAACATGTAACTCTCAGCCGTCTGCTCTGTAATATGATTTTCTTAAAAAATAAAAATAAAAAAAAAATATTAAACTTCTTTCTCTATTCTAAAAGATACTTAACGTTAAAGCACCTTGAATTAGTTCACTGCATTATACACTGCAAATGTGTATAATGTTTAAACAATCTAATTAAAACATACCTAACCATAGCTTTAAAATGCATAAAAATCATTTAGGAGTCCAATTGACTGGACAGGGGAAAAAGACTAAACATTTGTGAAAGTAAAGAGAAACATGACGTCTACAGTATTTGAAGAATTTTCTTCTTAGCAGTGAGAAGACCCTTAAGATTCTGGATCATGGTTTACTAAGGGATGAGACTACATGAAAGGAATTTGTTTTGCTATGGAGTAACTAATGGTGCCTGCTTAACATCAGTTAGTGAAATGTGGTCCCACCCTTTTGTGAATGAGGTCCTGTTTAACAAACAGATTGGATGAAGGTGCAATACCAACACCACACAGAAAAAAGGAAATTATTACAGGAGGATCTCTTTGCCTGCGGAATACGGAGTGGAGTGTCTGTCAGAGATCCTCCCCTCCATTAGCTCCAAAACCAAATAATACGATTCTAATGGAAGTATGGATATGCAAGCCATACTTTTAAAGGAAAAGATGGCCTGAGCTGACAGACCATTTCCAGAATATGGTACTGTTGCCACGTTGGCTGCTTCTTTGATTATATTTGAGCATATCTAAGTAGATTCTGCTATCTCTCACCCCTGTGACATACACTGGGTTTATCACAGACTAAGGGCGTTGGGATTTGTATGCCAGCCTCTTATTAAATTATTCGCAGACATTAATTATGTTATTCATTAACACAATTCTGTCGTTAACACCTTCATTGAGTCCATAAGCTGAAGAGATAGTAGGATGCACTGTTGAGAGCTATTTCACAAATACATGTTGTCACAAAGTGAACTCCCTCTAACAATATTGGCCCAGTCTGGTAAAGAACACCCTGTACTTTTAATCCTACTGATGAATGACTGGCATTCATCTCTTATTTAAAAAAAACAAAGAAGCCAACAATCAAGGTGGAAGATACAATCTTCTGCAACTAGAAAGCACAGTTACAAAGGCTGATACAGGCAACTTGGGGGTGGTGGCGTAGCAGACGACAGGTCCTTTAACACTATCAAAGATTAGATGCAAGTCTATGGGTGGCTTCTAGAAACCAACCCCCCTGCCAACCTCCACCAAAAATAAAAAAATCTTTAGCTAGTTACAGTGCAAGCATGATAACCTGTAGCGAGAGGAAGAGGGGGGCGTATATATGCTCCTACAGCATAGATATGTAGAAACCGGATATTCTTCATACCTTCTCATTCTCCTTCCCCTGCAGCTACCCGGTAACTTTTATAGAACATGAGTTGGCAACCTTCAGCAAGCAGCCCATCAGGGTAATCTGCCGGCAGGCCACAAGATATTTTGTTTATGTTGACCGTCCACAGGCACGGCCCCCGGCATCTCCCAGTGGCCGCGGTTCGCCGTTCCTGGACAATGGGAACTGCGGGGAGCAGCATGGGTGGCCACCGCTTTCCGCAGCTCCCATTGGCTGGGAACAGCAAACCGTGGCCACTGGGAGCTCTGGGGGAGGGCCGTGCTTGCAGACGATCAATGTAAACAAAATGTCTCGTGGCCCGCTGGCGGATTACCCTGATGCGCCGCATGCCAAAGGTTGCCGACCCCTATTATAGGGGGTACAGGTGGCCTCTAAATAGACTGCCATATGCCCAAAAGTCTATGGAGGAATGGAGCTTTCCACCTATTAAAAAGATGCATAATTGTTGTGACGGTACCTCCCATAAGGCTTTTTCCATATTTATGGAAATATGCTTAGAATGTGTTTTAATGCTACATACAGCATGTAACATATCTCCGTAAAGGTTATGATCTCCTGAATGTATTAATCCTATTTGTATGCATGTAACATTTTTGTATTCAAAGTTATTAATGTTATGAATGTTGGCGGTGTACTGGCTTGATTTCTAAATAACCTTAGTAGAGCATTTGGTCAGTTCCTGGAGAAAGGAATGTAGAAATTAAGTACCTAATCAAGAAACACTTAAAGGACAATGGATCTTGGAATGTTCCAATCCACATAAGAAGTCTACTTCAGGACGTTCAAGGTAGCATGTAAACAATGGATGCTACCTGTAAAAACTGTGAGTCATGCATGGACAAGTGACTTGCCCAGGTGACTCCTAAACTCCATCTTGGAGCTGGACTTTGCATAGGAGTGAGGAGGGGGTCTCCACCCACAAGAGAAAGTCTATTTAAGCCTGTGGGAGACCCCTCCATTTTGTCTTCAGCTGGCTAAAGAGAGAGCCTCTTCACCCCGCAGGATACTTGAAAGAAACTGGAACAAAGGATAGTGTACAAGGGGTGTGAGTGATTGCTGGACCCAGGCTAAAAGGAGATTAGTCTGTAAAAGGGACCATTCTGGAACTGGTGAGGATCTTATCTGTATTCAGTTTGATTAGACATAGATTTGTGCATTTTATTTTATTTTGCTTGGTGACTTACTTTGTTCTGTCTAGTACTACTCGGCACCACTTAAATCCTACTTTCTGCATTTAATAAAATCACTTTTTACTTATTAATTAACTCTGAGTATGTATTAATACCTGGGGAGGCAAACAGCTGTGCATCTCTCTATATCAGTGTTAGAGAGGGCGAACAATTTATGAGTTTACCCTGAATAAGCTTTATACAGGGTAAAATAGATTTATTTGGGTTTAGACCCAATTGGGAGTTGGGCATCTGAGTGTTAGAGACAAGCACACTTCTGTAAGATGTTTTCAGTTAAGTCTGCAGCTTTTGGGCACTTGGTTCAGACCCTGGGTCTGTGTTGGAGCAGATGGGAGTATCTGGCTCAGCAAGACGGGGTGCTGGGGTCCCAGGGTCCTGAGCTGGCAGAGGGAAGGCAAGGGAAGAATTAGTCTTGGCACATCAGGTGGCAGCTCCCAAGGGGGGGTTCTGTGATCCAACCCGTCACAATTGTGACCTACCTCTTCCCACACATCAAGACAACAGAACCCAGCATATTCCCCACAAGGGAACCAAGTAGGACATTTAATAAATAAATGGTTTCAAACCTAGATATGTTGCAATATAGAAATAGAGCTCATCTCGATCTTGAGAGTTGTAGAATTTTAAGTAGATGTCAGAACACAGGTCATTTTCTGTGCAAAATACTTCTAGACCCTTTGAAATTAAAGGAGAAAAATTAAGTCTACAAATTCAGCGACAAGCCCTACTGCCCATGTTACTAACAGCCAAATTCAGTTAGCGACATCCAAAACTTAAGACTGTTCCCATACAAGAAATTCGTCAGCAGTTTTGCTCAACTATTGGCTAATACGCTGCCTGTTGTAAAGATGCCTCCCCTCCTCAACCATATACACATACACTTTCTTGTAATCAGAGAAAGGAAATTTATGGCTGTACACAACTGATCCAAATGAGACAATCTAACAATTTCATATACAATACACAGTACACATTTTAACTTTATAAAATATATAGTAATTGACTGAAACAAGGCCAAAGTGAGCCCCTTTGGGTCCCTCCCCTCAAATGGTGTTACACCTAGAGTTTACATTTACATTATGTTAAAAACAAACAAAAACACTGAAAGTGTACAACCAAGATCTCAGTGCAGAATTGTTGTGCTGCCCCTGTGCCACTCTCTCACATCAGTCATGTAACCTAACACAATTTCCTTCTTGTACTTCAAGATTATATATCTTTAGAATTCACATTTACCAATCTGGCCATTTTGCAGAAGAATATGTAATTTTAAAAAAATCATTAGGGATGTCAATATACCCCAAATCTGGGCACTGTAAAGTCACGGAAGTCAATGTATAAACCAAATTACTTTATGGCAAACAAAAGAAAGTAGGCCTATTATTTCACTGTGAAAGAACTGTAATACAGGTCAGTAGAACCGGAGAGTGTACTTAAGTTTCCCTCTCATTCACACATCGGAATAATCAGCAAATTAAGTAAAATCCTTTAAATAGCTTTTTTAGCATAAGATCTGGACTAGTCTCCACTAATACCAAACTGAAATATTAATTTTTAAAAGTAGCTATGGAAGAGGCCCTCACCCCTCATACAGACAGTTCACTGTTCCTTTCAGTTTATAACTTCTACCTTGCTAACAAAACGTAAATGATGGGTGAAAACTGCAGTCCTATTCTTAATCTCAGAAAGCAAGAGGAGTTACTTTTTCTCCCACTGGATAAATTCAGAGAAAGTGTGAAAGGTATTAGCAATATATGTAGCTAAAAGTAACCAACCCCAGCTCACCAATGGCATTAGACCATGTCTTCTTTTGTAGATGCGACGGACATTGTGCATCATTATGTGAACCACAGGTTTCTGTAAAATAAAAATCAAAACATATCCCAAAAGCATTAATACTCCACAGATTCTTATATATGATATCAGTAACATTCAAGGAAATTAAACAAGGGGTTTTTTTTGTTTGTAGGCATGTAATGCCCTGGAGGCAAGATTTATCCACCACATTAGAGAAGAAACTACCCCTGTTCTCCTCCAGAAATAGTTATTTTGTAGGAGAAATAATTATTTTGCTATTGGCAGCTTCCCAGATTGAGAGACAACTTTAGTGGCAACTCCACTGTTTATAGGTCATTCTAAAATTTTCTCAAACAACCCTAGTCACACAACAGTAGAAGGCAAAAATGAGGAAGTTGTCGAATATGGAAAGGGTCCTTGAAGAGTAAGCATGCTGGGAAAAATATTTGCTAGCTATGGATACCACCTTATGGACAAACATAAAATAGCATTTCTTTCACCTAACAGAACACAAGGTGGCAGCGGATCTGACTTTAGGACATTACAAACGCATAGTGAGTGGTAATCTATAGTAGGTTCGGGAACAGATTTTTAAACAACTGTTTTAGAATAATTTTAACCCTTTGATAGCACAAACAGCCCCATGAATGAAGCAGCAATGATCAACCAGTTTAATCTACAACACCCTCCACCTTCCCCCCGTGGAAAAAAAAGTTTAGTAGGTCAGGAACTGGAGAGCCCCCTACATGTAGTTAACCTTGTTCAGTTTTAACTAGACACAGAATGTACTCAAATCTCCAGTATGCAGGGACAGTACTTCAGAATAAGGTCCTATACATTGTAAATTACATGGAATATTCAGACAAGGAAAGTCTACCATGCAATTGAATAACTGCTATTAGGCCAGTAATCCAATGAAAATAATCTCTCTCTGACAAATCAAAAAGTAAGAACTATGTTTTCATTTAAATTAAATAGTCAAGATCGAGAAACAGTCCCAGTAATTTAAGTGATATGTATAATATTACATATGAACAGTCAACACAGGAAAACTGTGGAAAATTAAATGGTTATTACTTTAATCAGCACAACAAATTACATCTACATAGGTGCTTATTGCTTGTGTTCCAAGAGGAGGCATTTTCTTATAAGGAGTCATCTAGAAAAAAGAAGTTATATATGGTACACAGATGTGCAGGGGGGTGGGGGGGGAATAACACTTGAAATTTTGTTTACTTACAGGATATCCATTAAGAGGCTGGAAATACAGGTTTGCATCAGTGATGCATACATGCCCCGGATTAGTCACCAGTGGTGTCACCATTTCTGCTTCACATTCCATATGCAAGGTTTCAGAAACATTTTGAAATCTGAGAAAAGTTTAAAAAAAACAAAAACAAAAAACACAGAAGTCAATATCTCTCTCACTGGATCCTGCTTAACTGAAATGGTCACACACTGCTCTAGAAATGTTTCTACGTGCATCTTATTGCATGCCTAAAACAGGTTATCTGAAAAATGTACCAGAGTCCTCTCCCTATCTTCCCTGCTACTCCAAAGTAGAAGTTGTTACACAGTCCCCATCACATTCTGCAGCAGCCATCATTTTAAAGCATTGACAGCTTCACATGCACTGCCGCATTTTTCACAGTCCATTCAGAAATGCCATATTTCCACCAGAAACTCATGGATAAGGACTCAGAACAGTATGAAGATGTTTAAAAGGTAACAAATTTAACTTTATAGCAGAGAATTTTCCATCCTCTATGCTAAATGTAAGGTGCTACAATACTGAGTCATAATGCAAAGAGAAGTAAGATCCTCTAAATTAAAATGCACATGCTGTGGTAAACAAGGTTTTCCTAAACACTTTAGAGATTAACAAAAGCTAATTAGCTTGTTTAAACAAGCTTGAATTTTGTAGTAAAAAATAATTAGAAACATACCTGTTTTTATCAAATGATGTTCTAGCCAAACGTGACTGCAATATAGCAGTTATCTAAGAAAAAAAGATTAAAATGTTTTATATTCCTAATTGCAGTCAGATCATCATCATCATCATCAACAACATGCCCTTAAAATAGGTCATTGGATTTACCATGGCAGCCTGATCTCCCAGCTTGTCCAGGTGAGAGGCCCGGTTGAGCTAATAAAAAAAGGAGTTAAAATTAAATACCATATAGATTCACACTACAGTCAATAGAAGTTGAGGGCACTCAGCAGACTTGCACACTGACTGTTAACAGAGAAATGACGTGCAATAATTGTAAAAGAAATTATTACTCAGATCTACTGTTCAAATTTGAAGTCATTTTAATATCTGGTCTATACAGACAAGCACCATCAAGAAATAAAAGTTTTCTAAGAGAGACGTATAAGGCTCAAAATGAGCACTATGTTTGATTAGTGTACGTTATCACAGGTGCGCCAAGTAAATTGGTAGTATTCTTAGGCAAGTGTCCTTTCATTTGCCTTCAGAAGGTGAAGCTATTCAGGTATCTAAAAGGGTGTCATAATGAGGAGGGAGAACACTTGTTCATCTTAGCCTCTAAGGATAGAACAAGAAGCAATGGGCTTAAACTGCAGCAAGGGAGGTTTATGGTTGGACATTAGAAAAAAGTTCCTAACTGTCAGGGTGGTTAAATGCTGGAATAAATTGCCTAGGGAGGTTGTGGAATCTCCATCTCTGGAGATATTTAAGAGTAGGTTAGATAAATGTCTATCAGAGATGGTCTAGACAGTATTTGGTCCTGCCATGAGGGCAGGGGACTGGACTCGATGACCTCTCAAGGTCCCTTCCAGTCCTAGAGTCTATGAATCTATAAAACTATTTGATTAGAGAGATTCTACCTGTATCACATATTCCAAAATTAGATGATGTGGGGGTGAAGTTTGCAAAGCTGTCAAACACTTGTACCTGAAGTAGAGTTTGTAGAACGTCATCCACCTTCCCAGCAACATCCAATTGAAAGAGGTATTCAGTTTTACCCTACCAAAGACAAAAAGTACGTTTGATACGGATGAGAGACTATAATTAAGCACAGTACCAAAAAACCACACACTCTCTAGCCAAAATGGATTTTAAAAGAAGGTGGCATTCTTGAACTATTTTGGATTTCATACCCATGACAAATATACAATAAATTACAAAATGCAGCTTCATTGGAGTAAATTTGCTTTTTAAGTGGTATTTGGCAAGCTATTCAGTATTTAATAAACATTTTGAGACAAGTTTTCAGATTATTCTAGTGTTAGAAGTAGGGCTGTCAAACGATTAAAAAGTTAATCGTGATTATAAAAATTAATCGTGATTAATCACACAATTAATTGCACTGTTAAACAATAATAGAATACAATTTATTTAAATATTTTTGGATGTTTTCTACATTTTCAAATATATTGATTTGAATTACAACACAGAATACAAAATGTACAGTGCTCACTTTATATTTTTGAATACAAATACGTGCATTGTAAAACACAAAAGAAATAGTATTCAATTCACCTCATACAAGTACTGTAGTGCAATCTCTTTATCAGGAAAGTTGAACTTACAAATGTAAAATTATGTAAAAAAAAAAACTGCATTCAAAAATGAAACAATGCAAAACTTTAGAGCCTACAAGTCCACTCAGTCCTACTTCTTGTGCAGCCAATCGCTCAGAAAAACAAGTTTTTTTTACATTTGCAGGAGACAATGCTGCCCGCTTCTTGTTTACAATGTCACCTGAAAGTGAGAACAGTTGTTTGCATGACACCATTGTAGCCGGCATCTCAAGATATTTACATGGTAGATGCACCAAAGATTCACATGTCCCTTTATACTTCAACCACCATTCCAGAGGACATGCGTCCATGCTGATGATGGATTCTGCTCGATAACAATCCAAAGCAATGTGGACCAACACATGTTCATTTTCATCATCTGAGGCCTGGTCTACACTAGGCGTTTATGTCGAAGTTAGCGCCGTTACATCGAATTAACCCTGCACCCGTCCACACCGCAAAGGTATTTAGTTCGACATAGAGGTCTCTTTAATTCGACTTCTGTACTCCTCCCCGACGAGGGGAGTAGCGCTAAATTCGACATGGCCATGTCGAATTACGCTAGGTGTGGATGGAAATCGACGCTAATAGCTCCGGGAGCTATCCCACAGTGCACCACTCTGTTGACGCTCTGGACAGCAGTACGAGCTCGGATGCTCTGAACTGCCACACAGGAAAAGCCCCGGGAAAATTTGAATTTGAATTCCTTTTCCTGTCTGGCCAGTTTGAATCTCATTTCCTGTCTGGACATCGTGGCGAGCTCAGCAGCACTGGCAACGATGCAGAGCTCTCCAGCAGTGATGGCCGTGCAATCTCAGAATAGAAAGAGGGCCCCAGCATGGACTGATCGGGAAGTCTTGGATCTCATCGCTGTGTGGGGCGATGAGTCCGTGCTTTCCGAGCTGCGATCCAAAAGACGGAATGCAAAGATCTACGAGAAGATCTCTAAAGACATGGCAGAGAGAGGATACAGCCGGGATGTAACGCAGTGCCGCGTGAAAATCAAGGAGCTGAGACAAGGCTACCAGAAGACCAAAGAGGCAAACGGACGCTCCGGATCCCATCCCCAGACATCCCGTTTCTACGAGGCACTGCATTCCATCCTCGGTGCGGCCGCCACCACTACCCCACCAGTGACCGTGGACTCTGAGGATGGGATAGTGTCCACGGCTGGATCCTCGGACATGTTAGCGGACGGGGAAGATGAGGAAGGAGATGAGGAGGACGAGGCAGTCGACAGCGCTCACAACGCTGATTTCCCCGACAGCCAGGATCTCTTCATCACCCTTACAGAGATCCCCTACCAACCCTCCCCAGCCGTTACCCCGGACACAGAATCTGGGGAAGGATCAGCCAGTAAGTGTTGTAAAAATCTAAACATTTATTTGTAACAGAACAGGAATATTAACAATTTAAAAAATGGGTTTCTCATGATTAGTTTGATTAGCTTAACGGTTCAGTCATGGGCAGTGCAACTATTGAAAAAAAATCTAGCAATGTCCGGTTTTGCATGATTGTCCTGCCCAAGCCGCTCTACTGGTTAGTCACTGCTACAGCAGCTACAGTAAAATGCGGTCTATATGTCCGGGGATGGAGCAGAAATCCTCCTGTGACATCTCGAGGAAGCTCTCCTGGAGGTAATTGGAAATCCGCTGCATTAGGTTCTTGGGGAGAGCGGCCTTATTGGGTCCTCCGTAGTAGGACACGTTGCCACGCCACGAGACTATCAAGTACTCTGGAATCATTGCTCTGCACAGCATGGCGGCATACGGCCCTGGTCTTTGCAGGCTTTCCCGGAGCATTCTCTCTTTCTCGCTGTCAGAGATCCTCATGAGGGTGATGTCGCTCATGATGACCTGCTTTGAATGAGGTAGGGGAATGTTAGTGTTGGGACTGCTTTGCCGTTCCTTTACAGAACTGTAACCGCTGGTTTGCAGCCACGCGGTGGAGGCGGGAGAGGGGCAGCCGAAAGGGATCGTTCCCGGGGACAGCCGCGAGGGTGTGGGACAGGAGCAGACTTCCTGCTTGCCGAATTGCTGGCAGCAGGGACCGACATTGATTTCAATGTGAAATGAGGCCATTGCTAATATTAAAGTTTTAAGCTGCCACAAGTCTACGGCTTACCATGTCTGCCTGCAACAGAAATTCCGTTCTCCTGAGAGGCTTCTCAAATGTGCTGTAGAAGACCCCAGGCACTGAATGCGAAGGCCGAGAATTCGACCTTGTGCTGAGTGCGCATGTGAGAGGTGCTGTGCATGGTCTTGTTAACAGAGAAAGACTATGTTCTTTGTTCACAACTACATTTATCTTTCTGAGGAATTCACTCCCTTTTTCCCATTCCCACAGCCCCATCTGCGACTGTCTCACAACCTAGCCTGTCATCACACTCCCAGAGGCTAGCGCGGATTAGGCATAAGAAGAAGAGGACACGGGAGGACATGTTCTCGGAGCTTATAGCCTGCTCCAGAGCCCAGGCAGCACAGCAGACCCAGTGGCGGGAGAACTTGACCCGAATGCACCAAGCCAACATGGATCGGGAGGAGAGGTGGCGTCAGGAAGACCAGCAGGCGACTCAAACCCTGCTTGGACTAATGAGGGAGCAAACGGACACGCTCCGGCGCCTTGTGGATGTTCTGCAGGAACGGAGGCAGGAGGACAGAGCCCCGCTGCAGTCCATCTCTAACCGCCCTCCCCCGCCACCAAGTCCCATACTCCCCTCACCCAAAGTGCACAGAAGGAGAGGCGGCAGAGTCCCTGCTAACTCTCACTCCACCCCTGCAGAGAGCTCGAGCAGCAGAAGGCTCTCATTCCCCAAAATTTGACAAGTTCTTTCCTTCCCGCCTGACACAAGCCCCCGTCCAAGTTTCACTTTCCCAGTTCCATGTTTGGTTGATAATAAAAAATACGTTTCTGTTAACTACTGTTTCCATCATGTTCTTTTGCAGGAGGGGGGGATAGGGGGTTGGTAATTCGACAGGACAGTCACCTTTGGCAGGGTATATAGTCGGGGGCAGGCACAGCAGCAGGGCACATACATAGTGCAGTGATGCAGTGACTAGTTACCCTGGTTAGTCTGGGAGGTTGTTTTCATGTTATGTGGTGGGGGGTGGGTTGCTCTGTGACTTTGTGGCAGGGGAGGGCAGTTACAGATCTTAAGCGGCGGTCCTTAGGCAGGATCACAGAGCCACACAGCAGGGGATCTGTAACCGTCCTCCCCCTGCCACAAAGTCACATAGACCCCCCCATACACACAGTCCCTATCAGGAGGGGTGACAGGCTCCGTTGAAACAACCATCCCACCGCAGCGGAGCCTGTCAATCCTTGAGTTTAGAAGCTGCATTCGCGCCACTACAGTACACCCGCTCCGCACCACAGTCTGCGTCCCAGTTTTAAAAAATTCCCGCGAATACAGTATTAAAGAAAACGGTGTGCTTTAACAAAGTAGAACTATTTTTATTTTGAAACGTGTGTTGGAAGTGGGGTGAAGGGGGTATGTAACTGGATAGGATAGTCAACATTAACTGGGCAAAGAAATGGGGGCAGGTTTAGCTTCTCAATACACAAACTTTAAAGTCACAGGTTACCCTGCTCACTCAGGAACTTTGCTTTCAAAGCCTCCCGGATGCACAGCGCTTCCCGCTGGTCTCTTCTAATCGCCCGGCTGTCTGGCTGTGAGTAATCAGCAGCCAGGCTATTTTCCTCAACCTCCCACCCCGCCATAAAGGTCTCCCCCTTGCTCTCACAGAGATTGTGGAGCACACAGCAAGCTGCAATAACAATGGGGATATTGGTTTCGCTGAGATCACAGCGAGTCAGTAAGCTTCTCCATCTCCCCTTGAGACGGCCAAAAGCACACTCCACCACCATTCTGCACTTGCTCAGCCGGTAGTTGAAGAGTTCTTTTTCAGTGTCCAGGGCGCCAGTATAGGGCTTCATGAGCCAGGGCATTAGCGGGTAGGCTGGGTCCCCGAGGATGACTATAGGCATCTCCACATCCCCAAGAGTTATTTTGTGGTCCGGGAAGTAAATACCTTGCTGCAGCCGTCTAAACAGACCAGAGTTCCTGAAAACACGAGCGTCATGAACCTTGCCCGGCCATCCCACGTAGATGTTGGTAAAACGTCCCCTGTGGTCCACCAGTGCTTGCAGCACCATGGAAAAGTAGCCCTTTCTGTTAATGTACTGGCTGGCCTGGTGTTCCGGTGCCAGGATAGGGATGTGAGTTCCATCTATGGCCCCACCGCAGTTTGGGAATCCCATCGCTGCGAAGCCATCTATGATCGCCTCCACGTTTCCCAGGGTGACTACCTTTGGCAGCAGTACAGCAACGATTGCCTTGGCTACTTGCATCACAACAACCCCCACGGTAGATTTGCCCACCCCAAACTGGTTCGCGACTGACCGGTAGCTGTCTGGCGTTGCAAGCTTCCACAGGGCTATGGCCACTCGCTTCTGGACAGTCAGGGCTGCTCGCATCCGGGTGTCATTGCGCTTCAGGGCAGGGGACAGCAACTCACAAAGTTCCAGGAAAGTTCCCTTCCGCATGCGAAAGTTTCGCAGCCACTGGGATTCATCCCAGACCTGCAGCACTATGCGGTCCCACCACTCAGTGCTTGTTTCCCGTGCCCAGAATCTCCTTTCGACGGCATCAACATGACCCATTGCCACCGTGATGTTCTCGGCGCTGGGTCCCCTGCTTTCTGAGAGGTCTGTGCTACTCTCAGACTTCAGGCCATCACCGCGTTGACGTAGCCTCCTCGCCTGACTTTTCTGCATCTGCCTCAGGGAAAGGTGTATGATAAGTTGCGAGGCGTTGAGAGCGGCCACAACTGCAGTGATGGTTGCAGCAGGCTCCATGCTCGCAGTGCTGTGGCGTCCGCGCTGTCACTGACTAGAAAAGTGCGCGAACTGATTTCCCGCCGGCGCTTTCAGGGAGGGAGGGCGGGAGTGATGGACGGATGACGACAGTTACCCAAAAGCACCCTGGACACCTTTTTTTTACCCAGAAGGCATTTGCGGCTCCACCCAGAATTCCAATGGGCAGCGGGGACTCCGGGAACTGTGGGATAGCTGACCACAGTGCACCACTTCCAATGTCGACGCTTTCCCCGTTAGTGTGGACTCACAAAGTCGAATTACTGTCCTTAGTGTGGACACACACGTTCGACTTTGCAATATCGATTCCAAAAATTCGATTTAAGTAAAATCGAACTACTCTCGTAGTGTAGACAAGGCCTGAGTCAGATGCGACCAGCAGAAGGTTGATTTTCTTTTTTGGTGGTTTGGGTTCTGTAGTTTCCGCATCGGACTGTTGCTCTTTTAAGACTTCTGAAAGCATGCACTACACCTTGTGCCTCTCAGATTCTTAAACCCTGGGTCAAGTGCTGTAGCTACCTTTAGAAATCTCACATTGGTACCTACTTTGTGTTTTGTGAAATCTGCAGTGAAAGTGTTCTTAAGATGAACAACACGTGCTGGGTCATCAACTGAGACTGCTATAACATGAAATATATGGCAGAATGTGGGTAAAACAGAGCAGGAGACATACAGTTCTCCCCCAAGGAGTTCAGTCACAAATTTAATTAACGCATTGTTTTTTTAAATGAGTGTTATCACCATGGAAGCATGTCCTCTGGAATGGTGGCCAAAGCATGAAGGGGTATACGAATGTTTAGCATATCTGGCACGTGCTGGCAGCATTATCTCCCGTAAATATAAACAAACTTGTTTGTGTGAGCAACTGGCTGAACAAGAAGTAGGACTGAGTGGACTTGTAGGCTCTAAAGTTTTACATGGTTTTCTTTTTGAGTGCAGTTATGTAACAAAAAAAATTCTACATTTGTTTAAGTTGCACTTTCATGATAAAGAGATTGCACTACAGTATTTGTATGAGGTGAATTGAAAAATACTATTTCTTTTGTTTATCATTTTTGCAGTGTAAATATTTAATAAAAATATAAAGTGAGCACTGTACACTTTGTATTCTGTGTTGTAATTGAAATCAATATATTTGAAAATGTAGAAAAACATCAAAAATATTTAATGAAATTTCAATTGGTATTCTATTGTTTAACAGTGCAATTAAAACTGTGATTAATCATGATTAATTTTTAAGTTAACTATGATTAATCGACAGCCCTAGTTAGAAGCAAAAGCTTTTAAATGCTTGTACACCCAAAACAGAGGGTCAACATATTTATTTGTAACTTTAGAACTAGTACATGCTTATCTAGCGACTGAAGTTTTTATTGTAGGATATGTTTAGTGCTACTGTATACCTTTTGTCTAAAAGTTTCTAATCTACAACATCTTAGCAGATCAGGCTATGCAGGTTAATTGCAGTACAGGTCTCTGAATGAGGAAGGAGAATATGTACAATGGAAAAATACTGAACATTAAAAACAAGGTTCAATTTTATCTATCTACATTTTAGGTCTGGACTCTATTGTATCACTGCAAGGAGATCACAGAATCTTCTGACAACCCTGACATATGGTATAAAAGTATATCAGATAAACTCCTGGGATTTTTTAAATATATAACCTAATGAGGCAAGATGAATACTAAGAGGAATTTGGTGACACTGGGATATAGGTAGATGCAATGAAAGATTTATTTTGCAGAAGAGTCACTTTTCAGTGTCATGGGTTATTTAGAGCCAACATAGGCAAAAGGGATCTTAGAAAAAGTCCATCTCCCCAGTCACATGGAAAGATAACAAAAACTACTCAGGATATTCTGATTTGCTGGAGAGTGACTACATAGGTGCTAAATGGAGAGGATCAGTGGAGTTTCAAAACACATATACCTAAACTTAGCACCAGAGCAAAGTACTCAGATGAGCATCTGGAATTAGTAATCATTCAGGGAGAAGATCGGTTTGGCAACAGCAGAACAAGTGAGCCCTTGAAGCTATGGAAGAAACACTAGGTTTCTTGTTTTAACATGCAGCAATACAGCTGCATCCCTTTATGGTGTTAGTTATGATTCCCTACCACTCACATAAATAAGGATTAGTTAGGAACAGAAATGACAAGAAAAAAAAAAATCCGCTCCAGTACCTAAAGATAATTGACACGAACTGGACCAAAAAAGTTCCTCCCAACTAGTTAGCCTCCAGTAAGTTTGAATTCTGGAGCAAGGACTCAATCTTTTCCCGTCAAGCTCAATCCAGCTGGGTTTGTTATTGTCCAGGACTATAACAGGGCATAGCAGGGCCCCCTTTACTCCTGCCTCTGCTCTGTTCCAAAACCACTGAGACCTTCTGGCTCAGCAATCACCGGTGCAGTTTATTTACAGTGTGTAATCCCACCGCCTTCTCACCAGCTAAAGTTTGGAGGTTTCAGCTTTAAGGGCTTCTCAATCTCTGCAACCAGGGGGGAGGGGGAACTACCCCTCTCCTGCCACTCTCTGGCTTCCCCCTTTCTGTCTGCCCCACCTTGGCTTCCTTCCTCTGCAGACCCAGGCTAACTGGGCTGGCAGATGTTTCCCCTTTGTCAATCAGGCACAGGTTTCTCTAGGGAGCTCCAGTCTACCTCCCTTAATCGGCATGACAGAGAGCTGGCTCAGCAGTCCCAGACCAGCACCCTGTCACAGGGACCTTTTCCTGTCAATAAGGTTTTATTGTCTGTACTGCCAACATTCTGCTGGTGAATAAGGGGAAAAGCAGTGCAACAAGGTTTTTACTGTTTCCCCCTAACTTTCAAGAGTTCTTATGCTTTATGAATAGAGATCTAGTTAATAAACAGTACACAGAAAACCTAAAAAAGTTGTGAAGGGAGCAAGAGAGCATTCCCAAGACATGTTGCTGTTCATTATAGAAATAGGAGTTTGTGAGCTGTGTTATCCTTGAAATCTTGCTCTTATTTAAAGGAAGATAGAATATCTTGAGCAATTTAAACAATTCTTGTGCCTGTTCACTCTTTTCCAGTAACTTCTGGGTAAGAACCAAGTTTGTTGGTATTTGAGCGCTTATGTTCTTTCACAGCAAATTTATAAAAACTGGTTTCTTTGCACTGCATTTTCTTTCTGCATTTGCCTTTCCTTGATCTAGTTTAACCTAGCAATTGAAAAGCTTTTATATGCATACAAAGTTTGTTTCAATATCAAGTCATGGCAGCCTTAGACCTTTGACAACACATTATGCATTCATTAAGGCAAATACCCAGACTACGTTTATTATACAATACACAGAAGTACTTATTATGAGTACTTTGCATTTCTTTCCATAAAACTCAGATGGCAATTAAATAATCAAGCTTGCTCTTTCAGGAACAAGAGCATAGTTCATATAAAATCCTTAGATTGTTAAACATAATGAAAAATGTCTACTTACTCTTTCAGTTTTATAGGGTGCAATAATGTTTTGTTCTTTAATGAGAAAAGCCTGAAAAAGGATAAAAGATCATTTAGCCAGAATACACTTGGACAATAAATTCTCTATGAAATATATAGTTTGGTGACAATATGTGGATAAAGTGTGTGCACTCATGATGTGTATGTGGAGGTCTGCGCAGGGAGGAAGCAAGAGGGGAGTGACAGTGACAAAGAGGTCAGAACATAGAAATTGCCAGGAATGGCCCATCTGGTATCCTGTTGCCAAAAGTGTCCAGTATCAGATGCTTCAGAGTAAGGTGCAAGAAACCAAGATGTGGGCAATTATGGAACTACCTTTTTGTAAGGAAAATTTCTTCATTTAGAAATTCATAAAACATCATTCATAAAACTCTTCATTTAGAAGTTGGTTATGCCCTAAAGCATAAGGGCTTGTATCCATTCTTAAACTTGGCAGCTTTTGCTTTGTCTTCTAATCCTATATAATTAGGCTTGGCAGAATGCAATTTTTGTATATATAATTTTGATGGATAATATCAATGTTTATTTTTAAGCTTTTTATTAGTTAAATTTTTACAGTTGCAGGAAATTATGTGGGGATCAGACAATAATTATTTAGTGATGGTAGATGTTGAGATTCAAAAAGTTAAAGATTTATGACTGTTGACAAGTTATTTTAACATTACTGTTTTACTAAGCTATGTAAAAAGACCAAAGATAGAAACAAATATTAATAATAAAGTCAGTGATATTAAATGTTTTTAACTAAATTATGTTATGATGCTTTTCACTCAATTAGCTGTATCCCGAATTTAAGTTGTCATTAGCGCGGCATGTTCACTGGTGATACTGCTGAAGAAAGGCATTCAATAAATAAATAAATAAATAAATAAATAAATAGAGGACTAAAACTGATGCAAGAACAGGTTTAACAAGTTGTAAGCACTTTCTGGTTTTAAAGACAGTAAACTACTGTTAAGCAAGATTGAAAGAGTGCAATCCTGCTTCTGTTTGAGTGACTTCTGCTAGTGAGAGCTATTGCTTTTCAGCAATATGACCACCACCTACAAAAGGCACAAGTGTTCAACTCAACCAAGAAGCTTAATTTCTTAAGCATCTTTTTTGATTTAGTGCATTTTTATTCTATTCGCTAAAAGAGTCCACAATATTTAGAGGATTAAATGCAATGTAAGGAAAGAGCACTGAAGTCTAACTATACTTATTGGAAGGCTGTTTGGTATACAGCCCTTTCCTAGAATTTGTTTTGCACTTAACTTTTCTAATGTTCTTCTTTGAATTAGTTTTAATATTTAAATCAAACTACTATTCCAGACCGTCTTCACTTTCAAGGCCCTTCATGGCCTGCCTCTCATTTACTCTCAAGATTCATAGATTCCAAGGCCAGAACGGTCCATTGAAAAGATGTCACCTCCAACTGGCCACCTGTTAAATTTTCAAAAAAGTACCTTTATGCTTTCTCTCATGCTGCCCTTCACGCTTGGGAGTAGTTCCCTGTAAACATCCAGAAAGCTACCTCACTATTCTCCTTTTCAGTGATACCTGCAAAAAACTTGACAATGGGTACTGGTGTGCTGAGAGCACTGCTGACTGTGCTGACCAATACTGATTCATTGTTTCCTTGTACTCCCCCATCTACCTGTCTGTAGACATCTATTATCTCTTTGGGACAGGGACTGTCTTTTTCTTCTGTCTTTGTACAACCAACATCTAACACAATGGGGTACTGGTCCATGACTAGAGCTCTTAGGTGCTCTGGTAATAATCAAACAAACTATGGCTATGAAAGCGCTGATCTAGCAACAAGCTCTGTGCAGGCACAGAGGTTTGCCCACATTTCAGGATCGGGGCCTAATATCTAAGATTTGCTTACATTGCAGTTAGCTTGTATTACTGCATGTTAAATGAATATTTTACAGTTTGGAGAACTCTCAAATAGATATCCCAAATTTAAATTAGCAAATAGAACATGAAGGTTGAAAGCATCTGCATTACCAAACAAGCATAACAGAAAAGACACTTTCAGGTTTTAACATATATTATTAATGCATCTTGTTATTCCTCAGAGATAACAAAAGCAGAAGTTAGAGTATTTTTATACTGTTTTGATAATCTCCAATGATCTTCACATTACAGGTTTTATTTTGCAGCTATTATGGCATTAAATAGCTTTTCAGTTGCCCATTACTAGCAATCAAAACAAAAGGCTTCTTATTCAGTCATACACTGGCAATGAGCTTTGAGTTTACAGAGAAAGTAATCCTGTCTGTGAATATATTGTACACCTGTTCCATTATAATTCACGGTAACTACAACTTATTACAAAATGGATCTAATGAGGTCTAAGTCTTATATACTAAGAAAGGTTTCTCTGCACAGAGTCTGACAGACATCAGAAAGTGTCAATTATACACATTTTATACACTTTAAATTCCCTCCCTTTTATATAAAATGCTTTTTATATCACAGCTTTCATCCAAGGATTTCCATACATTACCAGTATTATAGGCAGTGGTGCTGGAACGAAGAGTGCTCCTGCATCCTCTGGCTTGAAGTAGTAATAACAAACACCAAAGACCTGGTTTCCATCATCAGCACCCCCTTAGGAAAATTGTTCCAGCACACCTGATTACACTGGTCTACAATTTTTGAGAAGTCGACTGCTTCAGAGATAAAATGTGCTATTTATTATGTATTTTGATGTGCTGAATTCAAATATGACAATTAAAACAACTGATTGGCTACTGTTTCTAAGATATTTAAGTTTTTACATTTTATGTCTATGTATATTGTGTAGATAAAGTTTTAATCATAAATTGTAAACCTAGGTCTTTTCATGTGTTTATGGTTGCTTTACATGATAATATTTCACCTGTCCTGTTTATGTAACACTTTAAAAATCAGCAAAAGGGTTATATAAATAAAATTTATTATGAAACAAAGGCAAAAAACTATTATGTACATAGTTTAGTCCTATTCAGTGTCTACTCGGTGCTTCTTGGCTTGTCTCTTGTATTCATTAAATGGAGCATCTCTTGTCACTGTCCAGCAATAGTCTGCAAGCATTGATGGGCTCCATTTGCCCTGATAGCGTTCCTCCATTGTTGCAATGTCCTGGTGAAATCACTCGCCATGCTCGTCGCTCACTGCTCCGTAGTTCGGTGGAAAAAAATCTAGATGAGAGTGCAAAAAATGTGTCTTTAGTGACATGTTGCAACCAAGGCTTTTGTATGCCTTGAGGAGGTTTTCCACCAACAACCTGTAGTTGTCTGTCTTGTTGTTTCCGAGAAAATTTATTGCCACTAACTGGAAGGCTTTCCATGCCGTCTTTTCCTTGCCACTCAGTGCATGGTCAAATGCATCATCTCGAAGAAGTTAACGAATCTGAGGACCAACAAAGACACCTTCCTTTATCTTAGCTTCATTTAACCTTGGAAATTTTCCACGGAGGTACTTGAAAGCTGCTTGTGTTTTGTCAATGGCCTTGACAAAGTTCTTCATCAGACCCAGCTTGATGTGTAAGGGGGGTAACAAAATCTTTCTTGGTTCAACAAGTGGTGGATGCTGAACACTTTTCCTCCCAGGCTCCAGTGACTGTCAAGAGTGGCCAATCTTTCTTAATGTAGTGGGAATCTCTTGCACAATTATCCCATTCGCAGAGAAAACAGCAATACTTTGTGTATCCAGTCTGCAGACCAAGCAAGAGAGCAACAACCTTCAAATCGCCACAAAGCTGCCACTGATATTGGTCATAGTTTATGCACCTCAAAAGTTGTTTCGTGTTGTCATAGGTTTCCTTCATATGGACTGCATGACCAACTGGAATTGATGGCAAAACATTGCCATTATGCAGTAAAACAGCTTTAAGACTCGTCTTCGATGAATCAATGAACAGTCTCCACTCATCTGGATCGTGAACGATGTTAGGGCTGCCATCACACCATCAATGTTGTTGCAGGCTACAAGATCACCTTCCATGAAGAAGAATGGGACAAGATCCTTTTGACGGTCATGGAACATGGAAACCCTATCACCACCTGCTAGGAGATTCCACTGCTGTAGTCTGGAGCCCAACAGCTCTGCCTTACTCTTGGGTAGTTCCAAATCCCTAACAAGGTCATTCAGTTCACCTTGTGTTATGAGGTGTGGTTCAGAGGAGGAAGATGGGAGAAAATGTGGGTCCAGTGACATTGATGGTTCAGGACCAGAAGTTTAATCCTCTTCCTCGTCTGACTCAAGTGAGAATGATTCTGGTGCATCAGGAACCGGCAGTCCTTCTCCGTGGGGTAATGGGCGTATAGCTGATGGAATGTTTGGATAATGCACAGTCCACTTTTTCTTCTTTGACACACCTTTCCCAACTGGAGGCACCATGCAGAAGTAACAATTGCTGGTATGAGTTGTTGGCGCTCTCCAAATCATTGGCACTGCAAAAGGCATAGATTTCCTTTTCCTGTTCAACCACTGGCCAAGATTTGTTGCACAAGTGTTGCAGCATATGTGTGGGGCCCACCTCTTGTCCTGATCTCCAATTTTGCAGCCAAAATAAAGATGATAGGTTTTCTTAACCATAGTGGTCATACTGCGATTTTATGATGCAAAAGTCACTTCACCACAAACATAGCAGAAGTTATCTGCACTGTTCACACAAGTACAAGGCATCTCTGCTCACTTTGGCTAAACAGAAATGTGTCCCTTTGCAAAATCAAACACTGACAAATAAGAGAGCATGATACTGTATGATTTCTAGAGCTGATATAGGGCAATTTGTTCAGCAGAGTGACGTAAGCTTTGTTATGATTGTATCATCCATGACTTCTAGGAATAACATGATGCAATTCATATCATGTATGACCCAATACCAGCTTCAGATTGCATTATTCATTGTTTTGCCTAAAAAGCAAGTACTGTCCAAACCCAGTCATAGATTTAGTCATAGATCCAGTCAAAGATATATTTTAGTCATTTCTGGTTTAAATTGAGATCCCTCCCCTTTATAACTCACTTATCCTCCGCCATTCCCAAGTCAAGGGTCGTATATACTGACCCAATAGCATATCTTGAAAACTAGAGCCAATCAACAATTTTAAACATCATTTTCGTTCTCAGTGACCCAGAATTAGTAAAGTTTGACTACATTTATTTCAGAAGCATTTTGGCTGTAGAGCAGTGTTATAGGAAGGAGATGGTAGCACCTAACTACCTCATATTTAGTTTGCTGAACACTTTCTATTATAAAAGATGTTTTTGAGATACTGCAAGAGGAATCCTCCTTGGACTACAGATTGGGCTAATGTGTTTTGTTCTTCACAACTTTAACAGGAGAGTGTGGGGACGAAAAGGAAAAGAACATAGCTCCACTCTTAGGGACCTGACTGAGTTTGCAGGACTGGTTGTTAGAAAGGCATCTTTATATTTGTAAACAGAGGACATTTTATATAGAAGTTGTTGCCATGGACCCATAATGCCATTTTCACAGAAGCTCTACACTGAAAATAGAATAACTAACTGTACTGGGTATAACTACATCAGTATAACTAGTACAACTTTCCCATGTAGACAGTCTAGTGACCTGCCCAAATTAATTTTCAACTGTAGCAATTTGTTCTTTATTAGGGCAAAAACAAGATTACAAGTGTGAAATCTACCAGTGGACCAAAATGAAAATGGGTTGAATTTTTTTCTCAAAAGATTTCATGAAAAGTGTGTCCATTTTTTGTTGAAGTCTTTCTAATTTTGAAATCTTTAGATCCGCTCCATTTTTCTAAATGAAGCTTAGAATGTTGAACATTATTTGCAAATTTGAATTAACTATATCCAAGACATTCCATGCTCTAACATTACTTCCATACTTCATGTTCAGTTGCTGAAAATTTTAATGCACACGCAGTAGAGTCCAATCTTTGAACTGAGTTTTCCACTTGATCTTTGAAAAGACAGATGTAAGCAAGCCATGATGGTAGTGGAGAGTCAGAAAAACTGCAAGAGATGTAGAAAGACCAAAACAAGAAGTATCAAAGTTGAAATACACCTCCCTTGGTTTTTAATGATAAAAGTGATCCTCCTGTATCCATTCATTTCTGAAAATATTATCTTTACTAGGCAATTTGCAATTGAGCTTGGAGGTAAATTTATCGTATCTGACTTACCATCTATTCAAGAGATACCCTCAACATGTCAACGTCAACTAAGTTTGAGTTGAACATTTCTTTTTTTCTGTATTTACTTATTTATGAAAGATGCTAATAACGGTAATGTGGCATATTATTTTCTAGTTCATTGTGTCCAATATTGTTTTTTGAAAATGCTTAAAGAAATCCTAGAAAAAACTTTTTAGTTATGAACCATGAATTTGTTATGTTTTTCTTACCTGATTGGATACAACAGAAATCACTCCAGGTGTATACCTATAATGTAGATAAGGTACTTGAAATACAAGTATTCCACTTATTAAAAACAAAAATAGAAGTATCTAAACATCTTAAATTCACATACCAGGTGAAAGGATTATTTGCTTCATTATCTTCTGGTGCTTCTATACTAATACAGTCTCGCAATGGGATCTGCAGCAAGTTATAGAAATATGTATTTCTTTAAACATACATTTTAAAAAGAAACTAAGTTACTACCAAATGATCAGACTGGACAATTTACCTTAATAATGGGCTGGATTTTCTCATCTGGTTCAAAAATAATTGATTTTGAGCAGATTTTTAGTGAACCTCTGATTTTCCTAAAAAGAAAAGGAAAAAGAAAAAAAAGATTTGCATAACCAAATTGAGATCCAATAGCTGAATGACTCCAGTATAATTTTCAAAACACAAATGGTTTTCTACCTTTCATCTCTGCAGTCTTTGTTTATAATATGATTAGCCGTATGCTGTTCAAAATAATATTCCTCCAGATTAAGAAGGAGCAGCGAAAACCTACAAATAAAAAAAATGAGAGGGAAATGTTTTCGTTTTTTTAAGAAACTTTTCTCTTCATGCAGGGATCGGACTTTGCATTGTTCTTATTAAAATATACTGTCAAATGGGTAGGAGTAACACAATTAAAGACATGTTGGAGGTGGGCTTTCCTAAAAAATACAATTGTGTTTTAGGCATTTCTGAAGTGTTAAACACCATAAAAGAGATCTTTTATGCTCTGTTACTATGCTGGTCAAAAAAACAATCCTGATTACCTGGATGAACCCAGCAGGACCACAAAGGCCAGTATGGCTCAACCTGATCAAGGTAAACCATGGAACAAGTATCACCTAGCACAGTTCACAGAAGCTGAACTCACACCAGTTTAAAAGGAAACAGGAAGCAATCAATTATTTCAAAATAAGTAAGGCTTCTCTCTACCATATAGCCTTGAATCATTTGATATTATCTATGCCACCATCACTTAGATTTACATGTTATTGAAAATATAAGGAAAACATTATGTATATGCATAATCTTTTCAGTTATTATAATAATAAACATTTTTTAAAACTGCACTGCCAAGATTGTTTGGGCAATCTGTGAATAACCACAACAATGAATCCTTCTGAAAGGCCTTGCTTTCTGTATTAGAAATAAAAGGGTGATGTTTCCCCCGACTTTCACTCAAAATTTGTTTCAGCCCTTCTCAATTCCATTATTTGGTATGAGTGAAAACTAGTGTCTGGCCCTTACCTTTAGGGTCTTTGTGAAATTAGAGACTAACAAATTTATTTTGGCATATGCCCAAATAAATTTGTTAGTCTCTAAAGTGCCACAAGGACTCCTCGTTGTTTTTGCTGATACAGATTAACACGGCTACCCCTCTGAAACCTGTGAAGTTAGAGAGAACCGTGGATGACTAAGAATTCTCTTAACACCAAAAAGTGGTCAGCTTTCTGGAAGTATGTAAATCGACAGTTGCTATCAGAAATTTGCCATATGTAAGACACTTATCTAATTAACACTAATTGTTAACAATATTAAATAGCTCAGCACTATAACCAGCTGATTCAAAGCCCATTGAAGCCAATGGAAATTTGACTTCAATGTGGTTGGGCTCAAGCCCTAAGTGACCCACACCTAAAACTTCACTTTAAGTGCATCACAGGAAGCACTTGTGTAATATACTCCTGAGGGAATTCTGCACCAAAAAATTAAAAATTCTGCGCACAATATTTTAAAATTCTGCAAATTGTATTTGTCAAAATAAAACTATATAATATACCAGTTTCAATTATTTTGGTAATTTATTCCAAAATACCTGTCAGCAAATGTGTCTGTAATAATACAGATACAGACAAAAATTCTCCCAGGAGTAGAGAGTTAAAGAAGCCCCTATGACAGCCCATTTCCTGTTTCTCTGCCCCCTCCCACTCAGAGCCCAGCTGGAGGCCAGACACACTCAGCCCCTCCCCACCAGAGCCCAGTCATGCCCATCCCCCACCCAGTCACTCACACCCCCTATCCCCAAGAGGCCAGCTGTGGGTCCGTCCCCCCCAGCCCAGACACTCACATCCCCTACTCCCCAGAGGCCAGCTATGGCTCTTCCCCCTGGCCTAGACACTCACACTTCCTCTCCCCCAGAGCCCAACTGCGGGCACCCCAGCCCTGACGCTCACACCCTCTACTCCCCAGAGCCCAGGGATCCAGAGGGAGAAACAACTGATGCTGGGTCCCACGCTTACATAGAGTTTCCTGTGTGGTGCCACCCCCTCCTGCCTTGAGCTCATGCTGGGAACTGCAGTGGCTGGGAACCCTCAAGTTCCCTCCTATTCCCCCTCCTCCTGGCCATATCTATTTGTGAGCTGGGCTCTGCTAGGTCCAGCGGCCCCTAGTGGCGACCAACATCTCTGCATCACATTTCTGTGGAGGGAAAGGGGAAATTTTGCATGCACGCTAATTTTCTGCAAAATTCTGCATTGCGCAATGTCGCAGAATTCCCCCAGGAGTATGTAATATAATCAAATTATGTTGCCTCTCTGTAAGTCAAGACAACACACTTGTCATAGATATGGCCACAAGTTGTAGAACCACTATGCAGTTTAATTGCTCAGAAATACATTGATAGCAACACATCATAATGAGTATCTGATAAATTATTACTTCTTTGAGGATCATTCAATATTTTATCTTAAGTGTGGGATTGGAACGAAAAATAGTAGACTGCTTTAAAAAGGCAAAAATACCCTTAAAACAGAAGACAAAGGAAAAGGACATCTTTGTTGGTTAAACAAGAGGGGCCAGCTTTCAAAAGAGCACAAAGGGTAACTCTACACAATGTTTTGGGGCTACTAGCAGGAGTGAGCCTCCCAGAGTGGGTCAAGAGACTCGGGTTATCAGGGCTCACACTAGCACTCTAAACACAGCTGTAGAGACATTGCTTTGAAGTTGAGGCTCAAGCTGGAGCTCAGGCTATGAAGCCTAGGAAAGGGGAAGGGCTTCATATATTGGACTTGAGCATTTAAAATCTAGTCAGCTAAAAGGAGCTTCTGGTACTATATCTGCCTGAGCCACCCTGCCGACTTTTGGGGCCTTGGGGCTGTATTTTAAGAGAGAGCAGGACAACTAGGATACATAGGATTACCATCTACTGTTTCTGAAACCAATGTGAAAATATTAATTAAGATAATTATTTGTATTACAGCAGTAGAAGGCCAGAGCAAAGAGAAATTCATTTTAAAATGGAAACCACAAGAGAATACCACAGGAGTACAGTTTCCCTTTTTTGACACTATCAACACAATGTGTCAAACCCTGCTGTTCAATATAATTTTTTTTCTGGAAGCAACTATCCTACCAGTTCCAACATAATGACACCAGCAAGCAGCCAGTGTAAGGGAACTTAATTGAATAGACACCACGTCTGCAAGCAGACTGCCTGCAAAGGGGCTACATCCACAGAAACATTCTCCAGAAAGTGTATCTGGCAATCAGAAGGCGTCAATGAAACTCTGGTGACTACCTAAGATCACAAGCTGGTCTCACTTCTTTAAGTAAAAATATTTATTGAGAGCCGAGGGAAACCCTTTAGGGTGCACATCAGTATCGATGTGTACATTAAAAGAGGAGATGATGTGAGTTTAAGGAAAGGAATTCAACTGATATTCAATTAACCAAGTCAGACTGATTGTGAAACAGGAAGCATTGTAATATTGTGTATTGGCTCACACTGATATCTCCCTGAAATGGCATGATGAGATTGTTAAACTCTATATCAAAAAAGGGCTATTTATACATGTTTGTTTTAGCTTTTTAAAAAAACATACTGGAGATGGGGGAGTTCCAGACTGCCTGTTAGTTACTTTCATGAGATGTGCTGAAACCTGAAATACAGCTTGGTAATGGAGGGGTATGAACCTAGTAACCGGAGGCTTGAAAAGCATTTGCTATTATATAAGAGATTACATATTCACAAAAGATCACCGTATTTAGGGACTAGAACCTGCAAAGTACTGAGTGACTTCAACTCCCATTGATGTCAGTGGGTGTTGAAAGTGCTTAGCACTTTAGTACTGTACATATCACAGTGCCAGCTGAATTTAAAATGCCTACGGTAACCAAGCACAGCCTATAGTTTTGCTTGGACAGCTTTCATTTCATAGCTCTGTTTTCTACACTGTGCCAATTAAATTAATGGATTAATTTACTAAGATACATGAAAAATCAATGTGGTGACTAAGTGGAATATAATTTCTGAAGAAGAAATTAAAAAAAAAAAAAAAAATAGATCTTGCCTGAGAAGATACTAAGACACATGAATAGAAAACTGCTTGAGTACTTGACCCTGGGCAACAGATTATTATTTACACCTGAATATTGAAAAAAAAAAAAAAAAAAAAAAAAAAAAGTGTTGGCACACGCCACTGTACCTGTGGAGGAAAACGGCCAAACATCCTAACACCAAAAGCTTGTCTACACTACAAAGTTAAGTTGACTCAAATTATGGCAACATACAGCTGCCGCTGTAATTAAACCACTGTCGGGCTGCCAACCCTCCAGGATTGTCCTGGAGTCTCCAGGAATTAGATTAATCTTTAATTAAAGATTATATCACATAATGAACTCTCCAGAAATACATCCAACCAAAATTGGCAACCCTATTGCATATATGCTACACTGTGTATCAGCGGAGTGCATCCACAGTAATAGCGCTTGCATCAACAGAGAGCAGTGCACCCTGGGTAGCTATCCCACTTTGCAACTCGCTACCATCTACGGCAGAGTGTTTTAGAAAAGGTATGCAATACCTCATGGGACCAGGTTCAGCATCCCATGATTAAGTTTTCTCCATCCCATCATTCCATGTAGGTTCTGCAACACTTTTCAGCAGCCCCAGTAACCTGCACACCCGCCATTTCTGTCAAAAAGCATGGATCTTGCACTGCTTTTCAGTATTGTGGGGAGCATTATGAACACATCTGATCCTTCAGCGTTCCCTGAGCTGAGAGTCTGAAGCAGATGCCTTGGTGTTTGCCTTGCTGTGTGCCATGGAAAGAAACAATTCAAATTGCTGTTGGGATTCACGGAGCAGTTGCCCACGATGGATCGTCAGTTCTGGGCCCAAGAAACAAGCACTGAGTGATGGGATCACATCATTATACAGGTATGGGATGATGAGCAGTGGCTGCAGAACTTTTGGATGGGCAAGAACACTTTCCTGGAACGGTGGGCAGAGCTCGCCCCAGCCCTCCGGCACAGCGACACCAAAATGAGAGCTGCATTCACAGCGGAGAAGCAAGTGGTGATCACTATGAGGAAGCCGGCAATGCCAGATTGCTATCAATCGGTCGGGAATCAGTTTGGAGTCAGTCCATCGTGGGGGTTGCTGCTAGTGTGCGGGGTCATTAATTGCATCCTGCTAAGAAGGGCTGCGACTCTGGGCACTGTGCGGGAAATAGTGGATGGTTTTGCAACAATGGGATTCCCTAACTGCGGTGGGGCAATAGATGGCCCACATATGCCTATTTTGGCACCACACCGCTTTGCGACAGAGTACATCAACAGAAAGGCCTACTCTTCTATGATATTGCAAGCGCTGGTGGGTCACTGGGGTTGTTTCACCAACATCAACACGGGCTGGTCAGGGAAGGTGCATGATGCATACAGCTTTAGGATCACAGGCCTGTACAGAAAGTTGCAAGCAGGGACTTTCTTTCCAGACCGCAGGATTACCGCTGGGGATGTGGAAATGCCAATAGTGAACCTGGGAGACCCAGCCTACCCCTTACTCCCATGGCTCATGAAGCCATACACTGGTCACCTCGATAACAGCAAGGAGCGCTTCAACAACAATCTCAGCAGACGCAGAATGACTGCTGAATGGGCCTTTGGCCATTTGAAGGGTCACTGGCACTTTCTACTCAGGAGGTTAGACTTCAGCGAGGACAATATTCCCATTGTCATAGGTGCCTGCTGTGTGCTTCCTAATATGTGAAGCAAAGGAGGAGAAGTTTCCGCAGAGGTGGAACATGGAGGTGGAACAGCTGTCTGCTGATTTTGAGCAGCCAGCTAGCATGGCTATAAGAAGAGCTCAACAGGGAGCTATCTGGCTCAGGGAGGTTTTGAAGGAGCATTTTAACAATGAGCCACAGTAATGTGTGTTGCTGTAGTGAGCTGCGCCTGGTACTGTTTTTTTTTTTTTTTGCACCATACTATGAACCTTGTAATGACTGCTGTGCGCACACTACTATAACGATGCAAATGCACCCACTGCTATTCTCTGTGAACATTAAGCAACCACCTTATATGGGAGAATAATAAATTCAGTTTCCATAAGTAAATTTTTATTCCACACCTATGCAAACATACCTATGTAATGCTGAGGTAAACTTCATACATACAGGGAAAAGGGGGAGGAACAAGGAATTCACAAGCACATACAGCAACGAGGCTCTTACACGGTGTATGTGTGGCTGTCATTTTGTGCAAATCTCCTGCAAGGTGGAGTGCCCGGTGTACTCTAAGATATGTGAAATGTAGCAGGGGAGTGTAGGGAGGTCCTGAAATGCAGTTCTCTATTGCCTTTGGAGGGAGGTAAGAACAGATGTGTTCAGCCTGAAGTTCGTTCAGACATCACAGCATGTCTCTTTGCTCCTTGAGCAGCACTATCGTCTCTTGCTGCCCGTTTCTCCTGTTCTTGCTATCCCTCTGCATTTTGTCATGATCGCCACCCGCCAAGCCCTCTGCTCGCAATCCAAAGCACCAGAGGCTTGCAGGACCTCCTGGAATATGTCTTCCCTTGTCCTCTTCTTTTTCCTCCTTATCTGGCTGAGCCACTCCACTGGTGTGGATGAAGAGAACCTCAAGGCCACATTTGCAGCTGCTAAAGAAACAATGGGCAGAGGTACTATTGTCAGTGCATTTACTCCTCTTGATCCACACAAGTTACAAGTGCAACATTCTCACTTCCCCTTGGGACTCAGAGCATGGTGGCAGCCCTAGCCATGCTGAGTATAGCCTGGGGAAGAAAGGGGTGAGTTGGAACAATAGGGGGATAGCACTGGGCCATCAGTACAAGTGGATAGGGCTCTTGCACTAAAAACTAGCTCCGTCTTCCACAGCTGGTGGTGATTGTACCTGATATCTCACTCCTGAGAGTAACTGAAGCTCCTGCATGTGTCTGGCTGCAGACCAGGTCCATATGCTGTTAGCCTGTGTGCCGCAATGGTGCCTCCTGAAGTCATTGCCCAGTGGCATGGCAAAGTGTCTGACCATGGGGGAAGAAACAAGGCAGCCCCCTTCCAAGCAGCCTTGAGCAGAGGATTGCAGACTACCTCCAGGATCTCTATTCCCCAAGAATTCTTCCGTCTCCTGCCAGCATAGCTACCGCCTGTCGGGAAGATGGATTACCTACACCAACAGAAGAACCCCTCCCATCGACGTAGGTAGTATTTACCCTGAAGCGCTATCTGTGCTGCTATAGTGTTTTAAGTGTAGCTACACCCTCAAAAGAGTCAGCCTTTAAGCAAGAATCCCAACCGTAGCTACGGCTGACCTGACGCTTCATTATGAAATTAGAGGGAGACTGGAGGGGAGCAGCATAGCAGCCTCAGAAAGGTGTTAAGTGCCCATTCATCTCGATGAATTGGGCCATGTCTACACTAGAGAGCTTACAGCAGCAGCGCTGTACCGATGAAGCAGTGCTGCTGTAAGATCGCTTGTGTAGCCACTATGCCAACAGGAGAGAGTTCTCCCATTGACATAATAAAACTACCACCACAAGCGACAGTACCTATGTTATCAGGAGAAGCTCTCCTGCTGACATAGCACTGTCCACACTACCATTTATGCCAGTAAAACTTAAGTCGCTCGGGAGGGTGTTTTTTTCACACCCTTGAGCGACATAAGTTTTGCTGACATAAAGTGGTAGTATAGACATGGCCTTGTTCTCAGCTGAAACAGAACACCCAATGGAGATTAATACAGCCTGAAACAATAGCTCTGTGATGCACAAATTGCTCCATTCATGTTGGTGGGCATTCCACGCACCAGGGCAGGGCTTCCCCAGATCCTAATTTACATGGGAGGAGGTGGTAGGGAGATGGACTCAGGCCTCCTTAGAGACACAAGGAAATCTAGATCCCAGTTCACATGAGAGGGTAAGGAGAAGATTCCAGACACTCCAAGAGAGGCAAGTCCCCTCCCGCCCCAAAATCTAGCTCACGGGGGGGAATCAGACCCCTACAGATGGGCAGGAGCACCCAGATTCTGGATCTCAGGGCACACTGACCTGCATATCACATAAGGGGGTTAGGGAGTGGGTGGCACCACCACAGAAAGGCAAACACACACCAGAAACCAGGTTAGGGAAGGTGAGGTCACATCCCCATATATGGGCAGGGTCCCCCAGATCCTGGCACACCACCAGGGCATGGCTCAGGGCTCAGACACTCCCAAAGGACAGGAACCCGCCAGATAGCAGTTCACATGAAAGCACAGTGAGAGGGACTCAGACCTCCTCACTCAGACAGGCAAGCTCCCTCCAGAAGCTGGTTCAAATTGGAGGGAGGCATGGTAGGAGGGTCACAGCCCTGTAGATGGGCTGGGGGCCTCCTGATCATGGCACACATATGGGAGGGGAACGTGGGGCTGACAGGAACTTGCCCCTATTCTTCCCCAATCCCCTGTCACTCATCTCTGTCGTCCTTCCCACTCCCCACTGCCATCCACCAACTCCTCTCCCCCATTCCCACCTGCTCTTCCACCCCAATCACCTCCCCTACCAGCAAGCATTTCCTTATGTAGGTTTATTTTCTTTTCAAAAAATGTTTTCAGCACCTTTTGACTATTCTGCTGTATTCACATTACTTTTCCTCAAAATAAGAACCGCCTTTTGACAGAGGCAGATTGGAACACTGTCTGCTTTTTTCACTTCAGATTCTGACCTGGTCTACAATGCCTGAGGTGGTGCACAGATTCAGTGACCATAAGTAAGGCAAAGATTTAGTCATGGGTATTTTTAGAAAAAAAAATCATTGACCGGTCATGGGCAACAAACAAAAATTCACAGTTGTAACCGGTCTATGACTTTTACTATAAACACCCCCAACTAAATCTTAACTGTCATGAGGCCTGCTACTCTGGGGGGCCCCCGGGACCAGTGGCACCGGCCGCAGCCTGGGCAGTCCCTGGGGCCAGCTGCCCGGGGCTACCAAGCAGCGGCTGGTGCGGCTGCTCCAACAGCGGACAGTGCGGCTGGCTGTGGAGCCGCTCCAGCAGCGGCTGCTGTGGCTGACCCTACGGCCACCTGAGCAGTTGGCCCCAGGGCCAGTAGCTCAGGCAGCCCAGGGGATCATCCACACTGGTCGCAGCAGCTGCGAAAATTTCATGGAGGTCACAGAAAGTCATGGAATCCGTGACAGATTCGCAGCCTTAACCATAACACACCCTCAGGTCTTGTGATGCTGAGAGAGTTTTCCAGATAGCTAGCCTCTCTCTGCACATGTGCTCTGTAATCCATTAGCCACATGAGCCTTAGAACTGCTTCGCATGCACAAAGGTGGAGAACCAAACTCTTTTTCAAATAATGCTTTAATCTGAGCTCCCCCAAAAGGCTGATGGGTGCCAGGGACCCTTGAGCAATTGAGATCCTGGTGAGATGATCAGAGCCCTGGTTTCATCTCTATCTGTGCACAAAAATATGTTACTAGAGTGTGTCATCATTAAGAAATGCTGTTTTTTCCCTGAGAGTCTGTACCTCAGGAACCCCTTGGTCAAACCTACTAACAAGAGGTAGATATGAAAGTGAGGATACCAAGGTCAATGTCTTGTGAGAAGCCCATTTCTATCATTACCACCCTCAGCGCCTAAGCAGAGAGGGAACTCCCTGGATCCTGCTGAAACATGTATCCATATCAATCTGATTAACAGATTCCTGAAAACGTGAAGTTTCACCACCCTCTGCTCTCCCTTCCCACTGGGTCTCTAAGCTGTCTGCTTACCAAATCAGCCCAATTATATTCACTGAGAGAAGATTTTAGATAACTACAGAGTTTTAAAGCCTTCAGTAAGATAAAATAAATAAAAGTTCCGTTTCCATCCTGAGCTCACTCTCAGCCTTTCATAGGTATACTCATTTGAGAGGAGGCAACCGTAAGTAGGATTTCCTACTTGTGCAGCTTTAAGCCTCAATTCTGCAAGGTGCCCCACACGGGTGGTCCTCTGCGCCTGCACAGAGCCCCACTGAAGTTATCAGGCATCTATCTGTATAGAACAGCTTGCAGCATCAGAATGTGAGTAACATCTGCAATGGCTGGAATCACCAGCTTATTCGTAAAGTAAAACTCTGAATAAAAATTTAGACACTATTAACTGAACAAAGAATCCATAAATAAGAAGTGACGCTCATTTACAGTGATTTGAGCAGGACAGCTCTCAGTAAGTTTTTGGTTTTGGATAGTTTGCTCCAAGAGGAGAAGACAAGGTTATTCGTTCAGAAAAAAAAGCCAAACAATTGTTTTGCTCAGGATCCACCCGCAGAACTGTATGCTGCCAATATCTTACATGCAAACAGAACACTAATGCAGAAATAGATAAGCTTCCTAAACAGGAAACAGTGCAAGATGTAGATCATTAGATATAGGTTTATAAGATTCTCTGTATCAAGTGTCAGACCAATGAGTTAATCCCACCCGCATCTGTTCACGCTAATAACCCACAGCATAGAGAACTCAATCCATAAATACTACAATGATCTTACAGGAAATAAAGCCATCTCATTTTACTTGTAAATTTTGTAACTAAAATTAGTGTACTTTTTAGAAACCTAGTTTTATTTCCTTCAAATAGCAAACATACAGCAGAAACAGCAGGGACAAAAATAGAAGATTTTAGTTCAAGTCAATTGAAAAGGACACAATACATGCCCCTCAAGTAATATTTTTACAAAGCAAATGGGAGAAAAGAAGCGTCAGAGAAATGAGAATTGATGTCTACCCATCTGAAAGGGATATTTCTGTTCTAAACCTATGAAAGATGGCCTGCAAAGGAAAAAAAGACACTGGGTTTTCTGCCCTTTTTTGGTGTTTGACATTTTTTTATGAAATACAAAGAAGTCTTGCTTTTTTATTTGCTCAGTTTGTACACACACGAGAAATTCTGGTGTTGTCCTGTTTTTCTGGAAAACTGTAGATAACTGGAGAAGTAGGAGGCTTATGAAATCAGATACTAAGAAAGTTAAACTCGATTAATTGAGAAGGGAATGATTTTTATTGAGATTATTTAAAACTTTTTCTGTAGGTCGTCTATTTAAAGGGATATAATTAACTTGTAATCTAGTCAGTTTCATAACGCGAGTTAAATGTTGTTTGAGGTACTATGCCTGCCTCTCAGTCAATTTTCTACTTTTATCATCTTATATCTTAAATATTGTTCTATGCTGCTGTGCAAAAAGCCAACAAAACTGACTATACACAAACGGTCAAATGCACAAAGTAAATAAAATGTGGGGAAAAAAAAAATCAAATCTCTTTCAGTTACATAGTTACAACACCCAAGATCAAATTAGTAGATAAAGGGGCACAACTTCTGTCCAAATGCCTTTAACAAATACCCAGCAAGCAAATAGAAGAAAAGCTCTCTGTTAGAGATTCAACAGCTTAGCCCTTCAATTATGGGATGAAAAAGCATCTAAGAAAAACAGAAGTGTCAAGACTTTATATTACTGATGTTTTTAAAAAAAAAATCAGTGGAGCAGAAAAAAACACTTTAAAGCAGGGGTAGTCAATTATTTTTTGTCAGGGTCCAAATTTTTTGGTCAATGTATAGGCAAGGTCCAGACTCCAGAGAAAAATAAATTTAAAAAATAACAATAATGATAATATGAAAATAAAAAGATTTCAGGGTCCATTCAAAAGCATCTGGCAGTCTGGATTTGTCCCAGAGTCTGCGCTTACTGACTACCTCTGCTTTAAATGTTTTCACATCTTCTTTGTCATAAAAAGGGTACAAACCCATATACTAAAGGGGGAGCATCTATTTGGGTATCGAAACAAAGGGATCTGCAGGTACAATCACATGATCACAATTCTGAAGGTTGTGGGTTCAAGTCTCACTCGATTTCACACTGAAAGGCCATCTCCAGTTCACCCAGCTGCAAAATGGGTAGCTGGTCCATCAGGTTAGGGCAGTCAAAGGCACCAGGACACACTGGCCACATCATTACCTTGTGTACTACTGGCTATGAAATTGACGTCACTTAACCATGTCAACCCCATGAGCCACTGGCTCAAGGGAACTTTGATTATAACTAATTATTGGGAAGGAGCAAGCAATTGAAATGAAATCCACAGATATTAACCTGGGAGTGGTTACAAATACTAGTAAAGACGGAAATCAGTATTTCTTGAATTGCTGCAATTAGAAACGTTAGTAGGCAATAAAATTGTGAGATTAAATTTGGGAGAAAAATACTCGTTATAGATTTCAGTGGCTGAGAAGACCTCTCAGAAGTAGTGATGACAGTCCAAAAATAATGGACTGTGAATTAGACTTGAGTTTGCCCACAGACCCAGGTGATGGGACCCTCACATTTTCCATCAGCCACTACTAGATTTTCCAATCCCCGATCTCATCATGTTTTTTACAATTTAAAAGTTCTCCATTCAAACAAAAGAAAACCATTCTTCCACAAAATAAGAAATTTGGTGGAACAGATTTAGTGTTTCTTTCCTATCCCCTTTTCCACTCTAAGAACTTTTTTGCCCCATCAGAGCTTTAAGGATTGTTCTTTTCCTTCTCCTCAGACAAGATTTTTTCCCCTCTAATTTATACAGCTCACCCTCAAGGCGGTATATTCCTAGGACTCACACCCTTCTCCTATGGCAGTGCCCAACGCTACCCCAAAAGCATCAGAGTAGCATCAAAGTGGTATCTTTTATTATAAAAAAAAAGAATTAAATATTCAATAATATAAAAGTAATCCAATGGACATTTGTATTTAATGCATATGTAGAATGCTTTACTAATTTCACCCCAGCTCTCCTTTTTCATTAGCCATTGGTTAGTTAGCCATTCAGTTTGTCTCATCGTCCTGTGGTTTCCTTGCCAAGGATGAAGAGTGCAATGCATCCAACAGCTGCAGAGAAGCACTCACAAGAATAGCATTTGTAAAATGGGCACGTGATTAGTTTACTACTCCATCCCTATTGCTACTGGCACTGCAATGTGTGCCAAAAATGATGCTTATAGTGTTTTAAGCTACTGAGTACACAACTGACATGGCTACTGTTTTAATGTGTATCTTAAAGTAGATCAGGGGTAGGCAACCTGATCTTCAGTAGCACTCACACTGCCCAGGTCCTGGCCACCAGTCTGGGGGACTCTGCATTTTAATTTAATTTTAAATGAAGCTTCTTAAACATTTTAAAACCCTTATTTACTTTATATACAACAGTTTAGTTATATATTATAGACTTATAGAAAGAGATCTTCTAAAAACGTTGGCACGTGAAACCTTAAATCAGAGTGACTAAATGAAGACTTGGCACACCACTTCTGAAAGGTTGCCGACCCCCGAAGTAGACAATATATTTATGTCTCTTTAAGAGACTTTTCCAACTTTAGCGAACCCTATTTTAGGGAATGATTCTCCTGATCATTTCATAGTAATCAGAGTTAGGCCTGACCCAATGTGTGTGACTCTGGTCTTCCCCATTAACCAGAAGTGCTCAGAGTAGTGTTTATGTTATCTTCCCAACCCCATACCACAAATGAAACAATACACAGATCTTTATCCTGTCTTACATATGTCCTGAACACCTGCTCCGTGGGTATAAGTCTGTGTGCATGTGAGAGAGCGTTTGCACTATGCACAGCCCAGCAGGAGACACCGCATTGTGAAAGGAGAAGGGAACTGTCAGTGCTGCACAAATGTGCCCCCCTCCCCTTGGGGAGCGAAGGGGGAAGTGTCAGCGCTGCCCAAACCTGCCCTTCCTCTCTCGGGGGAGCTGGGGGGAATCTGTCGGCGCCCGGGCCGCAGGAGGCCAAGCCGGAGCCTCCCCCATCGCAGCCCGGCCCAGCCGAGCCCGCGGCGGAGTCCCCACCTCTCCTTGGAGTAGAGCTGCTGCTCCTGCCGCCTCTTCCGGGTGAAAGCCATGGGGCCGCCCGCAGGCCCCGCCGGGGGTGGAGAGCGCGGGGCCGGCCGTCCTCCCGCTCACTGCCCGGGGCGCCCGCGCCGCCCCTGGCGCATTTATCCCGCGGCGGGCAGCGAGCGGCTGCGGACCCCGCTCGCCAGGCCCGAGTCGGGCTCCGTCCACAAGGCGCACGGCGGTGGCGGCTGCAGGGATGTGCCAGAGCCCGGCCCCCTGCCGGCCCCGTGCGGGGGACACGCCCCCAAGCAGCGGCCACTGCTGTTATTGGTTATTAACCAGGCCGGGCAGTGGGCGGGCCCGAGCGGGGCTCCCAGCTCTTCCCAGTCACGCAGAGCCGGCGCCAGAGCCAGGCCACCGCCACTAGCCTCCCTCCCCATAACCCGAGCCGCCGCGCCGGGCCGGGCCGGGACCCTGAGTGGGCGATCAGAGCTGTGCGCGGTGCTCTCTGCGCACCCCGCGGGACTCTGCCCCTGCAGCGCTGATGGCAGAACTAGGCATTAAGAACATCTTCCTCCTGGAGTCTCAATGGATCAGATTAGGGCTGTCAAACAATTAAAAAATAATCACGATTAATTGCATTGTTAATAATACAGCAAAAAGAAGAACAGGAGTACTTGTGGCACCTTAGAGACTAACAAATTTATTTGAGCATAAGCTTTCGTGGACTACAGCCCACTTCTTCGGATATGCATATCCGAAGAAGTGGGCTGTAGTCCACGAAAGCTTATGCTCTAATAAATTTGTTAGTCTCTAAGGTGCCACAAGTACTCCTGTTCTTCTTTTTGCGGATACAGACTAACACGGCTGTCACTCTGAAACTTGTCATTATGTTAATAATACAGGGTTACCATATTTTAATTTTTAAAAAGGAGGACACTCCATGGGGACCTGGCCCCGCCCCAACTCTGCCCCCTCCCCTGAACGCTCCGCCCCCTGCTCCTCTCCCTCCCCTGCTTTGCGCGAATCAAATGTTCGCGGGAAGCCTGAAACAGGGAGGCAGCAGGTAGGCTGGGGCGGGGTGCGGCGCGGCTCAGTCCGGCCCTCCTGGCTGAGTGGCTCTCTTTGGCGGCCGGCCAGCCCAGGCCAAGAGGCTCTGTCCCTGGCGTCTCCCGCCCGGCTTGAGCCCTGGGGCCCCCGGCCAACTGCCCCAGCCCCAGCTCCGGCCGAACACTGCGCCGGCCCCCAGCCAAGTGCCCGCGCCCCCGGCCCGGCCCCTGGCCGAGCACTGCGCCGGCCCCCGGCCCAGCACCACACCGGCCCTGGCCCTGGCCCCCAGCCAAGTGCCCACGCCCCCGGCCCCCGGCTGAGCACCGCGCTGACCCCGGCCCCCAGCCAAGTGCCCGCGCCCGTCCCCCGGCCGAGCACTGCACCGATCCCGGCCCCCGGCCAAGTGCCCACGCCCCCGGCCGAGCACCGCCCCGGCCCCCAGCCAAGAGCCCACGCCCCTGGCCGAGCACCGCGCCGGCCCCCGGCCAAGTGCCCGCGCCCCCGACCGAGCACCGCACTGGCCCCCGGCCCCCAGCCGAGCACCGCACTGGCCCCCAGCCCCGCACCGCCGGGCTCTCCCTCCCTATTTTCCCGGACATGTCCGGCTTTTTGGGATTTCCCCCCGGACGGGGATTTGAGGCCCAAAAAGCCGGACATGTCCGGGAAAATCCGGACGTATGGTAACCCTAAATAATAGACCATTTATTTAAATATTGTGGATGCTTTCTACATTTTCAAATATATTGATTTTAATTGCAACACAGAATACCAAGTGTACAGAGCTCACTTTATATTTATTTTTATTACAAGTATTTGCACGGTACAAAAACAAAAGAAATGGTATTTTTCAATTCACCTAATACAAGTATTGTAGTGCAATCTCTTTGTCATGAAAGTTGAACTTACAAATGTAGAATCATGTATGAAAAAATGGATTCAAAAATAAAACAATTAAAAATTTTAGAGCCTACAAGTCCACTCAGTCCTACTTCTTGTTCAGCCAATCGTGAAGACAAACAAGTTTGTTTACATTTGCAGGAGATAATGCTGCCCGGGTCTTGTTTACAATGTCACCTGAAAGTGAGAACAGGCATTCTCATTGCATTGTGGTAGCCGGGGTTGCAAGATATTTACATGCCAGATGCACTAAAGATTCATATGTCCCTTTATGCTTCAACCACCATTCCAGGGGACATGCGTCCATGCTGATGACAGGTTCTGCTTGACAACAATCCAAAGTAGTGCGGACTAACGCATGTTCCTTTTCATTATCTGAGTCAGATGCCACCAGCAGAAGGATGATTTTCTTTTTTGGTGGTTTGGGTTCTGTGGTTTCCACATTGGAGTGTTGCTCTTTTAAGACTTCTGAAAGCATGCTCCACATATCATTCCTCTCAGATTTTGGAAGGCGTTTCAGATTCTTAAACCCTGGGACCAGTGCTGTAGCTATCTTTAGATTTCATAGATTTCACAGACTTTAAGGTCAGAAGGGACCATTATGATTCTCTAGTCTGACCTCCTGCACAATGCAGGCCACAGAATCTCACCCACTCCTGTAACAAACCCCTATCTTACGTCTGAGCCATTGAAGTCCTCAAATCATGGTTTAAAGACTTCAAGGTGCAAAGTTTCCTCCAGCAAGTGACCCGTGCCCCAAGCTGCAGAGGAAGGCAAAAAACCCTCAGGGCCTCTCCCAATCTGCCCAAGGGGAAAATTCCTTCCCAACCCCAAATAATGGTGATCAGCTAAACCCTGAGCATGTGGGCAAGACTCACCAGCCAGACACCCAGGAAAGAATTCTCTGTAGTAACTCTGATCTCACCCCATCTAATATCCCATCACAAGCCATTGGCCATATTTAGCGCTAATAGTCAAAGACCAATTAATAGCCAAAATTAGGCTCCCCATCATACCATCCCCTCCATAAACTTGTCAAGCTTAGTCTTGAAGCCAGATATGTCTTTTGCCTCCACTATTCCCCCTGGAAGACTGTTCCAGAACTTCACTCCTCTGATGGTTAGAAACCTTTGTCTAATTTCAAGTCTAAACTTCCTAATGGCCAGTTTATATCCATTTGTTCTTGTGTTCACATCAGTACTGAGCTTAAATAATTCCTCTCCCTCCCCAGTATTTATCCCTCTGCTGTATTTATAGAGAGCAATCACATCTCCCCTCAGCCTTCTTTTTGTTAGGCTAAACAAGCCGAGCTCTTTGAATCTCCTTTCATAAGACAGGTTTTCCATTCCTTGGATCATCCTAGTAGCCCTTCTCTGTACCTGTTCCAGTTTGAATTCATGCTTCTTAAACATGGGAGACCAGAACTGCACACAGTATTCCAGATGAGGTCTCGCCAGTGCCTTGTATAATGGTACTAACACCTCCTTATCTCTACTGGAAATACCTCGCCTGATGCATCCCAAGATCGCAATAGCTTTTTTCACGCCCATATCACATTGTCGGCTCATAGTCATCCTGTGATCAACCAATACTCCGAGGTCCTTCTCCTCCTCTGTTACTTCCAACTGATGCGTCCCCAGCTTATAACCACAATTCTTGTTATTAATCCCTAAATGCATGACCTTGCACTTTTCATCCTATTACTTTCCAGTTTACAAAGTCATCCAGATCTTCCTGTATGATATCCTGGTCCTTCTCTGTATTGGCCATACCTCCCAGCTTTGTGTCATCCGCAAACTTTATTAGCACATTCCCACTTTTTGTGCCCAGGTCAGTAATAAAAAGATTAAATAAGATTGGACCCAAAACCGATCTCTGAGGAACTCCACTAGTAACCTCCCTCCAGCCTGACAGTTCACTTTTCAGTACAACCTGTTGTAGTCTCCCCTTTAACCAGTTCCTTATCCACCTTTCAATTTTCATATTGATCCCCATCTTTTCCAATTTAGCTAATAATTCCCCATGTGTAACCATTTCAAATATCTTACTGAAATCGAGGTAAATTAAATCCACTGCATTTCCTTTGTCTAAAAAATCTGTTACCTTCTCAAAGAAGGAGATCAGGTTGGTTTGGCATGATCTACCTTTTGTAAAACCATGTTGTATTTTGTCCCAATTACCATTGACCTCAATGTCCTTAACTACTTTCTCCTTCAAAATTTTTTCCAAGACCTTGCATACTACAGATGTCAAACTAACAGGACTGTAGTCACCCGGATCACGTTTTTTCCCTTTCTTAAAAATAGGAACTATGTTAGCAATTCTCCAGACATACGGTACAACCCCTGAGTTTACAGATTCATTAAAAATTCTTGCTAAAGGGCTTGCAATTTCATGTGCCAGTTCCTTTAATATTCTTGGATGAAGATTATCTGGGGCCCCCGATTTAGTCCCATTAAGCTGTTCGAGTTTGGCTTCTACCTTGGATGTGGTAATATCTACCTCCATATCCACATTCCCATTTGTCATCCTGCCATTATCCCTAAGCTCCTCATTAGCCTCATTAAAGACTGAGGCAAAGTATTTGTTTAGATATTGGGCCATGCCTAGACTATCCTTAACCTCCACTCAATCCTCAATGTTTAGCGGTCCCACTTCTTCTTTCTTTGTATTCTTGTTATTTATATGGCTATAGAACCTTTTACTATTGGTTTTAATTCCCTTTGCAAGGTCCAACTCTACATGGCTTTTGGCCTTTCTGACTTTATCTCTACATGTTCTGACGTCAATAAGGTACCTTTCCTTGCTGATCCCTCCCATCTTCCATTCCTTGTAGGCTTTCTGCTTTTTCTTAATCACCTCTCTGAGATGCTTGCTCATCCAGCTTGGTCTACAACTCCTGCCTATGAATTTTTTCCCCTTTCTTGGGATGCAGACTTCTGATAGTTTCTGCAACTTTGACTTGAAGTAATTCCAGGCCTCCTCTGCCTTTAGATCACAAGTTCTTCAGTCCAATCCACTTCCCTAACTAATTTCCTTAATTTTTTAAAATTAGCCCTTTTGAAATCAAAAACCCTAGTCACAGATCTATTTTTGGTTATCCTTCTATTCAGTTTGAACTGAATTAGCTCATGATCGCTCGAACCAAGGTTGTCCCCTACAATCATTTCTTCTATGAGGTCCTCACTACTCACCAAAACCAAATCTAAAATGGCATCCCCTCCTGGTTAAGGAATCCATCAGCTATCACATCCAGGAAAAACTGAGCCCTATTATTATTACTAGCCCTTGTCCTCCAGTCTATATCTGGGCAGTTAAAGTCCCCCATGATCACACAATTCCCATTAATATTTACTTCATTAAAAACATCAAAGAGGTCTCTATCCATATCCAAATCAGATCCTGGTGGTCTATAGAACACCCCAAGCACTATCCCAAGGGAGGCTCTAGTAGCTTTCTTCCCCAATATGATTTTTGCCCAGACAGACTCTGTCTTATCCATTCCACCACTTCTTTTTTCTACCTCATCATTGATATACAATGCTACTCCATGCTTTGCCTTTATTTCTGTCTTTCCTAAACAACACATACCCTTCAATACCTGTACTCCAGTCATGACTACTATCCCACCATGTTTCTGTTATCCCTCTAATACACCTCTACCCTGATATAATGCGACCCGATATAACACAAATTCGGATATAATGCAGTAAAGCAGCAGTGATGGAATAAACTGCTGGCTTAAGTCAAGTCTCTGGTTGCTTCCAACTCATTGGAAGGTCCTCAATTCCTTGATTAGAATGCTCCCATTAGTGTAAATCCATAGTCCACAGGCTAGAGCAGGACAGAGGTCTGGAGCAGGAAAGAGGCTAAATGGAGGTGTTTCCCGGAGGTGTTTTATATCTTCTGCCATGTGGAGGGAATCCCATTTTTCTTACTGTGGAAAATTACAGTAACAAGATGGTGTTTGGAGTCACATGGGCAAGTCACATGTCCATGCATAATTTTGCTTAGTCACAGCAGAAAATCATTACCTATATCCCAGACAGAACATTTACGGGACAGTCCATTCAGTGTAGATGGGTGTCTCCCATGGTCCATTGTCAGTTAAGTGTTTCTTGATGGGCCACTTAATCTGAATAGTCCCTCCAAGATGTGCAGGCTAAATACTTTGTGGGCATTACCCCAGGAGCAAACATTTGAAATCCAGGTATAGAGCCAATACTCATAACTTCAAATACAAAAACGATACGTGCATACAAATAGCATAATCATATTCAGCAAATTATAACCTTTCCATAGACACCTTACTTGACAACCTTTGTACAAGATTTGTTGCAAATATATAACAGTGGTTGCAACAATGATCTATATGGTCATATTTAAATCAGATAACGTCACACCATTTTTCACTGAAATTTTGAAACTGACATTTTCAAATGAGCTCTCATAATTATCTAACATTTTGCAACTAACTGATACATTAATGGCATTAGCAGTTTGTGTTGAGAAGATCTGAGTTAATATTTTTGCTCTTTTAAAAGATAGCTTTCTTTGGGCTAAATTCTGTAAAGTGAATTCCAATTGTAAGTTCTTTGGGGCAGGCACCATCTTTTCATTATGTATGTGTACTCACAATGGGGCTCAATCCCTGACTGATTCCTCTTGGCACTACCACAATAATAATAATAATAATGGATGAATTTGGCCCATTGTGTCTGAGGAACAAAATTTTGTGCTATCTGTTGTCTTGCACAGAGGAATGCCTACAACCTGGCCTACACACAAAAGTTGCATTAGTTTAACTAAAATCAGTTTTTAATTTGATTTAGTTAAACCAGGGGTCGGCAACCTTTTAGAAGTGGTGTGCCGAGTCTTCATTTATTCACTCTAATTTAAGGTTTCGCATGCCAATAATACATTTTAACATTTGTAGAAGGTCTCTTTCTATAAGTCTATAATATATAACTAAACTATTGTTGTATGTAAAGTAAATAAGGTTTTTAAAATGTTTAAGAAGCTTCATTTAAAATTAAATTAAAATGCAAAGCCCCCCAGACTGGTGGCCAGGACCCGGGCAGTGTGAGTGCCACTGTAAATCAACTCACGTGCCGCCTTCGGCATGCGTGCCATAGGTTGCCTACCCCTGAGTTAAACCATTGCAAACCTTGATGTGAACACACTTAAATCAGTTTACAACTGGCTTATATCTACTTAGTTAGGGTGACCATATGTCCATTTTGGATGGGACAGTCCCTTTTATAAGACCTGCCCCGGCTGTCCTGACATTTTTGGCAAAAGTGGGCATTTATCTCATTTGTTCTTGCCAACTGATGTGGAGGGGGCAGGCAGGTCTCGGATGAGCGGTGATGCCAGTCCCACATGGGGAGCCGGCTAGGCTCGGTTGAGAGCTCTTCACATGGGGGAGGCAGGGCTCAGGCCAGCAGCTCAGGCCAGCCCCACGTGGTGTCCCGTTTTCCCTTTGGTAAATATGGTCACCCTATACTTAATTTAATTCTGCTAAATGTATATAAGTCAGTTGCAAACCAGTTTAAGTGTGTCCACACAGGGGGTTGTACCACTTTGATTAAATTCATTTTAAAATCTATTTTATTTAAACCAGTTCAACTGTTTGTGTGTAAACAAGGCCTTATTTACCTGGTAGGTGGGGCAAAACACCCACCAGGACCTTTACAATGCAGGCATTCCAATAGAATGCTGGCATTTAGAGTTGTTGCATAGGAGGAGTAGTGAGTGAAGTACTGAAGGAGAATACTGAAGACAGGGGCTTTACTTTATCTGGGATTATGATAGACCCCCTGATGGGAGAGGCTTTGTTGCAAAGTGCAGAGGGAGAATGAGGTTGGGGGTTCTTAGCTTTTGCCTGACACCAATATCCAGAAACCTGCCCAACTAGCTGTTGTTTCTTCTAGCTATGCAACAGCTCTGGTCCTTCTCCCAGCTCCCCAGCCAGCCCCCAAGTCCATCGCTGACTCCTGACTCAGCCAAGCCTAGCTACCCTGCAGGAGCTGGCTCTGTTAGCTGTAGGGAGGGCCTCTTGGTTGGCTGCATCCCCAATAGCCCTGTCTCCTGGGGGATAGAGCAACCCATCAGAACTTAGTACAGAGGGAAAAAGCAACCAATGAACTCTTCCTGCTGTATCCTTCAGCATGTGTAGATGTGCCTGCAAAAAGGGAGGGAGTGGCCAGAAGAGGAAATATGGGATAAAAGGCATCCCCAACCAATTTAGTATGGGGCATGCAATTCTTTATTTAAAAAAGGGACGACCCTTATATTGTGACACTGCTGGCAACCCCAAAGACAGTACAGTTGGAGATAATTCTGTACAAGTATTTTAGGGAACAGTTGGGGTTCACTATAGTAACTGAATGATTTCCAAAAGTTCAAAAGAAGTAACAAAGTATTTGCCTGTTGCTCTCCCCCGTATGATAAGCCATCTGATTTGCTTAGTCAGGCTTTAGCTGAGCCCTTTAAAAAAATCTCAGCTAAGAATCTTTTATAATGCTTCTAAGTTTTTCCATGGACAAACATCCCATGATTTGTTAACCCATTTATTTACTGGAGACTTCTACTCTGAGTTCACCACCATCCTGACTGCTAAGAGAAGCTGGTGCTAGAGCAGAGGTCTCCAAACTTTTCCTCTCGTGTCCCCCCTTACTAGTAATAGAATGTGTTCACGCCTCACCTCTTCCAGGCTGGGAGCAGAGTTGCAGCTGGGATGGGGGCTGGGGAGCAGGAACTGAACCAGAGCCGTAGCTGCGGCCAAGGGCTGGGGGCGGAGCCAGAGCAGAGCTGGATGCAGAGTGGGGGCTAGGTGGCACTCCCTCCCCACCCCCTTGTGGGGGCTGGCCCAGGCCCTGCTGTGCCCCCCTGGCCGTTCCTCCACGCCCCACAGTTTGGGCACCACTGTGCTAGAGGATGAGAGGGATGCATATTTATGTCACCATCACAGTTCAGTAAAGTAGATTCATGAGTAAGATTGCTTTTCACAGAAACAGTTAGCTGTGGAACATTTCCCCATATGTGATCAAAGTCACCATTTTTTTAACAGCCTCTCTTGCATAAATCTGAACCTGATTCACCAAGGTAATAAGTTCTACACAAAATCTGATATTGTGTGATTTAGTAGACTGAAAATGGATGCCTTAATGGGTATAGGTATGAACACTACACCAGAATTCTTTTTGATCTGGAAAATTGTGTACCTTCTGTCCCCGTCAGTATTGTTATCTCCTATTTTCCAATAGTTCTAGAAAGTAACAATGAGTACAATTTAGATTTTGTCCTTTTTGTATTCATAGTGTTTTTAAAAAACAGGAATTGTTTCAGGAAATACGTGTAGTTGGGTCACTAAAGGAAGAGTGCTTCAAAGAGAAAAGGCCCCTAACTCTGGTCTATACTAATAACAACTGACAGGTTAGGAGAAGAGAGGAAGAAGCAGTCGTCTGCATTTTAAACTGATTCTGATTTTTATCCTAGCAGAGAGATGCAATTCTGGTTCCTTGTGTGTTTGGAAAATTTTCCAAGACGACATTGGGGTTTCTGGCCTGGATCCATAAGCGCTGGATCATTTTTCAAGCATCAAGCTTAGCATCTCTACTTGGTATGATTTGAAAGAGAAGTACTCTATTTGACATTGCTGCCTTATTATAATAAACCTGACTTCAGTGGCCTTATGTTCAAAGAGCTGAAACAGTATAACGTGTGAGAATCTACTCAGAACTGCATCATTCAGCAATATGCAGGAAATAAATTAAGCAGCAACTCATAATATAGTCCAGTAATTAAAACATTCAAAAAAATTCTAAGAGGAAAAAGCCATTAATAAAAGCACATGCTCACCAGCAGCAGTGCAGAAGTAAGGGTGGCAATACCATACCGTACCTTTCCACCCTTACTCCTGCGCTGCTGCCTTCAGAGCTGGGCGGCCGGAGAGTGGTAGCTGCTGACTGAGGGCCCAGTGCTGCAGGCAGCAGCACAGACATAAGGGTGGCAATACCATACCATGCTATCCTTCATTCTGCGCTGCCGCTGGCGGTGGCTCTGCCTTCGGACCTGGGCTCCCGGCCAACAGCTGCCACTCTCCAGCTTCCCAGTTCTGAAGGCAGTGCCACTGCCTGCAGCAGAGCATAAATAAGGGTAACAGTACCACAACACCCACTACAGTAACTTTGCACGCCCCTAGGGTGACCAGACAGCAAGTGTGAAAAATTGGGACAGGAGTGGGGGGTAATAGGTACCTATATAAGACAAAGCCCCAAAAAATTGAGACTGTCCCTATAAAATCAGGACATCTGGTCACCCTACATGCCCCCCACCCCCCACAACTCCTTTTTGGGACAGGACCACTACAATTACAACACCGTAAAATTTCAGATTTAAATAGCGGAAATCATGACATTTATGATTTTTTAAATTCCTATGACCATGAAATTGATCAAAATGGACCGTGAATTTGGTAGGGAGGCAAATTCTTGTAAGTACTTCCCCTTGCTACCAGAATCATCTCTATCTTTTCAGGTTTCAGCTTCAGTCAAGTGATCAGTACAGTTCCTCAAAGCCAAGGTTGACAAACTGGTGACTGTGGGTACATCTTCACCACCCGCCAGATCGGCGGGTAGCAATCGATCTATCGGGGATTGATTTATCGCGTCTCGTCTAGATGCGATAAATCAATCCCTGAACGCACTCCCCGTCGACTCCGGAACTCCACCAGGGCGAGAGGCGGAAGTGGAGTCGACGGGGGAGCCGCGGCCGTCAATCCCACGCCGTGAGGATGGGAAGTAAGTCGATCTAAGATACGTCGACTTCAGCTACGCTATTCTCGTATCTTAGATTGGTTACTCCTCCCCCTCCCCCAGTGTAGACCAGCCCTGAGTGAGAGACGGGGGGTAGTGGCAGAGGGAGAGTGCCTTTGGATGCAGTTTCTGCCATTGTCTCTCTGTGCATGTCTGGCAGTGGGGTTTCTCTGTCAGGGACTTCCAGTCCCTGCTGCTATGTCTTCCTGGAGAGAATGAGGACTCCAGCCAGTGGATGAGGAAAAGCACTTGGGCCCTGCTTCTCCCACATTGTCTATTTCCTGGGAAGGGTTTTGGTGAGTGAGGAGGTGGGCCTCTTTGGCTGGGATGCTGCTTCTACTGCCACTCTGCCCTCCACGGAGAGTTGGGAACTTTCATAGAAGTGGAGGGGCTCTGGCAGTGAAGGAGAAGGGAAGGTGTTTTAGCTGTTTCCCCCCTTGTTTCTTTCCAGAGTAGAGGGCACCTCTATAGCTGTGTTCCTGTGCTCCTGTGCTACTGTTGCTCTGTGCCTTCCTGATGAAGACACAGGCTGAGTAGAGTGACCACCTTTTAAAAAGGCAAAAGCCGCACCCCTTGCTCTTCCTCTTCCCCCTGAGGCCCCAACCCTGGCTAGTCCAGAAGCCAGAGCCTGGCAATGTTAAGAGCCACCCAGGGAGCCCAAGCTGCTGTGGGGAGCCCATGACCCTCAACCTATCCTGGACGGGGTGCCCAATAACAGCCCTGGGCCTGTGTCCCCACCCCCTGGGGTGTGCCAATGGGCAGGTGGAGGGTCCAGGACTCCCCACAGCAGCCTGGGATCCCTCAGTGGCTTACTACTGCCCAGCTCCAGCTTCTGGCCTGGCCAGGAGGCAGGGCCTGGGGGCGGGGGGGGGAGGGAGAGGAGAAGCAGCGGGCAGGGCCTCATTGCAGGGCTAAAGCCCATCTAATCTCTCCCAACCAGGAAGAAGCTGGCGCTACCCCTGAGCCTCAGGCACAGAGCAGCACAGCTGGGAATCTGGGACAAATGCTGCCTTGGAATGATTTATCTAAGTACTGTGCTTTGGGACTGTCCCACCCACTTCAGGTTGGGTGGTCACCCTAAGGCCAAAGCCACCTCCCGGGGGACAGCTCCAGCCCCACATGGCCAGGGTTGTGGGGAGCAGGAAGGCACTAATACCCTGCTCCCCCCATTGGCTCTCTCCAGAGGGCTTTGAGTAACTTCTCTGGTGAGAAGGAAGCTGTCTTTAACGTACTCAATTTACTCTTTCATATGAAAAAACAAGAGATGTAGAAGGGTAAGGGAACAAACCAATGCAAGTGCAAAAAGAAGAGAGGAAGTGATGTCAATGGTTAGATATACATTTGAAAGTTTACAGCCGTTCTAAATGTTCAAGGCATTGGGCTGGCACACGATTGTCACTAACATGTATGGGAATCCTAACATACAACATACCAAACACTTTGAAGGTTAAAGGGCACACATGCAGGGCTTTTGTTTTTAATCCTAGTATTTTAAAAAAGTAGAATCAACTATAAATAACAGGCTCTCGTAAAATGGTCAAGCCACTCAAGCTTTGTTCTTCTTGCTTATATTGTCACCAGCAGTCTTAGATGAAAGTGAAGCTTTATGGTCTATCATACTGTTTGTTCCACGCATATATTTAGAGGTATTGGATGCTACAGACAAAATAGCTTTAGAAGTCAGCCATAGCCTTATTAGTCATATCTGCACTACCGCTTTAACAAGATGGGCTGTAGCCCTACTACATAATTTTTTAATCCATCCTTGTGACCACAATCAAACTCCACTAGGGTGATAGTCTTGAACATAGTTTAGTATAGGGTTAGCATATCTCATAAATAAAAAAGAGGACCCTCCACGGGCCCTAGCCCCGCCCATTTCCCCACCCCTAGCCCTGCCCCAACTCCGCCCCTTCCCTGCCCTAACTCCGCCCCCTCCTCCCTCCCACTCCCAGCCAGGGGGAAAGGGCTGCCCCAGCGCTACCGGCTTCAGGGTTTGCCGGGCAGCCCCCAGACCCTGCGCCCCCAGCCGGCGCTTCCCCAGCGCAGCTGGAGCCCGGGAGGGGAAGCGCCCGGGAGGGGGCGCAGGGTTTGGAGGCTGCCTGGCAAACCGTGAAGCCAGTAGCACTCCGGCTTTGGGCAGCCCCTATGCCTCTGGACCCTGCGCCCCCAGCCGGGCACTTCCCCTCCCAGGCTCCAGCGGCGCAGGGTCCGAAGGCACGGGGGCTGCCCGAAGCCGGAAGCTCTCGGGCAGCCCGGCTCTTAAACAGAGCCGAAGAGGAGCAGAGCAGAGCCTCCAGCCGCGGCGGCTTTGCTCCTCCCCGACTCTTCGGCTCTGTTTAAGAGCCGGGCTGCCCCCTGCTCTTCGGGCAGCCCCCGTGCCTCCGGACCCTGTGCCGCCGGAGCCCGGGCGGGGAAGTGCCCAGCTGGGGGCGCAGGGTCCGGAGGCACGGGGACTGCCCGAAGCCGGTAGCGTTCAGGCAGCCCGGCTCTTAAACAGAGCCGAAGAGTCAGGGGAGGAGCAGAGCCGCCATTTTCCCGGACATGTTCGGCTTTTTGGCAATTCCCCCCGGACGGGGGTTTGACTGCCGAAAAGCCGGACATGTCCGGGAAAAAGAGGACGCATGGTAACCCTAGTTTAGTACTTCTTGTGTATTCCCTTTGATTTTCAGGCACTTGCATTTGGTTTTCTGAGCATACTTGATAACTTCCCTCCTTATCAAATGTGTTTTAAAGTTCTCTATCTGATTGCATACAGCATTTCCTGCTTGTGTGTGTGTGGGGGGGGGGGAGGGGAGGGGAGGCTAATATTTCCCTGTAGCTTGATTTAGAGTTCCCCCTGCTGGTGTGATTCTATTACAACACATCCACCCTAAAAAATGAAATATGCCTGTACTCAGAATAAAAGTTTATTTTTAAAATGGTTCAATAAAATCAAAATTGCAACTTATTAGTGCTTAGCTACTACAGCAATGGGTGCTCTAGAAATATTTTGGTTTCATTAACTAGATGGATAGATTTGTAGAAATGTTTTATCACATGTACTGTTTAGTGAGTTTGTGATGGGGCAGCATCATATATTCTAGAACACAGCAATTGTCATACTGAATCTGACCAATGATCTATGTAGCCATGTAGTCTAGTATCCTGTCTCTCAAGGGCCCCAGTACTATATGTCCTGGACTTACATAAGGATTTAAGTACCAGTTTGGAAAAATCTTGGTTTTAACATAGTATTAGGGCCATGAAAAAGGGAAAATATGCCACACAGAGTAATTGTTCCTTGTGGCTTGTTCACTCCCCTTTTTTCTCTAGGGCCTGCAATTGTGGAACACTAGATAGATTGATGGTCTATCTGCGGACAGAAAGTACTGACCGTGAGAGGTGATTGATTCCTGAGGGATGTGCTGGCTCATTTACAAATACAGTACTATCCTTGAGGAAAACAAATGTCTTCCTCACTAAATGAAGAGAGCACTCCATCCTAAATCCCAGACCAGAGTGCGGAATCGGGCTATAACTGGGAAGGAGAGAGAGAGAGAGAGAGAGAGAGAGTGTGTGTGTGAGTGAGAGAGAGAGAGAGAATGGAACTAGGATTTTACCCCAAGAGTTCATGTTCTTCAAACAAATTTAGCTAGTAAAGGAGTGGAGGCCTAGTTTTATCAAAATATGTGAGAGACTTTGAAACTAACTTTTAGATTCTTTCACTTTTTAGAAATACCTTTTGTTTTAATAAAACTTTTCAGAAAATTCCCCATTCTTTTATGAAAAGGATAACAGTTCAGTTTTCATTTGATTACAAAATGTAGAAGTGTTGTTTCACATTTTTGGTCACTTGATGGCACTAAACTAACGCTGTATACATATTAATCACCCACAGCATGAGAAGATTCATTTGCTAGTGTACTTTTGTAATGCTTGGCCTGAAGCAAAGTGCTTTGTTTTGTTCAAGGCTAGATTCACATGTAATAAGATTAACAAAACAAAACAAAAATCAGTTGTGAAATTCTACCCCAGAACAAAAATGATCTCGAAAAGATCAACAAGCCTGTCTGCTTGGCTAAGTGTCTGCTTATCCTATGTGTTCTTACCTGTCTTGTAAAAGTTAATTCATGGAATATTTCTAATAATCTGAAAAAATAATGTAATATATAGCAGTGGGCAAATAAATTACAGTAGTTTAATGTAAAACATAAAATCCCAAATCCTGCCTTCCCACACAAAACTTTAGGCAGAAATATTTGCAGTCTTAAAATCATGGAGTTTCTGCCAAACTATGCAGTCAGGAGGTTGGTCCGACCTAGTTGCGTAGTGGGCAGGGAACATGGCCATATCCCCAAATCCACAGAGAAATCCCCCCAAACTCAAGCTTTGGCTAGCTGGATTATCCAGGAAAATGTCTGCACTCTGTTTGGTTCTCTTCAGAACCCTAATTCCCCATTAGTAACATAGAGCTCTCTGGGGAGTTTTCAGGGAAATGATGCTATGGAGTGCAACTGCTCCGCACCTAGCCACAGTCCTAAAATCAGAGCAACTATGACTGAGTAGAGTTTACACAGCGTGACTTCCACAGAGTTGAATACAGAGAGGTGATTCCATGATGCTTCAAACTCTTACCCCAATTTGTGACCTAATGGGGCAGATTCTCTCGCAGTTGTAAAACTGGAGGACAAAATGTGGTCCTTGCCATTGTGTTTTAAAACAATCCTTTTCACATCAAGAAGTTTTAGAATTACATTTAACACTTTTTTTTTGCTTTGTTTCCCTTCCTGCTTCAGTACTGGTTATATTTGCAACTCCTTTTACTACAGAACTTTGATGATCCTGGCAGAAGGATAAACCACCAAGCGGTTTACAACTACTACTGGCGCATTAAGCAGGGTTAATCTATTAGGATCAGATGGATGTTTCTCTCATACCAATTTTTCACAATTGCAGGCGTGGATATTAATGATCTTCAGGGCTGCCCGGGAGTGGGGTGTAAGTGGGGCAATTTGCCCCAGGCCCCCACGAGAATATAGTATTCTATAGTATTGCAACTTTTTTTTATGGAAGGGGCCCCCGAAATTGCTTTGCCCCAGGCCCCCTGAATCCTCTGGGTGGCCCTGATGATCTTCAGTTCTTCCTCTCATCCACTTAATTTCTGTGATACTTCAGACATGAAGAAGTGTATGCTTTTTTGCCTGGTGGGTCTTGTGACAGATATGGCCATTTCCTGCAATCTTTGGAAGATCTTACGGAATTAAGTTTAAGTATCTTTGGAGTCAATTGTAAACTGCAAAGGTTATGTATTACTGCAGGCCTGGATCATCAAAGGACTGTATTGAACAATGTGGCAGACAAGCATGAACTTTTGGGACAATGTGTGAAGTGGATTTCCTAGGAAATATCTGAGGGGGGTGGTGGTTGCAATTTCCCTCTCCTCTTCCCTCTCTCCCCCCCATCTCTGGTTATGCAAAAACCCATCCCTTTGAAACTATGCCCTCAGAAGGATGATTGCCTGTTGATGTTTTTCCCAGGGTCTCAAGATCAAAGACCCAAATTGTACAAAGGACTGACTCACAGATTCATGGGTGTACTTGTTCTGAGTTAACAGCTGCTATAGACTTGTAACCACAGAAAAATCCCCTTGGTGGGGTTTGAAGTACTGATCGTCTGCCAGAGCTGTTGTTGGGATTGGAAGTGATCTCTGGTAAACTTTTTGTGAGTGTAGGTTTTTATTATTTTTAATGTTTCTCTATAATGCTTTCACCTTAAGAATAAATGGGCTCGTGTAGAAAGGGCTGTGCAGTAACCTATAACTCTGGGCAATTATAATGTTCATAGTCTCTGAGAAGAAAGCAAAACAGGCCTGCTGAGGCAATCTGACTTACTAGAGAACTCATATTGTAGGCAGGGAGCTGTGTCGCCTGGACAAACAGTGGCTAGGAGGGAGAAAGATGTGGGTCTTCACTCAAGCTGAGGAGCTAGGAGCCTAAAAGTTGGTGCCCTTGCTGGATCACAAGGCAGAAATACAGGTGCAGTTGCCCTGAACTATGACAGATGTGTCACTGCTCAAGTAGGAAGTCCTTCTCAACATATTTGATTGGCTATGTGACTTCATGTGACTCCATCCACTTAAAGCTCAGTTGTGTTTGTTGTTGGGTTTTTTTTTTGGCAAAAAATTACATTAATTTCCTCAGCATACTGGGCCAAACTCTGCCTCAGTTACAACCAGGAAGTTAATGTGTTTGCACAGGAGATATATTTGGGAAGAATTTGGCATTCTACTTAAAAGTAACTAGTTTTTTTGTGGGTTTCTGACTATAGGCTCACTACATTTCATCCAAATATAACAAAATTTAATCTGATCATAAAATGTGATCTACACTAATGTGAGCTACACTAATAAAAAACCATTTGAAAATCACACCATTCATTGTAGCACCCAGTCAACTTTTATTTCTAAAATCATTATCAAGATCTTTTCAAAAGTGCCAGAAAAAATGTGTGCATTTTTAGCCTTTTTTGCAGACAATCTGAGTACTGGAAGCCAAATCTGTATTTTATCACTGGAACCAACACTCACAGAAATAAGCCAAAAATCAGAAGGATAAGGAGATGCCCATTAAAATCTTTTCTAAAACTACAGACAGTCATGGAAGCATTCTGATATTACACATCACAATCTCCTAATACTTCCCATAAGCCCGCTTGAATCACAGAACACAGAAAACTAATTTTTACAGCCATGGTAAAAATGATCATCATTTTAATTACTTGCAGTGCCTTGATTATAGTTGTAACCAGAATAATTAACTTTTCATGGCAGCTCAGAAGCTTTCTTTCCTTATATGATTGTACAGTTATCTCCTAAATCGTATTTGTTGAAATAGTATAAACTTAGCTAATTCTAAAGGTAATCCGGATATAATGATATTGCTAAAAAATATTAACCCCCATCACTTCACTAAGGGCTAGATTCTGTTTTATGTGCCGACTGAAAGGACATGGAAACTTAACTATCCTCTTATTCCTAAATACAGACCTTCCTCTAGAGCATTGCAGCATGTTGAGAACAGTGCTGTTACCTGCATTGTTCCTGTTCAGTGTAGACCAAGTTCTTTGCTCCTTACTCAAACAGATTCCAAATAAACCTTCGCCTGAGTAAGATTTAGAGTAAGCTTACTTGGGACTGTCTGGTAGGGCACTCATGCACACTCACTGCACTACTCATGAACCATCTTACCTCCTTTGCCCCTGATTAGCTCTCTTGGCCATTCACAGGAGCAGAACCATGGCTCTGTTCTCTGTCCTCGTCCTTTTGGCCCAGAACCTCAAAAGGTATTTAGAGAAAAGATGATGGGTGAAATCCTAGCCCCATTGCTATTAATAGTGAAACTCCCATTGACTTCAGTACAGTTAGGATTTCTCAGTCCCTACTCAGGCAACTTTTCTATAGATGTCAGGAGGTGTCTACTTGGGGAAGTTCTAATTTTAGTATCATTTCATGCCCACGTTCCCGCTTTCACACAGCCTAGTCATTTTCATGAATGCACAGGGTACCTTTATACTGACAATGAAAACATCTGGTTACAGACATCAAACAAATTGTTAGTGTATGAATACTGAATGCTGCATTTGATACTGAAGAAAAAAAAAAAAAGGTATTGGGCCAGGTCCTAAACTAGTATAGCTTAGCACAACTCCATGAGTCAGTGAAGTTCTCCAATTTATGCCAGCTGAGAATCTAGCCAATGAAATTTTAAAAATAAAAATACAGCACCTATAAATTTGAACTCAATATCTTTGGAATATAAGGCAGAGGCATTATCCACTGTGCTACATACTCTTTGGTTAAAAGCCATTGGAATTTAGAGATATTATTTTTGGCCACTGGAAAGCACTTATATTGTTCCATAAAAGAAACAGAAACATGTTGTGAATTCAAAAGAAAAATTAATAAAAAAGTAAAAAATGAGGGTATGGAGTTCACACAAAGTGCATGCTTTTGTTCCATACCAAGATCTCCAGGCATGAAAAATTGCATGAAACGTCAGATTTAATTCAGTTTGTTTTGCTTCTTCAGAAATTAAAAGCACTGGCAATAATAAGGATTTTTGCTCTGTGTTAATTCTCCATTTCTCTATTAATAAAGAATCTTTTAATGTTAATTCATCTTTAACCGTGCATGCAAGACCTAATGGTCTTTAGCAAAGAAATAGAATTACAGTGCTTAGAGTTGGCAATGCAATACCCAGAACCCTAGTCAAGTGCGTCCTGGGAACTTGCGGAGGAGGTTGTTTTCAGTTACCCTGGGTGAGCATAAGAAATAATGGGCCTGATTCTCCACTCACTTACCCTGGTGAACATCAGAAATAACTCCACTGCAGTCAGTGGCATTACACAGAGATCAAACCAATGTGAGTGAAGAATCAGGCACAATGTAGATGTAATTATACTAAAGGTAAACAGTCCTGCATTCTTTAACACTGAAGCCAATAGGAGCTTTTTGTATATAAGGAATGCAGGATCAGGCCAGAAGAGTACATAGCAGTGCTGCAAAGCAGCACCATGGAGCACCTGGGATGTAGTCCTACACAAATGTGTCCTAAAAACAGAAAAGGGATTCATCCAAGTCAAGTGTTAGACAAATACCTTTATTGTAAACCTGCAAAAACAATTTCAAAACGTATCAGAACATCAGTAGAGAAATCAGGTTGTCGTGTATTTTTTGTTAAAGTAAAGTAAGTTTCTCAGGTCATGTCATTTAAAAAAATTTTTAATTTTGAGATGTAGGTACAACACATTGTTATGTTACATTCCAACTAATGGACTATGATACAGCTACGATAAAGTTTCATGTCTCATTAGACAGGATGGATCATATAACCCCTTAGATCTAGAAAAGCTCCTCTTTTCTCACAGGGACAAAGCTGAACATGAATAATAAACCAACTAGTAGTTCTAAAGAGATAAGTGCTTTGTAGCAGAGCTATTATATTACACAGGTCCTCTCTTGTGGAAGGCAAAAGACAGAAGCATCAGAGAAACAACCTGTGATGACTGAAAATATGAGATATGAGGCCATATTTAACCCCTGAGTCAATTTTATCTGAAAATGAATGAGCCAAATTTTGTGCTCAGTTACACAGGTGCAATTATCATAGTTTTCAGTGTGTAAATGAGGGAAGAATTCGGTGCAATGTTTGCCTTACATATCTGCCTGGAATAGTTATTTTGTTTACAAGTGGTCTTAAGTGGGGACTGCCCAAACCTATTAACAAAAGGCCCATCTCAAGGATATTATTCTAATGAACATTAAAATTGCTGCAGTAAGAAGGGAAACAAAAGGCCCCTTTTCAGTGGTGAGGAATATGTATTAGGAAAAACCAGGAAACCTGAGCCACATTAAGTGAACTTTAAACTAGTTTCTACTACGGTGGACTTTTTAGGATAAATAAGAGCCCAGGTTTAGCAAAGAAGTTGCAAGACTTCTGGGTCTAGATATACATCCCTGAGACTGACTGGACATCTGATCAGACACTGGCATGCACACATACCCAAATCCTATGATGTGATGGCAGAGGCTTCTATACCGTGTAAGAGTTTTAGGTAAGCGTCATATTTAAAGTAGGGCCAAATCATGCACTCATGCAAAAATACCCGTATAGGAAACTCTGCAAGGTTTCCCTTAAGCATTTTATCTGAATCTTCTGTCAAGGGTTAGGGGTTGCCCCATGCAAGAAAACTCATCAACTGCCTCCCCTCCCCCCATATCCATATAGCTAATGGGAATGCATTAGCGGTAGAGTGCTCTCTGAAAGCTAGTGCTTTGATTGATAGACAGGTTGAAATTTTCAAACAAGGGGGCCTATTTTGAAATAGTTTGCACTGTTAAATCCATATCTTACCCTCCTATTCAGAGGTGCTGAACTCTCACCGAATGCAACAAGAGTCACTTCACTCAACACCTCTAAAAAATAGGTGGATGAATGTTGGTTTAGCTGCCTAACTTTAAAATCCCACTTTTGTAAAATGTGGCCATATTTTCTAACTAACTATTTGGCAGATAAAATATGTGTAATTGATCCACTTAGATCACAATTGACATTCAGTTACCGGTTACAAAAAGTTCAAGGCATATTAGTATAAACATTATATAGGCTTAACTAAAGAAAAATTCTCTCTTGTTATTGTAAAAGGCAGCAAATGTTAAGATAAAAATTTCCATTTGCCATATGGTCTTCAGGTGATTTGATATAATTCAAAACAGATATTCAGTAGCCTAATAGATTTACTGTACCACAGATGAGCATTCACTTGAAATACAATTTTTTACTTGGCTTCTTAAGCCTTGATTCTTCTGCAGGCATTAGAAGCACAATTACAGCAGCAAAGCAAATTCCAAATTCAGTCCACAAGTCTACATTATCAAAACTCCTTCCACTGGAAAAATATTCATGTCGGGCTTGAAATACCTTAATCATATTTTTCCTCTTGATCCACCAATGCAGTATATGAGGATATGATGTAGCAAAGCTAGACACTACTCAGGAAAAGCCCTTCTGTGTGTTGTCTGAGTCATTTCAGAGAACTGCTATTTGATTCTGAGCTTAGGCTCATGGTTTTTCAGTTTTAACATGATTATGAGCATGCATGACTACCATCTGTATTGGAGTTCACATACTGTAGGTTTTAGAGCAGATCACAGTGGTTCCAAGCACACCTTGGTTTATTTTATTCCTCTGTCTACTGCAACAAGGACAGTGATAGTGCTGAGTGTGTCCTTTCTTTCTGATCATAATAGAAGTGCCAGAGTGAAACCATTGATTTCAAGTGAGGAAATCCTCACACAGAATGATTGCACAGACTAATGACATTTAGATATGTGCCTGAGTCAGGACTGGCTCTAACAAAGCCATTCATTTGGGTCTTTATTTACAAGTTATGACCTTTCCCCCCACAACCTACCTCAAGTAGCACTGCCCTATCAGACGGAGTGTTAGTTCCATAGAATGAGTGACACTACGGAACATGTCCAAAATTGGTGCATGTATTTTCCCCCAGGGGGACTGAATGATCTCCACAGAGATCCTAGTCAGATTGTACCCATTACCAATATCACCGGAGAATGGTTGGTAAACAACTATCTATTCAACCTGTCCCTGATGGAATGGGGCCATAATGACTAGGAGACCAGTTTGGCAGCATTGAATGAACAGGCATTGGCCTTAGAAATAAGATGATAGATAGAAAGTTATTTTCATTGTGCCGCTTCAATTACTACTTGGTCAATATTGAGTATCACAAGGAATACCCCTCATAACAAATGCAGCCAGTATGAATTTTGCCACATGTGGCCTACAAACATGAATGTTTTGCTCGATACACTGCCTCAAACATATGAATCAAAGAATAGCATCAAAAAAGGCCTTTCCCATTGCTAACTTCTAGGTGATATCCATTCTCTTGGAAATTCAGGACTTTTCCCTGTAGTATATTCTCAATTATTTGACCAGTCTAGTTTTAAATTACTGAAGTAGTAGTGTGTCCACCATTTCTTTGAAAGGCTTGCACATACCAACATAATACTGTCAGAATCCCATAATTACTTTAGCCTGGGCCTCACAAATGCAACCATACATATCCCACATCTCTACAGTTGGTCACAGGCTCAGCATATGACCTAGCATGACTATGCTAATAAATATGGTAACCTATGAGCATGCCCAGTGTGAACTAGACATTGCTAGAAGCGGGAGCAGACTCCAACTGAATTAAGTAGTATATTAAAAAAAAAAGTGTGTCTTCTCCTGCCTCTGGAATGTTTACTAAACTTTACAGTCGCCTTTGCTAGTCCCCTATCTAATGTGGAATCTCTTACTGGCTCAGGTCTCAATTGTGCCTTGGAGGCACAGCAATGTATTGAGAGTGGTGGAGAGGTGCACTGCCCTACCAGGAGCTCCGAGGCATTGTATGTGTGGCTCCAAGAATTTCCAGGGAGCATAGCCACCTTTTCAGAAGATGTACTGTGTACTCCCTTCCAAGCTCAACCAACATAGCTGGCCAATACTGGGAGAGGGGTGGCCATGGCTGCCTCTATCACAACTTTCTTACTCTTTTTGAGGTGGCTAGAAGTAATAACCAGGATTATCCTGACTTTCCAGAGAAGCTCAAGGATTGCAGGTGTGGTCCTGCTCAGGGGCACAACAGGGAAGAGGGAATGCTTTCATCCTCCCTCATTTTCTCTTGTACATCCATGCAACAGCTGGGTAAAACCTGGCCCATAGAGTGCTCTAACTATGGGAGTTGTATGACTTACTGTTGTGACTCACTAAGGAATATTGCTGTTGGGTATCACAAGCTGACACTTCATCACCGAATACAGAGGTACATATGGTAGGTACAATGAAACTGAATACTTTTTCTATCCATGTACTAACATGACTGCAGCTCCTAGTTAAAAGCAGGTGAAACAATACTTAGCTGAGCAAAGAAAGTTAATTGGTATGTGGATCATGTTATGAAATAAAAAGTAAAAAATTACAGTGCAGACATATTGACTGTTGCCAGCTCTTGTTTCTGTTGGGATTCCAAGAAAAATTAATAACTGACCTACTATATAGTACTGTTCTCTTATTACTTTCTTGAGACTTTCATAAGAAATAGAGCTCTTGAGTGCATTGGATATTTCTGGTTCTTTTGATGATTTGCTGTAATGTTAATCTCCATAATGTGGTCATGTTAACACCTTCCTGCTGCTAAACCGAATTTCACCTTCAGATACAGGAGGACTGAATTTTTAGAGAGGAATAATCCAGGTCTCAGCAGTAGTGGATTTTGGAAAAGTGACTGAAATATAACCCAGGCTGGTCCCACTCAGCTGGCAGGCTGAAGCTGAGGTAGTTTAGCAAGAAATGAGTCTTTAAAGATTTTGTATGCTGGTATTCCAGTAACATACTACTTTCTTGAAACATGTAGGGCACCTATAAGGACCAGAAAGCAATATTCCTTGGGTGGCCCTCAGACCTGAAAAAGATTAAGTCAGAAGCTCTAATCTATCAGCTGCCTTTGACACCACTGACCAGGAGGGTTTGTTGACATGGCTGCAGACTTTGGCAGGATGGAGGCACATGAGCACTTTGTTCTCCTTTCCCTGAGAGAACCCAAAGGTTAGTGTTGAGAGTTTGCTACTCAAAGTCTCTCTCTCTCTCTCTCTCATTTCAACAGCTTCAAAATTATGCTCAGATACTACAGTGAAGGGGGTCATACAAGTACAACAGATAATTTTGTCACCTTTTCAGTAACTTTGAGACCACAGAGGGATGGAGTGAGGCAGTCTGAATGCCAGTGCCATCATGCTGATATCACAGCTCTGTGTCTTTCATTTGAGCCAAGTGGGCTTTCCCTCAGTTTTGCCAATTTTAGTTGAAACTGAGGCCTCAGTGAGAGCTACTTGGCTGAGACTCAATCCAGCTAAGAAAGATGGAGCTGATGTTCAATGGCCAAGGAAAATTTCTCAAAGTGACAGAGGAGTTGTTATCTGACCCATCATAGAGTGGTTCCGCCCATCTGTTGCTAAGAAAGTAAGCAGTTAGCTACATTTAGAAGATCAAGTTGCCGAGGTGGCCAAATGTAGGGTGGTTGGTTTATTTTGTTTTATTTGATTCTATTTTATTTTTCGTGGATCAGAGACTGTAACTTTTCCTTTCTGATTGTAGCATGGTTAGCCATGCCTTGTCATCCCATGATATAGCAATGTGCTTGGAACACTATTCAGAAACTTTAACCAGGCTGTGGTGTTCTACCCACTTTGTGGAGCTTGTTAGAAGGAATGCATGACATCTGTGCTTGTTTTTCATTTTTTTATATGCCATTCAAGTTGTTCTTTTACCAGTAAATCCCAAATATGGGTTGAGTTCTGGCTGCCTTATAGACCATGGAACAGATTCTCAGACCTACTCGGTTCCCTTTGTGCTGCTCAGACAATGCAAAGTCAGTGGCAAGCTACTGCAGGACCCCTTCTGGGTATTCTCCTAGCGTAGGTGAGCCTCAGTAGGTGTAGAGTCAGCACAGCAACTACTAAAACTTCCCTCCCAGTCCCAGGTACTGCTGGTGTGTTGGGAGGGATGGGAGAAGGAGGGGAAGGACAGGCACATGGAATGGCCAGAGTGAAACGTGCTCCTGCTATCTCTAGCTTGTGCTTGCTAAGTAGGGGAACATAATCATCGGACAAGGCTGCTCTAACCTGGTCCTAGGGCCAGGCAGAGAATCTAGGAGCCATAATAGGCTCCTCGATAACCTCCCATCTTTGGTGCACCCAACATAAGCATAAACAGGCTGCAGAGCTAAATTGACTTCACCTCTCTTCTGATACTGCAGAAGATGAGCTTAGTTTGGGGCTCTTGAGGGAATGTTCAATTCAAGGCTTCTGGTGGTACAAAAGCCTTGACCCAACAACTATCCCATCTTGCTGATCTAATAGAGCCCCAGCAAGGCTCACCAGTTTACACAGGTATTTGATTAAGGGGATTTTTGGGATGGGTTGGAAGTTCTTTTTTTTTTTTTTTTAATAGGAGAAAAGTTTAGTATCTTAATTGGCATTGAATAAAATGTGTAATGTTATATAGCTGATGTAGTTAGCTGCATGCCCCAAGATAGTTTATATTCAGCACATATTACAAAGCAAGAACAAATGTAATTATATAAGCCATAATAGGCTCTCTGAAAGGAAGTTTGGAAAGTCAAACTGGGAGTCATTCTCTCTTAAGGCAAAAACAACATTTAATTTTCTCTTTGAAATCCCAGCAAGGAAGGGTTGAACTTGTTCAGACAAAGAATGAACCAAACTGAACCTTCTATCTCAAATTCAATGATATTTTGAGGTTAATTTTTTTTTATGATTTTCTTTTTCCATCCATTTTTTTGTGATTCTCCTCTTCCTGATTATTCTGGATGCCAAATAGTGAAATATGCCAGAGTGGTGTTCGTGCCTATTTTCCAACTTGGTTATTAACAGGAAATAACAGAAATCTTACAACAAAGCCAATTTGCGTATGATTACTAGTCCAATTTTTCGGGTTCAAGTATGTATCCAAAGTTTGAATACTTAATCATAATACTCTATACTTCCATAGTGCCTTCCATCTAGGGATCTCAAGGTCCTTTATAAACCTTTGCAATCCCTAGGTACTGCTTTAAGTACTTTCCAAATAGACCCTTTCAATCTTTCTACGAACACCCATCACTAATCTCACTATTAGGAGAAAATATCTCCTACCTAGTCTTCCCAGATTTGGTATCAGGCCTTATGTTGTCCTTGATGGTGACAGATGGCCATCCACTAAGTTAATAAAAAAACTGCAATCAGGAAAACATACACAATGGCAGAAAGCAAGCAGCTGTTCAGACCATGAAATGAGGTGAACATACTTAGGATTTGATACCCTGACATTTGTCTTAATCTTGGTTTGACTTGGCTTAATCGGAACCACTGGGAGGAGCATTTTCTGTCAATTACTGAGGGGAAGTCCTTCCTCCAGCAGGGCAAACCCACCAGAGCAGGGGCATTGAGTTGTTATATGTTCCAGGGTATGTTTTGTGTGACCACAGTCGCACACTGGAGAGTCTTTAATTTTCCACTATGCAGCAAGTATCCATATTTGCCACGGTGTGTGCGGATGTGGATTAGGGTTTCCCATGATCTTTGTGGCAGATCAAAGCCAGGGTCCTTCTGTGTCGGGTCTTTCACAAGGTCTTTATTTGAGAGTTTTTGTGAACTTCATTCGGCATTCCAAGCTTCATCAGGGTTGAAGTTGCATAAATGCGTGTGTCCAAAAGGACTTATGCGACTTTAGGCAGTGATGAGGGACATTGTTAAGGTCCTGGTGGATGGGGAGACATTCATTTTTCACAATCCTCTGGAATGCCCGAAGAGTTGTGGTATTGCAGCAAATGGATGGGGGAAGCAATGTGCATTAGCACAAGCAGCCAAGGTGTTGGGGTCAACTTGAAGGTTCCAGTGATGCACCACATTGTAGTGTTTAGTTGGACATCAACAAAACGAGTATGGCTTCTTCTGGTTCATACTGGTGCATAGTACTTGGTTATGGAGCACGCAGCAGAAATTAAGGCAGAGGGGAAGGAAAATATTTTAGTAAGATTTGAAGGGCTGCTTTTGTTTCTACCCAAATTATCTTTTTCAGTGAATGTACAAGTATACCAATGTAAGCAAGATTAAACTCTAGTAGTATTGTTTTGAGTATTTATTATTATGTTTCTATTTCTTACAATAAAATGTGGATTATTAACAATTTCCTTTTGTTATTCCATTTCTTTCATTTTTGACTTGTTGGAGGCAGACAATTCAGCTACACACAATGTCAGCTAAAATAAATATATTAGCACAACCCAACCACAATCAAATGAGCCAAATAACTGATCAGAAAAGTGAAGGTAAAGCTAATAATTTAAGACCGAGGTGATCAAATTGTTGGATTCATGGGCCATGTGCAGTGGCAGTATCATAATTTGTGAGGTTAAACTGTGGCATGATTATTGCTAATTGAAAACTTTAGCTGAGGCTCTCAACTGCAACATTCTCAAAGACGATGCACTTTTGCCCACATACTGAACTGCACTTCAAGTCAATTATTCTTTACACCCTGGTGTAGCTTTCCTCTCATTTTCCACACTCCCTTCTGTTGATAACATGCTTCTGTTTTCCATAAGCGCATGCCAAACATTGGCCACACAGGAACAGAGGTGATTGTCAGTGGCTTGACTCTTCCTTTGATTGTCAGTGGCTTAACTCCTGTGCAAACAGATATTGGTTTCCCTCTAGTAGTTAGCCAGGCAGATGTAGTGGGCCCAAGGCACAGAAGCCCTGCACCCTGCAGGTCATTCAGTGTAAAAGGGGTGCACAACACTGACACCCTCTTTGCACAGATGTAAATCACTACATATGTAAATCAGCAATGAGTGAATACAGTGCTAGGTGTCTCTGTATAGTAAAAAAATGACATCTGTTTTTTTGTTTTGTTTTATTTTAAATGAGAAATTCTGTCTGCTAAAGCATTAGGAGAGGCTTGTGAGTTTGTAATTACCAGAGAGCTGTTCAAGTGCAAAACTGATGTTTTTTAGAAAAAAAATATTCTTAATTTTGTCCCCATTCAAACATTTACTTGAACACCACATTTTTTTTGTCTTTTGTCAGGATTTCTGCCCCCTATTAGATCAACAGTTTCTTCTTTGAAAAAACACATCTGGCTTCTAAAATCAGCCTGTCCATCAATGAAACAGATGGTTTTGAAAGGGAGACCAGGAGGTGGGATTGCAGATTAGGCTACAGGCATATTTCCAAGTAGAATTTCCTTCATGGCGATTTTGAATGTTTGGAATATTGATAGATATTGAAATTCAGTTTCATACTTGGGCTGTGCATTGTGGAGCATTATTTTTTAAGGCTAGTCTAGAGTACATCATTGGTCCATCAAAGCTAGCATTCTGCTGCCAGTAGTGACCAGAGCCTGGGTGCAAATGGCAAAAACCAAAATACACAACATAAACATAGTGCACTTGGGTATTGTGCAATGCTAACCTTATAAGAAAAAAGCCTTCCTGACTCCTTACAGGGTGATCAGTTTATGCCAGGAAGCATGACGTATACTTAATAATACTTATTATACTTAATTATCTTAAATGCAAATGCTAGTAAGGGCCACATAAATTATCTATATCTTTTTAGAATTCAGTCATAAAATTCACTGTCTCACTCAATGGTCTCTTGGGGCTGGGAATTTCATACATTGTATGAAATAATTTCTTTGTATTTGTTCTTCATTTAGCTGCTTTTAGCTAAGCAACCTCTTCTTGTATTCTGGGACTGGGAAAAAGCAGGGTGTGACATTTTTCACCATGCCCTATACCATAACTATAATACTAATCATTCTGATGGTCCAGTACTGGTTTGAGAGTTTAAGAATTTAAAAAAATGAATGAATTGACAACAAAATACACAGTGAAAATGAACACCTTTGAGCACATATTTAAATCTTATTGGAGGAAATTCTATCTGGGAATATGCCCATAGTCTACTCTGCAACCATTTTAAATCAACAGGATTTAAACATGTCCTTAAGTGCTTTGCTGCATAAGGTTGAATTGACACCTGTGTGCGGGACCGTGGCTCCTTATAGTTTTGAGAGTAGCAAACAGGTCTCGAAGACACAGCATAAACCAGTTTAAAAGATTAATAATTACGGGTAGGTAATAACCACTTTTTTCTTCTTCTTCTCATTTTACCTAATTAGATGTCTATGGCTCTGATCTTACACTATTGAAGTCAATAGGAGTTTTGCTATTGACTTCAATGAGTGTAGGAACAAGCCCCCTGTCTTGTGCCAAAACAGCCTACTCCTGTTATCACTGCTTGATTCCAGTTGTTCCCCATAGTTTATTAACATCACTGGATTTTTCATTTCAGAAATTGGACTCTTACCCCTCAGTTCACTATGGAGCATGTTGGCTTCTCTAATTAACAGTAATGGGAGTAATGCACTCATGCTTCAAGCAGAAAAAAGAGCCCTTCTTTTTGCCCTGTGATCTCTGTTTTTTCAGCTTGCAGCCACCCCCTTTAATTTACACTCTTGACAACTATCTCATCCTTATTCTCTCCTCCATCCAGCATTCATATTTCTCAGCTAATAGCTTCCCCATCTCTTTTCTATCCAATATGCTTTGATCTATTTTTTCACAGCTTGAATAAGGTATCATTGTCAAACTGTGGCCTCCAATTTTGTTTTTCATTTTCATGTGCATTTTGTCATTCTCCATTCATTAACTGAAGTCAGTGAGACTTAAGCATAGGCTTTGGGCTTTGCCAAAAAGGGATGGACGTAAGCTCATGCTTAACATTAAGCAGAGCTTCAGTGTTTTGCTGATTTGGGACCTCAGTGAGTGATTCTTCACATTCCTGCCTCCACACTGTGGAACCAGTCTTGCACTTTTGAAGTCAATGGGAGCTTCAAAGGGTGCAGGAACATCAGGCTCTAAATACTCCTTCAACCTCCTATGATCCTCCTCCTGGTCATTTCTGTTGGGCAACAACCATGAGAGAAAAAAAAACCTTAAGTCCATTCAGTCATAGATTAGCTTTCATTGGATTTAAATATAATGTAGTTTGCAGTTGGTTGAGAAACCTGTGGTGTCTCCTATAGTTATTGCAGCACAGCTACATATGAGTTGTTAGAAAAATAATAGCTTTTGTCCCTTTTTTTATATGTCTATTGTTATGGTATGCTCTAAGATAGATAAGCAAGGAATACGTATGTATACAATTACCAGTGGCCTTTCTTTTATGTACATGTGAAATGTATTAACAAAGGCAATTTTATTGCCTCTTCCATAACCAGAAAAAATGTTGTTTCCCTCCTTGCCAAAACACTGGCAAAAAACCCCAAAACATCTGGCCACCTGCAGATGTTAAAATGCTTGGACATTGAAAACAAAATGACTAGCAACAGAAATCATTTAATTTGCCTCTTCGCTTACATGTAGAAAGAAAAATAACCTTCCGCTCTGCAGATGTCAAACTGAGTATGGGATGGGTATGCAAGTTAAAAAGAAAATACTCACCAACAGAGATCATTTCATTGGTAAGACAAAGTGAACAGCTAAAAGTTACAAGTGATTAAAATGGGACTGTACAGCGTCAAAGCAGAATAACCAGCACCAGCAAATCCTTAACAGAACTATACAAATATCGGTGACAAAGAATGTCATCACCACCAGAGTCCCCAGTGTCTCCATTGGCAAAAGGTAACAAATAGTGGGCCAGATCCTCAGCTAGTGTAAATGAAAATCAGAGAGCTACATCAATTTACACCAGTTGAAAATCTGGCCCAAAGGCTATTATACTACTAGCCTGGCTGTTGAAATACCCTGACCAAGTGATTCTCACTCTTGCTTGAGAAATTTTTCATCCATTTCTGCCTCTGTGGTCCCTCACTTGTGGATCACCCTCTTTTCTTTCCCAAACACTAGAATACAGCACTTAGAAATCATGGTGATAATGTATCCAATAGCAAAATCACTGTGCTTGGTTTGGATCCTTTCGGATGTATATTGTGCTACCATTCTGCACTTGATGGGATGGAAGCTGAAGCAACACCTGTCAAGGCTGGTGTAATCAGTATATGGTTTAATAAGCCAAGGGATCTCTGAAAATTACAGGGTGGATGGACGCCTAACTGCTGTCCATGGTGTGTGAAGATTGCCATTCTGACTACGTTGAAAAAAGACACAATCCCTGAAAATTCTGTCAGTTTATGTAAATATCTAGGACTTGGCATCAACAATCCACTAAGGCTTGCATCACAAGGGAGTGGTAGTCTTTGCAGTTCATATATTCCATAGATTGATGAGATCTGCCCAGAATGGGCACCAGCACAATTTGGGAAGCCAAGCTGTTCAAACCCCTCTGTGATCGGATACACATGGTGCACCTTGATCATATGCAGTGATTTATGCAATGTTAGTCAAATCCCTAGTGCAACCACCACTGCTGCAGACTTCTCAGACTCCACTGTGGACTTCTCAACTTCAAGCTGAACAATCACGTAGCCAGTTTTCATACTCGCCGTTCGCCACCGGTGAGCAATGCTTTCATTTTAGTGGTCTGATGCTGTAATATCAGGGTGATAAACGCAGAGGCAGAATGACATTTAGGATGAAGGTGTGATCCTGGGAACTAGCCCTGAAGCCCTTGGTCAGTCCCAAATAAGTTGTTCAGCCCTCATTTGGGAAATTCTGCAGCTGCTGCTGCCTTTCCCAGGGCTCCAGCACAACCCTGTCCCAGAGAGGTTATGGCCCAAACATATTTGGTCAGCCCTATAAAAATGCATGCAAACTAAAGCTTGGCGCCAGTTTGCATTAGGGAAGGAGCTGCCTGAGCATCTCTCCAGCAGGTGCAGCTGCAAGTTCATAAGATGTTCTTGCTCTTTGCAGCCCTCAAACTCTTCCATCTCCAGGCATCATTGCTTCAGTAGCTGCAGCAATTCCAGCTCTTCAACCACCAATTTGGCTCTCTGATGAAAGAGAAAGCTCTGATCCTCCAAGATAGCCTCCATTTGGGGATATGTTCCAGAAATGGCAGTGGTTGCTGTTGGGTGCTGAGATATTGTGAAAGCGGGGGGCTGGACTTGATGACCTTTCAAGGTCCCTTCTAGTTCTAGGAGATACGATATCTCCATTTATTTATTTATTTATTGACCCAGTCTCCCAGGATTTTCCTCACGCTACAAAACCTTGCAGGATCTTCTTCAACCTCCTGGTTCAAGGAGCTGCACTGTGAACTGTGGTTAGCAAAACACAAAGAACACTGTGTATGGTTATGGTGCACCATGTGCACTCAAAACTGGATGGTTAGTGTGGACACACTACACTGCTGCAAGTTGCTCGTGTTCAATCACATGAGTTCAAGATGCAGTGGTGCAATATTCTAGGATAGACAAGCCTTGGAGTTAGTATGCTCTAAACTCTAGCACTGCATCTAATAGAGCTGTGTGATTTCACTAGTTATTGTTACTCTTTTACAGGATTATAGGTGCCATGTTAAATTCTATTCAATAGTGACAGCAAAGGCAGCCTTAAATCAGTCTCCAAGAGCAGGACCATCACACGGAACTTACTTCATAATTTTCTTGAGCATTCTCTCTTAGACATACGCCAAGATACTACTGACATTCACTGTACAAGCTCTTTCAGAGAATGATCCACCTTTACAATCTCCCTAGTTTTTTTCTTTAAATTTGTGTTAGAATTTTCTTTACTCGTACCAAAAATGTGACCTGTGAGAATTTGTCGTCTCTCCTCACAGTGCTTTTATCCATTCTCTCTCTGTTCAGGCATATAAGCGCCTCAGGCACTTAGTTTTTGGAGACTTGCTATTAGCTATTGTGACAAAGTTCCTCCTCTATCTTGGTGGGTCCTGCGCTTATTGGCGGATTTTCTTGCCTCAGAGATTCACCATGTGGGTTGGGGAACAGCCCAGAGACCTTCCCCTCTGGAAGAACCCACAGTCCAGGTCAATTGGGAGGTTTGGGGGGAACCCAGGCCCGCCCTCTACACCAGGTTCCAGCCCAGGGCCCTGTGGACTGCAGCTGTCTATAGTGCCTCCTGTAACAGCTGCATGACAGCTACAACTCCCTGAGCTACTTCCCCATGGCCTCCTCCAAACACCTTCAGTATTCTTACCACAGGACCTTCCTCCTGGTGCCTGATAATGCTTGTGCTCCTCAGTCCTCCAACAGCACACACTCTCAGCTCCTTGCGCCTCTTGCTCCCAGTTCCTCACACTCACCCCACAAACTGAAGTGAGCTCTTTTTAAAACCCATGTGCCCTGATTAGCCTGCCTTAATTGATTCTAGAAGCTTCTTCTTAATTGGCTCCAGGTGTCCTAATTAGCGTGCCTGCCTTAACTGGTTCTAGCAGGTTCCTGATTACTCTAGTACAGCCCCTGCTCTGGTCACTCAGGGAACAGAAAACTACTCATCCAGTGACCAGTATATTTGCCCTCTACCAGACTCCTGTACCCCACTGGTCTGGGTCTGTCACACTATCTAGCCTCCATGACTGCACTTCCCTTTTGGTTTTAAGGAAAATTGCTCACTTATAATTATTTCTCCCTAAATGTAATGTGGACACTATTAGAGACCCACAGCATTCAACCTACTCTTCTACTTCTTTGTACTTGAGTAAAGCCCCGCTGTCTGGGGGGAGGGAGGGCAGGAGGAGGAACAGTACAATAACCTTGTGATGGCTGATCTCAACTGCGGAAGAGTGAGCTGGAAATGGGTCAGGGAACTCTGTGAAAGTTCAATCTTCTGGCCAAAACTGATTAGCTGGAGGAGTTCTCCAATCAAAAACCTGGAAGGACACTGTAAATTCTGGGAGACCAGGAAGGGGAGGATTATATTTAGGGAGAGACAAAGACTCCACAGCAGAAATCACACTCAACTGCATTGATTAAAATGTTGTCAGAAATGTAGTTTGGGTGGTGTTCATGTTGATATATAGTACACAACATGAACAACATTAGTCAATATTTATTATTATTAATTATTATTATTATTATTATTATTTTGTTATTAATGTTACAATAACATCTAGAAGCCTCAACTGAGATCAGGGCCCCCTTGTGCTAGGACTGATGAGAGACAGCACCTGCACCAAAGAGCTCTCAGTCTAAACTTCCAGCGGTAGTGGAAGCAAAGGTAAAGTGACTTTTCTAAGGGCACACGGCAGAGCCAGTATTAGACTATGAGTGCTCTATCCCCTGCTCTTTCCTACTAGTTATCACTGTGGTACAGATACAGGCAGTCAAGAATGCTTTGTTTGTGTTCTCGCTACAATATTGAGATTGAGCTAATAGAATCTGGCAATGTGAGAGGCTGGTCTCATCTTAACCTTACAGAAACATATGGATGTCTCTTGAGAAGGGCAGGAGTTTTAGAGTGACCAACTTCCTCAGCCCATCTGCACTGGGCTAATGTTGACTGCCTGGTATTAGGTTCAGTGCTCTGCGATGTTAACTTTCAGGAAAGTGGCTCACTTATTGCATTCAAAGTTACTCCATGCAGGGTGGTGACCTGCATTAATTTTGTGGCCTTCAAATACTACTGAACAATTTCTCATGTGATCTTTGGATGGGGCGCCTGACAGCCGGCACTTGTGCTTAGACATGTTCAAGTGCTGCATTGTCTCCTGTTAGCAAAGTCATTACTGAATGTGAGGGTGTCACTGCTGTACTGTCAAGGAGTTAATTTCTCTTGGAAAAATACAAATCTCCTTGTTTGGACCAGACTTGCATTTAATTTGTCAAACTATGCACACAGGGCTAGCCATTATCCTTTCTAGGGAATGGTGATTAGATCTGTACATAGGTTGGGGGTCTAATCACTGTTTTATACAGTGATAATATAAATTATAACCTCCTTTGCTTTATGTTTTTCTAGCAATACAATCTATCAGCCACTCTATCTACTTCGCTAACTAGGCTGAGGGTTTGGGGGGATTTGTATACTGTAACTCCTAAATCTCCTCCCTGATTAGCCCTGCATCTACATTCACAAATTGTTTCTAGTATTCTTAGTCTTATTATTTATTTATTATTATTGTAATTTGTAACAATACAGTGATTAATATTATTATTAGGGAGTATTTATAGACTCACAGTAGGACCATGATATCAGCTCTCAGCACTAGCATCATCGTCCTGCCATGCTCCCCTGATATTGTGAGCTGCTGAAGAACTGCTTCTGTGTGCTAATCATACTAGGCAGGGAGCCTGATCTCCCACTTGACATACATTAAAAAAAAAACCCTTTAAAGAAACAAATTGATGGAGTAAGCATGGGGCTTTCTCCACCACGGAAGAACCAGTGGGGAATGGAGGGACTCTTTGGGGAACCTCCTCTGTCTCTGTCTGTGAGCACTGGCGGTTTTAGGAGTGAGTGAAGGCACCACATGCCTGCTCCAAGGCCCACTGACATCAATGTTAAGGCAATGTTAAGGCACCCACTGATGCCAAAGGTCATTGGATTGTGTTCCAGGTTGAGAGGCAGAGGGCTCCCCTTGCAATGAGCACAGCCTATTTTTGTAGGGGCCAGGAGGCACCAGCGGGAGAAAATCCTCACCCCAGAAGAAAGATTTGAGGGACAGAAAGGTTCAGAGAGTGGTGGGGAGGAGATATTCCTGGCCTGGCCTGGCCTGTTCTGGGGTCGCGATGACTAGTGGATGTCCTGGGAGGGTGGTGCATAGCTGTCAACCCAGTAATTCAGGCCGATGGAACTTATAGACTCCACAAGTCAAATAACTCAAAAATTCTCTCCTTTTATTAAAAAAAAATCTAGGCCATGAAATGTAAAATATCTGCATTAACACAATGTGAAATTTGCCTAGTTAAAATCACAAAAAGTCAAGAAATGCAAAAGTTAAGATCCCCTCAGCAGCATTGGCTTGGCTGCAGAACACTTATGTAATATAGTCTGTATTTTTGTTTTTCTGGTTTCATGTGTAGCTTATATTCTGTATTACTTTTTATGCAATCAAATGTCTATTGGAAAACATATGTGAAGCTCAGTGCAGCTGAGTTAATGCTACTATTGGAAGCTTAATTTTTGCATACCCTATTTTGTTTTTTAATTTTTAACTGTGCAAACTTAATATAGCATTAATACAGCGGGTTGGATTTAATAAAAGTTTGAGCTGAAACAGAATCAAATGAGTTCTGGCAGTTCAGCCATGGCTGTACTGATTTACTGGCAAGGGAAAAAGGGAAGAAGAAGGAAGCTCAAGATCATGGCTTTTTAGTTGTGGGAGCAGAGTTAAATTCTGATTTGAAGAGTAAAATCAGAGCCAAGGCCAATGGGTGAAGGAACTTTTACTCAGCAGAAGAACCTCCTTCTCTGAAACTTTCAGCAGCAAGAAGTTATGGTTTAGCCAGGAACTGGCAAAGTGTGGCTAGAGGGGAGACGCAGGGCTCAGAGTTCAAGGTAATGGAGAGTTGTACAGTCAACTCGGTGTAGAGGAGATCTCCAGAGATGAAAACACCACTGAGTTCTGCCATTTTGAGGAAACAGAGGAATGAAAATGGTCAAGGAACGAGCCCAGCGGAGCTCTGTAACAGAAAGAATGATAGCCACAGGGGAAGGTATAAAGCCGAGTGGAAATTCCAGCAGATTCCATGAAAATCCTTCTTCTGGTCTATTTTCATTTCTAAGAGCCCTTGGATACTGAACTCCAGGAACTGGTAGATCAACAGACTCTTGCTCTGTTCCAAACCCACTGGAACCAGTAGGAGCCAGTTGAAAACTTTAAATTGGAACTTGAGCGAAGACCATTTTTTAAAAACTTCAAGATTGAGGGTGAGACGTTGGCCCCTGCTAAGGCTGCTTTTTGCCACTCTGGTGGTGCAAAGATACCTTAAGTCTGGTTTAACAACTACCACCAGGATTCACTTGGCATCTGGGAATCCTTAGGTGCTAGAGCCTTGGCCTAGCCACACTCTAACCCCAGTCCCATTGTAGGGGACAGACTGGGGACATGGCTAGAATGCTGCTGCATTCCATCCCTGGATGGGGGCTGTTGCAGCCAGGCGAAGTTTAAAGCAGATCCACGGCTGCTCTAATCTGTGCTGGGGGGTCAAACCAGTGCCAGAATGAGTTGGGGGAAGGAGAAGCGACAGGTGGTAGAAAACAACTTTTGCCCAGTCTCCTCAGCTGTGTTGAGTGCTGCTCCAGCAGAACTCAGGAGCTAACCCTTAGAATTTGAACTTGTAGAAAAGAGAGCTGGAAACACCATCTTAATGCTCGAAGTACCCAAGAAGCATTAAATGAGTCTCCGCATGGGAATAACTGCACTCCTAGGGATAATTGTTTGCAAGATCAAAGTGATTGATAGTATCAAAAGCTGCAAGGAGCCCAAGTAGGAACAGAATGGAGAGTGTCGGTGATCACAGGAAAGGAGAAGCAGAGAAGGGCAATCTGAGAATTGTGATATGTTCAAAAGTACAAATGATACAATGCTGGTGAAATGCCTAACTTGGAGGAGCAACAGCTGGTGAAATCTGAGAGGTGCACATTTTGAAAACAAAGTTTGGCTGCTTTATTCCCTATACATCAGGTCTGTGGCAATGTAGTTTTGCATCAGCACATACAAGCATATGGAAAATAAGCCCCTTACGACATTAGGGAGAAGCTATCCTCAGATGTCTCTGTAATGTAACCAAAGGTATTTAAAAATGTGCTATGTCATGAAAATGTAGCGTATGGCAACTCCTGATCAGAGTTCAGCAGAAGAGCACACGGAGAGAGCTCTCTCTGGAAAAAACATCTTGCTCAATGCCATGGCATCTGAACATTGCAAGTACAGACCTACAGAACAATAAATAAAATGCCGACACAATATTATTTTTAATTTGAGCTTTCAAATAGATATCAGAGGTTACCTCTTCTCTTTTCATGTACATGTTGTTCGGAAACATAGAATAATATGGAAATCCCCAGAATTAAAGCACCTAAATCAGCTGACTTATGGCTGAATTACCAAAAAAGACTTTTGAAAGTCTGAAAAGTAATAAATAATACATATAAGAATAAGAATAAGAATAAGAATAAGAATAAGAAGAATAAGAATTAATAAATCCTTCTACTCTAGCTATGGGGTTACTTACTATACTGTTTTTGATTGGAATTAGGACAGAGTTCCTGGAGACTATCCTGTTTCAATCAGCGCCGGCTCTGGCTTTTTTGCCACCCCAGGCAAAAAAGCCTCCGGCCGCCACCGCCGGCCCGCCCCACGTGGCAGGGGAGGGCGCCAAAGGGGGGAGGACACCGGTGGACAGAGCGCCAGGGGGAGGGTGGCGAGCCCCAGCCGTGGCCCCGCTCTCCCCGGCGGCCGGAGCTGGAGCGCCGCACCGCGCCGCCCCCTTCCAGGTGCCGCCCCAAGCACAAGCTTGGTAGGCTGGTGCCTGGAGCCGGCCCTGGTTTCAATTAACTTCACACCCAGACCACTACTCCAGCCCTACAATGATTATTGCTTTCTTTCATGGGAAAGTAAGAAATGTCAGTTGAAGAGCTGAAAAATCTGGTGAATGTTTTTATATTCTGATGTTGGAGGCTTCAAATACAGAGCAATGGGAAACCCATGCTGAAGCCACAGGTCTGAGCTGGGGAGCAGAGCATAAGGTGAGAGGGGATATACAATGAAGCGGTCAGCACTGCATGAAGGAACTGATGGAACATCTGGAATATTATCATTCCTCAAATTAATTTGTTCTCTTTCCTGATTTTTTCCATTTCTTTTTGATATCTTTTAACTTTCTTTCTCTAATTTTCTTTCTTTCTTTTCATTTCAAAATCTTTATTTGCCTGTTCCAAAGAAGTAACAAAAACCTTTACTTTTTAAATCTGAGGCAAAAACGGTGGCTTTCTACTGGGAAAAAATAGTCATATTTTGTCTCCTGTGAGCACAGATAGAAACAATCAAAACTCATTGGATTCTTGTACTCTTACGAGTTCCCTACTATTCTCAAAACAGTCATTTAAGCTCCGGTAGAAGATTCTATTCTCTAGATTTGGTCCTCTTCTAATTCCTCTAAAGAAAATGAAGTTATTTGAACCTACATTGCTTTGTGAAATAAGCAGCCGAAAAGCTCTACGCTATTTTGTTCTCTCTTTGAAGTAGGACATAAGGAAGTGCATGTGGTAAGTATACAAACACCGCTGGGTGATAAGAAACACAATTAAACCCATGAGTGATAATGAACAGATGCTTCCCTCACACAAATGCTTTTTCATATCAAATGAAATCTGGCTGTAAGATTTTATCAATGCTAAGAGTTTACCGTTACATTTTGAGAAAAATGCGATCTACCTTGACACTGTCCCATCTGGTTATCTCCTCCTCTGGGCTTTTACCTTTGTGGGCATGTTCTTGTTTCTGTTAAACTGATTTTTCCGATCTGGGCAAAATGAAAAACAAAATGGCAGGTGACTTCTTGTGGGTCTTACAATAAACAAATCAAGTGCACATGTACTATCGGATAGAGAGCATTCCTCACTGCTTCTTACTGGCCTTATTACTTCTCTTTAACAACAAGTAAAGCTGACCAATAAAGACAGACACTTGGGTCAAATTGGCTGCAGCCTTTATTAATAATAAATTGAACTAAACTCAGTGCAACCCAAAGCAGTAAGTTCTTGCCAAGTACAGTCTGGACCAGCATGTATTGATAAACTGGACAGCTCTGTGCACCCATTCACCAAGGCTGGCACCATGGGCAAGTCAGACCCAGAGACTACCTGTCTGTCATCCCCCCTGGTATGCTGGGACTTCATGCAGTCACCCCCACCCCCTAATCTGTTATTACTATTATTATTTGCATTGCAGCAGCATCTGATCAAAGCTCAGGACTCATTTTTACTAGGAAGTGTACACACTTACAGCAAACGATCCGATCCAAAGAGCTTACAATCTGTTGTAAATGGGGGGAGGGGCAGTTTGGTGCCGTGGCAAGGGCACTAGGCTGAACTTAGGTTCTTACCCCATCTCTGCCCCTGATCTTGGGCAAATCACTTCACTGCTCTGTGCATCTGTTTCTACTCCCACCCTTGTCCATCTGGTCTGGTTTAAACTGTGAGCATCTCATGGCAGAGAAGGTCTTTTGTTATGTATTTGCAGAGTGCTGATCTTGGTTGGGGTTTCTTGGCACCACTTTGACACTAATAACAATCATAATAATAAATGGTGAAGCCTTACCATATGGATGCTATTGTGGTAATGTCCTGTGCTGTGAGAGCAGGTTACTTTATACAGCTGCTTCTCTGGCTCATGCTTTATTGGAAAAGACACTCTTCAGCTTTGGTTTAAGTCTCTGTGAGGAGGAAAAGATAGAAAGCACATGCACTAACCCCACATGACCTGGGTACACATGCCCAAAATAAGCACCCCACTAGGACACAATAATTCCGGGCAGTCTGGAACAATACTCACACAGGGCATGAAACGAGCCACCAGTCTGACTTACAGAGTGCCTCTTCTCCCAACTGATCCTCTTCTTGGATCGCTCCAGCTACGCCTGTGTGATTCCTGGAATTACTTGTCCTAGTCCTCCAAACAGAATAAACTCTTGTGCTTTTATTTAAGCTGGTGGTGACAGGATTATGACTTAGTAGTGAACCTCCTCATATCCCAGTCATTACCAGCTCTGGTTGCTGTGATGTGAGTCAGATCAGTGGCACAGTGGAATCCCCCTCCTGCCTATCACAGTAAATTTACTGCTTGTGGATACTAATGCTAACTCTATTCCAGTTTTTTATCTAACAGACTCGTAAGTGCATTGGGATCAAGATATCACTATAACAGTAAGTCGCAGTATGAAACAAAACATAAATTAGAAATTACTTATGAGCTGCATAATTTACGTTGATCAGCGTTTTCAAACATAGCCTTTTCATATTATAGAATATATTATAGAATGAAGCATAACTAATATGATGATAATTCACATGGCTGAATATAGTGCTACTGATAATAATAATACTCAGCAGTGGGAAACTGTCAAATGCATAGCCTCAGTTCATAGCCATTATGTTCTTTCATAAGCGGTTTTATTTTATTCCTTCTAGGTTTTGCTTTAACTACTACAATATGCTTGGCACCAGTTACAAAAAAAATCCTATTTTATCTACAAATGTTATGAATTACTGCAGCAAAATCTGTCAAAATTGTATCTTATCTGTTCTACTTGGAAACTAAAACTTCTCCACCCCCACCACACCTGCTAATTCATCTTATCTAATCTGGGCTCTAACTCGATACATGATGAGCAAGAACAAGTCTACAGGTCTTTCTTCTCTGGTGCTTACATCATGGTACCAATTTGTAAGACCCCTCCCCTCAATACATTGTTAGATGTGTCTGAAGACCATATTGGGCCACATTATATGTTTCTCCTTTTCTGCTGGGCACAGAAAAGGGGCAAGGGTATTAAGGTGGCTTTAAGCATGGAGGTGACTAATTCTTAATGGGAAATTAGTTTCGTTACCTGTCATTTTTGTTTCTCATACTAATGCACCCAGTGGACTGGACATCACGCCTTGTGTAGCTTGGCACTGCTAGGAAGTCATCTCAGGCTGTACCTTTGAGGTTTAGATTCCAGCCGGTGGGCCACGGCAGCACTGTCCTGAGGAGGAAGGATAGGGCCTTTGACTTTCTCCACTAGGTCCAGTGCTGGTGGAACTTTCAGCTGTAACACTGTAAATATAGATCTTTATCAGTGCATCCATAAATGGGAGCATCTTCTCCTTATGTTGCACATTAACTGGACTGAAGGTGGCCCTTGCTGAGGGCTAAGAAGGAAGGCTCTGTTTTGAGAACACAAGAAAATGTTCACCTTCTCTTGGAACAGAGCTGGTGCATTGGCTTGTTTGCTGATATTTTGCCTTTCGAAGGATGCTGTTACTTGTGATGCATCAGTCCAACATTGCATTCAACACATTCATTCTGCTTTTGGTTAATGCCTAAGCTCTCCTACACTTAGAAGCCTCTTTCTGGACTTGATTCTATGTGCATTCAAATCAATGGCAAAACTCCCTTTGATTCCAGTGGTACAGGACAGGGCCTTTCTAAGAGATCAGCGTGGATTCAGACCTCTTGAACTGGATGTTTCCCTTAGGAAAAAATTTCTGATTCCTGTTGGAAAAAGTCTGAGTAATTTGAGAGAAACTCCCACTTGTCCTTCCCAAAGGAGCAAAACAGACCATGTGGGAAGATGATTATTCTAAATCTATGCAAATAATTCATATCAAATTATTGATTTGATGAATTGCGCCTCTTTTGCTATTTGGAAATTTACATCACAAGACCAGTTTTCACAATTCTTCACCACAGATTTCAGTTAATAGGTCTCAACCTGTAGCTTGTTCTTGAGAAGTTCATTGCGAGCGGTCAGTATTCAAACTATGTGCTCTTTTGAATGCTCACCCAGGTTACATGATATGTTTATGTTCTCTGGTTGGACATGCATTACTCTTAAAAGGAGTTTTCTTGTGCAAATACTCATGATTACAAATTCAAAAGCCACATATTGTTCCGTATTGACATACTTGTGTTGAACATTCCTGCTATTTTGCAGAACAGTGTGGGGAGGAAGTATGCAAGCTCACACAAAATAATTGGTTTAGCAATTTCATTGAGCTTTGGCAGAGTGTTTTTTACAACATTTAGCCAGCTTTAGATGTTCCTCTTCGAGTCCCTCTGACTCACATATTTGTTTAACACATTATAATCTTAGATCTACAGAGAGAGAAGTGCTGTGAGCCTGAAGCCACTCACTCAGAAGGAGGCAGAGTTGGCGTCAGGGGGAAATACTGCTGCAGTCCAGCAGAAGGAGTCTGAATTTAAGGATAATAAATAGCTATGGCCAGATCTTGCCCAGCTATGATGCCAGGCCTATGTATGAGATATTGATTCTTGACAAAGTATTTGAAAAATTCCTGGTAACTGTAACTGTGGTGCTGGCATCTGGTCTGGATTCCTTTAGGGGAGTAACCATGAAGCGCTATGTCCCGTAATGCTCCTGTTTGCCATGTTTACTATGTAAAATCTTCAGGGTGATATCATTACAAAACTAAACATAGGCTCAACGCTTTCTTCTCGGCCGCTGACTATGTTTGCTTTCATTTCACGTCGCTGGGCCTTGTGATGGCCTTTGCTTAGCTTTTCCTGTGGCTGTGCACTGAGATTTTTTATTTTCCATCATTGCCTTTATGCAGTGACATGGATTAGCCCCAACAGCACCACATGGGGGTTTTTACACAGCCTGATGTTCACTAATTTACAATCTCATGAGTCTCATAACAAGTAAAATAATATGACTATATACATATGAAATCAAGGTCTGACACCCTATTGTGAAATTCCTGCAACCAGTATACTCATTAATGGAAATCCCCTTATTGCATGGAGAGTTCTGTAAAGAGGTTTCTGTTTACATATGCTCAAGTTCGCAGCACATTCAACAGAATCATACAGAGAAAAGGGACCTTGCTTGTTCCTTTGCTCCTGTTCATTCCCAATCCAGCCACATTGCTTTACTCTGGGGGGAGGGACAGCAATTTTTGATTTATGTTTTTAACCTTTTTAAATTAGATTTAGCCGTCAGCATCGTACATCCTGGACCCAGTGTCCAGCCCAAGTAAGGGCCTGGGATGCTGGGTGTCTCCATAGGAATCCTCTCTCTCCAAGCCTCAGAGTGGCTCAACTGCCTTCATGTGACAGCCATTTCTTTCCAATGGCTGAAGTAGTCCTCTGGCCTTTTCCCTGGCTCAACTCTGCCTTGCCTCCAGCCAGCTCCCGGAACAATACCAGAAGATCCCACAGAGCTGGAACAACCTCTGTGCTGCCTCCTCAAAGCCAAACTTGCACATCACACAGCCACATGGGTTTCGGGGCCAGAGCAGCATCCGTGACTCCAGGGATGGGCTGGATTTGCCCGTCAGAGCTATTAGGGGTTTCCAGCACTGCATGCTCTCCTGCTTTCACACACTAAACATATTCGCCAAAGTAATGCCATCAGGCCAGAAAAGCAAGAGAAAGGGCTTGCATCATTATGTTTGACAGAGCATATCTGCTACCAAGGCTGGCTGCCGGCACCAGCGCAGCAAGCTGGTGCTTGGGGCGGCGAATGGAAAGGGGCAGCACGTCTGGGTCTTCGGCGGCAATTCAGTGGCGGATCCCTTGGTCCCTCTCGGAGGGAAGGACCTGCCACTGAATTGCCACCGAAGAATGAAGCAGCGCAGTAGAGTGACGCCGAAGTACTGCCAATCACGGCTTTTTTTTTTTTTTTTCGCCGCTTGGGGGGGCAAAAACGCTGGTGCCGGCCCTGCCTGCTACTTATGCAGAAATTGAAATGATCATAACTAACCTCATGGAAAATTGCACACACACGAAGGTTGTGTGAAAAGATACATGCATCAAATGTATAAAGTAATTTTAACACACTTTTGTGACATAAATTCCCTTTAAGAGGACTCATCAGCCACATTCTGGTAGGAGCACTTATTTGATGACAGGAATGACGATGATTAAAGTATTAGACACTAGCAAAACTTTCCCACTTCTGCAAAAAATGTTAAATCCAAGCCCTGAGGCAAAAACATTAAAAATAGGCATTTTTTTGTATGAAACCATTTGTACAAATGAAACTAATAGGTTTTAGCTAAACCATCTGTTGGTGGAGAGGCATTAAAATGTGAAGTCACGTATGGAAGCCTCAGAGACTGCTTTTGACTGCTAAACATTAAAAACAGAAAATCCTGTTTCTTTCCCCTCATTTATCCGTGGTTCCATACACTCACCAGAGTGCATGTTCAGGCCAATTAGCTTTGCATTGGCAACTAAGATTATCCTTGTTTGCAGTGCTGTCTTTGCATGAAGGTTTGTGCTCCCAAAAATGCAAGCCAAATTCATTTCTGGAAACTGTTCAGTGTGCTGGGGTTGGGAGGCGGGGCAGGGTTGGGGGAAGGGGGAGAAGAGCAGTTTAGGAGGGTTTTCCCCTTAAATAAACCTCCACAGGAAACTAGTACACAGAATGACACTCACTTTTGCTTTTTCTGTTCTTGTAAAACCACGCTGTGAAACCCAAAGTTAAAATAGTACGAGTTACTGTAGTACATGAGATGATTTGTGTTTAACAGGAATTAACCAACAACTACAGCATCACTTCACTTCCTGTCCTAACTGGGGGGGCAAATTCTGATATCTTTACATAAGGCCAGATAGTTACCCCTTGACCTGCCTGGATTGTCTTCTGTCCAAGGTCTAGATCATGCAACCCTTCCCTGTAAAGATCGCCCTTCCTCCCACATGTGGAGGATCAGCTGCCTCCTTGGCACAATCTCCCCTTACTCCAGAAAGTGCTATGCAGGACTGATATTTGCACAAGGCACAAAGAATTTGCATCTTGCTTTCAGGTGGCAGCTCTGTTTTGGAATTGACAGCTGGGCCAGTCCTATTCAGCCAACAGGAATACCTCACTCTTCCTGGAACACATGCACCTATTGAATCATACAGGCTTGAGAATATGTGTACTGTTTCTTTAAATCTATAGCAGGAAGCCAAGTAAAAAGTAAGTTTGGGGGAATTCTAGGCAGAAGCTCTAAGTGAAGCAACGAGCAAGAGTAGATCCAGTGTTGCCAACACCCATGATTTAGTTTTGAGTTCAATGAGATTTGATGTTTAATTTAAAGTCCAAGCACCTGGGGACAAGTGATTACCTGAGAATCACAGTTTCCATTTTTTTTCTTTTAAAGTGACACTTCTAGCCCTCAGAGTTGCAGAGAAAAGCTTGAAAATGTCATTTGATTGCATCTTAAAGCTTAAAAAAACCAGGAGGCAAAGAAATAGACCCACCCATTTATTTTTTTTTAAATCTCATGATTTTAAGTCAATCTCATGATTTTTCGGGGTGGGGTCCAACTCAGATTTTTGAACGTTTGGGGTTGGCGATGCTCTACCACTGTTTGTTTCTTTCTTTTTTCTTAATCAAGTTTTTTAAGATGAAGAGAAGACGTGTAGCCTAGTGACTAAAGTAGGGGACCTCGGAACTCTTGGATTCTGACCAAGTCTGCCACTAAATTGCTCTGTGACCTTTTGCCCTAAACACTGCAGTGCTCTCAGTTTATCCTTCATCCTCAGGGTGCTGTAAAGCTTAGCTCCTTAATATTTAATGGCTTACAGATCTTTGAACCAAAGGAGCTATTGAAATATCAAGTACCACTGTGCTAATTATACTGTTGAATACCCTTTGTTTATTTTTGAATGTATGTTGGAACGTCACATTCATATTTAAACAGTGATCAAATAGGAATCAGGAAAAAAAATTGCTCCATTAAGAAGTGGGGCATAGCCACCTAAATTCCCCTAATATAAGTACTGCATTCACAGGAGTATTACAGACTTTGCAAAGACACAAACTGCCGACTTTGTTGCTAGTGTAACTAACAAAAAGGTCAGAAGTTTGTGTCTTTGCAAAGTCTGTAATACCCCTGTTGCTTTGCAGATTTGGCATGTAGCTAATATGTAAATGAACATATCTTGGCTGTTACAATTTTTTCCCCTCAGGAACAGACAGAAGAATGGTCCACTTTAGTTCTACTGGCACCGGGCAGCTCAGAAAATTCTGATTCTTGCAACCAAAATATGTAAGAACCAACTATTAACAAAAGTTTATTTTTAAAAATTGGAGCCATTTATTGTTGGGATATTGGGGAAACCTGTTTAAAACACCATCTAAAACACAATAATTGGTGACCTCATAGCTTTATAGATTTTAAGACCATGCAGGAACATTACAATAATTGTATCTGACCTGCTGCAGCATTCTGGCCATCGGATTTCACCCAGTAATTCAATCATTGAGCCCAATATCTTGGGGCTGAACTAGAGCAGATCTCTTAGAAAGGCATCCAGTCTTGATTTAAAGACTCCACATGGTAGAGAATCTATCACAGCCCATGATAAGCTCTTCCAATAGCTAATTTCCCTTAGAGTTAAAAAATTGCATTTTATGTCCAGTTTGAAATGTTCTGATTTCAACCTCCACGCATGTTGTTATGAACCCTTTGGCTCTGCCTGCTGTGGGCATACCATATCTACTGGCCATAGCTATCCTAACTAGTCTTCTGGCTGACAGCCTGGAAAATGCTAGCGTTCTAAGGGTTACTGGATTACAATTGTTCTTTGCATACAAAATTCACATCTGTTCTGACAACTTATTTCAGCCTGATGCAACTTGAAAAGGTCGAGATTAATCCCAGCAAATCAGAGTTCTATTGGAAAGGCCAAATCAACTTTAATTGTAACACATTGGTATTGATATTGGCATTTAGCTGCAGTGGAATAGTATTCATTCCATTGGCCTTATTTGTTTGATTCTGAGCTATCAGTTATCGTCTATAACAAACGCTAAACTGCCTTTTCAGTGACATCAAAAAAACCCAACAACCTATATTTTTCCTTTTACAGCTTTCCACTGACCCAAGATATACTATGTGTATGTTTTACGACTTTTGTTTATCTGCAGGCTGGGAAAGAATTGTAGATGAAAACCTTGGCTCATTTTATAAAGATTAATGGTGTTGTCTATACTTCTGCACATCATACTACTGTGTTGTCTTTATCCATGATGGCCCACAGTGCATGTGCAAAAGCCTGAAGAAGCATTAATTTTGGAATTGTGTCTCTTATAAACCTTTGATCAAGGATTCTGACAGTTTTAAAAACTCTTTGCATATAACAGTTGCAACCTGTGGTTTGTCTGTGTTCATGAGATGACTAACAGCATTACCCACTCTCTACATGTGGGCCATGTTCTTCTAGCACCTTTCTAACCACCTACTGGCTTCCGGTATCTGTTATCAGCTCAGCCATCAGCCATAAACTGACATTTCAGCTTTCAGAACCCAAAAAAGTGACAGGAGGGGCAAAAGAGACAGAGAGCGAGAGAGAAAAGGAGAGACTCATTTGGCAATACTGTGCTTTTGCTATTTGGCCTGGAGAAAGCTACTCAAAGTAGTATAAGATTGTTTAGTAACAGCTGGCAAGCACCCGGGTGTGAGCCTGATTTTCAGATATGACAGGCACTTACAGGAATGTTGCCAGATACAGCTGTTTAAAGACTTAATAAACAGCAAGTCAATACTAATCTTTGCCAAATTAATCTTTTCCTTGACAGCCCATCAGAGCAATTATGCTCGGGCTCATTGTAAACACACAACTGTCAGTGTGCGAGGCTCCGATCTGCAGTATACTGTAGATTTGTGCACAGAGCCTTTTTTCAGAACAGGAAGCTTTTTTTTCCCTATTTTATTTTTCTAACTACCTATGTTTTTCCTTGCATTGGATCAGCGGGAATGAAATTTGCCTTATAAAGTATCTTTCCCAGCAAACCCTTAATAGAATGTGAAATGTTGACAGTTGTAGGATCCATGTGGCTGTACATTTACGAGTAGGTTTCTTTAAGTAGGCAGTTACCATGACAGATTCTGAAATGTTCCAAGTCATCCTTCTCACTTGTCCCCTCATCCTGGCCAGGTCTGTTTTCAATGACAACTTATTGCCTTTTACAAGTCATCAGAAGAGAAATGGTTGTTAATTTGCTTTAATGGAAGAAATGATCTCTGTCAGTGTCAGTTATTTTGATATCAAAGTTGGATGCCTTTGCCATGTTTGCATTATTTATCTTAGTTGTATTTTTGTAATTGATAGGTTGGTTTTGCTCCTGTATTCTTTACCTGTCACTTGGCTCTACACATGTGACTTAGCTGAGCTGAATCTATGGAGTAAGAACTACATATGAGTTGTGATTTGTTGTGCTGCTGGATAATAGCAAACCAAAGCAAACATGACTTTGGAAAGGATTGCAAATTCTGTAATACGGGAGTGTTGATACAAAGCAAGGGCTCCATCCTTTGAGGTACTGAGTGCATCCTTTGAGGTGCTGAGAGCCCTCCCCTCCCACTAACTTCAGGGACTCAGCAGCGTGAGAGATACGAGTTTTATGTTTTCTTCTATTGCCAGAAGAATCAAAGAGACTAAATAAATCAAATACTTAGCTTGGTGAGTGAGTGTGTGTGTGTGTGTGTGTGTGTGTGTGTGTGTGTAATGTATTAAAAAGGAGGTCAAGCTTAAGGTCGATTGGTGTGTTCCATACAGCTACTTCTTGCTATCACTCTTCACTCTGTCAGCCACCTCACTGGCATTGTCCCCCTGTTCCCTCAGAGCATGTGAAGGGCACTCCATGGGGTTGGGATATGTATGGGAGGGGTGAGTATTAAGCAGATAGGGCCAGGTAGTTGGTAGCCCAGCGCTGGATAGGGGCTGGTTGATGTGCATTGTCCCCTCACCAGCTCTGCAGCGATTCTGTAGGAAAGATAAGCATGGTGCTGTTTTACCTTCCCAGTGAAGGCCCCTTCTGTTGGAGTCAGCAAATGGGATGTGGGGGTTGCTCTGGGGCATGGATACACAAAGCCCTACTGTAGATGGCCCTGGCCCCTTATGCATCCAGCCAGACCTGCTGGCTTTGGAAAAATGAGGGGAGAGAAACTCTACAGTGGGTTCCTCACAGTGTTTCCCTCTCCTCCCATGGGATTTACTGTGGGAGGTATCAATCAGGCCCATTATTTGTTAAAACCCCCATTGATTTCAATGAGAGCAGGACTGGGACCCTAGTGGGCAGTGTGTCTCCAGGATGTATTGGGCAATTGCAAGTGGTGAATTCCAAAGGTTTTCCTTCTGGTAGCTCTTCCATACCTTGGGGACAATCAGATGGAGCTCATGTGTTACTATCGTCCTGGCCAGGTCTGTTTTCAATGACAATTTATTGCCTTTTACAAGTCATCAGAATGGAAATGGTTGTTAATTTGCTTTAATGGAAGAAATGATCTCCGTCAGTGTCTGTTATTATGATATCAAAGTTGGATGCCTTTGCCATGTTTGCATTATTTATCTTAGTTGTATTTTTTTAATTGATAGGTTGTTTTTATTCCTGTATTCTTCACCTATCACTTGGCTCTACACATGTGCCTTAGCTGAGCATTCTTGAGCTGGAGGAAAGGTTGCAACACCATAGACTTCCATGGAATTTCACCTGCTGCCAGGGCTGATTTTGACCCTGGGCCTCCATCTTCTGGATGCCTGCTGTTGACCCTTTATATCTGCTAACATGCAGTTGAAAAAAGTATCAGGTAACTCTTTGCAGATAGTAACCAGACATTGCTTCTTCTGAGATCAGCCATGAAAAGATACCATTGCAGCTTCAATGCTAGATCTTTCCTCTGGAACTAAGGCCGGATGGGCACAGGGATCTTACATCGATCCAGTTTGTTCACTCCAAGTGCAGTGATTTAACTATATTGAATTGAAGTGCATTGACACAGCTTTGTTATGTTGGTTTAAGGTATGTTCGTTGCTAATCATTGCATCCACACAGTTCTGTGCTCCTTCAAATTAACTGCTAAGTGTTTTGAGCAGATTTCCCATATTGCAATGTTCTACCACTCAGCTCTATGATTTGTGATTTTTCTTGTGGTGCATTGTGGGATGGACATCTATCAGAAACTATAAGAATTCTGGCCCTGAGAGTTCATACTAACAAACTCCCATGATTCCTCTCTTGGCATCCACTAATATATGTTCAGTCCCAGGTCTTCTCCACATGGGACGAACATATAGCTCTCCAAAGAGAGAAATCAAGGCCAGAACTTTTAAAGATGTCCACTTGAAGGCTTGTGGGGCATGGCTGCTATAATAGGTATGTGAACTCCCTATTACCTGGTACTGAAAAAAGGCACTCGGCTGCCTGCCAGCATTTAAACCAAGAAGTGACATCTGGTCAAAATGACCCTGGAGCAGTGGAGGGCACACAAGGACAGGTTGACCTGCATGTGAAGTGATGCAACATGGGAAAGTAGCAGAATAGTTAGGAGTGTGTCCACATGAACCTTAAAATGAACACACTCATGACACAATGGATTCACTCCTGTTCCTAGGACGATTACTTATTGCAACTCATAGACTCATAGACTCATAGACATTAAGGTCAGAAGGGACCATTATGATCATCTGGTCTGACCCCCTGCATGCTGCAGGCCGCAAGACCCTTCCCTGTACTCTACCGTTGAAGTCCCCAGTCCTGTGTTTTAGTGACTTCAATCGGCTGAGACCCTCCTGCTAGTGATCCCTGCCCCATGCTGCGGAGGAAGGCGAAAAACCTCCAGAGGCTCAGCCAATCTACCCTGGAGGAAAATTCCTTCCCGACCCCAAATATGGCGATCAGTAATACCCCGAGCATATAGGCAAGAGTCTCTAGCCTGACCCTTGTTGGCCATTATGTTGTTCATGTACCATTGCTTGGTTTTCCTTGGCTACTATGTTTTATCATTAAACCATTCCCTCCATAAACTTATCCAACTTAATCTTAAAACCAGACAGGTCCGTCGCCCCCACCGTTTCCCTCGGAAGGCCGTTCCAATATTTCACCCCTCTGACGGTCAGAAACCTTCGTCTAATTTCTAGCCTAAACTTCCCCCCGGCCAGTTTGTATCCATTCGTTCTCGTGTCCACATTAGTACTAAACTGGAATAATTCCTCTCCCTCCCTTGTATTAACCCCTCTGATATATTTAAAGATAGCAATCATATCCCCCCTCAGCCTTCGCTTTGTCAGACTAAACAACCCAAGCTCCTCTAATCTCTTTTCATACGACAGGTTTTCCATTCCTCTGATCATCTTAGTCGCCCTTCTCTGCACCCGTTCCAGTTTGAGTTCATCTTTTTTAAACATTGGAGACCAGAACTGCACACAGTACTTCAAATGCGGTCTCACCAGCGCCTTATACAACGGAAGCATGACCTCCCTATCTCTACTAGATATACCTCGCCTAATACATCCCAAGACCGCATTGGCTTTTTTCACCGCCACGTCACATTGCCGACTCATAGTCATCCTGCGGTCCACAAGAGGCCAAATAAATTGGTTTAAAAACAGGTTGCATGTGGACTCAAGGCATTTCAAGGTGAACGCCATGTAGACAAGATAAACACTGATGCTCTTTCTGAAGGCCAGGGCCTACCACAGTTGCAGGCACAGAATTCCCATTGAAGTCAATGTGAACTAGTAATGTTCTTGAAGTTAAACATGGGCTTAACTGCTTTGTTGGATTGGGGCCAGAGTGCTCAGCATGTTGTAGGTTCAAGCTCTTAAAGACTAAGACCAAGTAGCGGTGATTTCATACAGAATAAGTATTTTATTCATGATGTATTTTTATTTACATTAATTTTTGCTTGTATTTTGAATTCTGCTTGGATATTGTAATTAACAACTTTTATACCTTTTCTGCACAGCTGCTCTAAAAAGATTAAGGTAACACAGATCTTTCCCATACAAGAAAAAATCTGCCTGTCATAGTTATAGCTGACTTTTCCCGTCCCAATAATTATCTTCTCATTTTAGAACTGATGAGAATGGAAAATGTAGTTTATTATAATATAATAAATAGAAGACATTGGGTAATTAGCAGTGCTGGTATATTTCTAAAGTACTAAACAGACAAACAATAAACTGTGAACTTAATCACGAGTTCTTATACAGTTTCAAGACAGGAAAATTAGAGCTCTCAGCTACAGTCATTTGAGTAATCACATCTGATCTGCATTATTTATTAGTTATTACATGCTCAAGTGATTCAGGTTGTACATTGCCTAAAATCATTCCAAAACAAGCATACTGTACCTTTTGTTTTTTAAAAATGTTGACTGGATTACACAATATATATTGAATCAGAACTGTTATTTTTATTTCACATAGGAAATACAAATCAGTGGTATTCATCATCAATTGGACAGGCATCCCAGTTGACATCCCACAGTAATATGTTTTCCTAGCAATCCCTGATTTAAAACCTTGAGAATGTTCTATTTTGGCTTTCTTACTCTTTATCCTACTGCCTTGTTACTCACCTCACATTTTAGTAAGTATTTGCGATACCCTCCTCAAGCTCAGAGCAAAGTCACTCATCTCTTATTACAAGACCTATTGCCTTCATGATTTGTTAACTTTTCCAGTTTATTTATTTTTATTTCATTTGACTGATTAACCAAAACTGATTGAGCTCCAAGAGGCAGCATTTAACAGACGGTGCCTTTCGGTTTATTTAGCCTTGTTGGCTTATGAGTTCATTTTGGGCAACTCCCTGTTACAATGCATTAAGAAGGGAAGTACTTAAAATATCTTTTTTTTTTTTTCCATTTTCCACCAGCCAAAGAAATGCAGAAATAAATGTTGGGTACTTTCATCTTCTGCCAGAAAATGCAGGTTTGGCTTGATTCATGTCATTGAAAAACTAAATAAAATATTCACATCAGTTGTGAATAATTTTTTGCCAGCAAAAGTTAACGCAAAGAAACCTCTTTAAAATGCTAACAAATTTACTTACAAACACCTATATTTATTATTTCATAAATAGGCGCAACAGGTTCCATTAAAAAAAGATTAAATACAGACACAGTATGAAGAAACAATAATACATAGCCATATGTAAAGATTATAATTTAGCTGTCTCCAATCTGTTTCTGCATCTAATAAAATATCAGGTAAGCATTTGGCAGTTTTATACATAAAAGGACTTAATTGATGTTTACTAACCATTACACGTAAAGTGATTTTTTAAAAAAAAGCATTTTTAGGCAGTATAAAATAAATGTGTTTGTGCTCTTTCCCAAGACTAGTTTTTTTCACCCTTTTATCTATTTAATGAGACAAAGCCAATATTTTTAATTAACACCATTTGGGAATACTATTTTTTCCAAATACTTTGAAAATATAGAACTATTAGTCAGTTGTTTAAAAATGAAGTAAAAATATGAATGTTTGCCAATTTAACCCCTATTGTGAGCCAGTTTCAATTACAATTAGCTACAAAAACATTCACATTTTATACTCTAGGAGAGTGTAACATAGATGCTATTTACAAACTTGCTATGACTGCTACATCAAGCCATTTAAAAAGTCTTTAGTAGTTTCATATAAACACCCATTATGAAAACCAATGGAAAATCCAGGACTTTTATCTACAGTTGCTAAGGCAGTTACTAGCGCAGCACTTCACAGCAAAAACCAACATAAAATCTGAGTAGTCCAATTTTCCTTCAGGAAAGAAGAAAAGCAATGTCCGTTAAAGGATCTCTGAGAAAAAAAATAAAATAAAATAAAAAAAGAAAGAAAGAAGCAAGACTATTTTTTCCAGAGTGGGTGACCCACAAGCTCAAATAGTCCTAAGTGCTTAGCAACTTGTATTTTCTAATAAAATGCAGAACTGCCTTGACTGCATAAAGCAATCCGTGATGAAAAGACTTCCCTGCAATCCTCAACGGAAAGGAGAGGTTTTCCAGATTTTCAGGTAAGGTACAGTGCTTTGTCCCTCTGCATGCCCCTGTTCAAAAAGAAATAGAGCAAACACTTTTTAAACCTGTCAAATTTTTATTAGTTCTACCACCCCTCAAGAAAGAAACTTGTCATATTTCGGGCGTCACTAGTTTGCGTCTCCCACTGAAGTACTGGTTGCACTGCTCTAACAAAAATAATAAAAATACTAACCATAATTTGTACCTCCATAGCATGACTGGAGAATCACCAAGTGCATTACCTATGTGACTGAAATAACCTCCCAGCACCCAGTGAGGTAGGGAAATGTTTTGATCCCCATTTTTCAGATAAGGAAACTGAGGTGCAGAAAGATGAAGTGACTTGCTCAAGATGACACAGGAAGGTTGCGGAAGAGGCAAGCACAGAACTATTGTTTCCTGGCTCCCACGGGGGGCCTTCAGCCAAGGTTCTCTCTGTACATAGATCTCCACCTTCTTGTACAGGGGTGTGTATGATGTGAAGAGGGGCTGTAAGCAGCCTCTGCAGTGGGGAGGCATGCCAGAGGCTGAGAAGGGCCAGGCTAGGGGTCTGAGTATATTAGGCACAGTAACTACCTGCTGAAGACTGACTGGGAATCCATACAAAAGGTAAGACAGCTATTAGCAACATTCCTCCTTGAATTGCCTCCCCCCCACACACATGTCGGGGATTCCTGGAGTAGCCTGAGGAGTCTGTCATCATGGCTCCATTGGAGTTGTGCTGCATGGGATCTAGCAGAGAGGGTCTGAAGGGGCACCATGGTAGAGGTATAGTGCTTCTGTGTGGATGACACTGTGGGTATGTCTACACAGCAAAGAAAAACCTGCGTCTGTCCCGAGCCAGCTGACTTGGGCTGGGACTGTGGGGCTGTTTCATTGCTTTGTAGAGTTCCAGGTTTGGGCTGGAGCCCGAGCTCTGGAACCCTCCCACCCTGCAGGGTCCTACAGCCTGAACTCCAGCCTGAGCCCAGAAGTCTACACAGCAATGAAACAGCCCTGCAGACTGATCCCAGTGAGCCCGAGTCGGGTGGTGGGGTTTTTTTTGCTGTGTAGACACACCCTGTGTCTCTGTTGAATCCCCTGAGATTCATTCTTTTCTGTTCTGATACCAAGGCCCATCACTATAATATCTGAGCATCATGGCACTTGTTCCACTGGGCGAAAAATTCCACCCAGTGATGGAAGAATTTGTAAGAAAATTCTATGAGGGGAGACTTGTGACATTTCCCTCTTAGCACAGCCCTGATCAAGCAGGAAGGAGTGATCTGTCCCTCCCAATCTTACCTTTTAATGATCAAATTGCAGTTCTCTGGCAAATTTAAGTTTTCCAGAAGTAAAATGCACTTATTTGAGAGCAATCTTTAACTGTATGTGTTAAGCACTTGCTTTCATACAGTAATTCAACTACTGAATAAACACAGCACCAATACAGATGCCCTTCTAAAAAAAATCAGTAGAGAAACAGGCAACAGAGCTATTTCCCACCCCCTGCCAAACATTTGTGTCATAAAGGTTGCTCAACACCAGGTGGCATTCATTGGCTGCTTACCCATTACTGCAGTAGTCATTATTCCAGTCCACAGTCTGTGCTGGAGGATTTCTGCACCCTGAACGAACATACTCCATTGCTTGGGTAACAACTTGTGCAGCTGTAGATGTAGGGTTGATGATATTCTGATAATCAGGCTGAAGAGTAAATCCCTGTAAGAAAAAGGAAGCCAATACAATGTACAATAAACGAAGCAGTAGTTTAGGTGCAAAAATCTTTTAAAAGTAGCATGTGCAGAACAAAATATCAGAGTCCTTTTCCTTGTATTTATACTCTGAATTGGCAAACTTAAAACAGGCAGAAAACGTGTGTGGGTATTTTTTATTTTTTAAAAACCTTTCCTTGATTTTGGAAACAAACAAAACAAAACAAAACACACCAAATTGTTAGATAACACACAGTTATAGTATGGAACTAAGAGCCATGGAACAGAAACAATTTAAAGCTAAGAGGACAACTCAATCAACTCGGGGGAAAATAAAGTCTGTTTGCTTCTTAGAGCTTGCATTTTGATTAAACTAAGGATACACTAGTAGTTAATTCCCAGAATATGCAACAGAATCTTTTTGAAGGATGCAGGCAGCAGGTGGCTGAGTGTTTTATTAGACTACACCTATTCACATATTGTTCTCTAAACCCTTTTTCTTCGTTCAGTCACAAAGGGACCATCTGCTTCTTCTTTTATTTGTACTTCTTTCTCAACTAAACAAAAATTCAACCAAAGCTTTTTAACAGTTGGGCAACTAATGTAGTGAAAGCTATTTGAAACCAAGGAGAGGAGAAAACAAACGGAGAATGGAAATAAATGTATTTTTTTTTAAATGAAATATTTAGTAATTGAAAAGAGATAAAGGTTTTTGGCATATTCTTTCAATATAGTAGCGTGTTTAAATGTTGTCTTTCAAAACTAGCAGAGTTGTTAGAATTTCAAGGGCACCAGGTATTGATTTACTATACCAAGTTTATCCTAAATAAACATAAAGAATGTTTCTATAAAGTTAGAAATACTTCATAGTTTAGAACATATGAATGCAGTATGAAACCAACCAGTGGTTGCTGGAAAAAAAATGGAGACCAAACTCAGTGCTGGGGCAAGCAGGTATAATTCCCTTTGAAGTCAATAGAAGGTGCACTGCTAAAGCAAAGGCTGAATTTGGTCTAAAATATTTAGTTTGAAAATCCACTCTTTCTGGCCAGAGTTCATGTATGGCACGCCTGTGACTAAATGCATGACTTTTCAGTTGTATTTGTTAGTTTAAGTGGTTTGTATGTGGTTGCTTTATATACACTTTGTAGTAGGAGAGGCTGCTAGGGAGATTTATTTCCTGTTTCTGGTTTAATAACTGAGCCATGTTGTTTTTTTCAAAAAGAAAGAAAGAAAAATTGTAGCTTCTGTTAGGCCCCTAGGAATGAGCCTCCTTTAAAAACAAAATGAACAAAATGTCACTTCCCTCCTCTAATCACTCCACTGGCCCCCATTTTTCACTGCATTATATTCAAGTTTCTTAGTCTTATCTTCAAAGCCTTTTAGACCTCTGTCCCCCCCACACTTATCTGCTGTTATGACTTATCATGTCCACCAATCACTCTATTAAAAATGCTAGCCTTGATCACCAACTTATCCACTTCTCCTACAACCTTCTTCAGACCTTCTTCCACACTGCCTCCTATGCATAGTATCAGGGCCGGCTCTGGCTTTTTTGCCTGGGGAGGCAAAAAAGCCTCCTGCCGCCCCCCCCCCCCCCCCCCCCGCCGGGGAGCGCGGCAGGGGAGGGCGCCGAGCCTGGCTGTGGCCCCACTCTCCCCGACCTCCCGGAGCGCCGGGAGGAGGGCGGAAAGCCCGGCCGCGGCCCTGCTCTCCCCAACCGGACGGAGTGCTGGGAGGAGGGCGGAGAGCCCAGCCGGGGCCCCGCTCTCCCCGGGTGAGCGCCGCCCCCCTCCAGGTGCTGCCCTAAGCACATGCTTGGAGGGCTGGTGCCTGGAGCTGGCCCTGCATAGTATGCCCTTCAAGAATTGATTCATAAGGTCAGTACCCTTTTCTCTTTCAAATCCTTCCAGAAGACCCACTTCTTCTGTGAGGGATGCCTGCAAGAAACTGGCCAACTAATGGTGGATAGGTTGAGGGATAATGGGGTATAGCTGATGTGTAACATATATACGGTTGTGTACAAAAGATATACACATTTTTGTTGTTACTCTCTCACCCTCGCTATGTAAATTGCTTGTCTTCTTAGGCCCTGATCCTTCAAGCCAAACTGTATGGGCCAACAGCCATTGCATTGTGGAGTCTTAGGCTGAAAGTTCTTCAGCTGTATGGACTTTGTCTTCCTGGATGTGAATTGTGTTAACCTAGTTGAGGCACTACTGGAATACAAATAATGCTTCATAATAACAAACAATAAGTGAGTTACATTCTGTGCTCTTTAATTGAGCAAAACTCCTATTGACTCTGATCAGAGTTTTGCTTGATTGAAGATCATAGAATTGGGTCTTGTAATATTATCATCATAATTTGTATATAATACACTAGTCTTGGGGCCATTTCTAATTCAGTCGCAAGAGGAAACTATATAAAAGAGCATATTCTCAGGCATTTAGAATTACCTTTGTACCTTGGAGGTACATCCTCCTTAGTGATCTATTACCAGTCTTTATGAAGCAAACATATACACAGGACCATCTGATAGTGTTGGTAGCTCTAGACACCTGTTTTAGAGAAGCACGGAGCTGAACAGGCATAGAGAATCAAATATACTTTCTGTCTAAGACAGATGGTTCCTCAAGGTCAGAGGGAGAGAACAACAGTACAACACTGTAAACACTTTGGCTAGACTAAGGATGAATAAACATCTTCAGAGTGGAAGGATGTTCTGTGGTGAAGGCACTGGCCTGGTACTGATTGGGCTCCAATTCCAGGCTCTGCCCCAGAGTTCCTATGTGACCTTGGACAAGTCACTTTGGCTCCAGTTCAGCAAAGTTTGTGCACATGAATAGTCTGACACAGTTGGTACTATTTGTGCTGAAATGTAAGCATATGCTTAAGTGCTTTGTTAGATCAGAGCCTTAATCCTGCTATGCCTCAGTTCTCCCATCTGTAAAACAGGGGTAATAATTCTTCTTTTTCTGCAACCTTTGTCTGTCATGTCTATGCCAGGCTTCATTGAAGTTATCTACTCTCCTCAAATTAACTCCTCTCACATCAGCCTATCTCAGGTGAGAGTGCTCACAACAAACAACCCCAAAGATGCTCAAACAACACGCAAGCTGCAGAGTGTTTGGATTACAGCACAGAGTCTCCAATGCATTTCTACCCTCAGCATCAGCAGCCCTTGAGCTTTGACCCACATCCCCTGATGGGTCAGCTAGCTCGAGTTTAACTGGAGCTAGAGAATTTTGTGTGTGGACGAGAGCTGGGTTATGGGCCCCACTTGAGTTATACCTCAAGCTAACACTGCAGTGAAGACATGCCTTCAAATTGTAAGCTCTTCGGGGGCAGGACTGTCTCTTACTCTGTATGTACAGCACCTGGCAAAATGGGGCACTGATCTTGGTTAAGGCTTTGTAGGGCTACTATAATACAAATGATAATTTACATTGTTGAGCACATATACACCAAAACAAAAGATAATTTAAGAATTCCAGAACTACTCAAAATAGAGGGCTAATAAATGATGATCATATCCAAAATGTAAACAATCAATATTTCAGTCTTTTCATGAATCCTGGAAGTATATATCTGCATAACATAGGAAGACAGCCTCATATTAGGCCTGTAGTAAATATTTGTGCATTATTTGTGTAAGTCCTTAACACACAATGATGAAATAAAAAGTGTTCAGAAAATGAGTGCTTAGAGGTCTAATTAAACAATGCTGAATGTTTTGCATTGTAATGCTCAAGAGAAAATCACCAACTGTTTTGCAACATGCCTAGAATTTTAAATTTCATTTTCCTGTGCCAGATTGAAATAAAAATAGGGAACTTGATAAAGATTAATTTGGTGTCAGAAGGGACATTTGCTCTTTAATTAGATTTCTGTAGCCCTAGCTGTTTTGTTGCGCCACGATAGCAAGTCCTAAAAAGCCTGCAGCAGAACTAAACAGTGATCCTCATCTCCACACTTTACTGGGAACTAATTTCATTTCCTGCCTGTCTGGAGAGGTATTTTCAACAGGCATCAATGTTTTTGTCTTCACAACTGATTTATTCATCAATCTCAATGTGATTTTTTTAAACCTTTAAATTACATCCAAATCCTAAAGCATCTGTTTATTACACAAGGAAATTGAAAATCTGTCTGTGTGATATCATACAAAGATTTTTCCTTAAGGTTATAAAGGAAGTTGACAGATATTAATGATTTTTTTTCTCTTGACCTCATTCGAAGACATAGTGTAACAAAAAGGGGAAGAAATCTGGACAAATACAGCAGGCCCATGAGTTTATTTTATAAAATATGTAGTAGAAAAAATGAGACTATTATTTCTGGCAGGCTAGGCAATCACATTGCAGTATACATTTATTTTCTTTAAAAAACCAACAACCAAAGGTATACGGAAATGAGCCGTTATTTAAAAAAAACCCAGAGTGTACATTAATCTTCTGCCTTTTTTTGATATACACTATACAGATTCCTGCATCCATGGGCATCAGACATTAAGAGCCTTGTTTTAGCTGCCCCTGCATGTGTACAAAGGTGGGACAGAGGTAATAAAGAGCCTTCCTCTACTTTGTGCCCCACTGCAGGGCCAGTCACCATCAGAAGGCAAAGGAAGAAAGCAGGTGCTGTGCTTGGACTAATTCCAGTAGCAATGCTAGGCTAGCCTTCCCAGTGAGGTCAAGGAGTGGCTGGGAGACGACGAGACCATGTCCCCATCCTTCTCCGCACAAGCCGTCAGAGTTCAGTAAGTTTGAGAGTGGGGAGTTAATAGGAGGGAGCACCAATGTTTGTAGAGACAAACGGGCTCCTACTTCAACATGTGTTTCCCCTGAACCCCAGAGGAATTTTGGTTGATTCAGCCAGAATTCTTCACAATGCCCAAGTGAAGCCAATGGCTTAAAGCTGATATCTGATCCACAGGACACAAGTAATTTTATTGATCATGGGCCAAATGTTGCCCTCCCTAAATCAGTGAAAAATCCTATTAGCTTCATTGGGAGTTTTATCTGTGTATAAAGACTGCCGAATTCGCTCCAGCAGGCCAAATTCTATCCTTAGAACTGACTGTCTCAGAGCAGATGCTGATATTAAGTAATACTGTATGCAAAGGTGTCTTCCACAGGTAAATTACATTTTACCACAAATCACCATGCTCCAATTAATGCAGCTCTGATTCTAGAAACCTCTAGTGCTCTCAGAAAGCAAAAAAACCATGTGAACTTTAGGAGATAGGGTCGGGTCACATAGAGCCAAAAGATGAAATACTGCATATACTACTCTCCCAAAAAACAATTTAAATCCTGCTTGAGTAATGCAAATCATAACGGACCCCTCATTCTTTTTTAAAAATGTGCATCTACTAGGGAGATATGTAGATGTATGTCTGCACCAGTTGTAATAATAATAAAATGATAAAAAACCTATATGATCATGCATAGGTGCTGAATCCGTGGGTGCTCCGTGGCTGGAGCACCCATGGAAAAAAATAGTGGGTGCTCAGCACTCACCGGCAGTCCCATGGATCAGCCCCTCCCCTTCCACCTCTACTTGCTACCAGCGGGCCGGCCGATTAGCACCTCTCCCTCCCTCCAAGCGCCTTCTGCTCACCGTAATCAGCTGTTCAGCAGTTTGCAGGAGATGCTGGAGGGGAGGTAGAGGAGCGGGGGCAGGAAGAGGCGGGGGAGGGGGTGGAACAAGGTGGGGCAGGGGTGGGAAAAGGTGGGGCAGGGAGGATGGGAGCAGGAAGAGGTGGGGTGGAGTGGAGGTTTTGGGGAAGGGTGGAATGGGAGTGGGGCCTGGGGTGGAGTGGGGCTCGAGCACCCCCCAGGAACTGGGGAAGTCAGTGCTTCTGTGATCATGATATGATAGTGATAAACCAGCACTGTTTCTGTAAAAGGAAAATCATACCTCTCTAATCTACTTAGAATTCTTTGAGTATGTCAACAGCTGATAAAGGAGAATCTGTTAAATAATGTATTTGTACTTTGAATAAACCTTTGACAAAGTTCCTCACCAGAAAGTATAAGGAAACTCTGTCAAGAAGTCATGGGGTGAGAAGTAAAGCACGGTCAAAGAACAAAAGTTAAGAGTAGGAATAAATGGTCAATTTCCAGATAGCAAAAGGTTATCAAAGGAGCACCTCCAGGATCTGCACTATGATTAGTGTTGTTTAATATATTTATTAATAATCTGGAAAAAAGGAGTGAAGTATGAGGTGGTCTACTTTGCAGATGACAACAATTATTTAGGTTAGTCAAGACTAGAGAAGACTGTGAAGAATTTCTAAGAGATCTATCAGTGCTTGATGTACAGGCAATGTGGTAATAGATGAAATTCACTTTGACCTATGCAAGTTACAAGACATTAGAAGGGATCATTTGAATTACTGGTACATATTAATGGGTTCTAAATTAACTACAACCACTCAGGAAAAAAAGCTGACCATCCGTATGGACAGTTTAATGTAAACACATGTTTACAGTTTCAGATTACATTCAGGCTAAAGTTTGATGCCAAATACATGTGAGGCTTCCCTCACATGTATTTGTACAGTTTAATGTAAAGACATGTATTTGTACAGTTTAATATAAACACACATTCACTGTGCAGTGTTGAGTTGTTTCTGCTTTCTGGCTACTGGTGGCAGTGTTGTGGTGAATAAATGTTAGGATGTATAAAGACTGGGATAGAAAATACTGAAAATATTATAGTCATTCTGTACATCGATGGAATGGTCTCACCTGGACTACTGTGTTCAGTTCTAGTCACCCCATCTCAACTATGATATAGCAGAAATAGAAGGGCTTTAGGGAAGCACAATGAAAATAATCAGGGGCAATAAAACAGCTCTATATGAGGAGAAACTGAAACCTGAACTTTGCTGAGGTCCATGCAATTCCCACCATACACAAGAATTCTCCAGATCTGGTTGAATCTGCTGATGGGTCCCTTCTCTCCTTCGGAGACAAGACCTGCCAGTGATAGTTGTCACTCTCTGGGGTCATCAGGAAACCCTCAGATTTGGGCTAATCTGGGCCCCCCATGCTCTGGAAATTGTAGGTATGCCCTGGCTTACTATCCAATACCTCCACATTTGCTGGTGGAAGGAGACACTACACTTTAGTTCTTGATATTGCCGGCTGTCCTGCCTCCCAGGATCCAAGAACTGGACTGGTACGCTCTACACGTGATAATGCAAACCTCAGAGAGCAAGGCACCAGGACCCTCAGGGCCACTCACATCTCTGTCTGCCTCAGCTGATCTACTTTGCAGATGACAACAATTATTTAGGTTAGTCAAGACTAGAGAAGACTGTGAAGAATTTCTAAGAGATCTATCAGTGCTTGATGTACAGGCAATGTGGTAATAGATGAAATTCACTTTGACCTATGCAAGTTACAAGACATTAGAAGGGATCATTTGAATTACTGGTACATATTAATGGGTTCTAAATTAACTACAACCACTCAGGAAAAAAAGCTGACCATCCGTATGGACAGTTTAATGTAAACACATGTTTACAGTTTCAGATTACATTCAGGCTAAAGTTTGATGCCAAATACATGTGAGGCTTCCCTCACATGTATTTGTACAGTTTAATGTAAAGACATGTATTTGTACAGTTTAATATAAACACACATTCACTGTGCAGTGTTGAGTTGTTTCTGCTTTCTGGCTACTGGTGGCAGTGTTGTGGTGAATAAATGTTAGGATGTATAAAGACTGGGATAGAAAATACTGAAAATATTATAGTCATTCTGTACATCGATGGAATGGTCTCACCTGGACTACTGTGTTCAGTTCTAGTCACCCCATCTCAACTATGATATAGCAGAAATAGAAGGGCTTTAGGGAAGCACAATGAAAATAATCAGGGGCAATAAAACAGCTCTATATGAGGAGAAACTGAAACCTGAACTTTGCTGAGGTCCATGCAATTCCCACCATACACAAGAATTCTCCAGATCTGGTTGAATCTGCTGATGGGTCCCTTCTCTCCTTCGGAGACAAGACCTGCCAGTGATAGTTGTCACTCTCTGGGGTCATCAGGAAACCCTCAGATTTGGGCTAATCTGGGCCCCCCATGCTCTGGAAATTGTAGGTATGCCCTGGCTTACTATCCAATACCTCCACATTTGCTGGTGGAAGGAGACACTACACTTTAGTTCTTGATATTGCCGGCTGTCCTGCCTCCCAGGATCCAAGAACTGGACTGGTACGCTCTACACGTGATAATGCAAACCTCAGAGAGCAAGGCACCAGGACCCTCGGGGCCACTCACATCTCTGTCTGCCTCAGCTGAGATCCTCCACAAATACCGTGACTCTGTTAATGTTTTTGATAAGGGAAAGGCAGACATTCTGCCCCCGCATCAGAATTATGACTCCCTCAATGACCTCCAACCTGTAGCAGAGATCCCAATAAGTCAGATATATGCCAGAACTTCAGACTCTCCCCATGTATTTTCAGGAGAACCTACAGAAGGGTTTCATCTGCCCATCCACATCTCCGGCAAGTGCCCCAATATTTTTTGCCAAGAAGATGGATGACTCATTGTGGCCTTGTATCGATTATGGGGCCTCAACAAAGTGACCATACGAAACTGCTCACTGCTCTCCCTCATAAGCAAACTCAGACTGGCTACATGCAGCTCACATTTTCACTAAGTTAGACCTGCAGAGGCCTATAACCTGGTGTTTGTGTACAAGGGAGATGAATGGAAGACTGGCTTTCATACTCAATATGGTCATTATGAATATCTGGTCATGCCGCTCAGCCCATGCAATGCTCCAGCAACTTTTCAACACTTTATGAATGATATATTTTGGGATATACTGGACCAATCTGTCATTATTTACCTTGACACCCTAATTTCTTCTGAGGGCAAAGTTCTTCAGGACCAGCACCTGAGCGGCATTCTTGAAAGACTATGCCAGAATCACCTATGTATCAAGCTGGAGAAATGTGTATCTGACTGGGACATCCTTAAATTTCTCGGGGATATTATCTCATTTAACAGACTGGCAATGGAACCCCACAAAGTGGCAGCCAGCATGGAATGGGCGTGACTAAAGGATGCACACAGAATCCAATACTTCTTGGCTTTTGTTAACTTCTACGACTGATTAAGAGAGCTTTAAACTAGGAATTGGGGGAAGATGGTTGGGAGATGTCCAGGTAATCTCCATGCAGGATTTTAACATTGAAAGGGAAGAAAATGAAGTAAGAAAGGATACAGCTGTGGGTAGGAGAATGGACATACGGAGGAAGGGTAGTGTAGATACCATTCTAATAGGTGATACTGGTGGTAGAATGTCTGGGCCTAATTGGGTAAAGAATGTGAGCGAAGTCAAACAGCAAGAATTAAGATGTTTGTACACCAATGCAAGGAGCCTAGGTAACAAAACTAGAGTTACTGGTGCAGGACGTGAAACCGGATTTTATGGGGATAACAGAAACATGGTGGAATAGTAGTAATGACTGGAGTACAGGTATTGAAGGGTATGTGCTGTTTAGGAAAGACAGAAATAAAGGCAAAGCTGGTGGAGTAGCATTGTATATCAATGAGATAGACTGTAAAGAAATAAGAAGGGATGGAATGGATAAGACAGAGTCTGTCTGAGCAAAAATCACATTGGGGAAGAAAGCTACTATAGCCTCCCCTGAGATAATGTTTGGGGTGTGCTATAGACCACCAGGATCTGATTTGAATATGGATAGAGACCTTTTTAATGTTTTTAATGAAGTAAATACTAATGGGAATTGTGTGATCATGGGAGATTAACTTCCTAGATATAGACTGGAGGACAAGTGCTAGTAATAGTAATAGGGCTCAGATTTTCCTAGTATGCGATAGCTGATGGATTCCTTCACCAAGTAATTGCTGAACCAACAAGAGGGGATGCCATTTTAGATTTGATTTTGGTGAGTAGTGAGGACCTCATAGAAGAAATGGTTGTGGGGGACAACCTTGGTTTGAGCGATCATGAGCTAATTCAGTTTAAACTAAATGGAAGGATAAACAAAAATAGATCTGTGACTGGGTTTTTGATTTCAAAAGGGCTAATTTTAAAAAAATTAAGGAAATTAGTTAGGGAAGTGGATTGGACTGAAGAACTTGTGATCTAAAGGCAGAGGAGGCCTGGAATTACTTCAAGTCAAAGTTGCAGAAACTATCAGAAGTCTGCATCCCAAGAAAGGGGAAAAAATTCATAGGCAGGAGTTGTAGACCAAGCTGAATGAGCAAGCATCTCAGAGAGGTGATTAAGAAAAAGCAGAAAGCCTACAAGGAGTGGAAGATGGGAGTGCTCAGCAAGGAAAGCTACCTTATTGAGGTCGGAACATGTAGGGATAAAGTGAGAAAAGCCAAAAGCCATGTAGAGTTGGACCTTGCAAAGGAAATTAAAACCAATAGTAAAAGGCTCTATAGCCATATAAATAAGAAGAAAACTAAGAAAGAAGAAGTGGAATCGCTAAACACGGAGGATGGAGTGGAGGTTAAGGATAATCTAGGAATGGCCCAATATCTAAACAAATATTTTGCCTCAGTCTTTAATGAGGAACTTAGGGATAATGGTAGGATGACAAATGGGAATGAGGATATGGAGGTAGATATTACCACATCCGAGGTAGAAGCCAAAGTCGAACAGCTTAATGGGACTAAATCGGGGGCCCCAGATAACCTTCATCCAAGAATATTAAAGGAACTGGTACATGAAATTGCAAGCCCATTAGCAAGAATTTTTAATGAATCTGTAAACTCAGGGGTTGTACCGTATGTCTGGAGAATTGCTAACAGTTCCTATTTTTAAGAAAGGGAAAAAAAGTGATCCGAGCAACTACAGGCCTGTTAGTTTGACATCTGTAGTATGCAAGGTCTTGGAAAAATTTTTGAAAGAGAAAGTAGTTAAGGACATTGAGGTCAATGGTAATTGGGACAAAATCCAACATGGTTTTACAACAGGTAGATCATGCCAAACCAACCTGATCTTCTTCTTTGAGAAGACAACAGACTTTTTAGACAAAGGAAACGCAGTGGATCTAATTTACCTCGATTTCAGTAAAGCATTTTATACGATTCCACATGGGGAATTATTAGCTAAATTGGAAAAGATGGGGATCAATATGAAAATTGAAAGGTGGATAAGGAACTGGTTAAAGGGGAGACTACAACAGGTTGTACTGAAAGGTGAACTGTCAGGCTGGAGGGAGGTTACTAGTGGAGTTCCTCAGAGATCGGTTTTGGGACCAATCTTATTTAATCTTTTTATTGCGGACCTTGGCACAAAAAGTGGGAATGTGCTAATAAAGTTTGCGGATGACACGAAGCTGGGAGGTATTGCCAATATAGAGAAGGACCAGGATATCATACAGGAAGATCTGGATGACCTTGTAAACTGGAAAGTAATAGGATGAAATTTAATAGTGAAAAGTGCAAGGTCATGCATTTAGGGATTAATAACAAGAATTGTGGCTATAAGCTAGGGACGCATCAGTTGGAAGTAACAGAGGAAGAGAAGGACTTCGGAGTATTGGTTGATCACAGGATGACTATTAGCCGCCAATGTGATATGGCCGTGAAAAAAGCTAATGTGGTCTTGGGATGCATCAGGCGAGGTATTTCCAGTAGAGATAAGGAGGTGTTAGTACCGTTATACAAGGCACTGGTGAGACCTCATCTGGAATACTGTGTGCAGTTCTCAGAGGCGTAGCGAGTGCCCTCCGTACCCTCCAACCGGAGGGGGCCCCACAAGGAAGGGGGCCCTTAAAAGTGGCAAAAAAATGTAAGGTATAACTAGTTAAGTGACATTTATTGACGCTATTGCACAATCCATGTCGGTTTTACTGACAAAACGGTGAAGTCATTATGATACATCATAATGCTATTGGCTACATCAGTTGTCTGTCGGTCAGTTTCGAATTTTAGTTGGACCCATTCAAAGAATGTGTATTTGCGTTCATAATGGCGGTCGGCGGATAAATGTTATTAATTTAGTTGTTTAATTTTTTATCGTTTGCAACGATTCGTTTCCAACGCAGAAGCATGCTTTGTGATGTCTAAGAGAACGTATAAGAGCGGAGCTAGTAAACGAAAGGCAGCAAAAGATGCCGAGAAGGAACTTGAGAAAATTCCAAAGTTGTCAACGTATTTTGCGCTGCAATCCAACGTACAGGTACAGGCACATGAAACGGACAGCGGTAGCAGCGACGAATCGTATCCAGAAGTATCCAGAAGTGCTTCAAGTGAGGTTGAAGGTGAAGCCAGTTGTTCTACCAAACAAACTGTGACAGATATTCCAGCTGCTGCCGAGAAAGAAGTATCTGAATCTGAACCACTGACTGATGATCCAGGAGATTGGCCATCTATAATATCGGACAGGCAAGTGTGTGACATTATTGCACGTGGCCCACCGCAGCAGAATGGAAGTTACGAATTTCCATTTAACGAGGAAAGACGGAGGTTCACAAGTACTCATTTCTATCGAACCATGGCAAATGGCGAGAAAATAAGACGTTCATGGTTAATGTACTCAGTTCAGAAAGATGCCATTTTTTGTTTCTGTTGTAAATTATTTGGCACTGGCGACATACTGCTACGTCGTGGAACATCTGCTTGGAAACCACTGTCAAAAAGACTTCAGCAGCATGAAACAGGCAAAGGTCATCAAGCCTGTATGGTGAAATGGTTTGACCTTCGGTCAGGCATAGTAAACCGTACATCTATTGACCAACTCGAATTGCAAGCTTTTCTGAAAGAAAGATTTCTGGAGAAATGTTGTCAAATGCATGGTTGATGTCGTTATTATCTTGTCCAAAAGAAACTTGGCATTTCGAGGAAGTAATGAAAAGCTCGGCGATCCTTCGAATGGCAACTTTTTGGGACTGTTTGAATTGCTTGCAAAGTATGATACTGTCCTCAGCGAACTTTTACAGAGGATTAAGAAGGCAGAGACACATGTTCAGTACCTCAGTCCACAGATCGAAAACGACCTGATTCAACTTGTTGCCAGTAACATTCAAGAGGCCAACATAGCGCAGCTTAAAAAAGCAAAATATTATTCAGTTATTTTGGACTGTACTCCCGACGTGTCACATGAAGAACAGATGTCTGTGGTGTTACGCTTTGTTGAATGCAACGGTGAAGATGGTGTCAATATTCGTGAAGCGTTTGTTGGTTTTCTTAATGTTCATGATACAACTGGCGAGGGCTTATTGGAAGCATTTCTTGAAAAGGCAAACAACTTAGGAATACACATTGCTGACATGAGAGGCCAAGCTTATGATAACGGCGCAAATATGAGAGGAAAGAATAAAGGAGTTCAAGCCCGCATGCTAGAAATAAATGACCGTGCCTTGTATGTACCATGTGGAGCTCACACTTGGAATCTTGTGATCTCAGACGCGGCAAAGTCATCGAAATATGCCGTTGACTTTTTCGGTCTGATTAACAGAATATACGTTATCTTTTCTTCTTCACCTTCACGTTGGGATATACTTCAAGAACATATGCCAATATCTGTTAAAGGGTTATCGGACACTTGTTGGGATTCGAGAATTGATGCTGTGAAGCCATTGTGTTATCACCTTGAAGAATTGTGCAATGCTTTGTTATCTTTGCGAGAATATGCGCTCGAAAAGAAAGATGGCAATACAGCAACAGAAGCCGATGCGCTTTTAGACCATGTTACTACCTGGCCTTTTGTTCTGTCTGTGTACACGTGGTACGATATACTATTTCACGTCAATAAAACCACCAAATTAATTCAGTCACCAGATGTGTCAACTGACGTACTGCAGGCAGAAGTCAGTGCTACAAAGAAGTTTTTGGAAGACTATCGAAATACAGGATATATCTCTGTGGCCACAAATGCACGTGAAATAGCAGAGCATATGGGTATTGAGCAGGTGTTTCCAGAAACCAGGGTGCGACGTAAGAAGAGAATGTTTGATTACGAATGTGCTGATGATTCGAGTCGTCTTTCTGCCAAAGAAAAATTCAAATCGCAGTTCTTTCTTGTTCTCACTGATCAGGCCATATCTTCTGTTTCGTCGTGATTTGACCAACTCGTGAAGTGGTATAAGTTGTTTGGATTTCTGTATAACGCTAACAGCCTGAAGCAGTGTCACAGAGAAAATGAACTGGAGAATCACAGCAAAAATTTTGAAAGAAAAATGGGAGACATTGATGCCAACGAACTCATAATGGAATGGAATCGTTTTATGTCATCGAGAAAGAGAGAGGACTTATCACAGCAAACAATTTTTTAACGTACATATACAAGGCCTTCAGGAGATATATCCGAATCTTTCCATTTGCATTAGAATTCTTCTGACCACACCAGTTACTGTAGCTGGTGCTGAAAGGAGCTTCAGCAGAATGAAACTGATCAAGAATATCCTGCGCTTAACCATGACAGGCTTTCTGCACTTGCAGTTATCTCAATCGAAAACAAGATTGCCAGATCTCTGGAGTATGACGCATTGATTAACCAATTTACGGAGAACAAGGCTCGAAAGAAGCGCTTTGCGTAAATACGGAATACATGTACACTGTAGGCCTATGTATACATAATATGAACCCTGTATATTGTATAAAATAAATACCGCATTCCAGTTTCTGCATTGTAAGGGGCCCCACCCGGAAATATGTTCGGAGGGGGCCACGTTCTTTGTTGCTAGGGCCCTGGCAGTTCTGGTCTCCCATGTTTAAGAAGCATGAATTCAAACTGGAACAGGTACAGAGAAGGGCTACTAGGATGATCTGAGGAATGGAAAACCTGTCTTATGAAAGGAGACTTAAAGAGCTTTGCTTGTTTAGCCTAACCAAAAGAAGGCCGAGGGGAGATATGATTGCCCTCTATAAATATATCAGAGGAATAAATACCAGGGAGGGAGAGGAATTATTTAAGCTCAGTACCAATGTGGACACAAGAACAAATGGATATAAACTGACCATCAGGAAGTTTAGACTTGAAATTAGATGAAGGTTTCTAACCATCAGAGGAGTGAAGTTCTGGAACAGCCTTACAAGGGGAGTAGTGGGGGAAAAAGACATATCTGGCTTCAAGACTAAGCTGGATAAGTTTATGGAGGGGATGTATAATGGGATAGCCTAATTTTGGCAATTAATTGGTCTTTGACTATTAGCGGTAAATATGCCCAATGGCTTGTGATGGGATGTTAGATGGGGTGGGATCTGAGTTACTACAGAGAATTCTTTCCTGGGTGTCTCACTGGTGAGTCTTGCCCACATGCTCAGGGTTTAGCTGATCGCCATTATTTGGGGTCGGGAAGGAATTTTCATCCAGGGCAGATTGGCAGAGGGTTTTTTTTTTGCCTTCCTCTGCAGCGTGGGGCATGGGTCATTTGCTGGAAGATTCTCTGCATCTTGAAATCTTTAAACCATGATTTGAGGACTTCAATGGCTCAGATACTGGTCTGATACAGGAGTGGGTGGGTAAGATTCTGTGGCGTGCATTGTGCAGGAGGTCAGATTAGATGATCATAATGGTCCCTTCTGACCTTAAAGTCTATGATTCTATGATTTATCCCAGGATTCTCTGTGTTGGCTGCTCTGCTCACAGCCCTACTACGGAAGGGAATTCGATTTGTATGATCCCCAGAAGCTCAGGTTGCTTTTGATAATCTGAAGCAGAGATTCATCAACGGCTCCCATCTGGATTCACCCAGACCCTGCCACACTGTTTATGGTGGAGGCAGATGCTTTGAACATTGCACTAGGGACAGTTCTAGCCCAATCCAATGCTCTCGAAGAGTGACTTCACCCATGCACATTTTACTCGCGAAAACTCACTCCTGCTGGGGGGAAATATGACATCCTGGACAAATAACTGCTGGCCATCAAAATGGACTTTGAAGAATGGAGCCACCTTCTGGAAGAGGCTAGATTTCTTGTCCAAGTTCTCATAGATCATAAAAACTTGGAATACCTTAAGATGGCCAGGCACCTGAAAACACCTGCAGGCATGCTGGTCCCTCTTCTTCACGCAATTCAGGTTTGTGGTCACCTACCCTCCTGGGACAAAGAACAGGAAGGCAGATGCATTGTTGTGGAAGGATGAGAACTTTGATCCTGGAAAAGAAACTAGGTCCACAATCCTCGAGCCCTCAAACTTCATTTCTTCCATCATAGCCTCCAACCTGATAACCTCTATCCATTCTTAGCTGCCCCACAAACTCTTTGCCATCCAAATCCATCAAGCCTTAGACCAAGAGCAGGACCAGACCTCTGCCGCATTCATGTTCCAGGACAGGATCTGGTATCATAAAGGATGCATATATGTACCTGAAGGGTCTACTGAGCTTCAAGTCCTACAACTCTGCCATGATGCTCCCGTGGAGGGCCACTCTGGCTGTTCCAAGATGCAAGACCTAGTGTCTGGGAGCTTTTGGTGGTCAGCTGTATGTGTCTTGTTTTGCCTTACGTAGTCTCCTGTGATATTTGCACCCAGACCAAGACACCCTGTTCAAGACTGCTGGGTCTCCTTCAAACCTTACCCACTCTGCCCTGGTTTTGGGCTATCATTTCCATGTACTTTATCATGGAATTACCACCCTCCCAAGGCCACACTACAATTCTAGGGATGATCAACCACTTAACCAAGATGCCACACTTTGTTGAATACCGGGCGCTTCCCTCTGCTCAGGAAACAGCCCACTTGTTTGTGAACAACATCTTTCCTCTTCATGGCTTACCTCTGAGTATGGTATCTGTCTGGGGACCAGGGTTTATTTCCTGCTTCTGGTGGGAATTCCCATGCCACCTGAGTATAAACATGCTAACCTCTATGGCCAATCACCCAAGCAACACCTCAGTCTGAGGACGACAATTAGATCCTAGAACATAACCTATGTTACTTTCTAAATCAGGGGCCGGCAACCTTTCAGAAGTGGTGTGCCAAGTCTTCATTTATTCACTCTAATTTAAGGTTTCACATGCCAGTAATACAGTTTAACATTTTTAGAAGGTCTCTTTCTATAAGTCTATAATATATAACTAAACTATTGTTGTATGTAAAGTAAATAAGGTTTTTAAAATGTTTAAGAAGCTTCATTTAAAATTAAATTAAAATGCAGAGCCCCCCGAACCGGTGGCCAGGACCCAGGCAGTGTGAGTGCCACTGAAAATCAACTCGCGTGCTGCCTTCGGCACACGTGCCATAGGTTGCCTACCCCTGTTTTAAACTATCATCAAGATGATTGGCTCTCTTTGATCCCTCATGCTGAGTTTATCTAAAATAATGCCACCAACACCTCCACAAAGCAGACCCTCCTTTGCTAATTATGGTCTCCATCCTCACGTTCATCCACAGATCGCCTTGAAATTGTCCATGCCCATTGTCACTGAACTCACTGCCCACATCTAGTAGGTATACTAAGAACTCCAGAAGTAGTTAGAAGTCGCCAAGGCAACTTACAAATGGTATGTGAAGTGGTCCCACCAGCCAACACCAGGCTTTGAGGTAGGGGATAAGGTTTGCTTGTCCACCCGGAACCTGCGATCAACTTGCCTCTCTGCAAAGCTGGACCATCAGTAACTAGGACCCTTCCAGATCACTAAACAGATTAACCTTGTTACATTTAGGATACAGCTACCAGATTTCCTCCAATTCAGCCCACCTTCCACATCTTTCTTCAAAAACCCTTAGTCAAGAATCCCTTCCTATTTCATTCTACTCCCTACTCCCCTGCCTATAACTATCCACATCCAAGAAGAATATGTTGTTCAGAATTTTCTAGACTTTTGCCGGGTCCGAGGAAAACTACAATATCTAATTCAATGATTCCTACTCCAATCACTAGGTTAGACTGCCTATGTCCCAGGCGCCTGACAGTGCATTTGGTATCTTTGATAGAAATGTTAGATTTCTTGAATGAGAAATACGGGTATTGATTCCTATTCCTATTTCAGGACACCATATTTTACACTGCTTTTTTAATTTTGTGGGGAGTAGGCAAAAAGGGTCACATAATTTTTTATCATATTGTATGTTATGTCAGGAAAGCGAAAGGTACAGTATAACACAGATCTATTTATGGACTTCAGGATGCCTATTTTCTACAGTGTATGTTATGCCCCAGGCTAGAAATGGCACTGCACAACGTATGTAATATGTCGGAGCCAGCAGCTTTTGTTTTAAGTGGCAGTTCTTTCATGCTGTTGAAATACATGCAACATACTACAAGAAGTGGTAGTCCCACTTTTTTCTTTCCTTCTGGGTAATGTTCAACATGATGTAATGGAAGCTACTGAAGTCACATTTTATTTAATATATTTTGTTATATGTAATTTTTGAATAATGCACCATGGAACAATGTTTAGATTTATGTGATGATGATGATCATGGCATGGTGCCAATAACCAGATATGCTATTTAAAACCATTCAACTCCTGCATTGCACCTTCTATTAAGTATAATTGTAATATCCATGGAATAATCACGGTGAGATTTTCAAACCTGGATTCATAAATTGTGCCCACAAGCTTTGTGCATACGAGGCATTTGTATGAATAAATTGGGTATTTCAGAAACCTGGAAGGGCATAAGAAAAGAGCAGAAAACATTGAGCATGAAATGCAGTGATGGGCCTGCACCTGCCTACCCATTTATAATAAGTGGGTGTAAAATACATCATTCTAACTTGGTAGGATTTTACACTCACTTTACAATGGTGCAAATGATTACACAAGGTGTAATGGAAAATCAGGCCCAATTACATCTAAATCTTGCGATTTCAAGATACACACCTCCTTACTCCTCTCCCCAAAATAGTCAATTCTGGGCTATTTTTTAGAAAATAAAACTTTATTTACTTAGAGCCAGATCCTCTGTAAAATTATTTAGCTCCAGTGAAATTGCACTGCTTTACATCACTGGAGGATTGAGACCTGAAAGTCCGTATCATGAGGTTTCCAGTATGTAGTCAGGCCATACTCCCACTGAAATTCAATGGGAATTTGTTAGAGCAGGGACTGAGTATGAAAATGAATAAAACTTTAATATGAACATCAGGAACTGGCCCCTTATTTCCAGTATCTTACTTTATAAACTGTGTCTTTAAATCAACATTTTTGAAATCTTAACATTTCACCTGTTCATTAGGTTATTTTCTACCTCACAGGCTGATTTCACTGAGTAACATTAATATTTTTTGTAAAAGAAACTCCCTTTCCTGTGGGAGATATGGAATTTTAATGTTCAGGAGCCAATCTTCAGGGGCACTTGGTTAACTTTACTCACATGAGTTGTCCTGGTACAGCTCATGAGACTAGTCATCTGAGTAAAGTTGCTCACGTGCTCAAGTAGCTGCAGGACTGGGAGCTAGGACTTCAGTACTGGAATGTTGCAAAATTAAAGCTAAACCATGAATCAAAAAAACCTACATTAACTACTGGAAGACCAGTTTTACGGATTCAGATGGAAATCTATTCCCCAAACAGATTGAAAGTTCGTGATTTAGAACTTACTTGCTGCATTGTAGGTGAATGTAAAGCAGACTGGACTTGCATTGGGAGTTGGTTTCCAATGGACTGCTGCATTGTAATTGGCTGGTGTTGCTGTATGTTGAGATGCTGGTGGAGAGGTGGGCTAATCTGAAGCGGTGGAGGTGGGGACACAGCCATATTTGCTATGGAAACAGTCACTGGCATTTGGTTGTTGGGCTTGGGTGCGATATTCCTGGGGATATTAGCGTGCATGGCAGTTATGTGCGGATTCATTCCGGGTTGTTGGTGATAATGGGAGCTTAAGTACAGTGCGGAATGAGCCTGTGTGGGCCCATGAAACACTGACTGTTTTGAATTAATCATCTGAGGCGGTTGGGACGCCTTAACATCAACAGGTTCACTGTAGCTCTGTTGAGAAAACAAACAAACAAACAATCTTTAGAGACCGATAACAGCTGTTTTTCTGAGATCTATTTACTGCACAAATGAACCTCCGCATCATTCCATGCCTGACCAGAATACCTTAGTGTTCTGCAATAATAGTCTGAAGCACAGTGTAGTGGTAATTTCCCGTAGCATACTGGAGAATTTTGTTCTATAACAAATACCCACATTTCCCCTTTTGTTCTTTGCTCGTTAGATGAAGAACTCCTTTATGACAGCACTCATCTCGGCAGCATACATCAGTCATGGAGATGCTACTTAAAATGTCCTTACAGCGGAGACTGGTTATTACTCTTAAATAAATAGAAATAAAGTTAACTCTCACACACCACACAGATTTTTCTTCACTCCTGTAAATACAGCCCCTCAGCTTCCTGGCTTGACATTTTGATATTGCAAAACTTGGAAGTGATGTTACTGACATGATAAGCTACTCGACAAATGAAAATGTGGCTCCAAACCTGCAACCCTTACTCACATAAGCAGTCATTACTTCTGTTATTAGTCCCCTTTAATTCAATGGGACCACTCATGCGAAGAAAGATTATTTGTGAGGTAATAAGGCAATAAGTGAATAGAGCACTGGACTGGGTCTCAGGAGACTTGGTTCTGTTTCCATTCCTGGCTCTACCAGTGACCTGCTGGGTGACCGTAGGCACTTCCCTGCTCATAGCCTCAATTTGCACATCTGTAAAATGAGGCTAATGATACTGACCTCATTAGTAAAGCATTTTGATATCTACTGATGAAAGCACCAGATAAGAGGCCGGTATTATCATGAAGGGTGGCAGGACTGGGCACTATGGTTGTGTCACTGGATCAAACAAAAATTCCTGTGTTGGCATATTTTATTTTTAAAATATTCTGTGTTAGGATTATATCTATGTCCACATCAACTGTGTTTTGTAGATTGCGAGTTTGGAAATAGTATAGGCATACTGAATAATTAATTTTTAAGCAGAACCCTCTCAATGAATCCAGTGAAGGAGTTCTGCTTAAAAACTGATGGTACCATTTGGCCTATGTTTGACTACATGCAAACAAGAAAATTATCTCACTGGCCCTGAATAATACAGCACCAAAATAAATGAACTGAGAAAATAAATAGAGCTTTTCAAAATAATTGCAGAGTTTGTCTTGTTTTCTTGAAGCAGTTATGAATATTTTCAATAATAAATAGTTCTAATGTTTATACGTTGTTACTCTGAATTTCTACTAAATTTGTTCTGTTCCCCATGCACTCAGTTTCTTAGAACTTCCAATTGAGTTGTAAACTAGATATGTTCAAGTAAATGCCAAAAAGAGTTAAAGATTAGCCACTTAGTGCTTATGTGTGGGTACCTGAATAATAATTTAGCAGTTAAGGAAAGGTTGTGAAGTATTTATAACCAGTGAAAGGTGAAACATGCTGGAAAAAATGGTAAATGTCTCTCTGGATAAAGAATTATATATTAAAACACAAGCTGGAAGATGCATACATACTATTATCCTACCAATGCCATGTCATGTTTGTTTAGTTTACAAGTCAAAATAAGTTTCATGTTACTTTCAGCATCAGCTGAGCCTGTGAAAGTCTATTTGTATGCTTTCTGATGTATGTGCCATCACCAATAATCAACTAATATGCACATTACAGAAACTAGTTCATTATCTGTGATGATATACAATGAAAAAGATTATAACTTAATTTTCCCAAGTCAAGTTACAATACCGAAGCCGAAAACTTATTTTCTCCCGTAAACTAAGGAAAATTAAATAAAAATGATAAAAGGAATGCAAATCTCTTTCTCTCTCTGTGTACAGTATGCACTACACACACCCACATATACAGATTAAGATACAGACAAATGCACACATACACAAAATGAAATATGATACCTGATAGCATATGCAAAATCCTTCCCAGTTTTACCAACAGCACATGCATAGCAGCAGGGCAGGATAGCAAAGGCAGTGAGGACTGGCTAAGAGGCCTGCCAAAGCCTCATAGATCCAAAGGGTCTGCTGACTGAGGGGCCTAGTGAATATGCTGTGCTCCTCACATAGTAGGAGTAATGCTGTATCTTTTTTAGAAAAACAACAAGGTCCCCTCAGGGTACATATTTTCCAGCCCTCTGTGTTGTCAGGATGTTTCCTTGATAGGATGACCGTATGTCCCATTTTGGCTGGGACAGTCCCTTTTTTAAGCCCCGTCCCTGACATTGTGACTTTTTTTGTGGCAAAACTGGGCATTTGTCCTGTTTGCTTTTGCCAAATGAGTTGGCAAGAGCAAACAGGACAAATGCCCAGTTTTGCAAAAAAGGTGGGGCGTGCCTCCCTAGGGAGATATGGAAGAATGTTGGGGTGTGTGAGTGGCAACGTTTTGGGGAGGGGGACAGGAGCCTGGCCAGTCTGTCTCTGCTATGTTCTGCCCCCCAATCAGGGAGCAATGGGGTAACACGTGCTCACTCTGCAGCCCAATCAGAGGGCAGTGCAATCAGGGCCCTAATTCAAACTCTTCTCTGTCTGGGCCATGGAGCCGCGACTTGTGGGACCCAGACCCTACCAGGCAACCTGGCTGGTAAGTGCCTGACTGGGTTCCACATCATCTGCTTGTGTTGGGGCACCGAGTGTGGCATGGTCCCCCACCCCTGCCACAGCCTCCCAAGCAGTCCCCACAGCTCCCACCCCGGCCTCATATCCTCCCCATCCATCGTCCTTTGGGGCTGGTCCCCGGAGCCCTTTCCAGGCCTCCCCCCAACTCCTCAGTCTGCCTCTAGTTGCCTGCGTCTGCCACATCCCGGCAGGGGTGCCATTTCGGGAGGGCGGTGGGGGACACCTGGCCCACCTGAGTTTCGTACTGTTGGCCGGGAGTGACCTCCTCCTGGTCACTCCTCTCTCCCCTCCCCTCACCGGCCGGGAATCACCCCCTCCAATTACAAAGTCTGAAATGGCCCTGCATCCGGCCTTCCCCCACCTCCCCAAGGCTGCTCTCTGGAGTCTCCTTGATCTCACCCACTACCCGGAGCCTCCTTCCTGCCACTCTGCTATCCCAAATCCCAAAGGGGCATCACACTGCTAACTGGATCATATCCAATAGCTTCACCTCCTGGCTCCGAGCCCAAAAGTATTCACACTTACACACTCAGATCCCAGCCCAACCCAGTCCTCTTCTCCCCGCTCCCATCTCTGCAACTTGGCCCAATTGGGGCCACAGAGGAACATTTGTGGGGGTGCAGGGGATGAGTGGCGATGCCAGGCGGCTTGGGCCAGGCCCATGATCCTGTTTTCAGGCTAGGGAAATATGGTCACCCTACCTGACCCTCCCACTGCTCTCCATGATGTATTTCCTTAGAGCAAGGCCAGGATTTCTCCCAACGTTTCTGAGGTCAGATAGGCTGAATAACCCCTCTTGAAGAGAAGCTGTCACATAGCTCTTTTGAATTCCAAGGATTCTTCCATTGTGATATTTTTCTGTGTATATACAGCCAAAGATTCTGTCATACTCCTCTTTAAATAAGGAGACACACTGAACCAAATTCATTACTGGCGTAACTCCACTGCTTTCAATGCACTTATATAAAGGATGAATTTGGCCCATTATAATAACTTAATTTATAGGATACTAGATCCTGTAGCAGGTGCAACTCCCATTTCAGTTATTGGTAGTTGCACAGTCTTATGCTGGGGATGAATATCACTTTTTTTTACTTCCCAGAAGTGTGTCTGCCAGTTGGATCAAAAAGGGTTTGCTCTGATTGTTTCAAGCCAGCAGTAATTCTTCTATATATTTGTCACAATATTCACAATTCACAACACTCCAGCCCCAGACTAAGCAAGTATTTTACAGTGACTAAGAATGCTTTAAATCATATGTGATTTGAAGTCCCAAAGTGTCCAATATTAGTGTAAAAGACATACATATTATCAGTTATTGGGAATCTGGATAAACAAACCCATTAAGTATAATTCCCCAGCATACTACGCTTTTAGCTTTTTCTAAGGCTTGGGAAGAAACCTTTTCTTTTGTAAGCAGCACTGGAGCTAATGAGATAGGTGATACCAAATATGTTACAGACTTTTCATATATGCCTTTATTATCTATTACATACAAAAATGTGAGTATACAGCACAGGCCATATTCTGCCCTCCCCTGCCCTTCTATGGCCAGCTTGCACTGATTTCATTGATTGCATTGATTTTCAACTGGAGTTGTACCTGTGTAACAGAGCAGAATCTGTTCCTACATAAGGACACTACATGTTACTGATAAAATATGAATAATGACAGAGGGGATCTGACTGAGCCTCCAGCTGTTCAGGTATCAGGCATAACTTTGCAGATCGAAACTCGTTAGCTAATCTGCCATTTGAAAAGTCATTCTGCTTATCTAAGGAAAATAGTACAGGAAAACATATTAAAGATTCCTATTCACTTGTTTAATTAGACTTTGGAGCATAGAAAACATGGAAGACATATATATTCATCCCCAGGGTTCAGCACTAAGGTTCAACATGAATTTATGACCATAGTCACAAGCTAATTTTTATGCCTGATACTACAGGTGTACAATTCTAGACCTTCTGCTCCCTACACAGGTCTCTACCACCTGAGCTAAAAGAGAATCTTTTTTAGTTCTAGAAGTGGTAGGACTTAAAGATTCTGTAGATCAGTTGCTAGAGGATGATAGAATCTCATATACAGTCTATCAGGTAGGGAGCACATACACATTAGCCAGTACATTACAGGATTGCAGATTAGAATACTAGTTTTTCACACCAGTGCCCTATACCTTCCAGTGGCTCCCACTCACTATTGAGTTTAATTCAAAGTCCTGGTCCTAATCTTTTAAGATTTTAATAGGCTGGGACCAGGCTATCTTAGGAATTGCCCCTCCATATGTAAGCCTCCAAGACTGCTGCATGCAGTGTAAACCTATCAGAAGATGGAGGGAAGCAGTTTTTGTGTCAAGTCTGAAGATATGGAACACCATCCCAAAAGATGTATGCCTGTCTTCTGGGCTCACTGCAAAACTCACCCTTTTCACAAGAGCCTACTATGCCAGAACACCCCTCCTCCCCCGCTGTATTCACACCTTATACACTATTGTAATAATCTTTGTTCAAAATATGCCTTGAATATTTGAAACTCATAGTTTGCTGGTCACTACTGTCCTGATAAAGTATGTGTGGCAAGACTGTATGTGAAGTTATAAGATTCCCCTGTATGGTGTTATTAACACATGTTCCAAACCCCACAGCCCTGCCCAAACAGAGGTTGACAAACAGGTCTGTCCTAAACAAAGATGTGTGCTCTGCTTAATTTTTGTTTAAGCAGTAAACAGAATAATCAAGCAGGAAGGGAAGACAGAGGAAGTTTAAACAGGTAAAAAAAACCAGCAGGGAACATCCTTCCACATACACTCTTTGTCTCCTGATATCTAGCTGGAAATGTTTTTCAAGAAGGGGGCTGAAACTATAAAAAGGAGGAACAAACTCCCCAAGTCACCCCCCTCTCCCTGTCCATCACATTCACTGTACCCGAAGATACAAAGGAAGCAATGGTTGGACTTGGGAGAGGGGTCCTGATCTGAGAGTTTGGTCAGTAATGCTGCTGGGGCATGTGGTGAGAAACTTTGCTTGAATCTAATATAGCTTAAGTTAGGCATTAGTGAGTGTTTTATCATTATTGTTCTTGTAACAATTTCTGACTTTTATGCCTTATTACTTGTACTCACTTAAAATCTATCTCTTTGTAGTTAGTAAACTGGCTTTTTGTTTGATCTAATCCAGGGTGTTCAAGTTGAAGTGTTGGGTGACTCCATTTGGGGCAACAAGTTCCTTAAAGGAATAACAGACTCAGTATATCTGTACTGTCCAGGAGAGGGCTGGGGGAAAATCTGAGACTGGGAGTGTATTGGGGTCACCCTGTGGTAAACTTTAAGGCTGGTAAGAGCCAAGGTGTGGCTGGCTGGCTAAGCACACAAACAGACATAGCTGGGAGTGACTAACACACTGGAGGCTGTTTGTGAGCAGCAAGCCATTGTAAAGGGTACCCCAGGTTACAGGGCAGGGGTGACACAGTTACACATGAGCCTGGATTGTACCCTGGTATGTCACACTTAGAACAAAAGCCCAGAGGAACAAAGAGAAAGAGAAGAAAATGGGCCATGTAGAAAGAAAGGAAAAGCAGGGGAGTGAGAAATGAAAAGAAGCAAATAAAATAAAGAATACCTTTAAGTATAAGCAACCAAATACAAGGAGCATGAGAGCATAGCCCACTTTTGCCATTCTTATTTTACTGTATATATTGGTGCTTAGTTGCTACACAGGTTGGGGCACTTTATAAATTAGAGAGATAATTTAGATAATAGAACTCCAGTCCCTTTATCTTTCCCCACCAATCTTGCTGCTCTCCTCTCCTGCTCTTGAGCAAAGTGAGGATTCCCTTTCACATTCAAAGCTCCCCTGTTCAATGCCACAACTCCTCATGCCTGCCTCCTAAAGCCAACCATCAGCACGCCTTGTCTTCTCACACAGAACTACTCTGAGAATCATGATGGTTCCTACCTGCCCCAGACCTGACCTCACAGTGCAGTACGCTCACCTCCTCCCTGCTGGTCCTTATTCAGAGAGTCACACCATGAACGTGTGGTGGCTGGACACAGGCAACGTCAACCAAGCAGGCAGGCAAAGGAGGGGATCACACCAGAGGAAAGGTCGTACTGGAATTTGTTCCACCCTAGAGTCCTCACCGAGCTCCAGCTCCCCATGGCCAGAAACTCAGCTAAGAACAGATATTCTGATCAATACAATGGTCCCACAGATACGAGCGGTCACTCAGGTGGCATCCACCAGGCAATTTGATAGCTTCATTAGGGTTAGGATTTTCTTCTTCAGTTTGAATTAGTATAGACTATGGCTCCTCGAATCTGTAACTGGTTTTTTTAAACTATCACTTGTAGATCTTAGTAAGCAACCAGCAACTCAAATCTGTAAGTGAGAGTTTTTATTCTCATTCTGAGTTGTTTCTGCTTTCTGGCCACTGGTGGCTTTTCTGAGTGACTGAAAATAAAGCAAGGGTAAGTTTTTCATATGGCAGCATTCGTATGTGCTTCCTTAGAAGTGTAAGTAGAAAATTTAAAATTAGTTACACTTTTTTTAATTTTGCCCTTTCAAGCCTTGTTTCTGCAGATAGTATGTTGGAAAAGCTGCCATACACAATCGCATGTGCACGCACGCGTGCACACACACACACACACACACACACACACATCCAGTTGCTGAAAAAAGCTTTGGAATATATTTGCTGTTATTTTCAACATTTTAAACTACCAAATTACATATATTTGAATTAAATTAATAAATACTTTTACAGTAATGTTATTGTTATTATTCAAAAATTATTACAAAAACTCAACTTTTCCCAAGAGATACCACACAGTTACCACCATCGTTCTACATGCAGAGAAACACTGGTAACTCAGAGATCTCTGTGTGATGACTGGCAAAATGGACAATGACCTGTTAAGAAAACTGTCCATGATGAAGACACATTTGCAGAGCCACATTTCTGTTCACAATCAGGGAAAAAGGAAGTTTGTATTAAACTAAAATTATACACTGCATTCTTGATTATATTTATTCAAGTAACAGACACAAAATACCCAAAATTGTGGCCAATATACTCACCAAGAATCGATTTATTTTTAATTTTAGAACAGTTCTCTTTCAGAATCAGCAGCATTAACAGCAACAGATTCGGTGTTTTGTGGTATGAGGAAAATGTCTAAAGGATCCCAAACCTTCTGAATGGAGTACTGTAAATTGAGTGGTATCTAGACTAGCTAGGGCCAATATCATCAGAAATATTTCTTTATTAATGTGAGCAATTAGACTTCACTACATAATCAACTTTGACTAAACTTGAGGAATTGCTGAATGTTCATACATAAATGTTTCTGGTACCTTTGGCCATCACCAGTATCTATAAAATAAGTGACAGGGTCAGGGTCTGATTCTCATTAGCACTAATGCTACTTTATACCACTTTAGCAGTGTAAAGGGTTTATAAATGGGTGTAAATATAATATACTCCTACTTTCCCTTTACTCTGCCAGAATGGTGCAACACAGCCTTAGTGTAAAATGAGAATCAGGGTTTGGGTTCTGTTTGGATTAGCACTGTAAAATCCGGAAGAGCAAAACTTTTATGTGAACATTTCAGAACGTCAAAAAAGTTATAAGTTGATGCAGGTTTTGGATGAAGGTTGTCAACACATGAGGTTTCTTATTTTATTCATTCCAAATCACATATATTATACAAATGAATTGCACCACATGTGGCAGGTTCAAAAGTCTTTAGACACATCATTGATACTTGAGTACAAGATGGGTCAGCTACTGAATGTCATATATTGTTAGCCAATGTCTAAACATTTTAAATTCTGAAGATACATTTTATTATCATCTGTGGGGGATTGTCATGGATCCATTAAGGCCATTTATGAATCTAACCTGAATAAATATGCTGAAGAACATGTGACTTTAATTTGATACCAGTGTCTTTATTCCCCAATTGAGAGGCATAGGGAGGCTTTAAAAATGCAGTTCTAATAACCTTATACCAACTATTCAATCCCAATCACTTTAGAAACAAACAAGAGCCTTCTCAAAATCAAAAATCTCTCAAACTAATGTGATCTCAAAATCTCCGCTAGTTTGGGCTTCAATCTTGTGAGAACATCTCTAGGTCTTGGCACTGCTGAAAGGGAAGCCTCACATGTATTTGGCGTCAAACTTTAGCCTGAATGTAATCTGAATCTGAATGTTACCATCTCCGTCTATCTCTCGCTATTTAAAGTCTGTGAGAGATTGTTAGCTGGTGTAAATCAGCACAGCTCCCTTGGCTTCAAGGCAGCTATGCCAATGTACACCAGCTGAGAATCTGTTTCTATTTTGTTACTGGATGTTTTAGTAAATGTAGAACTTTCCAATGCCAACGCTGGGTGGGAAATGAGGAGAATAGGATTCTTACTAGCTGCATATTAAAAACTCTAGTGAAATGGAAACTAAGGCTAGGTCTACACTATGCGGGGGGAGAGGGGGGATCGACCTAAGATTCACAACTTCAGCTACGTGAATAGCGTAGCTGGAGTTACTTATTATAGGTTGACTTACCTGGCTGGGAGGACGGTGGCGAGTCGACCGCTGCTGTGCCACCGTTGACTCCGCTTCCACCTCTTGCCGCGGTGGATTTCCGGAGTCGATGGCAGAGCGATCAGGGATCGATTTTATCGCGTCTTCACTAGACGCGATAAAGTTAATCCCCAATAGATCGATTGCTACCCGCCGATCTGGCGGGTAGTGAAGACGTGCCCTAACTTAGATTCTTGTTTTACTGTTTGATGTAATTATTTCAAGTTAATTCAAGTTAAGTTGAAACATATTGTGTAAGGGTAAATTGCAACATTAAATGATAGACTTCCAGCAGAAGCATCAAAAGGAATGTGCATAAGGAAGGCAAACTGCCACCTGGAGCTCCTTGGCAGAGCAATTATTGCACTGCCCTTAAGAAGGTGCAGCATTTGGTCTCCTTAGTGACTGACTGACTCAGTTCTGCCATGGCCCTGACACCTCATTACCACCTCCCTCCCATTCACCCTCACATAGGTGCCAGGCACCATCTACCCTTTAATGCTTGGCCTTTATTTCATGTATGTTTTGGATGACGTTGTTAACTTTATGGACTGCCACCACAATGAGACCTCTGAACTAGAAAAGGATGGTGGAATCAGTGTATTAAAGGTTAGGCCAAACTGTAATACGAGTGAGTTCTCACAGTGATGTTATGCCTAACAGATTTAATAATTGCTTAGAAATTTCCTTAGGTCTTTAGGATTTGTGGCTCTATAGGTTAAGAGGTTGAATGGGATTATTCTTTGGCTATATGCATTTACTGGATTTTTTTGCTTCAAACAATGTTTTTAGGATTAGAAATTTCTTCTCTGACAGTTTGTGGATCTTTGAAGGGACATGACAACTGGTTTGTGAAAAATACATACATAAACAACTCTGAAAATACCCAGTCAGTCAACAGGTAATTCGGATATACGATATAGAGCTACATGCATAGTTTAAATGGTAATATACGGTTTTTGATATATGGTTCTTCAAACATTTTTGATATCACAATAATCACAAATGCAAAGATAGTGTGTCATAGAAACCTGAAATATCTACTGTTTATAGCCTTACATTACGATTTTCCTAGGTAGGGAAATTGATGTTTGGGTACAAATAAAAGCTGCACATTAATGTGACTGCTTATTATATTTTTCTGCTAAGGCAACAGTGCTAGTGATCCTGTAGGAGTTTAGCTGCTTAAAAAAAAAGCTGTTAATACTTCAGACAGAGCTGCATTTTAGGTTTGCTCCTTATAAGGAGAAAGCCACTATTGCTGTTTTGTAACGGTTTCCCTGAAAATAGCCTAAACTAATCTTTAAAACTTCCAAAATGTCTGCACAGACTAAGTACTTTTCCAAGACAGTGGCTGGGAGTTCTGTTAGGGGAAGTCTGAGCCTACCATACAATCAAAGGGGCAACACTGTCACACATTCATTAACTTCAAAAAATTTGCATTATTTCTAACTCAAAGAGTGTCAAATGTGGTTGATAATGATGCTATGTGAGAGCACAAATTTGACCTAGCTATGCCATCATAGCTTTGAAAAATTACCTTTTTTCCTACTTGAGGGTAGATGCAAGCCATAGTTGTTAAGTATGTCTTCAGAAAATATTTATATATGTATATATAAATAAATATTTAACATATAAAGCAAAAATCCTACTGCCAGCCAGCATACACAAAAAAGCCGGGGTAAGCAATAAAAAGTGCTTGTTTTTTAAAAAGTCAAATTGCAATCACAGCATTTTAAGTAATGCTATACAAATTGCTATATACTGTAGGTTGCATTTCTGAGCCTAAACAGTACTAAAAGTTGCAACTAAGGGCAAATATAAAGACACTTGTTTAGAATGCAAAGGCTTAGTCAGTATTATAAACAATATGGCAATCTGCATAGCATTACATATAATGCTTTGTAATGTCATTTTGACTTCACATATTGATTTCCACATACATGAACAGGCTTGACTATAGCCCTATTAATTTCAATTTTTATAAAAAGAAAAGAAAAATGTTGAGAAAACATCTATCAAATATACTGATAGAGTTAATGGAGATTAATGCATAGCTATGACATTAAATCCATACAATCAGATGTTCACCTTATTGGGTGTTAACCCTATTTAAAAACATATTACAGGTAAGGCTGATGGCACAGCCTATTGTTAAAGTTGCCTGACATGTCCAATTATAAGACCTTGCTTTCAGTTGCTTATTACTTGGCTAAACTTAAATCTTGTGGGTTGACATTTTACATGCCAGGTGTATACCTCAGCTGATTTTTTGGGGGCAAATTTTAGCCAGCATAGTTCAGCTGTTTTCAGGCTGCTACACGTGACTTGCCTGAGCAGTCATCATCCACACAGAACAGCTAAGCATGCTCCCTCCAGAGGTGAAGACAGACTTCTGGCATTTCCTAACTTTTGCATGCTTGCCTTTGCAACTGTAATAACATTATTTTTAATGTAGTTTTTGTATGTGTAATAATAGAATAGATTTTAAACACAGAAAGTTTATATTCTGTTTCAAATAGATGCAATTCACATGGTGAATCTTAATATATCACCTATCCAGTTTGTAATTACATGCTTATTTAAAGTCCCAGTTTTATTTATTTTTTTAATAGAGATATCCTATCACCTAGAACTGGAAGGGACCTTAAAAGGTCATTGAGTCCAGCCTCCTGCCTTCACTAGCAGGACCAAGTACTGATTTTGCCCCAGATCCCTAAGTGGCCCCCTCAAGGATTGAACTCACAGCCCTGGGTTTAGGAGGCCCATGCTCAAACCACTGAGCTATCCCTCCCCCATCACATCTAAATGCTTAAAGTTAAGCAGATACTTAAGTTCCACTAAAGCCAATGGGACCTAAGCACATAATGAAGTGCTTTCTTGACTAAGAATGGGCTTAAACATGTGTTCAAATGCTTTCCTACATTGACTTAGAGCCTCAGATACCAATATTTCTTTAATTGAATTTTCTCTTGAACCTTCCTCAAAGAATGCCATGTAGCTATTTTTTGCCCTTAAAAAAATCAGAGTAAAATTCTCAGTTTTACATATATTTATCGTATCAAAATAAAACAGTTTAGTGTTTCATATAAACAACGTATGATCGGCAAAGTAACGATACCTAATTCATTATTACAAGTGAAAAGCTGACTTTGTAATTCACATTAAAACGAGTGAGTTGGTCTTATTTTACCACTCAGTAAAATCTTACAAATAAATTAACACTCATGTACAGTGGAACCCTGGGACAGGTCCACTGGTTTGAAAGAGTCTATTCTAAACATAGAGACTATCTCTGGAAGTTTACACTCATCAAGTGTAGAACAGGAATGACAGGCATTTTGTACATGTTTTTAATAAACATCCTGGCATATATGATGCTAGATTTCAAGTATATAAGACAACACAGGAAAGCTATGAATAAGGTTACACTCATGTCTCAGAGTTTATCTACGTGAGGTTTGATCTCACAGGAGTCATATACTGAAAAACCTGAAGAAGTGGTAAGATCACGTGGAAAATTGCATGAAAGACCCGGTGTTAATTATCCGTTAAATCTTTGTTTTGAAATGTCCCTAACAAGATGGTAAATATGTCGTGAAACTAACAAAAAGTGCTGCTCAGCCACACCTGTATAAGCTTCAAGCATTGCCATCCTCCCTCCTAACCTTTACTCACAACCACCGGACAGTCAAGTGCATCTAAACTTGACCTCATCAACACTTTGGATTCTGTGAAATAGACACCAAAATGATCATCAACAATATGATTCTGCAAATTGCCCCATTAATGTTTCAAGTCTGCATGTTGCAGTAATCTTACTTTGTCTGTGGGTTTTAAAACAGTGGTTTATATTGTATCACTTGTGAAATCCTGGGCACTATGAATATGTCTATAAATCAAGGTCAAAAGTTTCTCTTAACTGTGTACAGTGGGTCCTGTGACATGCTGTTCCAAAGCGAGTGATTCACACTATGTCCTATACTGTGTTCGTCTACTTCATCTGAGGCATGCACAAAGAAAGTTCAGCTTATCATGGGAACGTTTGCATTGTGATACTGAGAATGATCATTGCTGTACAGTGCCTGCATTAAAAATGAGGCATTTTATGTGTGATACCACAGTTTCCCCCTATATTCAGAAAAGAGTATGACTGGTAATTGTGCAATGCTGTGTGGCCCCTGCTGGCAAATGTGATCCTTTTACTGATGACCACTGGGTCTCTCATTTGCTTCATTGTGATTATAATCCCAGCCTGTAGATGTTCTATGAGTAGGAATAGATGGGCTGCAGTATGCCTATGTTGAGAGAGAACCGTTTGTATTGAGCACTAGAGCAGAGCATGGCTAAGATAGGTATAAGGTGGTAATGAGCAACAATATTTACACTAGATACCATGGCGCTGAGTATCATACAAATGCTGAAAATGGTTTACAATCTATCACAGTATATATATGTGTTACCTTGGATACAAGGCTTGCTCTGTATGCAGCTAACTGCTTCAAATATTCCTTCTTAGCAGCTTCAGTTTTCTTTTTGTATACCTATAAAACAACAAAGATCATTAGTAAAGAATCTGTTTCTATATGCAATTCCAATTGATATAATCAATCTGTTTCATGGATTTTCAGAACATCCTTCTAATTAAACAGCCATTCCTATTTCTCCAGGTTTTTTAGGAGAGAAAGAGTAAGTAAAACACCAAGCATTTTCAAAACTATCGCTCACAGTAAAAGAGCTCCTTTGCCTACAGAGTGATCCTGATATGTCTGACTGAACTGAGGACATTCCGATTGGTATGATAGCTTCAATTGACAAAGGGAGGTTAAATTCAGGGTATCATTCCAAACTGGACCAGTGGGGGTGCTCTTCGTTGTGGCTCCCATCTGGCAGACCGGCTGAATTTGTCTGGGAAATAGGAGTGTGGGTGGGTCCAGGCCTGCTGAGTTGGGAGGGAAAAAGGAAGAAGTGAGATGCAGAGGACAGGGAGGGGTTGGGGAGATATCAGTGCCCTTCAGCATGACTGAGAGACTTTTTTCCATTATTAGGTAAACTGTTGGACAGTCAGAGAATCCCAGTCCAAAGGAGGTCAGAGGCAAATCAAGGCTCAGGCGAGCTCTGTGCAGAAAGGAGAAGTTAAGGAGCCATGAAAAGAAGTTAGTGTAAATCACTGTTCCAATCTTGCGCTTGCAAAGTTCTGCTGAGCTCTTCAAGAGAGTGTACTTTTTCTGGTATATTCCTCTCAATCCACTGTTCTGCCTACAGTGTAACTAACACAAGCAAGTATGCTCCACACAATAGCTTACAGAGTTATATGATTCAGTTCAAATTTCCCCAGACTTCAGAACTGAAGGTTATTTGCAGGGATTGGCAGGACACCCAGGCAAAATGACAATTGGAGCATTAAAAATATAGATAGATACTTGGGAGCTCGGCACCTGTACAGGGGGTGCACAACCCTCTCAGCTACGAAGGCAAGCCCCATAGAGGCTAATTTCTTGCCAATGTACATGCTGGGGATGGGTTTTGAGACAACCTAAAAGAGACTTGCACTGTTACTAAACCTGCACCCAGTCTCTGATTAGTTGGGCTATGCACTCAAAGTGCAGCGGATGGAAAAAGCAACTTAAAACAACTTTGAGATGTCCTCATAAATTCTGCAGGTGAGAAGTACACACACATACACAGGGTTAGTATGCTGTATGTTAGTATGACTCAAAGAATATTTCCAACATACCTCTGAACAGCATACTAACCCACAGAATCCTCCCTACCAGCACTACAAAAAAAAAAAGGATTCTGCATGGACTCCTCCGGACGGTCGAAACAACAGACTGGATTTCTACATAGATTGCTTCCGTCGACGTGCAAAGGCTGAAATTGTGGAAAAGCAACATCACTTGCCACATAACCTCAGCCATGCTGAACACAACGCCATCTACAGCCTCAGAAACAACCCTGACATCATAATCAAAAAGGCTGACAAAGGAGGTGCTGTCGTCATCATGAATAAATTGGAATATGACCAGGAGGCTGCTAGACAGCTCTCTAACACCACATTCTACAGGCCATTATCCTCTGATCCCACTGAGGATTACCTAAAGAAACTACACCATCTGCTAAAAAAACTCCCTGACAAAGCACAGGAACAAATCCGTACAGACACATGCCTAGAACCCCGACCAGGGGTATTCTATTTGCTACCCAAGATCCATAAACCTGGATATCCTGGACGCCCCATCATCTCAGGCATTGGCACTCTAACATCAGGCTTGTCTGGTTATGTAGACTCTGTCCTAAGACCCTACGCTACCAGCACTCCCAGCTATCTTCGAGACACCACTGACTTCCTGAGGAAACTACAATCCATCGGTGATCTTCCAGAAAACACCATCCTGGCCACTATGGACGTAGAAGCCCTCTACACCAATATTCCACACAAAGATGGACTACAAGCTATCAGGAACAGTATCCCTGATAATGTCACAGCTAACCTGGTGGCTGAACTTTGTGATTTTGTCCTCACCCACAACTATTTCACATTTGGGGACAATATATACCTTCAAGTCAGCGGCACTGCTATGGGTACCCGCATGGTCCCACAATATGCCAACATTTTTATGGCTGACTTAGAACAACGCTTCCTTAGCTCTCGTCCCCTAACGCCCCTACTCTACTTGCGCTACATTGATGACATCTTCATCATCTGGACCCATGGAAAAGAAGCCCTTGAGGAATTTCACCATGATTTCAATAATTTCCATCCCACCATCAACCTCAGCCTAGATCAATCCACACAAGCGGTCCATTTCCTGGACACTACTGTGCTAATAAGCGATGGTCACATCAATACCACCCTATACCGGAAACCTACTGACCGCTACACTTACCTACATGCCTCCAGCTTCCATCCAGGACACACCACACGATCCATTGTCTACAGCCAAGCTCTAAGATATAACCGCATTTGCTCCAATCCCTCGGATAGAGACAAGCACCTACAAGATCTCTATCAAGCATTCTTAAAACTACAATACCCACCTGCTGAAGTGAAAAAACAGATTGACAGAGCCAGACGAGTACCCAGAAGTCACCTCCTACAAGACAGGCCCAACAAAGAAAATAACAGAACACCACTAGCTGTCACCTTCAGCCCCCAACTAAAACCTCTCCAGCGCATCATCAGAGATCTACAACCTATCCTGAAAGATGATTCTTTACTCTCACAGATCTTGGGAGACAGACCTGTCCTCGCTTACAGACAACCCCCCAACCTTAAGCAAATACTCACCAGCAACCACACATCACTGAACAAAACCACTAACCCAGGAACCTATCCTTGTAACAAACCCCGATGCCAACTCTGTCCACATATCTATTCAAGTGACATCATCATAGGACCTAATCACATCAGCCATACCATCAGGGGCTCGTTCACCTGCACATCTACCAATGTGATATATGCCATCATGTGCCAGCAATGCCCCTCTGCCATGTACATTGGCCAAACCGGACAGTCTCTACGCAAAAGAATTAATGGACACAAATCTGACATCAGGAATCAAAATACTCAAAAACCAGTGGGAGAACACTTTAACCTGTCTGGTCATTCAGTGACAGACCTGCGGGTGGCTATATTACAACAGAAAAACTTCAAAAACAGACTCCAAAGAGAGACTGCAGAGCTAGAATTGATATGCAAACTAGACACAATCAACTCCGGTTTGAATAAGGACTGGGAATGGCTGAGCCATTACAAACGTTGACTCTATCTCCCCTTGTCAGTACTCTCACACTTCTTATCACACTGTCTGTACTCGGCTAGCTTGATTATCACTTCAAAAGTTTTTTTTCTCTTAATTAATTGGCCTCTCAGAGTTGGTAAGACAACTCCCACCTGTTTATGCTCTCTGTATGTGTGTATATATATCTCCTCATTATATGTTCCATTCTATATGCATCCGAAGAAGTGGGCTGTAGTCCACGAAAGCTTATGCTCTAATAAATTTGTTAGTCTCTAAGGTGCCACAAGTACTCCTGTTCTTCTTATTCTACAGTAAAGCCAGAGCATTCTCATAATGGAGAATACCTGGAAGCTGCAAACTGTACGTACTCCGGATAATACAATTCCAAAATACAAAATCAGAGCAACAGTACTGGGCCAGAAGGATCTGGTGCTACATCATTTATAGAAAGAATATTCTTGTGAAATGTCTTTTATTTCAGTGAATCTTTGCTTTCAAAGAAAGAACAATCCTCTGATCTAGGTTGGGAAAACTCAGAGGTTGCCTAACAGATTAAAGATTTTGCTTCCCAGGGAAGCATAAAATCATAATGGAAAAGGAGGATACCAAAATTGTAAATATCTAGACAGAGAGAAAAAAGATTGTTTTTAGCTGTGCAACTGTGTGTGTGCACTCTTGTAATTTCTTCAGATTAGGATAAATATATGGCATATGCTGAGCTCATATTGTTTTTCAAAGAACTGGGTAACAAGTTGCTTTTTAAATTGTGATTGTTTGCAGTTATAGGGCAAATGTATTGTTTTTTTCAGAAAACAAAATGAGAATTAGTTGACAATCTGTTCCCACCTGCTAAAATGAATTAGCATGACCTACAGAACTAAGACGAATTCAAATGATATTGTACATTTGAATACAGCTGCATCATTTTGCTATCCAGATTTTAAAACCACAACTGAGCATAATAACATCACATATATAGAGTCAAGATCTTTAAAAGATCATGTAGGGTTTTTTCTGATATTGCAGTCCTGCTTCAATAGATCAGAAGTCTTATTTTGCATTATATGAATATCAAAATTTTATGCAGTGTAGTTGTAGCCATGTTGGTCCCAGGATATTAGAAAGACAAGATGGGTGAGCTAATATCTTTTTTTTGGACCAACTTCTGTCCATACAGAGCCAACTTCTGAGCCACAGAGCTCTTCTCCTTTTCCAGATCTGAAGAAGAGCTCAAAAGCTTGTCTCTCTCACCAACAGAAGTTGGTCCAATAAAAGATATCACCTCACCAACCATGTTTCTCTAATATCAAAATTTTAAGCAGGTCTACTGTGCATTTATAGTCAAAGCATATGGAAAAGGTTCTCAAAGAGATGGATTTCCCCCTCCCCCTTTTCAAACTGTGGTATTCAACAAAGCAATCTCATTTTATAGCTTAAACCTAACAAAAGTTCTGTAAGTCTTGTACCCAAACATCACTACTGCATATTCACTTAATTATATAATCTTCATTTAATTATTTCCCAACTATCCAGCCATACTATTCAGCATTAACCATATACATCATTTTTCATATCTACTTTTCTCAGGCATTCTCTCAACCTGGTAATAGCAGTATAAATCCAAATTAGCACTATTTTTTTGAACTGACCCTGATACAGGATGTCACTATGAGTGCTGTGGCACACAACCCTTTATGTGTTATTCAGAGGGAGATTTATGTCCTTGGGTTTCTCACTCTGTTTTTTTGTATCTTTCTCAGTGTTTTTTGGGGGAAATCCCATTCCAGCTGATTTGCATGTAGTGCAGTTCTATGGTGCAAGGGGTATTTGTTATGGTTCTTGGGCATGATGTCTTGGGCTCTTACAATTTTTTTTTTTGGTCTTCTTCAAGAATCCTAATATTTAGGCTGTTTGTTAGGGGGTGGGTGATCCTGACGATTGCAGTTCAGGGCAACTGCACCAGTATTTCCCCTCAGTGCTCCTGCCAAGGGCACCCGCTCTCAGGCTTCTGGCTCGCCAGCTGTTGCCTTTCTTGGGGGGAGACCCACTTCTCATTCCCTTCTGACCAGGATATTTCCAGGCACAGTTCCCTGCCTTCATTGTATTAGCCTCTGCAAAAGACAGTCTGTCTGAGCAGGCTGGCTTGCTTTCCCTTCAGAGATGGCTAACAGTGTGAGTGCCCATAGTTATATTTACCACACAGCTCTTTTTATGCAAGCCAATTTTGTTCTTAACGTAAAAGCAGTAGAGAGGAAACATACTAAAAACAATAAAAGAACCTACACGCATGCTAATAAGCTTACCAGAAATCACCCTAACCCTAACATGGCCTCTGGCTAGAGCAGTCCTTCAACACCTTATCCAAGGAAACCTCTTTGTGATTTCAAGTTCATCCCAACTTCAGCTCGGAACAAGCACACAGTCTTATGGGGCCTCAGTAGGCCTAGTTCTTCCAATCCTCTGAGGACTGGGGCCCTTTGTGGACCAGGTGTCCTGCCCATTTGGTGGATCAGCAAGAAGGCCCTGAGTCTGTTTAAAACCAAGCTATTTATCCAAAAATCCTTTCTTTGTCCATTGGTCCCTGGATAATCCAGTTTGAATTTGTATATGTGAGCCTCTCCAGGGAGATGGCTTTAAAGGCTGATAACCAGAGGAATTAGAGTAGCCTCCCCTGCCTACTAGAGAAGTTACATACAATAACACATACACAATTAAATTTTTAATACAATGGATCCTAAATGTATTAATCCTAATTCAATACGGTTTAATTTAAATCAAAAGTTTATTTTAATTTCATAAGGTTTGTTCAGCATATTGCGGGATATTGTCAGTCTGTCCCATTGACATTGGCTGTTGAAATATTGATTGCTGATAGCTGCAACACAGGTAGGGTTGGGGTGGACAGGTAGGCTGGGAGTTGGCTGGTATCATGAGTAATGATAAGATTTAGTGTGTAGGACATTTTTCTAGTTGAGAACGTAGATGACACTGGTAGCTGGTGCCAACACATAGTCCTGGGTTTTGGCCTGGGCTCGCATATGGAATTTAAGCAGATGGGGAGACTAGGTGGGTGGCACTAGCAGTTCTAGCGTTATGTGCAACAGGTATAAGCAAGCCAAGGGCCCTTCCCATTCTGTTTTGGCAGCTGCCACAGATTCTAGCCCTCAAGATTAAATACATAGTTGTAATAATTTAATAGACTCGATGCCTTACAGACATTTTAAATAGGCAAAAGGCTCATGTCATCATTCAAGTGTACCAGTGACAATGGTTTAAACTGTTTCGTGCATCTTAAGATAGTGAGGATTTCTGAAACACGGAAATACATTAAAAATTGTTCTCAGTCTGAGAAGGAGATTTCTGTTCTTTTGTTTAAGAGCAACAAACATTGTAGCTTAGTTATAACCTTATGTTGCCAAGATTTACGTTTATTTTTAACACCTCTAAAACCACTTATGAGGCTTATGTTCCCCTCTGAAATGAGTAAACACTGGTGAACAAGTAGTTTGAATGGCAGCACATTTTTATAGAACCTGGCCATTTCCCACTTGTTTTTTTAATTAATGTGATAATTAAATATAAATAGATTTGGTGAAACTCAGTTTGGACAGCTTCCTATTTCTGCTCCTGGCTTAAGTAGGGCCAGTGGGACAATCTGCCACTCTTGGGACTCTGCCAATTGGCCCTCAAGAGCAGATCCTCACACTGGGCTGGGCCTTTGTGGGTCCCAAGTAAGCAATTGTCAGCAGGCTGCCAGGTGGAGGGTTGGAGTGCAGTGGCTTCCATGAACTCAGCTATCCGAGGTTTGATAGCCATGGGTCATGACATCATTTTCCCACCCCCAGGGGTTGCATTAAAAAATTATGGGACTTCAGAATATGGATTGGGGCCTTGTGGGTCAGAGCTATATCTTTAAGACAAGGCGTTGGCCTTCACATTTCTGGTTCCAGGGTGGTAGGTCAAGTAAAGTTTAACTGAGAGAAGAATAGGGCGTACTGGAACTGTTGTTGCTTTAGGACGCTGACCCCACACAGTTACTCAAGGTTCTTGTGATCGGTAAACACCTGAACCAGACGATGGGCCCTTCCAAGTAGTGTTGCCACTCTTCGAAGGCAGTCTGAATTGCCCGGAGCTCCTTGTCAAATATCTTGTATTTGCTCAAATATCACTCAGTAGGAGTAAACTTCCTTGTGAGGTAGGCGATGGGGTGCAGTATTTGTTCGGGTTCATGCCTTTGGAAGAGGACTGCCATGATCACTGTACTAAAGGCATTGGCAGAATTCTGACAGGAGAGTGACCTGCTCTCACCAGGGAACGAGGGGATCATGAAGGGTCAGTCAGTAGATGCCAAGGATCAGTGGAAAATTGCAAGGAATGGATCACGCTGAATTGTATTATTTCTCGGTGACCCCGAATAATGGCTCCATGGAGACAGCTCCTCCACAACTGGAACTGAAGACAGCAGGAAGCTGTCAACAATTTCAATCATGTTGGGCATGGCTTTGTGTAGCAGGGGCACCTGTAGGGCCTGAGCTGTAGAGGCATCCATAAACTTGTCTACTGCTCTCGAATTGATGAGGACCTGTTGGAGGGGAATCCATCAGGGCTTCCCCAGGATACATAGATGGATAGGAATCTGCCAATGAGAAGCCCCTGAATTGGGCTCTGGTGCTTCTCAGTGAGGACTAGGGTGTGGGGAACTTCTCTTCTTTGAAGACTGAGGCTCTGTGCCTGGACTGGTTTGTTTCCCCAAGCCCCTTGGTGTTCGTACTGGGCTGGCCAAGATGGCATGGCCAGGTTCACTGCAGTAGAAGCACAGGTGGTGCTGATGGTGCTATTCCTTTTCTTCAGATGTGAGGCACTGACAAGCCAGATTGGCTTCCATGGGTTCGGTGGGCAATACAGAAAGTGAGTTCATGTACGCAGGTAGGGTGGGCTGCAGGGGACCTCTTTTCTCCTCTCTTCATTCTGAGAGCTGCTAATCTATGTGGATGGTGAGGTCCAAAAGGACATCTAGTCTGGTAAACATCTACGTGGGCCAATTTGTCTATGATTTCTTCCCACAAGCCCCACTGGAACTGCTACATCTGCACTGCTTCGTTCAACTCTGTATCTGTTGTAAGGTGGTGGAAGTGTGCTGCATAGGAGGCCACGGTGCCTTGCCCATGCTGGAGTCTCCTCAGAGTAGCCTCAGCCATTCAAGCTCAGTGTGGATCATTGAACATGGCTGACATTGTTTGGAGAAAGAAATCCTAGTGTGACAGCACTGGGCTATGGCCTTCCAGCACTTGGGAGGCCCGATCTAACATGTCTCCTATCAGCAGGCTGATTTCCAAGGCCACCGTGGCTCAGGCAAAAGCACAGATTTTGGGATGCATCAGAAACAGAAAGTAGCACTGGTTCATGAAACCCCAGAACCACCAGTGGTTCCTGTCAAACCGTTTGGGCCGGGGTATTGCAGGCCCCTATTCAGGGCAAGGTTCTGCAGGCTGTGTTGGCAGCATGATGTTCTTACTCCTGAGCTGCTTCACTTGCTCTTTCAGCCACTGGTTGTCCAAGGTCAGCTGTGCAACTTGGGCCTGCAGTGCTTCATTAACCACCTAGAGTCAGGGCTTCATTCGGGTGAGTTCAATGTTTCTGGTGGCTGTGACGGTGCTGCTGGGTCCATCTTTCTCTCACTGAGCTCAATCCCACAGGGATATTGTGGTCCAAACAAGCTACTTCAGCTGGATCATGGGTGGCCAGACTTAGTAGTCAGAGCCAAAGTCCACAGTCACGAGATAGGAGTCAAGAGTCAGCTGTGTCAGGATACCAGTAGGTCAGATGCAGGATACAAACTGTAGATAGAACTGCAAATTGGTAACCAGAGTCAGGCAGGGTCAGAATACCAGCAGTCAGAGGCAGAAGACAAACTGGAGGTCAGAAACCACAAAGTCAGATGCCAGGAGTCATGGGATGCCAGGAAGTCAAGCCACGGGTGCAGGACCAGGAAGCACAAGGCAGGCAGTCCAGAGCAGGGTGGAGTCCAGTTGTTCAGACAGCTTCCTGTTCCTGTTGCTGGCTTAAGTAGGGCCAGCAGGTCAATCAGACTGAAGGAGTGGAACTTCTTGCTGGGGTCCGGGCTTCATGGGTTTCAGGTAAGCAGTTGTCAGCAGGCTGCCAGGTGGCTGACATAAGGCTGCTCCCAGGAACCTTGTAGGGCCAGGTTCTTAGTTTATTTTTTATTCCTATTTCTAAAATGTGCTTAGTAAGAGATCTTCAGGTGCATGTACATTATTTCATAAGGCACCCAAAACTGGAAAAGACATTCCGCAAAGTAAACAAGCACCAAACCTTCCCAGTACCTTCAGGCAAGAGAGGTAAGATTTGAACTATGCCACAGGGGGAAGTGAATGTCAGAGTCCAGGGCTGTCCACTGACAATGTCCTGGTATCAGCTCAGAGCTTTTGAGGACTGTGCCCCCTTCCCTCTGTCCATGCCTCCCCACCTCCCCCTGTAGCTGGGCCAGGAGCGGGTCTGCGGCTCGGGGGGGGGCATGGACAGGAGTAAGGGGGTGCCCCACAGTTTGGGGAACTCTGACTTAAAGGGACCAGGTCTCTCCATATATATCACCATGAGAATCAAATCCAGCAAGACGCTTTTAGAAGCTTCGAGACAGGTCCCTAGTTTTGAACAGCTGAGGCTGGTGGGAGGGTGTCCACAGATGCTACCATTACGGGCAAGGGTGGGGTTGATATTCCCAGGAGAGAGACTGATCTCTGGAATTTGTTTCTCATTTTGGTTTGACAAAGTTTGAGTCTTTTGACTTTCAGGGGACAGTAAAAACCTAACTTATTTTCCCGGTCTTTGCCTGAATGGTTGGTGCAGGGAATGCAAGGGTGGGGAAAGATGGTTTGGTCTACCTTGTGGGAATCTCCTCAGAGCTGACAACAGTGCGCCTCTTATGTATTTTGTTTTTAAATTATGTAAAGATGTGTAGAAAATTTATGATGGACACTGTGCGAAATATTTGGAATCCCGTTGTGGTATTTTGGGGAACCCCTGTATTAATTTTATGAATCACTTATGTATTATTGTGTTCTGCTCCATGGGGGAGGGTTACCATAGCTCCTCCAGGAACTAAAAACAGAGTGGGGGTGATTGCCCTTGGGATTGTAAACAAATCCAGAGAGGTGGCTTGGGGGTGGCTTGCATAGATTGTTTCAAACTGGGTTTTCCAGAGACCGAGAGACAAAGAAAGGGATTTTTGTATAAAAGGATGAGTTTAAACAGACTCAGGGTTTTCCTTCTGAGGGTATGTCCACACTGCAACATAAGCCCATGCTGGAGCCCAGGCTCAAGCCTAACCCCCCTTGCATCTACATTGTAATTATGCTAACCCAGGGCTTGGACCCAGGGTCCCAGGAGTCAGCTGAAAGTAGCCCACACTTCCATGGGACAACTTCCTTAGTCCTCTCAATCCCAACAATCTCCAGTCCACTCTACTGAAAACGGAAACCATGCCCACATCTTTGCAAACAGCAGCAGCTCAGGTCAGTATTAACCCATTCCGTTCTGATCACCGATCTGCAAACACACGGTCAGAAGGCCTCCTGGGTTAGTCAATGGAGAGTGAACTGAACAAGGCTTTTGCAAAGTAAGGTAGTAACATGCAGAATGGCCAGTAGTTTTCCCACAGTGCACCATGATCCTAGGGTTAGAGCAGCCACATTTCAGGTGTGTGTGGGGGCACTAGGAACTATGGGATATGGTTACTTGCACAATGCAGTGTGGACACCAGAGCCCTAGGTTCGAGCACCGTTAGAAAAGTGTTAACATAAGGTTAAAATACAATATAGACACTGAAGCCCAGGGTTCCCTAACATGGTCAGCAGACTCAAGTCTCACTAGCCCTGGGCTTACACTGCAGACATACCTTGAGTGAGCAAATGAACAGTACATTCTGTCCAAACGGGTATGCCAATCCTGCTGGAAGATTGGACAGACTTTGGCCTATAAGACTGAGGGCAATTCCTGGTACATTCCATGTGTGTGTGCATAGGACCTGTTATTGTTTTATGCATATTTTCTCTGTAATGTTTTTACCCTAAGAATAAATGTATTTTATGTTCCAAAGGCTGGTTGGTACCTAGTGTTCACTGTTGTAACCTCTGAAGAACGGTTAACCACGGAGGCTGAACCCTGGTCAGACCTGCTGGGGAAATCACAATGAAGTACAGAGGGACTGCAAGCCTAAACCCCTGGTCTGGAGTGATAGAGATGTGGGTCTCCACCTAAGAGAGGTGATGGCTAGGAAGGAAGCTTGAAAACTATGACAGATGCATTCCATACATCTAAACAAAGAAATAAGTGCTATCTGTGAAAGTCGTAATTCTAAGAGCAATGTCACCATCTCAGAGTGCTTTGAGTGATGGATGAAGTGATGTTACCCGTGGAAGTACCTTTTCCAGAGATCGAGCTTACAGTTTCTGGAAAAATACTACTGTGCTGCTATCAGAGTTGAATCCAACCTCCAAATCTCCATCCCCAGCACAGCTGAATGGGTTCCTTCATGCTCAGAGAAAGCTGAAAGTTTGCCAAAGCAGGAGGCCAGTGTTCAATTTTAATCCTTTTATTTTGCAGTAGAAGCAGCATCCAGAACTCTATGAATTCCACTAGAATGTAGCTGTCATATAAACAATCCACAGAACTGGTTAATGGATAGTGAAATATGCCACCATTTGACTTTTAATCTAGGTACAAACTGTAACTGAGAGAGGCCCAGGGCTAGCTCTACAGTTCAGCAGTCTCTTAGATGACATAGTATGAAAATAACACTGATGATCTATTAGAAGCTTGGAGAAAAGAATTCAGTCTTTCTGGCATGCAAAGTTAAGGTCACAGGCCAAATACAGCTCTAGTATTAACCAGGTTCAACTCAATTGATTTTGCTGGAGCTGGAGCCACTTACGCCAGGGCTGAATTTGATCTCATGAGGTTGGAATTTATAAGGTGAGGTTTGGTTTTTTTTAGATCAAATGCACATTTTGGATAACACCCGCACCCACAAACATTAAATGTGTGATTTATGTGGTAATTACTTGTACTCAGCTGTACTCTGCAAAACTGGATCTAAACCCAAATGGACTACAATTAGTGTAATTAAATATGGCTGAGTACACAAATGATTTAGTGCCTGACTCCCATGGACTTTTAGTCTAGAGAATGGAGGGTGGGGGAAGGATGAGGAGGAAATTGTGATTATTATTTATATTGCAGTAGCACTTAGAAGCCTAGGTTCCATTGGGCTGGGCATACTATAAACACATAAGAAACAATCCTGGCTCCACAGGTACATGTAGGATTTATTTAGTAGTTGTGTCTGTTGTTTGCACCATTTGGACATCTGAAATTCACCCCTGGTTTGGAGGGCTACCCTCTCTACCACTTTAGCACTCCAGTGACGCTGCAGAAAAGAACAAGTTTCAGAGTAACAGCCGTGTTAGTCTGTATCCGCAAAAAGAAGAACAGGAGTACTTGTGGCACCTTAGAGACTATCCGAAGAAGTGGGCTGTAGTCCACGAAAGCTTATGCTCTAATAAATTTGTTAGTCTCTAAGGTGCCACAAGTACTCCTGTTCTTCTTTTTGCAGAAAAGAAAAGGCTGTCAAGGCAGGCTGGAAGAGAGGCCAGTAGATCCATGAATATACTGACTAAGTGGCCTTATCACCCTGTATGGAGGGTGTGCAGCAGTTACTATTCTGATATACGTTGCTTGGGGGTGAATTCAATCTTCCCAATCCCAGGCTGGAAATCCTGTTTACCCTGGCAGCTTTGTGTGAGAGGGCTGGGTTTGATCTGCAAGAAATTTTGTGGAAAAAATGAACTGCAAAGTTGAGGTCTGATACTGCCCCCTTCTGAAGTTAGTAACAAAACTATGCACCTCAATGGGAGCAAGATCTGGCCCTTGCAGAAACTATTAGACTGCTTAATCATGTGTAGCATTCTGATACCTTAACAATATACATATATATATATTTTATTGACCTACTTGTGTTCCAGTTCATTAAGCCCAGCTGTTCTCAGAGGAGGAGAAAAAAAGCAGACAGCAATGGGAAGAGGGATCCAACCAACTAAAACAAACTGGAATAGTTGTTTTAAATGCCTCATGCGTTTATCTAGCACTTTCAAGGGAAAAAGCAGTTTTATTACTGAAATTTGCCAGTAAAACATGAGTTTCACTAACAGAAAAGGGGTAAAACGAATGACAAAAGCCTTTTTGCTGTCATAAATAGGGAGGAAGGAGGAAGCAGTTTAAGCTCTACTGATAGCAAATGGAGGAAAACACTCCCTCTTTCTTATCAACCATTCAACATCTCAACAGTGAGGTAGCTTTTACTGTGGAGGTTTCTGAATATATTTTGTTTTCTAATTCACAATGGCAGAATATACAAACAGATTTGTCTCTTCTTCCTATTCTCGTTTACACAATAAAGTAAATAAAAAGATTAAATCCCTCAATAATTGTATGCTACCCATAAATCTGAGGATATATTTCAATAATTTTGTGGTCTTCTTCAAAGTGTTTTATATTTATACTTTGGAGATGGCTTTATAAATGCATTGCGAGTTTTAAAAGTAAAGGTTGCTAAAAGGGAATTTTAGTGTGTGACATCAAAGCAGAGGAGAAAACTCAACTCAATACTCTCTTTCTCACTGCATATGGTAGAGGCTTTACTTCATAAGCAACTAAATAACGAATAAACTGTGAATAAATGTTTTGAAAATGTAACTGTGTATTCTCACTTGAAAATCTGCACTCAATTTATACTATTTCAACAACTATATAAGGCCCTGCCAGAAAAATACCATGTATGCTCTAAAATGCTAGAGACAGATCCTTAGCTGGTGCAAATTGTCATAGCTTCATTGAAGTCAGTAGAGCTATGGCAATTTACCTTACCTGAGGCTCTTCCCTGCAATTTTAAAGACACAAAGGGGGTTAGGTGTCCAATTCCAATTGAAAGTAAATGGGAGCTGGGTTCCTAACTCCCCTTTGTGCCCCCCACCCGCAGATTGCATATATTACATATATATGATCAGATTATGTCTTGCCCTGAACCAAGCACACAAGGGGCAGAAAGAATGTAAAATGTGCAGGGGGTGAGCATATGTGCTCAGGGAGAGGTGGTGTTCTGAAGCTGGCCAAATTTGGAAAAGAGCAATTGCTTTCTCTCTAAAAGGGTGTTCTGCATGGGAATTTCAAATGGCACAGTGTCTCCCAGAATTCGTCCTTAGGAGATGCAGGGAGTTCTCCTTTTAACTGCTCTCTCAATGCAGAGCTGTGCCTTCAAGGCACATTTGAGCCTGGAGTAACTTGTGAAATCAGCACAGTGCCTGGTTGCATCAAAGTGAACTTAATGTAAAAATATTCAGCAGGCACCATTTTACCTTTGTAAAATGCCAGCATTTTAAAGGTTAAATATTGGACACAATTACTTTTAAAGACAGTTCAAAATTACTAGATTCACCCCTGAATTAGCTAGTTTTCTACTTTTTTTTTTTTACACATTTAAAAAGCTGTGATCCAAAGAGAAACTTTAAAAAAAATTGCTAAGATTTTTTTATTACATATATACACACCAGAATCAGTCTGGGTTATTTTTAGGGGCCAGGATAGAAACTCTTGAAAGCTTGAGGTTTATAATGAACATGCTAACAGCATCACAAATGTTGACACTAATACAGAGGGACTTCAATTTACTTAAGTATTGGTAACATACAATCCAAGTTCCATCAGATGATAAAGAATAAACTGCTGCATTTATCTAGTGGGTGTTTGAGCACCAATGAGGAGTAAATGATTTGATTTTGTGGGCTCAGAGGATTTGTCAGCTGCCTCATAAGTATAATTCTGGCTCTTCATATTCCTGCTGCTTCTAATTTAGCAGGACAGGCTCATAATTGAAGCAAATTAACTATTTACACTTGTCACTTCTACCAGGGGAAGAGGACACATCAGCAGGAAAGAATGAGTGGGAAATTAAATTCTTCCCACTTGTGTCAGATCTGCCCTTATATAAACACATTAACAGTAATTTCATGAGGCGTCAAACATAGAAATAAATACTGAGGGATAAAATAATGAGGTGTTGCTATTGAGCTGAACTGTTGCAGCTAATATTACTGTGTATGAATTATGTAGCCTGAAAGCAGGCATATGTTACAGCGCTCAAAGAGTTGCTTTGCATGTGCTATCTGATCATTAAGCTTTGGGTCTCTAGGTAAATCCATCTTTCTTCCTGCTTCAAGGGCCAGTATAACATTTAAGTACATACAGACATATGCACACATTATAATCTGTACATAATGGGCCAAATTCATTCCTGGTAGAACTTCAGTAAGTCAATGGAGTTACACCAGAGATCATCTTTGCATATTACATTCATTTCCATTTTTAGTATAATAGCATGTTTATTTAGGTCTTTGGCAGAAGCTTTAAAGTCACTTACTCTAATGTAAACAAGAACATTTTGTTTGTAATTTGCTAAATCTATTACAGCCTTTCTGGGTCTCCAATTAGAAGCTTAAGGTTCATTTAGTACATTTACATCTGGTTCTGATTTTAAATGACTTTCCTTTTTCACTTAAGAACAGAAAATGACCTAAGCAGTTTTTTTACCCAGTTTGAACCAACCTTTTATCTGAAAGCCATAGAGGCTCAACTATTTAGTACGCCTAACTTTGCTCCCTAGGGGTCATTTTTCTCCCCTTTGTAGTAAAATTATGTGCAAAGGGCAACAATGTACAGAAATTGGCTACAAAAATGGGATGTAAAAGAGCCCATGCCGTTTACTCAGGTGAAAAAAATGTTTGTAGTAAAAAAGAAAGGGTAGAAAAGCTATTGAAAACCACCAAAAATCGTGAATCTATATTGAGGAAGATGTGTACTGATTTATTACTGGTAGAGCTGATTTTGTTGGGATTTTTATGAAACAAAAAACAGATTTTTTTTCAAACAAAGTTTTTAATGAAAAATGGGGAAAATATTATAAATCTTCCCCTATTTTTGACTAGCTCTAGTTACTGTACAGAAGGCAGTATTTGGGAAGAGGCTGCGGGGTATGCAAAAATATGCAGTAAACATTTGGGAGCCCCTTCCAGGGAGAGGCGAAAGTCACTCTAGACAGACAGACAGCTACGCTCTCTCTCTCTCTCTGTGCAGATGCTTGGAAATCCATGGAAACAGTTACAATATGGGACACTGAAGTGCAGATATCCGCACACAGCAAGGGAAGAGTGTTTTGCCCCTTCTTTTCTGTAGTAAGTTACATTGTCTTTCTTGGATAGCATGGTCATAATGTGCTGTGCTTTTTAAGCAGAGCTCCGCACTGCTTTCAGTTCAAAAAGGAATGGCATCATGTGTTTCATAGTATTTCTGCTTTTTCCTGATTCCTTCCATATTTCCTCAGATCACGCTTCCTCTGCCTTTTTGTAGTTTGAAAAACTTTTGTAGATCTTCCCACAAACCCTTTTAGTGGTCTAATTTGGTATGGTATCCCAACAACTAGGTTTGGGCTGGCTAACTGAGTTCTCAAGCAGGATTTGTATCAAGCTCTGACACCGTCATTCATTCTATGGTGTGCAAACCATAGGAACATATCCCTTTTTTATAGCTAATGAAACTATGATCTGCATCATGATTTACTTGATCCAACTGCTGTTCAAGTCAATAGAAAGACTCCTATAGATTTCAATGGAAGCTGTATCAAGTCACAGTATATAGAAGATTTAATATGTACATATTTTAAAAGATGTGATATAGCCGAGCTGTTATTTTTCCTTCTCAGTAGTTGCCACATAGTGGAAAAATAATTAACCAAAAAATCCCATCAGTACTTTTTAAACCTTATTTTCTCCACCTCATTATCTTTTTACAACTTATTGTGTGTTATGCTTTGCTTACTGATTAATTTATATTTAAAACAATAGAAAGGAATTCCAACTCAGGAAATGGCAATAATTCTATTTAAGTTCCTGAATAAGCATCAACTTCCAAAGCATAAAATCGCAAAGCTTTATGATTACTGAATTGAAAGTCTAATTCATAAATAAAGTAAGTATTCCTATGAGAATCCCACACTTCTTTATTTTAATTTCTTTTTGAGATTCTTTCTATAGTATCTTCATGGAAGCCAAACTCCATATAGTATGTTAATCCCTTGCTTATTTTAGAACCCAATTTCCCTACCAGAGCCCATTGATTCTGTGACAGTTACTTGTATTCTGAGACTGGAGAAGTAGGCCCTTAATATGCAGAAGATCTAGCATTTTGGGGAAGCTTCTTGTAATCAACCTAGTTGATTTCAATGGGAAGGTCTGCTTAAAAAACAAATGGCACAGAGTAGTCCTATGTTTTCCTAATGGTTGTACTGTGCAAAGTCCTGCTAGGTTATCACCAATACTGTTGTTTGTTAGTCCCAGTTTATAGTTATATTCATTGACCCATTAGGGTCAATGGGAGATTTGCTCAAGTAATTCTACAGAATTTGATCAACAGCTGTTAACAGCTGTGGAGTACTACAGGAACAATAGGTGTTGAACAGAGATTTTGCAAATGTTGATTTTTGCATAAAAAAAAGGGATACAGTTATCTCATCCTTTGACAGTTGAAAAATGTCAACCAAAAAACAATAACAACAGAAACAACTAAACAAACACCACATTTTTCATGAAACCATGTATGAAAAAATTACTTTTCTTTTACCAGCTCTAGTTTTGAGCAATTTTGATACACGGGAATCAGTGGCCCTGATTCAGCACTGTGATCTGCATGGGTGGACTTCTGCACCTATGTACGTCAAAAACTTGGCCCTGGTGTTAAATCTAAGCCTGTTGCAGGTGTAATGGCACTTTTTTCTAGCTTGTAAAGATATCCTATACCATGTGGTTTAGCGGTCATTAATAATGCTGCTCTTGCAACTTTCTTTAGCAAATATAAGTGGTAAATTTCAATAAATATGCATGTCGATAATCTCCAAGATGAATACGAGGAGACAGAGTCTACAAAATGCTGTTGAAACTGCTGAGCATTTTTTCCTAGAACTTGCTCAGCACTTTGCAGGATCAGACCCTCAGTACAATGCAGAATTAATTTTGATTATAAACACAATGGACCTAGCAAATAGGAGAGTTCTTTTGGATCAGGGGCTGTCTTTTATTCTGTTTATACTATACCAAAGAATATGGGGCTTGATCCTGATTGGTGCTTTTAGGTATTACCACAAGACATAAATTATAGTAATAAATATGTGAAATCAGTCAAAGACAGAGGAGCAAACAAACATATGGTAAAACAAAGTATTGTAATACCCTGCATATATATTTGGTTGCATTACTCTTTTCTGTTTGAATTCTGTAGCATGCAATTCTGCCGTTTAAAACGCTAATGGTTTTCCAAGGTTCAGCAATTTAACTTGAAGACAATACAGATAACAAAAACAAATTCTGTTCTACTATTTTTTTTTCCAATACAGGAATTATTCAATTATTGCTTTCAGCTGTGAGCAGGAACACTGGAATTAAATTCAGAAATTCCAGGGTTTTTTTATGAAAATTGAATCTGTATTTCTTTTAGGTCTCTGACAAGCATGGGGACTATTTTTTATACTACACACAAAATCAACAGATGAAGAGCAAAGCTTGTTTCCTCATGAATGTGCATTTTCAATTTGTTTTTGTTTATCTCCATTGTATGGTGCTGGACTATCACACAGCAACTGAGATTTTCTACTCTGCTGGGGAAAGAAAGTGAGTTCTGGAAGGAAGAATACAATGATGTACCTAATGGCTAATATGATTCAGACTCATAAATTAAAGGTAATTATAAAATATGCTGGAAGAAAGACAGATGAGTGGCTAAAGTGTTTTTTGACCTGTGTTTTTATTAAAGAACAGGAACATTAATTGGAACTAGAGACAGGGATTATTGTGAAGTTCAGATATAGATCCAAATTATCACCAACTTCAGGGGAATCTGGATCCAGGATTCTAGTTTCAATTAGTATAGAGATGGGCCCAAGATCCAGAGAGAAGCTTTTGGAAAGTTTCTGAGGGGTGTGCGTGTTTGGATTTGGGGTTCCAGTGTGTGAACATCACTAGCAAGAACTCTGAATTTACATCATTGCATGTCATGTGGGCAAATCTCTGCAAGGGCGTAAAAACATTAAGGGTGCACTATTACTGGCACGCAATGAAGGGGGAGAAGGTGTAAGCAAGGAGCCTTACCCCTCTTGTACAACCCATGTAAGGATCTACGATAATTGCAATTCCATTGTTCTCTGATACTGCCCCCCCACACCAACCCACATGGCGACACAAGTCACCTCAGATGGAATAAGGGTTAGTTCTGGCCGCTCACCCACTCGGCCCTGGCTGAGCACACCAACGACCCAAGGCTACTTTTCTGCATGCTGGGGAGGATCCTGAGAGACAACCCTTCCTGCTGTGGCTCTGCATCACCTGCAATGCCAGGCTGTTAGTATCTGCACTAAGAAAAATACAGTCAAAACTTTTTGCTACTGAAATTTATTCTGAATATAGTCCATGTTTCGGAGCCCAGAGCAAGTAGTGACTCTCATGATCCTGAGATGCAACATTCAACTATTACAGAGGAACTGCTGTACTGAAACAATCAAGTCCATCTAATCCAGGATCCTCCCTCAGACAGTGGCTGGGCACATTAGAGGAAGGCAGAACCCCACAAACTTTAATGTACCTGACCTCTATGATCCTCTGATTCACAAAGTCACCTTTCCTCCAACTGAACTTTCTGGAAGCCACACCTTATATAGTAACAGTTTCTAGGTAGAAAAATTTTTTTTTTGGTCAGTCATTAAGGGCCAAATTCTGACCCATAAAAGTCAGCAGTAAAACTCTCATTGGTTTTAATGGGACCTAAGTGCCTCTCCATGCAATCTTCCAGCTGACTTTTTGTGGGGGGTTAGTGAAGGTAGACAACCAATTCTCTGAAGTCCAGAAGTCAGGACTTATAAAAAGAATTTTTAGTGACACTCTTTTTAATAATAATAGGTTTGTATCAAGATGCTAGTCAAATTAGCACAGAATTAGTACGGAAAATGAGAAACCTCTGGAACGTTCTGCTCAGGAAGCCTTTACAGCTCTTTGTTTCTGTCAATTGGTATAATGCCTGGAGATGCTGAAAAGGACAGCTTCCACACAGTGTTTTCTATTGAAATCAAATAAACACTGTATACATAAATAGATGTTGTGCTTTCTGCCTCCCTGCTGGTTGGCTGTTTACTCTGGCCTCTCCACTCTCCACTCCTTCACAATCCCTCTGCAGCCAGCCTCACTCTCCACTGTCCCTGGTCTCCATGCCGCACTTCATTTTTCCTCGCTCCCCACTGTTCCTTACATTTCCCACTCCTGGCTTCCTGTCAGCTCACGTCCTCCCCCTACCACATTAAAACCAAACAATGACAACAGAGCAATAAACCTAATATGATATTTGCCAACCATCACTCTGACCATTGGGTCTGGCTCCTGTGATGAGCTCCACACAGAAGGACCTCTGCAACTCCAACAAGGGCCCAATGATTTCAGTGGGGTTCTGTGCAGATGCAGGTCCATCCTTGCAGAGATCCTTACAGGATGAAGGCCTTTGCTTTCCCCCTCACTTTTGTCTTTCTGATCTATTTAGATTGTTAACTTTTCAGGGCAAGGAACGTATCTTCATATATGTTTGCCCAGCATCTAGTGCAACAGAGCCCCTATCCTGCTTGGGGTCTTTGGGCACTACTGCAATACAAATAATAAATAATAGTGAACAACAATCGCTTAGGGGAGTAGAACCCTATATTATTTTCTACAGCTGGTTTCCATCCTTTGCCTTTCTCTTCAGTGGAAAAATTACATTGTAAAAAAATTAAAAACATTTTAATATGTTTGCAAAATGTAAGGACATTGTTATAGTTGTAATCAGACACTACAGAGTGTTCTCTTCCTGTGTAGCCATGATTCCCCACACCTAATTCACTGCAAGCACTAGGCTTTCTCCATGTGCTTAACAATGTACCTAGGTGTATCTTTGTTATGCAACACTATACATTCTGTCATGTTTTATGGATTAAGTAAAACATTTAATCTTATATTTCTAAGGTAGACATGCAGAGGAAACAGGGCCTTACTGGGAACACTATTACCATCAGCCAAGGCTGTATATAACTTAATTGAGAAAGACAACAATGGACCTGGAAGGAGGAAAAAGAGAAGTGCAGAGCTGAGAATGTGAAGGAAATTATTACTTTAACATGGACACAAAGGGGAGCTATTCACACTGCTTTACATTCCACCTGATCGTCCCTTACAATCACACCAGGTCTTTTTTCTAGAGAGTGCTGAAAAAAGCCCCTTGATATACCACAAGTAGGATCCATAAAGTAAAAAGATAAGGAATCAAACTTTTCCTAGACTGACCTATAGTTCCTTTTTAAAATAGAAACAATACCTTAAAAATATAACAGTGAAAATGCATTTGCCACAGAATGGTCAGTTAACAAAGGACTATCAAATATTTAGGGCCTGAGCCTTATGGCTCTTATTCCCTGTCACACTTGCATAGCTCCCATAACATCTCATCATATAGATGAGAACATCCCATTTAGTCTTTCACTTTGTACAATATTTAATGACAACATGTATACAAAAAGAGGAGGAAAGAGCTGAGCATATACTCCCACATGGTCTGAAAAGCTGTTGGGGAACGGTTTGAATAACATATTGGTATCAGCTCTTTGGTGGTCTTCAAGGAGTGGCTAGAGATAGACAGACTAAGTTTTCTGTTAAGTTGGAAAAGAATAAAGATAATAATGACAAAAGGATAAAGAGAACTGCTGAAGGGGAGGATAGGTGGTTTTTAAACATCACTCTGGCAGTGTAAAGGGGCCTCATTGTAACTGAGCCTCAAGCCCTCTGACTTTGGCACACAAAATCCTAAAAGTAATGATATAAATTCGCAGGCAGAAGAACTAAAATACTCTTTCTAGTGGCCTAATAAACTGATATATGAAATGAGGTGATAGTCCCCTGAACTCAAGTTCTGATATGACACATTTTCAGGTTTAGTCGGAATGAACAAAAGGAGCTGCTCAAAGTGGTTAGACGACATGTACTTGATCACTACAATTTATATCACATTGTACCTGTTTTTGTTCCTCTCCCAAGCCATCCCACATTGAAGCTACAATTTTAGAGACTTCACCAAATGTAGCATTTGGGTTTTGGCCCTTGATGGCTGCTTGAGTGTCTCGGAAGAATAATGCATAGGCAGACACGGGCTTCTGTGGCTCATTAGGGTCCTTCTTCTTCTTCTTTTTGGGAGTTTTGGGTTTCTTTCCCATATCAGAAGCAGGTCGCTTCTCTCCTCCATTGACCTGTAATAAAAGTTCACAAAAGGATAGAAACTCATTAAATTGTGAATCAGACCAAAAAGCTCTATTTATCAGGGCACCTACAATATACATTATGGATTTTGCTGGGGAAAACGTCTTTTGATAATCCAAATGTTGACAACATTTCACAGGGTTTCATCTATAAAAGGCATTATAAATGTTCTAGGTTATGTAACGTTTTTCCTAAAATGATTCATACATTTTGTTTTTATAAAATTATCATCTCATTAATAGATTAGCTTGTCATCTTTTTATCTTTTCGGAGTCTTATAGCTAATGGTTGTTGGAGACCTGTAATGAGTAAAATCATTACAGATTTAATTATACATTGACCACTAGTTTAATCATTAGAACCATTTAAACAGAGCAAGAACAATATAATTTCCACCTTATATTTTTCTTTCCCTTAGAGGACTATTTTAACCTACGGCTCAGTTCATTTCCCACTGAAGTTAGTGGGATTGTTTCCAGTGACTTCACTGGGAACTGGATTGGGAATCAAGTGAATTGAGATTTTAAAAAAAATGTTAATTTCCTTGTATTATTCTTAATCAAAATCAAGAGAAACAAAATTTCAGCAGTTTAGGTTGGAAATTTTTTTGACCTATTGAAGGGCTCAATTTTGGTCTTATTGGAGTCAATGGCAAAACTCTCATTAACTCTGCTGGTGCAGGATCAGTCCATTAGGTTCTGAATAAAGGAGCAAATGAGGCTCACGCATACACTTGATGAAAAGAAGAGCTTGTGTTTGTGTGTGTATACACACACTTAAAAAATCCCCAAGCCCTGGATCCCTCTTGTGGATTTCACTGCAGCCTGAAGACCTGCAAATTTGTGAAAACCCAACTGTCCTTTAACCATTAAATATTTATATTGCAGTAGGGCTTCCAACAGGATTCAGGACCCCATTTTGCCAGATGCTGTGCAAAAATATGCAAAGACACAGGCCTGATTTTCTAGGCGGCTCGAACTACATGGCAGAAAGTGGCCTCAGCAGACTGGAGAATCTGGCTAACTGTATCTGTCCCAAAGGGTTTTTCATTTGAAAAAAACTCAGGGGGAGAGGGTTACTATCGAATAGAGATGATTTCTATCATTTTTAATAAACTGTGATCAGTTTAGACATGCTAGATTACAGGTGTTCCAAAAATAAATACAGGTGCATAATGACAGTGGCTGCATATGGCTGTATATGCTCACTCTGGGCCAGACCCTTCTCCCTCTTCCTGTGTGTCACCGGACTGTGTTTAATGGGACTACTCAAGTGAGTAAAGTGAGCAGGATTTGGCCAGTTGTGGCTTTTTAATCAGAACAGCAATGTGATGAATGTAACTTAAAAAGGAAATTGCTTGGTTCCTAGGCACCTGGTTAGGCAATCAAATATGCAGTTAATGGTTGTGGAGTACACCAGCAGCACTAGAGAGAAGAGGGAAGAAGTTATAAAACACAAGCTGCTTGTTTCAAACTTGCAGATTACTATTTCACTCTACACTGTAGAAGAAACTACAAGATCAATAATATATGAAGGTGTGTTATGTGCACACGCGAAGAGCTCCCTCGTTAATTTGAGCATCCTAATCCAAATTTTCCAAACACCTCTAAGTAACGTTCACAAATCCCAGGAGCAAGGAGGCTTGACAACTTCAGACCCACAGTTAAAGTTCCTACTATTGCTATTTTAAAAGGTTTGTTTTAACGCTTTTGAATTGACCATAGGGATTTGCAAGCTTGTAGATATTTAAGATAGCAGGATGTCCAAACTACCATTTAACTATGTGATAAATAATCGTAATATGCATAAAAGGTAAGAGAAAAAAGTCTTCTTGTAAATACATTTATTTACAATACAGACATTTTATTCTCCAACCCAAATAATCAAGTGGCTTCAAACATCCCACTGCTAAAAAGGGAGTACTCCCTGGGGAAATTCCGTTTGTTTTATAAAAAATAAGTAAAGAAAAAGAATTCCAGTACTAATAACCTTGGAAATGGCTGAGATGATGGCGTACCTTATGCTCCCATCAGTCTATCAGCTTCATAGACTCCACTGCTAACCGCCAAAGCAGAGACAGATGGGAAATAAAATAAAAAACATATATATTCTTCTAGGCATAGACTCGTGCCTCAAAATCCCTAGAGGTGTAGTTAGCTCATGGTAATCCACCTCCTGTCATGCCTTATTGCTTAATTATAGTGATGTATTTAACTTATTTATCACAAGAAAGCAATAATCTTTCACTTTAAAAAAGTCGGTAGTAACCACGTTGCACAGATGATAGATCACAAGACTACCCAGTGTAGGATTTAAGTCTATCAAGTAAGGCACATTGTTGATATCTAAATGTCCCTTGAGAAGTTTGAAAATGTCTATAAATATATTTAAAATAAACTGCAATAGTACCAAATCCTTTAGCGGAGCTAGGAGAGCTGTTTTACGCATACTATCTTGCAGTAATTGCTGTAGTTTAAAATAGATTTTAATCAAGCACCATCTGCATAATAGGCTGAACAAACAACACAGAATTCTACTTATAACTCTGACCATATAAAATAAATATTGTAAAACCTCTACCACATAAAGAGAATATGTGGCAGCAGTTCCCTAGTAATCATGTTTCTGTTAGTTAATTTTTGCTACTTGCAGTCCTCTAGGTCTCTTTTCTCTGAACTACACTATTTGAAATTCTCTCATAAGCGAAATTCAAATGAGCATGGAAAAAAAACAGTCATCCATCTACTGAGAAATACATATTTGCAAGCCTATAATGCTTCTAGCATCTCACAATTATGCTTAGCAATAACAGAATACATGTTTAATGATCCAACACTATGAATTATGGCAAGAATCGCACAAATGCAGTATTTGAATTTTGAAGTGGTCAGAATAAAATGTGTAGTAAATGGGCACTTTGTTGTAAATGGTTTTATAGTTACATACAAATACTGATTTTTTAAGGTCTCCTTTTCATTCGTTTAACCACAGACTTGAATACTGAATTTAGAAGAATTCAACACAGCCAGTTTTAGGATCTGCGCCTCCTACACAAATGAGTTCCTTGGCCAGAGATTTTAGTTTCCACTTCCACTGTTCTAAGCTACTTTCAGATCATTCACTTTCAACCTCAAAATCACATTACTGTTATCCTTCTCCCTGGGTCTTACTGACAGGCCCCCTGGGACGCCTTACTCTTAAAGCAACAGTATCTAGAGCAACTACCAGTAAGTCCTCGGTAATGCCCTCTTTAATGGTGCTGCTGCTTTTCCCTTCTTTGTGTTTGAGCTAGTGCAGATGTGTATTTTAAGTCTGACAGTTCTGTATGAAATGGCCACTACTACCAGGTGTGTGCATGTCTGGAAATGCCCAGCAGCTGTTATAATAATTTATATATATGGTGATGGTTCCATAGCATGGATAGTTTTTAGCATAATTTTATGCTGTTGACTAAAGAATGTATTTAATATGAAATTCCTTTCCTACTGGAGGTTCTGTATACTAACAGTTGTATAGTTTATTTCCCTTTCCTCTTTGTTTATTTCCAGCACTGGTGATAGGTTTATTAAGCTAATATAGCCAGTTCCTGCACCCACTGAAAACAATGGGAATTTTGTCACTGCCTTCAGTGGAGTAGGGTTACATGTCTAATGCAAAGGCATACATTAGCTTATTCATTTTGTCAGTTTGTATACATACATTGCCTACAAATGAAGTCAGTTTACCCTCTCAAATCATTTAGAGAGTTTTTTTTCTCAGACAGAATTAGGTTTAGTTGTTAGAAAGCATGACAAAGAAGTATCTATTTTACTACCAAATCTTTCACAAGAAGTGCAGCAATTCTTCTTTTAAAACCACTCTGCTGGTGTAACAGGCCTAGCATAGTTGGCATTGACTTTAGCGGCGCTATACAGGTTTATGTCAGCCTAGGACTTATTTTGACTAATACTGGTAGATGAGTTGAAAGATTTTGGGACTTGCTCGTTAAATTGAAAGAATAAAAAAAGATGAGGACAATTATTATGCTTATTCCAGATAATGTGGTACTCACTCAGTCCTCATAGGAAAGTCCCACTGACTTCATCAAGTGTGCCTCAAAATCGCTATTTGTAGCAAAATTTGGGAATTACCTCATGACTGCAGTGCATGACTGCCTGAGTAAGGACTGAGTAAAGAACTCAGGAGTTATATCAATGTACGATACCACACAATGGGTCAACAGTTTATAAAACATAGGCAAAAATCCCAGAGTTTATCACACAAGATTGTGTGCAAATATGAGCTATTGGATCTCCCACTGGTCAGAGACTGGCAGAGCCCCCTCCTGTTCCCATCCAGCCCTGGTGCAATTTCTTTCAAAGGGACAAAGATGGAAGAGGAGCTGGTTTGAGAAAGGGAACCCTCAATTGCCCCTTTAGGGCAGCTTTAAGATCACTTTGTACCGGTCTGGCCCGCACAAAGTTGCTAAAGGCCAATAATCTGTCCCAGGTAGTTGGCAGTTTCCAGGGACACAGCTGTAACTGGGAGCTATACCCAGTAGTTTTTATTTGCAGTGTTGCTGTAGCAGGATATGAGACAGACAAGGTGGGTGAGGTAATATCTTTTACTGGACCAACTTCTGTTGGTGAGAGTGACAAGCTTTCGAGCTACACAGACCTGAAGAAGAGATCTTGTCTCTTTCACCAACAGAAGTTGGTCCAGCACCAGACCCTTCAGAGGAAGGTGCAAGTAAACCTACAGTAGACAGATGTGGGATAATCTGACTCCCCTGAAGATCTCATTCTAATCCCAAATAGAGATCAGTTTAAACAGTGAATCATGTAGTTTTATATCCCTTCCAAAAATTTTTTACTAACTAACTATTATAACTTTGGAAGAATGCTAAGGTAACAGTAACATATCAATTTCTGTGTACTTAGTAACTTTAATTCTGGTATATCATGCTTTCTTTTCCTGATGATTAAGTTAAGGATGATTAAGCTAAGGAGAATTTTAAAGGGAGCTTCCATATTAGCATTACTTGTTTAATACACAAATCCAGAATACATAAATAGACTTCAGTAGGAAAGACACCTATTTCTTTGTCTGTAATACTCAATAGTTCCTTCACTGTTATTGAAAATATTTGTTTTAATTTGAAATACCTGATTTAGTGAAATCAAAGTCCTAGGCTTATGATAAGGAGGCAACCTAGTGACAGAGGATGTGGAAAAAGCTAATGTACTCAATGCTTTTTTTGCCTCTGTCTTCACGAACAAGGTCAGCTCCCAGACTACTGCACTGGGCAGCACAGCATGGGCAGGAGGTGACCAGCCCTCTGTGGAGAAAGTGGATCAGGACTATTTAGAAAAGCTGAACGAGCACAAGTCCATGGGGCCGGATGCGCTGCATCTGAGTGTGCTAAAGGAGTTGGTGGATGTGATTGCAGAACCATTGGCCATCATCTTTGAAAACTCATGGCGATCTGGGGCGGTCCCAGATGACTGGAAAAAGGCTGATATAGTGCCCATCTTTAAAAAAGGGAAGAAGGAGGATCCGGGGAACTACAGGCCAGTCAGCCTCACCTCAGTCCCTTGAAAAATCATGGAGCAGGTCCTCAAGGAATCAATTCTGAAGCACTTAGAGGAGAGGAAAGTGATCAGGAACAGTCCGCATGGATTCACCAAGGGCAAGTCATGCCTGACTAACCTAATTGCCTTCTATGATGAGATAACTGGCTCTGTGGATGAGGGGAAAGCAATGGATGTGTTATTCCTTGACTTTAGCAAAGCTTTTGATACGGTCTCCCACAGTATTCTTGCCAGCAAGTTAAAGAAGTATGGGCTGGATGAATGGACTATAATGTGGATAGAAAGCTGGCTAGATCGTCGGGCTCAACAGGTAGTGATCAATGGCTCCATGTCTAGTTGGCAGCCAGTATCAAGCAGAGTGCCCCAAGGGTCGGTCCTGGGGCCAGTTTTGTTCAACATCTTCATTAATGATCTGGAGGATGGCGTGGACTGCACCCTCAGCAAGTTTGCAGATGACACTAAACTGGGAGGAGTGGTAGATACGCTGGAGGGTAGTGATAGGATACAGAGGGACCTAGACAAATTAGAGGATTGGGCCAAAAGAAATCTGATGAGGTTCAACAAGGATAAGTTCAGAGTCCTGCACTTAGGACAAAAGAATCCCAGGTGCTGTTACAGACTAGGGGCCGAATGGGTAGACATCGGTTCTGCAGAAATGGACCTAGGGGTTACAGTGGACGAGAAGCTGGATATGAGTCGACAGTGTGCCCTTGTTGTCAAGAAGGCTAACGGCATTTTGGGTTGTATAAGTAGGGGCACTGCCAGCAGATCAAGGGACGTGATCATTCCCTCTATTTGACATTGGTGAGGTCTCATCTGGAGTACTGTGTCCAGTTTTGGGCCCCACATAACAGGAAGGATGTGGAAAAATTGGAAAGAGTCCAGTGATGATTAGAGGGCTGGAGCACATGACTTATGAGGAGAGGCTGAGGGAACTGGGATTATTTAGTCTGCAGAAGAGAAGAATGGGGGGGGGGGGGGTTGATAGCTGCTTTCAACTACCTGAAAGGGGGCTCCAAAGAGGATGGATCTAGAGTCTAGACTGTTCTCAGTGGCACCAGATGACAGAACAAGGAGTAACAAGGTCTCAAGTTGCAGTGGGGGAGGTTTAGGTTGGATATTAGGAAAAATCTTTTTCACTAGGAGGGTGGTGCAGCACTGGAATGGGTTACCTAGGGAGGTGGTGGAATCTCCTTCCTTAGAGGTTTTTAAGGCCAGACTTGACAAAGCCCTGTCTGGGATGATTTAGTTGGGGATTGGTCCTGCTTTGAGCAGGGGATTGGACTAGATGACCTCCTGAGGTCCCTTCCAACCCTGATATTCTATGATAATGTGTTGTTATGAAAAAATGTATCACAAATATGCCATTATTTTATTGAAAGATTCAGTAGGAACAAGGACTGGAATAAAAAGATGGGATGTTACATTACAGAATTGAGCTCCTAGATACTATCTTCCTTGAGCAGTTCCTCACAACATTAAAAAGTATAACACATTCAAGAACTAAGTTTGTGAAATCAAGGGAAAGTTCTGAAATAATAATTGTAATCAGAATTTATTCAGAACACAGTGAAATATATTTTGCCAATTACAGGATTATTTTACAGCTTGAGGCATGAAAAACATAAATATAACTCAAAAACAAATCAGACGTACAACTCTTGACTGAATTATATTCCTTGGTGACTCACTTTGCCTCTGTTTGACCTTCCTCCTACATCTTTGCAATGAATTCCAACTTTTTTTCCCAGAAGAACTGGCAATGCTCACAACTATTACTGCTACCACATAACAGGCCCATTAACATTCTCTAGTGATTAGAACACAGAGCTGGGAGTCAGAAGACCTCAGTTCTTATCCGGACTCTGCTCCTAGCTCTTGTGTGATCTTGTGGCAAATCACAACCTTTTTGTTCCTCAGTTTTCCTGTCTGCAAAATGGAGATAATACTCACCCACTTTTGCAAAGCACTTTGAGATTTTTGCACAAAAATGCTATCCAAATGATTATATTATTATGTTTTATTATGTTTGTAGTGACACTAATGGGTGTTAAACGTATCATCATGAAGCACCAGTGCTACATACAATGTAAAAGCATGATGTCTATATAACCTTTCCAAGAAGTGAATTTAAACAGTATTAGAAGATATTTTCCTATTCTTCTGTTCTGGTTGCAATATTTAGTTCTTCTATTTATTCATCCTGCGGCCAAGTGCCAAACACTAGCAAACTGTACACACGATCCCATGCTTCCTTAGCAATAACTTGAGTCTTGATCTGGAACAAACACACTTTGTACACATGAGAGAAAATTCAATCTTTATATTAAACTCCTGTAAGAAATATTCTCCTTTACTCTTTAGTTCACTATGCAGACCTTCCATTTTCCTCATTCAGAGAAGTGTGATGTTGTTCACTCATGTTGCTTTCAGGGCTGATTGGAGTCTAGAAGATAGGTTTAAGGTAAAAGCCAATCCTTTATTCACATCAGTTAGCCCCTTTATGCTTGTTGTAAAAATACCACATGCTACAGTATGTACCTCCCTGACATGTCTCATTTGGATGACAGCAACTTATAAATTATAGCCTTCATAATTCAGGTACACATATGCCAAATAACACTTAGAGAGACTGATTCATTTAGCTAGTCCTAAAACCAGCCACCATTTGTTATTTCTAGTGCCTAACCATACCTTAGAGGTATCATCCCCTTCATCTTCATGGACTGAACTGGATGGTGAGGGAGTTGCAGACTTGCTTCCAGGTGGAGATGGAGAGTTATGGGGAACATTGTTTCCACCCATATTCAAACCAAGCTGAGCACTGAGCTGTGACTGGTTAATGGTAGTCAGCTGACCATGCTGCATCATTCCTGGCTGCCTAATTTCTGCAGGTTGAACCCTTGGTCTCATGGCTGCCATCTGAGGGTGGGAACTATATTGAGCTCCTTCTGCGTTCCGTAAATCTTGCATCTACAAAAGGAAAATTGGAAAGCAATAATTTTCCATCATCATGCCATCATGTCCAAGTTCCCTTTGGCCTTAAAAGGAATCCCTGCTGATCTACAGGATATTTCATATTTAAGAGAACTGGGAGTTTTTAATTCAAACATATGAGGCGTAAGGAATACACAAAATAACTATACAGCCAACTTTTGCATAACACTGTTTATTTTGGGCTAAAACATGCAGGCTCTTTTCAGCCCTTGGACAGGCAAAGCTCCCATTGACTCTACTGAGAGTTTTTCCTGCATTGGGACTGAAGGATATGGCCTTTTGTTAACTGTCCTTTGCATCTGTCAAAAATGAGTTTAAGAAATATAATAATACAAAACAGAGATGTCAGAATCTTGAATCAAAGTTCAAGAGGGTTCTTGTCTATCTTATGGAGATGAGTTTGAGCTGCCAAGTTTGGATCCAGATCCATACTTGCCCCAAATTCTAGGGAGTTGAACTTCTAGTACTAAGTCCAGTTTTACCTTGCCTAAAACTGCCCAAGACATGTTAATTTTTAAGATTCAGAAAACAGACCTAGGGCTCTATCAATAGGTGGATTAATTGACTAATGAACTGATTTGCTGCAACAGTCACATATGAACCTGAAGTGCTAAAGCTGCAAGGTTGACAAATTTATCCATTTTGCTATTTGGGTCACTGCTTTTTAGCATTAATGAGACTCATTTTTAATTCAAGCAATGAATTCAGTCTCTGCAAGGATTAGAATGAAAAGCATTGGAGGATGAAGCTCTTTACTTATCCAGAGGTCAAATGTACTGTACACGGATACTATAAAGGATATCCCATAATGCTTATCCAATGTACTCAAACTCATAGCTTGAGATAAGACAACTACAGAGAGTAGCTCAGTTTATACAGTTAGATGTTTTGAGGGGGGGTGATTTAAAGTTGAAGTGGCAATTCAAAGCTGAAAATGAAATGGATATAGTTATCTTAGTCGGTATCATTAAAGCATGCCATATATATCTGGTGGAATTTGACAAAAATTACCAATGTATTAGTATCATTGCGTTAGGGAAAAAGTGATAACAGTCCAATCTACTAATATAACTGTAGTTATTTTACTGATAGCCTTTTGTAGCATGTCACCCAATGATTATTACTTTAGATTTATAACCCACCTCTCTCTTCCCCCCACCCTTGCACTTGTGTGTGTATGTGCATTCTCTCTCTCTCTCCTGATAGTATACCAGTCTGGGAGATCCTTTTACAACAAGGAATTAGAAGTAGAACTAGAACTGGGGGGAAAAAAACCAAGTATGATCGTTGCCATTTTTTCATTATTGGCAGAATAAGTGATTTTTTGAAAGGTTATTTATAGGCTTGGGAATTTATTTGGTGTATTTTTTGGAGAGTGAATCACGCCAATAAATATCCTGGAATGGAGAATGTTTGCTATTTTAAATTCATTTGTTGTCCTAAAATATATCTGAAATAGATTTTGACAATGCGACCTCTCTTAATACAGTCTTGGTACTGCTTTATGAATTAATATCTCTGGAGTACAAAAGGTTTATTAATACCCATAATTCAAGTTCATTCAATAACTAACCCATTGAAAAAAACCAGTGCACAGCATCAACTGAGAACTTGAATCTTGAAAAAAACATTTATATTTTTAAAGATTGTTACTGACTTTCTGCTCCCTTTTTTCAAATACCAGCTTCCCTCCTAGTAAAACATATTAGCCTTGAAAGCTATCATTATCTCTGCCTCTAGCAGACAATCTATATCAAAACAGTTGTACACATAAAACAGTAACTACTTCTTGGCTGTATCTCTTCTGATCCAGCTGTTTCACTGAATAGCAGTTGGTGAATGGAGAACTGGAACATGGGTAGCCCTGAGGCCTTATTTGCTAATGTTACTCACCAGCTGCTGCTTTATGTGGTGTTAGCAGGCAAGGCTTGGAAGTTTGCCAGTTGCAGCAAGAACAAGGGAAAGTGAGGTATCTCTGAAGCCCTTCCATTTACCCCTGTCTGTCATCTTTTGACACTGAACATTGTTGAGTGCTATCCCCAGGGCCATTGAGAAACACTGCTGGAGTTAAACTGTGAATAGAGCTTACACTACCCCTTTGTACACTATTTTTTGGGTACCTCTCAGACAATCTAAGGAAACTACAGATCAGTGCTAAAAATAGACCCTTTTGGCTTCACATATTAAAGGAAGCTGTAAATGTAAAATAAGTAAATTTTTCATTAGAAATACTCTATTATAAAATGCACTATTAAAAAACCTAAACAAGTATTTTTGTCAATATTTCAAATGACTGTGCAAGTATATGCCTCAGTGAAAGCTGGACACAAATTTAATAATAATATCATGTTGTTTATTTTTATCTAAAATGTATTTCTAACTGACAACATATCATTGGCTATCAAAACTGATTGGTTATTAAAACATCCCAATCTTGCCACACTGATCATCAGAAGCAAGCTCCCCAAAGACCAGGACAAACCAACCCAAAGTGGCACCAGACCCTGCCAAAACAACAGATGCAAAACCTGCAGACATATCTCCACTACTACAGGGATCAACATGCTCCACAACACCCTTCAAGATTCATGGGTCTTACATTTGTCTATCAGAACATGTAGTGTACCTCATTCAGAGCATCAAATACCCCAACATTTATATGGGTGAAACCAGGCAATCATTACACTCTGGAATGAACTCACACAGAAAAATGACGAAAGACAAAAAAAAAAAAAAAAAACAGATCAACTCAATTTCTGACCTATCCGTTCTCACCCTGCACAACACCTTCAAAAGATGAGCCTAGGAGCTTAAATTAATACTTTCCTAGACATTAAAAATTATAGATTTGTAAAGACACTGGATTTATGGCTTATTACAACAACCTCTAACCCGCTAACCTTCCTTTGTCCTACGATTGCAGATGTGTTAATTGCCCACTACATCTTGAATGATCTCTTGCAACATGTGTTAACTCATTATGCTTAACAATCTGTTCCAGCTTGTATTTGCTGTGACTATCTTTCCCTACAGTGACTACCTTTCCCAGACCCGAAGAAGAGTTCTTTGTACCTCAAAAGCTTCTCTCTTTCACAAACAAAGATATTACCTCACCCACCTTGTGTCTCTGTTTATTAAGACCTCTTTATACATTCTGCACATAGCAAGAACTATTTACAACCTATAATGTTCTAGATTTCAGATGCAATCAACTTTTCTTGTGAATTTTTAAAACATATGGATATAGGTTTCCATTAACAACAGCTACAGTATTTCACTTACTTTTGCAGAAATATGAGTAAGAAACATGAAGAGTACCTTCTTAATTTGCATTTATATTCCAATTTAGACACTAAGGCCCTGTCTACACTAATGAGGTAAGTCGATCTAAGTTACGCTAGTTAAGTTACACAAATTATATAACTTATGTCGACATAGCTTAGATGGACTTACAGCGGTGTCTACATCACACTATGTCGATGGGCGACACTCTCCTGTTGAGACAGCTTCTGCCTCTCAAGGAGGAGGAGTTCTGAAGTCAACAGGAGAGCGCTCTGCCATCAACTTATTGTGTCTTCACCAGACCCACTAAATTGATGCCGCTGCCGCACCGATTTAGCTGGTAGTGAGAACAAGCCCTAAGGAATAAACCCTCTAACCACTGCCCAGCCTGAGACAGTACAATGGGTGGAGGGTAAATGCATGGAGAGAAGGAATCCTTCTCCCAAGACTGTGGCCCTAATGCATCCCCTCTGCAGGAAAGTGGGGATACAAACAGGAGACTCTATGTAGCTGTGGATCTCTTGGCATTGCCTCTGTCCTGTCTCCCACCCACCCTTGCCACTTCCTGCATGGGCTTCCCAAATCCTCATGCACTCCACAGTGGATACAATGGGACGATCCATGGAGATGGGAGCAGCCTGTCCATAAATACATTCTGTATACTTGGATTTTGATAAAAGCAGGCACTTACACCACATTAAAACTAATTTTAAAATAATCATGGAACTACTCTATGGAAAGCAATTCACAACAAACGTGAACAGTAGAGAATGTCACTTTTCTTTATACCACTGATGGGAAAGCTTAAGCTTTCTAAGCAATGCAACATACTCAGGCCCACCTGAAATTCCTTACAAGTACGCAGTTAAATGCAACCAAGTAGCAGCAGCAGCAAATATTTACATTCAGGGCTGACCAAAGGGCCACAATTCTATTCTGCAGCAACTTTCAAGATTTTGAAATTTGTTTTTGTACAGTATTGGAATGAAAACAAAACCCAAGGAAGGTATGTGTCTACATGTGCAGGTGTCAGACTGGATACTGGCCTAGGATGTGGGAGACTCAGGTTCAAACCCCTACTCTGCCTGATTCAGAGCAGTTTTTCATTCCAGAGCAGTGACTTGACCCAAATGTTCTGAACAGCTCGATCTATATTGCAGTCATGCCCAAAGGCCCCAATCAGTATTGTGGTCTCATTGTGCTGGGTGCTCAAAAACTAAGCCCGTGCTGGTGGAAATTACTCTTCCCTGCCCCAGCTGTCCCCTCGCAAGAGAAGACAAGTGGTGTTGCCTGAAAAGGGCAGAGTAAAAGGCTGGATGGTTCTACCCAGGGGAATGCAGCTGCAGACTGCAGTCTGGGCTATTTGAAGCCCCACCCACAGAAGTCACAGAGTGGATACACTGAATCAGTGCATTCCCAGGACTGCCCCAGTCATGTGCCCATTCTGGCCATTTTTGTCCTGGTTTGCTGGCCCTCTACAATACAAAAAGAAGTTGCAGTCACTTTCTGATGTCACAGTCCTGAAAAACTTTCCCACCACTTAGGTTTTACATTGGCTGGAAGAAAATGCCATAGACCCAGGAATGGGCCCACATCTTTAACCCTAAAAAAAGTCAAAATATCACTACTGGCTCAATATACTGTTACCTGGTAGAGTTCCACTGAGTCTTCCGTATTTATCTATGGAAGCTATATATGTGCACTTTGCTCCTTGGGGCAGGGACGTTGGCCTCTTATCTGAAACACTATGGCTCTGTACAGACAGTCAGGGCCAGCTCCAAGTTTTTTGCTGCCCCAAGCAAAAAAAATTTCCCGCACCCCCCCAGCCCCGCCCCAACTCCGTCCCTTCCCTGCCCCATTCCAACCCCTTCCCCAAATCCCCGGCCCCGCCTCCTCCCCCAGGCGCGCCACATTTCCCCTCCTACCCTTCCCTCCCAGGCTGCGGCACACTTGGGGGAGGAGGTGGAGGTGAGCTGGGGGGGGGGGAGCGGTTTCTCTGCCCCCCCCAAGAGTTACTTCCTGCGACCCTCCCCGCGCCCCCCACCGCTGCAGCTCACCTACACTCCGCCTGCTCCCCTGAGCGCGCCGCCACTGCTCTGCTTCTCCCCCATCTCTCCCAGGCTTGCCGCAAAACAGCTGATTCGCGCGGCAAGCCTGGGAGGGAGGGGGGAGAAGCGGAGCGGCAGTGCGCTCGGGGGAGCAGGCGGCAGTGGAGCAGAGGTGAGCTGGGGGGGGGGGAGCGGTTCCTCTGCCCCCTCAAAGGTTACTTCCTCCGGCCCTCCCCGTCAGGGCCGGCTCCAGGTTTTTTGCTGCCCCAAGCAATAAAATAAAATAAAATAAAATAAAAAGCCGGAGTGCCACCCCTTGAAAAGTGCTGCCCCCAAAGGGCCAAAATGCTGCCCCTTGAAAAGTGCTGCCCCAAGCACATGCTTGGAATGCTGGTGTCTAGAGCCGGCCCTGCAGACAGTAATAATTGTGCAGAAAGCACATTTCCCATTCTTTGTAAGCATTACATGTACATCTAACGCAACCACAGGCTACTTTGAAAACAGAAACTCATGTTCCTTAGGTTTCTTCCAAATAAAGATTTACAAAAGTCACCAAAGTGAATCTGTCTTGGACCCTCATTCAGTATGCAGGCTGCAGAGGGCTACGTTGCTGAACACTCTCTGCTGAATAAAATGATGAGGCAAGGCAGTCTGATAGCTAAATTCCAACTTGGAGAACAAAGTTTCAGATATCAGAATATTAGAAATTTGGATGTTACAGAAAATAAGGATAGTCTTATTTGACATCCTCAATGAACTCTCTGATGATCTAATAATGATGGTACTTGGCATTTCTATATCACTTTCCACCCAAGGATCTCATCATGCTTTTACAGACGAGGAAACTGGGACACATCTTCTGCATTTTTGTGCTTGCATTTCAATTATAGGCGCAAATGTGAGTAGCTGCACCTGTAAGTACCTGATTGCAAGTTCAAATAAGTAGTCAGAGATGCAACTACTGAGGTTTGCACCTAAAATTCATATTATAGGTGCAAAGAAGGCACAAAAACTGAGAAGTTCAGTTTCATGCTGGTTGAAAATATACTTCTAATTACTTGCCCAAAGTAACTGGAGAAAATAGAACTCAGGTGCCTTAAAGAACACATCATCCTTCCTCCCGTGTCTTTAAAATGAACGTGAACACACCCAATATGACTGCAACACGGAAATGTCTAACTGGGAGACCATCTCGGTGTATTATCCTGATATTCTTATCTGATGCAATGACTGGGACAGTATCCATCAAACCATTCCTGGATCTGAGACATAACATTGGTTTTCTGATTTAAGCCTGGCTACCCATGCAAGACACGAAGACATGTTAATTGTCATGGCCTAGCACCCATAGATTTTTCAGGTCATGAAAACTGAGATTCTCACATAATTACATAACACTCCAGAAGCTGAGGCTTAAGAAAAACAGAAAATCTCACAAGACTCATGATAAAATTGAGAGAACTGGCAACAACGAGAGGGAGATGAACTTCAGAGAAAATATCAATAACGTAGGGTAAAAACATCTCATGTGTTTTGTAATTATCCAAAATACTCCAATTATACACCCCAGAAATCCAGAAATACAAATTTAAAAGAGATCCAAACATTTTAAAACAGTGGTTCTCAAACTTTTGTACTGGTGACCCCTTTCACATAGCAAGTCTCTGTGTGCGCCCCCCCCCCATACATTAAAAACACTTTTTTAATATATTTAACACCATTATAAATGCTGGATGCAAAGCACAGATTAACACCAGAAGCGTCATATATATATATATATGAATACCTCAGTGTCATACTGTAGTGCATCTTATATATCATGGGCTACAATGAAAGTATCATTCAAAATTTGTATTTTATTAGGGAAATCATTCAATAATCCTTTAAAAATTAAAAACAGAAACCTTGAAAGTAAAATGAACCCTAGACAAGGGAAGCATAAGAAAAAGAATCTGCTATTAAGTTTGCTACTTAAAACCTTCTAAAATCATTCTGTTAAAAAAAAAATAAAGCCATGTTAGGCTGCCTTATGTAGCACTGACTTGGTAAGTGACTGTAAGCTCCTTTAAAACAATTTTAAAAAATACTCAAAATTTGATTGAAAAAATTTATAGCACAATAATATAATGACAATATACAGTTTCTATATTTCTTGGTACACAATTTTGTGACTATTAACATTCCTTTCTACTTTATTCTTTAATATCCTTTGAGTCACACAGGGCCAAGGACTCAAAACCAATCATTACAAAAACAAAACAAAACACCTACTGACTTCTATTCAGTTTAATACAATAACCCTTTATTTAAAACAACCTCCAATAAATTTCATTATAAGAAGTTATTAAAAGGGTTAAAAACCTATTAAATGTCAAAGAATTTGCCTGACTCAAACTTCTAATAAAGAAACAGAATAGGCTTTCTTTCTGAATTATTTAAATCTTTACTGACTGTGCACTGAACCATGAAATTAGAAAAGTGTTATTAGAAGTGTTCTCTGGTTTTTATAAAAGTTGTAGCATAGAATGTATCAAACCAGAGTCTTTAACTAGACTAGTTAAAGAAATAGGTTTTTAATCCCACATACATGGTTTCCACTGATATAAAAGGGTCATAATTAAAACTCTAGCCTGCAAGTTGAAGATAATAAAATTATTATTACAGGAGCACACATGTTCATTTAGTATATTCTGGATGCATGTTTCCACTTTAATTTGGACAAATATCTTCAGTTTTGTTTGATCTTGCAAAGTTCACTAATTTGGATCCTCTCAGCAAATGATTAGGGTTTTAATAGTGACTAATTTTAAAGTATTAATGGTGAATAATTTGTGTTATCTTTTTTTAAAGTGTCTAATGCTTACAGGGTCAACAGCAGGTGTAGGTTGACACCAGACCAGTAGGATCCAAGAAGTGTAAGTAAAATATTTTTGCACATGTTTTCTGATAACAATATTAACTCTCCATTGCATTTAACAAATAACTATAGCCCAGTTTTATATTTTAGCAATTATTCACATGAGAAAGACAAATATGCCTTACACATTTATTTAGACAACTCTACAGGAATCTTGAATCAGCAGTATATTCAAACAGATTCAGTCAAACACACCTGAATCAATAGTTATTCTGTAAAACAAATGCAGTCAAAAAGAGACTGACAAGAGGCTATGCAAAGCAACATTGGTTCCCCATAAAGGATCCAGGGGACCTGAAGCTATTATGTCTAAGAATAAAAAATAGACTGAGAAGTGTTGGTGAGGAATAGTAGTAATTTCATTCATCAAAATTCTGTTGTAGGGTAATATCCGGTGAGGTCCTGAGAGTCTTCATCTCGTATTGAACACAATGGGCCAAGTCTACCTGTATTTGGTACAGGACCAGAGCAGGATAAGGGAAGCAATGGTGACTACTGGCATCTCTGCAATCCCCTGATCCTGGGACCGACAGCAAACCGTCCAGTCCCAACATGAGGCTTCTAGATACCCCTGGCCCTAATGGACCATTTTATTCTATTCAGGTTCTCAAACCACATTCATGATCATAGTATCTGAGTACCTTCCCATAATGCATTAAGAAATATCTGTCATATGTTGGCTTGCTCTTCCAACCTTTAACTTCATAGAGTCTTCACATATTGAAGTGATACTAGATTATGATATTAGTGATACTACAAAAATAAAACAAACCCTTTTAAAAAGAACAGGAGTACTTGTGGCACCTTAGAGACTAACGAATTTATTTGAGCATAAGCTTTCATGGGCTACAGCCTACTTCATCGGATGCATAGAATGGAACACACAGAAAGAAGATATTTATATATACAGAGAACATGAAAAGGTGGGAGTAGCCGTACCAACTGTAAGAGGCCAATCAATTGAGATGAGCAATTGAGATAGCACCTGCACATCTACCAATGTGATACATGCCATCATGTGCCAGCAATGCCCCTCTGCCATATACATTGGCCAAACCAGACAGTCTCTACACAAAAGAATAAATGGACACAAATCTGACATCAGGAATCAAAAACCAGTGGGAGAACACTTCAGTCTCTAACCACTCAGTGACAGACCTGAAGGTGGCAATTTTGCAACAAAAAAACTTGAAAAACAGACTCCAAAGAGAGACTGTTGAACTTGAATTAATATGCAAATTAGAAACAATTAACTTAAGTTTGAACAGAGACTGGGAATGGTTGGCTCGTTACACTAATTGAATCTATTTCCTCATGTTAAAATATGTTAAAATATCCTCACACCTTCTATAGGTCATCTCGATTATCACTTCAAAGGTTTTTTTCTCTCTCCTGCTGATGATAGCTCATCTCAATTGATTGGCCTCTTACAGTTGGTACGGCTACTCCCACCTTTTCATGTTCTCTGTATGTATAAATATCTACTTTCGGTGTGTTCCATTCTATGCATCCAATGAAGTGGGCTGTAGCCCAGGAAAGCTTAAGCTCAAATAAATTCGTTAGTCTCTAAGGTGCCACAAGTACTCCTGTTCTTTTTGCAGATACAGACTAACACGGCTGCAACTCTGAAACCCTTTTAAGTAACACAACACTAGAAAATGATCACGTTTTCACAATCCTCTCTGTTTTTCATTAATTATGAAACAACAGTCAAGTAATTTTGACCAGTAAGAATGACGTCGATGGTTTCATTGATTTTGGGTCAAGAGATCAATTTCTCTCTGTTCCTAAGCTGTGGCCCTATACACATCAGCATGTGTGATATTATTAAAGAAAGAGGAAATGCTACGTCTGCAAAATGGTTAACTGACAAGAGATTGTTTTTCATAAATATGATCTTGTTATCCAGTCATACATCTACTGATATTAATAACCATATTGTCACAATTTCCCAAGCAATGTAAACCTAATAACTAGAAACTCAATGCTATAGTCAAATATTGTGGTTTTTTTAATGTTAAACATATGTGTTACTGCAAGGCAAGACACTTCTTGTAAGTTATGAAAAATATGCTTGGCTCTCAGGAAAAAAAAGTCATTTAATGATCTGCTAATAAGTCCATCATTCTCCTGTATTGTATGATTTATGGTTTTGTCTTTAAAACCTATTTAATATCTCTAGCATAAATATCTGACTGCAGCCTCCCAACTTCAATATTGCATTTTTCAAAACAGGAAAAAATCTCAATCATTTTATTTTCTATTTCAGAGAAAAGGATGGACACCCACCAGCCTCAAAAGATTAATGTTAATAAATATATATAAAGTTCATTGCTCATTACATAAGAATGTGACAGAAATCCCTCACTACAGGTTTTTTTTTTTTTTTAAATGTTCATTTTGCTAGGTTTGCAATAAATGTGAACTGAATCCTTCTAGTAACAACAGGTCATATAACAAAAACATATTCAGAAATGAAAACAGAGACAAAGCTTTCTAAAAGGGGGTAAACCTACCTCAATCACTATGCAGAGCACGTGCAGTCAGCTAAGGGCAATCACAACTTAAGTATTTTTGAATTCATAATTCATTTTTCCTCTTCCTTCTAATTCTGAAGCACTTTCTTTGTTGTCACATCCACATTCAGAATTTAGATGGTAAGTTTTGTTTGGTTGAGGACACTTCCTTTTTCATTCTCCTTTCAGACCTCTACTTTCGTTATTGCCCAACAGCAACCACTGGTTGGGGAAGTGAGTTTTTTCATGATTCTCTATATAGTAATTTCACTTTATTCCTGTATGCCAGAACAGCAAATGCATGCATCTGTGGTGAGAATTTTCTATAATAGAATGTATTTTTGTATAGCCTTTATACATGCAAAACACCTTGAGTAAAATACTGGCTGAAGTGAAGTCAGTGGTAAAATTTTCACTGGCTTCAGTGGGGCCCCGATTTCACCCTTTATGTATGCAACTTGAAGAGAACAGTAAAATGGGTAAGGTGAAATTCAAGGAGAGAAAGTGATTGCTGTCCCAGAGGAAAGAAGGAAGGAACTTAGAGATACTTAAGAGCTTCAGGACAGACGAAAAACTGCCAGTTATGGAAACTATGAAGAAGGAGACAGTGAGATGATAAAGACTCGAGATATAGGATGAATAGGCAGGTGAGCAGGCAGATGAGACGTCAGAAGTATGGGTTTTGGAGTGAGTCCATGCAGAAATTTGTAAACCTGAAGGGCAATTTTAAACTGACTCACAAATTACACCTGTGAGATGACGCAGGCATCGGCAGCCAGATAGGCATGACACCAATGTCCAAGGTGGGGCCCTTTGGAAATGGAAAGGATGGAAATGGAAGTGGCTGCACAGTTCGACAATGTCACAAATCTTCTGAAGGCTCCATCCTCTGGGTGTGTGTTGGAATGAGATTTGGCCTTTTGCTGTTTTCTTTTATTAAAAAAGGCAGCCTGCCTGTCTGCGACCAAATACCAAACAAGAGTGGGGTTAAGCCTCCGAAAGTAAAGCCATGTTAAGACAGTTAATTGTTTAATAGCCACCAGAAAAACTCCTGCCTCACTTGCATATAAAGGAAGCTGGAAGGTGGGGAATTCTGGCAGAAAAATATAATCCGCCCCACCACCATGATGGAGTTTGGCCCCATCACACATGCTGAAGCTCAAGAAGCCCTGAAAAATATTAGAGCCACAATCTGCAAAACTGATCCATGTCCCTCCTGACTGGTAAAAGCCAGTGAAGAACAACTATACTCACTACTAAAGGGAAAAGTCAATGTCTCCTTCAGAGAAGCACACCTACCAAACTCCATAAAAATGCAGTATGTTATCCAATCCTCAAGAAGCCAACTCTCGACCCTGAATATCTCCCCAACTACAATCTGGTCTCCACCCTCCCACCCCTTGGCAAAATAGTTGAGAAAATAGTAACCACACTGAGCTCCAACAACATGTGATGTCAGCCAACATGCTGGATGCCTCACAATCAGGGTTCAGACCAGGTAACAGCCCAGAGATGAATTTAGTGGCACATGAATTTAGTGACTCCTCATGGCCATGTACATAGGTAAGCTCTCCATGATCATACTGCTGGACCTCTCTGCAGTCTCTGACACAGTGGACCACAAGGTGCTGCTAACATGCCTACATAACACAGCAGGAATAGATGGCACAGCACTAGTGTCATTACTCTCCAGCAGAACTCAGAGAGTGGTGGTGGGTGACGGCCCCTCCTGTCCAAAGGCTCTCACATGTGTGGTCCCTTAGGGATCCACACTATCCCCTCCTCTTCAATATCTATGTGATACCATTGGGAGAGACAGCGAGACACTATGGGTTTAGCTGCCAACAGTATGCCAATGACACTTAGCTATATTTCTCATTCTAAACTCATGCAAGCACCACTACTACTAAAATGTCACAATGCCGACATGAAACGGGGTGAAGAGCAGCTGAGTCAAACTGAATCGAGGCAAGACCAAAGCAATACCCATCAGAAAAGGAAAACACTTCGAAGAGCTGGACAAGATCCTTGTCTCCAACTTCCATCAAAGGCATACAACCCCCATTCATCAAAGTGATGCAAAGCCTTGGAGTCCTAAGCTTTGATGACCAGGTGGCATCCGTTTTCAAAAATGTCCTCTCTCACCTCCAGCTTGCTAGGAAACTTTCTCCCAGACAAGGACCTGCCACAGCGATCTAAGCATTTGTCACCTCCAGGCTGGATTGCTGTAATTCACTGTATCTGAAGCTGAGTGGAAGATGATGCATAACACTCCAACGTGTACTAATGTGGCTGCTTGCCTCCACCACAACAGGCCACTGTGAGCACAGCAGGCCTGTGCTCCAGGCCCTCACTGGCTCCCCGTCAGCTTCTGATGCCAATTTAAGGCCTTGTTCTTAATTTTCAATGCAATTCATGGTTAAAGGAACTGAATCCAACAAAATAAAATGCAATTGCAAGCTGAGGGGAGACCCCAGTGCTGACCTCTGACATTATCACATGGTAAGCATTGAAAGGCAGAGACATCCCTCAGTGGACAAGCACTCAGATGCAACGAAGGAGAATATAAACCATTAAAAAAATCTGAATTCACATCATCCCGGACTGACATGACAGAGGAAAAGATCTGACAACAGAAAGACCAGTCCACAGTATGCCGTCATATTTATACACACAAGGCTGGCTTCAAAAGTGTATATTAGATCTCAATGCCAGTGCACAATACAATAATGTATGCATAATCTTGTACTCTTTCCCAGCTCAGCACTGCTCCTGAAATGTTATTAATGTCCCATAATAGGGTTGACTTCCACCTGCAACTATGAAGTTTACACCTACAAAGCCTATCACATACTGTCTTAGCTTTTTCATCAAAGGAATCTTTTTTTCATTTTGGGCCAAATTTTCAAAAAGTAGTATCTATGAGTGGGTGTAAAAGTGCATCCATGATTGTGCACAAAATTACTCCAATTATTAATGCAATTTTGGCAACTATGCAAGTACACTGCTAGCTAAGCCTCTAACTAGCAATCAGTGTGTATTTACTCAATTTGCATGTGCAATTTTCCCAACTGCATTCTCAGTTATCATACACAGATCTCAGGACTCAGTGTATATAAAATCTGATTCTTGATAACTGATTAAGGGCTGATGAGCAATGTGTGAGTGGCTGATAGAGTAAGGATATTAGAAGCACACAGAGAGAAAATAAATTAAAGCAAACAAAGTCAACTTTAACTTACCCATTGCCCTTTGTTTAAATTATACTTAAGAAGAGGAGGACACAAGTAATGTGCTAGCTGGGTCGAGTTCCCTCAATTATCCTGTCTCCTCCTGTTTTCAATATTCAACCCACCCTCTCCGGTAGGCAAGAAACACAATGATTTTTAGTAGGGCTGTCGATTAATCGCAGTTAACTCACGCGATTAACTCAAAAAAATTAATCGCGAGTAATCGCAGTTTTAACCGTACTGTTAAACAATAGAATACCAATTGAAATTTATTAAATATTTTGGATGTTTTTCTATATTTTCATATATACTGTATTCTGTGTTGTAACTGAAATCAAAATGTACATTATTTTTTATTACAAATATTTGCACTATAAAAATGATAAACAAAAGAAATAGTATTTTTCAATTCACCTCATACAAGTACCATCGTGCAATCTCTTTGTCGTGAAAGTGTAATTTACAAATGTAGATTTTTTTTGTTACATAATTGCACTCAAAAACAAAACAATGTAAAACGTCAGAGTCTACAAGTCCACTCAGTCCTACTTCTTGTTCAGCCAATTGCTAAGACAAACAAGTTTGTTTACATTTACAGGAGGTAATGTTGCCCACTTCTTATTTACAATGTCACCAGAAAGTGAGAACATACATTTGCATGGCACTTTTGTAGCTGGCATTCCACGGTATTTACGTGCCAGATATGCTAAACATTCGTATGCTGCTTGATGATTCGGTCACCATTCCAGAGGAATAACACCGTAGCTTAATCAGAAGCAACACTCTACTGGAGAGTTATTTACAATTTCTACACTTACTAAATAACTACCAATTCTGACAATCTTTCGAGTGTTATCTGACTGAGCTAATGTGACTGGTACCAACCAATGAGTCTGTGACTAAAAGCATTCTTACTGATGTGGAAGAAAATGCTGCTTTTACTGGCAATGGTTTTAGTAATAGGCTTCATGTTACTGTTTCTTTGACAAACCCACAAACCAACTTTTTTATTTTAAAATGTCCAACAGAAAGAAAACATACAAAACCAATCAGAATATGCATGAAGATGAATTCACGTGCATCTGCCTTAAGAATAGCTTTCTAGAGTCACCCATGATATCTCTTAGCATATAGCCTCTCATTCAAAAACCAACAAAAGCAGTAAGAGTATTTCTATTGGCTTTAGTGGGATTTGGATCAGGCCCATACTTTTCAGGAGTGTGGAGCCGGTGCTCGGGACAGGGACAGTGCGTGGAGCCCTGTAGCGTCCCCCTTACACCCGCCTAGGAGCTGGAGCCTGCTGGTGGCTTCCGGGGCATAGTGCGGTGCCAGGACAGGTAGGGACTAGTCTGCCTTAGCCCTGCAGAACCACCGACCGGACTTTTAATGGCCCAGTTGGTGGTGCTGATAGGAGGTGCCAGGGTCCCTTTTCAACTGGGTGTTCCCAGTCGAAAACCGGACACCTGGCAACCTTAGTCCTTATACATGAAAGCTTGTAACAAAAAAGCCCCTATACACCATTTTCTATGAGAAACAAAAAAGAGTGACATTTTGTGTGACAAAGAGTGACAAAGGCACCGCATTTCAAGAAAGATGTGGAGAAATTGGAAAGGGGCCAGAGAAGAGCAACAAGAATGATTAAAGGTCTTGAGAACATGACCTATGAAGAAAGGCTGAAGGAATTGGGTTTGTTCAGTTTGGAAAAGAGAAGACAGAGAGGGGACATGATAGCAGTTTTCAGGTATCTAAAAGGGTGTCATAAGGAGGAGGGAGAAAACTTGTTCACCTTAGCCTCTAAGGATAGTACAAGAAGCAATGGGCTTAAACTGCAGCAAGGGAGGTCTAGGTTGGACATTAGGAAAAAGTTCCTAACTGTCAGGGTGGTTAAACACTGGAATAAATTGCCTAGGGAGGTTGTGGAATCTCCATCTCTGGAGATATTTAAGAGTAGGTTAGATAAATGTCTATAAGGGATGGTCTAGACAGTATTTGGTCCTGCCATGCGGGCAGGGGACTGGACTCAATGATCTCTCGAGGTCCCTTCCAGTCCTAGAATCTATTAATCTAATTTTCAAGAGTCAGTGCAATCAAATTACAGTGGCCATTGATAAAAAGTGCATATTTATCAACAGATCATATGAAAATATATTAGATACCTCAAATATGTCCGGTTTTAAGTGAAGGGAATATATAATCACTGTGACAAATTTACTTTAATGGTGAACCCTGTATGTGCAATAGGTACCATATATTATAAATCTCTGTGGCTCTTAATGGGGCATGTTTAGTCTTATGGGGTACAATTCTGATAAAACTGACACTAAGAGTAACACCAATGTAAAATCAATTCAAATAACATCAAAATCAGTCTCTTGATTTCTACAATAAGCAAGGCAGAGTTGTTTAATTTACATAGACCAGCACATAACGTGCTGTTCAACTGAGCCTCCTGAAAATAGCAGCGTCTTCACATGAATAAGCTGCATGAGCTATTCTAGATTGTGTCGCAGACGTGCTGCCTAAGTTGCCCTCTCCATATCACAATACTGTATGTTGCTCCTGATTGATCTGCCAGAAATATTTCATATGCTGCACAGCTGCAGGTTGTTTTCACAACAGTCTTGAAACAGTAGCTCTGGCTAACTAACTTGTGAACATTTGCCAAGTTTGATCACACTCTACACAACACAACACACTTAAGTATAGCCTTGTTGAACTACATATTGATCAAGGAGCTGAGCTATGCTTTTGCTCCCAAGGCCTTGGATATTTTTTCACTTTTCAGTACCTTGAAGTTGGTTACGTTATCTTGCACTTCATATGCATGATGGATTTGAGCTGATGTAGGTTTTAATGAACCATGGCTCTGGAGCAGTGGAAGAGTCATGATCAAAAACGGTGTGAATTTTGTGTGCCATCTGATATCAAGATAAATTTGTCTCCAATTTAAACTTCCATACAGATTTTTAAAAGGGTTATTTAAAAGTAAAGTTGCCTTTCAAATACAATACTCAGTATATTCAGGAATGGAAATACTATGTTAGAGGGAGAGGGAAAAACCCATGATTTAAATTGGAGTCTTGGATGTTCAGACATTCTGAAAATGAAGTCTCATGCTTTTCTCTGCAGGCTTTTTCTGCTGGTCCCTAACCTAGGACTCCTTTTACTTGGAAGGTGTGACTATTCCTATCCTCCTTTAATTCCAAAGCTGGGTTTTTTTTCTTTCCTCCTTAGAATATTATGTTCTTCACTTGTTTCAGGCCAACACATTACCTGCATACCTTGGAAGCCAAAAATGAAACAAAATTTTGGTTACCTTGGAGACTGAGAAGACAAAGTAATTAACCACAGGTCATGGTAGAAGTGGGCTGTGACAGTGCAATGCACCAGTGTGAGGTTTTGGAAGTAATGTGCCTGAGTTAGGCACAATGCTATCAGCAGCAGTGGGAGGAGAGTGCAAATTAGAGTGGTTCCTGCTGCACTCTGAGAGGGTGCTGGGTGTGCTTTCCCGGCTGCTATACAAAGGATGGACCCATACCTCTCCCTGACACATTTTCAGAGGCTATCAGTCTCACACAGTCTTTGTTTTCAGAAAGCTCAAGGGACGTGGGCTAGACTCTGCACAATAGCACCAGGTCCTTTTGCCTCCTCTCCTCCTTATGAGCCTATACAGGGTTAGTCATAATCTAGCATTATACAAGCAATTACAAACCACATCCTTCTAGTTAAAAATTAAGCCCCCCCCCAATTTATAAGTTCTCCTAATGCCAACATTTTGATTTGCAGTTGCTTGCCAACCATCATCTCCTTCAGGGGACTTCAGACCAAAATGTTAGGCTTCAGCAACTTGTTTTTGTTCAACATTTATGTTGTTTTTAAATTGTATACCTTACAAATGTTATTTTGCGAGCCTCAGAGGTAGCACAAAGGCTTTCAATTGTTTCCAGAGATAGCATTCTTACACTGCATTACTACTTTCTGCATGAAAGATACAAGTTTACAAACAATTTTGAAAATAAACCAAAAGGATTTTGCATAATTAAATCTTGGATGTGAACCTGAAAACATCGTTCTGGTTATGTCGTACGGTGTAGTACTACTTTTTAAAATGCTCATTTCTTTTTAATCTTTGAAATTATTAGGAACATTAAAAAATGGTAATTATGAGAATAAGGCAACTAATTTAAAGCACCAAGAAAACATGATTGACATGATAGATAATTGGTATATTTCTACTTAATCTACATAAATGTAAACAGTAAATCTTTTCTTAAACAAAGATTGTGTGACTCTTCATTTATCTTTTATGACAGGAGAGCAAAGGTTGCTATTTAATGAATGGGAAGAAGCAACAAGGTCAGATTTAAAAGCCTCGCAAGTCAAATGTCTGACATCTCTGAACATTGGAAAAAACCTAACATGATAATTACTATTTTGGTCAAGTCAATGAGGTCTGTTTTTGATTTCAAAAAGAAAGGAAGAAAGAAAAAGAAAGAAAATAGCATAACCAAATAACATAAGAAGGGGCAATTGTATAACAATATAGCCCATAAAATATATATTTCCCCAGCAAGGCCTCCTTTCACCAGGAAGAAGAGAAAAGAAGAAAACAATATGAATTCCATTAAGGACCTCACCATGTGTATTTAGTTCACCTGGGAAGCGCTTATATAGCACAGTGATAAGTGCTATACTTTAAGACGGACAAATTGATAAATTATTAATTCAAAATGTTTGCAAGCATTTCAATTACTAAATATTCCCGATTCAGGTGAACTTGAAAATAATTTTGAATCTCTGTGGACAACAGAAACACAGGCATTGACAAAGGGCTTGGAAAGCCAAATACTTTTATTTTACATATGCATTGATTTTTGCTCAAATGGAAGACCTCTGTCATTTAACAGGGTTATTCATAGATCCAAAGAGCTGATCGGGGTCATTAATAACAATAGTAAACTGATCATCATTCCTATAGGATTTGACAACGGCTTTTTTTCAAAGTGGATACTAATGTATTGATGCCTCTGAAGTTCATTACAGCAGTAATAAATCATTAGCCTCCACAAAATGATTTATAAGTTGGTTAAAACGCATTAGAATGGACTGTCAAACCACTCCACTAAGATGATTCGGCTAGTACTAAAGAGGATTTTTTTTTCAGGTCTTCGAACCAAAATGGTTATGACTCAAAGTAATCATATTACAAAGACAAAAATAAAACAAATTCCTGTAATAATTTATTTTAATAGTAAGTTCCAATCTTTGTAAAAGGGTGAGCGAATTTTACATTGACTCTCTAGCTACATACCTTGTTGGCAGCAAATTCTTACTCTGTAAAGTGCCAGTGCTGACCTCCGATGATTATATTTGTGTTTGGTTTAACCAAAAGAAGTATACTGCATGCGTAACTATGGTTACTCCCTAAGTGTGTCTGTGTAATAAAAGTTTAATGTAAAGCATAAGTAGCCTGTCAAGCATCTAACACTAAGCCTTAAGATTAGTAATGATATCACAAGATGTATATGGGCCAAAATGTTGGTGCTTGAAATGCTCTTGCTATGCAAATCTATTGCTATATTATTGCAAGCAGCAGTGATAATCACTGTTTAAGTAGCTTAACTACAACTCAGACCTACTAGTATTTAGTTGTAAGAACATATTTCAATTTCATATGCTAAGAGAATCTGTTTGCATTTTTAATTAATGCATATCTTTTTTACCATATGGGTTATTTCATAATATTGGGCAAAACTCCCATTAAGATCAATGGGAGTACAATCAGGCCCATTGTATACAGTGTTAATTATTATGATAGTACTCAAGAGTCCCAGTCAGGATCAGGGCCTCATTGTGCTAAGAAGCTGTACAAAGACATCCAAACCCGGTCCCGGTCTAGAAGAACTTTAGTGATCTAATTAACAAGAGGGTCATGTTAATAGAATTAATAATAGACCGGATACTACAATCTCGATTCACATTCTGACTGGCCCTCCCATGGGAGCACTATGTGGAAGAAGTGAGTAAGGACCTCTCTCATACACAGCAAGGCAGAATTACAGCCCCTGGGCTCAGGGATCGCTCCCTCACTGCTACCAGGGGGATGCCCCAAAGGGACTTCGGGGGCGGGGAGGGGGAGAAGGTAGAGAAAAGGTGAAGCCAGGGCTCTGCCATCCTCTCACTGCAGGTGCTGCCCAGTAAAACCAATGTGTGTGCACGTGTGTGTAGCTGTTAAGGGACTGTAGCAATGTGTGTATTTCCCATTTGCGTCAGAAAACCCTGGGAAGCATTCTGTAGACTGTCACCTGGCTTTCCCTCTGGAACAGTGCAGCTCTGCACTATTCCACACACCCCTCCTCCAACATGGGGCTGTGCCTAAATGGCACAAACGAGCCCCAAGTGATTAGTCTTTACCCATAGGAGTAGTCCTTACTTGAGCAAGTAACTCTTACATAAGGAGCCCTTCAAGATTAAGTACATTAAAGGCTTGTCTGTAATGCCTGGAATAAAATAAAATAATGTCTTCTGGAAATACATGATAAGAGTTACTCTGAACCGCACAGAAGACAACACAATAACTTGTTATCCTCTCAGTGTAATTGAATTAGAAGTATGTATTGTATAAAGCCACATAGAATTTAGGACCAGATTTTCAAAAGGCCAAGTCTGCATGCTTACAAGCTTAATTTGTGCCTGCAGGCAGAAACTGGAATACTTATGATGCTACCTAACTAATCTGGGGTGCATATTAGAAATACGAGTGCTCTGGAAATGAGGGTGTCTGCAAACAGGGGACAGGGCCCTTTAAAAATCATAGCCATTTGAAAAATCTGGTCCTGTACTAATGTTATAAACTAAATTCTCTACATAGGTCCGCATAGGAAACTTCTAAAAAGGCTATTCTCCTTTCTGTATTTGCAAGAAACACCCAGTGAACAAGATTAAGGTTATGTGACTAGAGAGGGAAGAATGGACAGCAATGGCCACATTTTGAGCAAATTTTCTTAACTGCACATTTAAAACTTCAATTTGCATAAAATGAAGATTTCAGGCACAAATATAGGATTTTCCCCCTACCGGAATAAGGATAGAATTAAGTCCCACTGAAAATTTGGCCCCAAGAAAGTGTGCAGTGAAGATCAGAGACGAGAATTTATTTAACCTTAATATATTGTAATGTGACTATTTTTAAGATGATAGTATTGACAAGCTTGTTATGGAGTTTTGTCACATCCTGCACAGGGTGAATTATGCAAAATAAATAAACCAACACTTGAGTATCAATAGACAGATTAGTTGCAATCTTGGAAATCAAGCAAATACCACAGACCTCAGAAAAAACCCTCAAGTAGAACCAGAAATATTTAAAAAAGCTCAAAAATGACAAAACCCCCTACTAGAAATTCCAGCTGAAAACGTTCAACTGATTCCTGTTGGTTCCAGTTATCAACAAAGTTTTTGGAACAAAGAAACTAATGCCCTGTACTACAGGTCTGTCGCATCTTACGCACATTTAACATGCACGATTGCAGCTTTACACGGTTGGCAAAAACAAAACAAAAACAAAAAAAAGAGAAAAATAACAATTTTAATACTGTACCTGTAGTGCGGGCGATTCCGCCCACCATTACACTCAATGTAATTTTGACTATACGTGATTTTCACTTTACGCACTGACTGCGGAACGTTACCCCAGCGTAAGATGCGACAGACCTATACTGCAATTCTACCCATAGACTTAAAGACTTAAAATAATTATTGATTGTCCGGATAGACAAGAAACCAGTAGAAACTAACAGAGACCAGTGGCAGGATTCTAATGGAAATTTCAACTCAGAGAATAGGTGCCCAAAGAGGCACAGAACAGAACTAATGGCTCAGGAAGAGGAGACTAAAGTGGCTTTAAGTCACCTTTGTGACCTCCTGATACTGAGCTACACCAGGACTGGAGTGGCCCCAGATGTAATTTAAACAGCCCTGAGGGGCTAAGTTAAGGCAGCTTATCCCTGGTGGGCAGCAGCACCCAGGATCTCCGCCACAGTGTGTGCTGTGGCTACACTCCTGTCACCCCCTACGCCAGCGCTTTTGAAGGGGTCCTGGAATGACAGCCTATGGTAGTATTCCTCAGTTCTGGCATGGAGTAATCCTCCCTCAGTCAGATCTGGGGCTTTTAGGATGCCTTTACACTGCTCCAGGCATACAGGGGTCAGAGCAGAGGTGATTTGTAAAATCTTGGGAAAATTCACTCTTATGCAGCAAAAGAAAATCAATAACCAAATAGCCAATGTAGTCTTGTTCAACTACAAGCTGAGTAGAAGAGTCTATGATAAAAAGTCGACAAATTATCAAATCATCAAAAATAAACATTAAAGACTTGCTCCTCCTCTTAATTAAGTCAATGGAAGTTTCCTATAGACTTCCATCAGCAGCAGAATTAGGTCCTAAAAGCCCCTGGTTACACCAAGGGAGAAGCAAAGAGGTACAGGTCTTATTTCCTGGCTCACGAAGCACATAGCATGGAACCTCTTGTATAAACCAAAACAATGCTCTATGTTGTTCTCTCATGACACGTTTCTGAAATATGGGAGAATACTCCAAAGAGAACAACAGTAGTGTAGAAACAAGATGAAAACAAAGACTAATGAAAACAAAACAAAACACCAAGTTACCAGGAAAAAAAAACTTAACTAAGGGAAACCATTTGGACAGGGCATTTCATTAAAAATCGCCTCAGTCTGCTGAAACCTGGAAACAGAGAAAACAATAAACAGATCCTAGACACTTCTCCAGCTCCCTTGCACTGTTCCAGTGGCCCTACTGCTACCAGAGAATGTTTTAAAGTCACATTCTTCAGAACCACAATAGCTACTGAAAGATAATCCTGAAGGTCTGGCCCTTTATATTCTGCCTTTACAGTAACATTCTTCATTATGAAGGGATAGCAATTTTGTTAATCCAACAATTGTGCATAATACCACCTCCTCCAACTGGAATATGGACCTCCAGTGAGTAGGCAATAAAAGAGATATATCTGAATGTATGCTGGAGAAAATCTGGCAATGAATGAGGACAAGACACTCTTAATTAAAATCTGGGAGGCAGAGACTGACACAAATATATAAGCTTCTTTTATCACATTGTTTATGTTTTTATTTTATTTTAAGAGACAAAAATAAAAATATTTTTTTCACACAAAGCCACAATGAGCAAGAACACAGAGGCAACATAGCTTCTGATATCTAAGACAAAAGAACAAGTCAAAGGTGCAGAAAGTGCAGAGGTTAGGTGTGTTCATTGTGCAACATGAAAGGTGTTACCAGATGGTAGAGCAGTAAACAGAAAACACAGCAGTGCATGCACGTTACAGAGTAAGGCAGTACAGACAACATTTCCATATGCTGTATTTTTAACTCTGTCACCTGATTGACCTCAATAATACTCTACAATTTCATGGCACCTTACACTGTTATTTATGCTTTATAACACCCCAGTAAGCTAGATAAATATCATTCCTATCATATGAGATAGGGACACAGAGGCACAAATACTATTGCGATGAGGCACACATAAAACCCTAGACAGATGAAGATATTAAGCTGTCGTTGGACTCTCGGGGAGGAGTCCTGACCTAAAGAGGGTTTTTGTTTTTAAGACCTGACTTAATTCAAGAATAGGAGTAGGAATGTAATTTGTTGATTTTTATCATAGACTATTCTATTCATCTTGTGGTTGAACAAGACTACATTGGCTATTTGGTTACTGATTTTCTTTAGCTGCATAAAAAGGAATTTTCCCCAAGATTTTACAAAGTTGGTCAGTAAGACTGCTGTAAGCACATGCTGAGCGAACTTTGCTTTTAATCCAATATAGTTTGTTAAGTTAGGCACCAATAAGCATTTTATCTTTATTTTTCTTGTAACCATTTCTGACTTTTATGCCTCATTGCTTGTCCTAGGGTGACCAGATAGGAAGTATGAAAAACTGGGATGCGGGTGGAGGATAATAGGCATCTATATAAGACAGACCCCTGAATATCGGGACTGTGCTTATAAAATTGGGACATCTTGTCACTTAAGCTTGTTCTTCCTTAAAATCTATCTCTGTGTAGCTAATAAACTTGTTTTACTGTTTTATCTAATCCAGTGTGTTCAAGTGGAAGAGTCTGAGTAACTCCATTGTGTGCCTGTTATTCCCTTAAAGGAATAACAGACTCAATATATTTGTACTGTCCAAGAGAGGGCTGGGCAATACAGGACACACTTTTCTGGGAGAAGATCTGGGACAAGGGGTGTATTGTGGTCACCCTGTAGTCACCAAGGCTGGTAAGAGCCAATGTGTGGCTGGCTGGGTGCAGCACACACAGACATAGCTGGGAGTGACTTACATGCTGGAGGCTGTGAGCAGAGGCTATAACAGCAAGGCATTGTAAAGGGCACCCTAGGTTACAGGGCAGGGGTGACACAGGTACCTATTAGTCTGGATTGTACCCTGATATGTCACACCCCTACATACAGAAAATGCACAAGTGTGAATTTTCAAATAAAAGTAGCTCTTCGGATTTTACATACTTAAAAACTTGAAATTTCAGGGGTAGGAAGCCATGCAAGGAAACAATGCCCCACTAATTATTAATAGATACTTTTCACTAATTTTGCCTACCTCTAATTATCAAAACACAAGAAAAATGTTTCTCTGCTAGCATTCAAAGAACCAAATCCTACTCTCAGATGTGTGCATTTGACTCCAATTGACTTTCATATATATCTGGAGACAGAATTCAATTCTCATTATCAGTAAATTTATAAATTCATATTTGTCTGTGTTCAAATATTCTCTATTCTGCATAGTTGTGACCAGATGCATGCATGAAAATCCCCTGATTTGACTGCCAAAGCACCAGCTCTTTTTCAAAACTAGAAAGTTCCTTGAAACGTAAAGAAACATTAAGCTTATGCAATGTACAGCTACTTTATTTCTGTTTTGGCAGATAAGCTGTTCAAATCTTGACATGGGCAGGGTTCCATATCTGTGCTTCTGGCCATTATGTTCAGTGTTTAACTCACACCTTCAACCATGTATGGATCTTTATTTACACATTTTTATCTACCATATGTCTCATTCTGGCTGCTCAATCCATCATAGGCAATTCTTTAAAGAACTTGGCATAGACAGAAAGTATACTTGAGAGTATCTTAACAGAAAAAAATAATCTTTGGCTGAAATTAGAGGGGTTCAAGCAGCTTAACCAACATATGTTTGTACAAGAAATACAGTGTTGCATAAAAATCTCCATGCGTTTCTCATCTCCAATTAATGGTTGTTATAATACATTCAATATTACCCAGCAACATTCCCTGCCTGGCCAACAGTAGTATATCACAACATTTTATGGTTACAGTTACAGCATTTCATGGCATGTCTCAGTAAAGCGAAAGGACTATCACAAGATGGCTTTCTTGGTTGTGACATGCCCAACCGGCTGCAGTTTGCCACAGTAGAAATACCAAAGTCAGATATGCCTTTTACTCCACTGACAGGTAGTCTACATGCCACAAAAGAGTGAAAATCCCTTACATTATTCTCAGAAGATTTCTAACATTTTGGTCTTGTGAAACAAATCAACAAGGTGAAAAACATGTTTACTTATAACATGTTCAACTATATTTAAATTACTCATTGGATACCGATTATTACCCATAACTGTCACTTATGGGGAAAAAAAACCTACATATGGATAAGTGTCCCGCAGAGAGAGCCTCAAATCCATGTAATATCTCAGAGCACTAGGTATTGCATGTGGGTTAACTGAAAGATGTACAAAAGCACATGTAAATAAGCATCTTACTACTGACTATGCTTCTGAGGAGGTCTATTTATTGTAGCAACTGTACAGAATAGAGGGGTCTCATACAACATGCTCTGGGTTTGACAGATCTACATCAGAGTAATGTTACTATTTTGTTAGTCTGTCTGGACAGGTTGTATCCCATTTTCATTACATGCCTTAGACATGCCTCTGACATAACATTTTTCCCCCTGAAAACTGCTATAGCCCAAGCAGAGCAGCAATTCTGTTGAAGAAGCTGCAGCCAGGTTCTCATTTATATTCATACTCTAATTTACTCTTCATGGCTATGTATGTGTGGACATGATATAAAATAAGCCCTCATTGCTTTAATTCTGCTCACTGCTTAATAGCATGGGCCTTTGTAACGGGAAGTGAATGCTTGATTCAGTGCTGCCCAGTGCTGCAAAGATGTGGACAGGACTGACTCCATGTTCTCCAGTTGACATCACTGTAAATTGCCACTAAAGGATTGTCATAAATTAATAAATCTAATTCCTTACCAATAGAATCTAACCACAAATAAAGAATTTCCAATCTAGAACTATACCCTTTTTCTACAAAGCATGAAGAGTGATTAGTTCTAGGTGGGTGTATGCACTTTTTTTTTTATTAGATCAGCCTAACAATAGAAAGATTGCACCATGGATGTTAACTAAGATTATTTTTAAATAATCACTATTAAAAACTGACAAGATTTCTGGCTTCCAAAAGTTATTCAGTTGATTACTTTTCTATAAACACACTTTTTTCCTTTTAAGTCAACAGTTGCACCGATTCTTGTGGGGAAGATGTTGATTAATCAAATTTAAACTTCCACCTACACTTCCATCCAGAAAGAATAAATATGTCACCTCAACTAGTCCTAATTACTGAATACTTACAAATAAGATGAGATACATTATCCTCTATTTTATAAAACTATTATGAATTTCAAGTGTGGTAAACTTCAATTTTTTCATACAAAACCATATTGTATAAATTATGCCTTTCCAGATGAGATTGAACAGCGTAACAAAACACCGAAAGTAATACATTATGTTATAGTTAATAAGTCATTAGAACCTATTAAAGAAAAGAAACAAACATTTGTTCTACTATAGGTACAGAAACAATGAAACATAGTAAATGAATGTGAAAAAACTTCTTTGTGAAGTAGCATTACTAATCCACGGGATTCAACTGAATAATCTCCTCATAACACCTTCATACTAATAACATAATAATTTATCTATTTAAATGGAACATTTAGTCTGTATTCAATACAGTTTTGTCATGTTGACACCAGAAAGTTAATAAACAATAGGGTATTAAATTAGAATGGAGCAATAAAATACACAGTATGTGAATCGTTTGAGGGGAAAATGTGTATTTTCACTCACCTTTTTGAATTATTAGAAACCTATTAGACAGTAAGATCACAGTAAACATGCACCTTCAGTACGTTCTAAATCTGTGCAATTGATGAGATTTAAGGAAATATCAGTGAGAGTTTAATTTGGATCTCCCAACAGCTATACAGGATTATTGTGAGTGTAATAGCTTTATGTTCAAGTGGGATTGTGCTGTATTACATTCATTGTTAAACAAATCAGTCAAGCTCTCGCTGGAATTTCAATTTGCACCGTTGTAGAAGATGAGCAGTGTTTCACTGTTTTAATGTTTGATTATCAACATACCCCTTTAAAGAGGCAAGACACACCACTTAATGATTGGGCTTTTTTAATTTAGTTTGTTGTTTATCTTTACTTGTATAGAATTATATTTTACTCCAAATAGGTTACTGTGAGCTATTGTTATGCAGCTGTTAATACATTTTGTTCAAAGAAAAAATGTTCCATGAAAGTTTAGCAGCGTTGTCAAGTTAACTAAAACCTATTTGTCTCATATCTACTGTGAGAGACCCAGACCAGTGGGGTACAGGAGGCTAGAAGAGGGCAAATATACTGGTCACTGGATGAGTAGTTTTCTGTTCCCTGAGTGACCAGAGCAGGGGCTGCACTAGAGTAATCAGGAACCTGCTAGAACCAGTTAAGGCAGGCAGGCTAATCAGGACACATGGAGCCAATTAAGAAGCTGCTAGAATCAATTAAGGCAGGCTAATCAAGGCACCTGGGTTTTAAAAAGGAGCTCACTTCATTTTGTGGGGTGAGTGTGAGGAGCTGGGAGCAAGAGGTGCAAGGAGCTGAGTGAGAGTGAGCTGCTGGAGGACTGAGGAGCACAAGCGTTATCAGACACCAGGAGGAAGGTGTTTGGAGGAGGCCATGGGGAAGTAGCCCAGGGAGTTGTAGCTGTCATGGAGCTGTTACAGGAGGCACTATAGACAGCTGCAGTCCACAGGGCTCTGGGCTGGAACCCGGAGTAGAGGGCGGACAAACCTCCCAATTGACCTGGACTGTGGGTTCTTCCAGAGGGGAAGGTCTGTGGTCTGTTCCCCAACCCACATGGTGAATCTCTGAGGCAAGAAAATCCACCAATAAGCGCAGGACCCACCAAGATAGAGGAGGAACTTTTTTTTATCGATAGTAGTAGATAAGCATATCTGTATTTGACTTTTTTTGTCAGATAATCACCATCTAAATATGAGTCTTATCTCATCCTCTTTTCTTGATTCACACTCTCACTCAGTTCCAGTCAAGAATTTGATAGTCACTTCTGGGCAAAGACAGACTTTTCCACTCATCTATATAAGGGCTTGTCTACATTACCGGCTGGATCAATGGGCAGCAATTGATCCAGCGGGGGTTGATTTATCGTGTCTAGTCTAGATGCAATAAATCGACCGCCGAGCACTCTCCTGTTGACTCCAGTACTCCACCAGGGTGAGAGGCATAGGCGGAGTCAAAGGGGGAGCATCAGCCATTGACTTACCACAGTGAAGACACCACGGGAAGTAGATCTAAGTACGTCAACTTCAGCTACATTATTCACGTAGCTGAAGTTGTGTAACTTAAATTGATCCCCCCAGTGTAGACCAGGCCTAAGTGACCCTTCTTCTAATCTACTGCCATTCACTCAAATATCTTATTGGCTTCAGTAATGATTTCAAGATCAGACTCTGGAGTTGCACTGAGGATTGTAGATTCATTCCCAGTCATATTCACAAATAAATATGATGACATCAACAGATTATTATGATCTCTATATTCACTATATGGGAGCAAGATTATGTGTTTTACTGACACAAATATTCCCGTGGAAGTCAATTGGACTATTTGTGTGAGTAAAGTGAGGAGAATTTAATCATAAACAAAAATTAAAATAAATATATTTGTCATTTAGCCAGTTAGGTTGGAAAGAGACTACAAATTAATTTGAATTAAATTACTAAAATCTGAAAAATAATGTCTTATTAAGCATGAAAGCTTCTGATTCAATGCTACATACTTCAACATTTTTGTCTATTATATCATGGTATGAGCTGTACAAAGTAAAATTTAATTAACTACAGATAACAGAAATATTTACAAAATGTTACAATCTAAAAATGTATACTTAGCAGCATCTGACACCATCTATTTATACAGACTGAATACAGTTCTTAATCCAAAACATCTGATAAATCAATATTGTATGCACCAGAATTTAGTAGCTGCCATTGAAAGAAAGCCTCGGAGAAGTCAGTGAAATATACATCTTTCTCCAGTGTTGAATGGAAGCCTGTGATGAACATGTTTTGAGAATAAAGATAAACAGAAGACAATGAGCATTAGATATAGATGTACACGGACTTTTGACCTTCACTTGAGACTAATTTACTACATTATATGGAAAGGGGGAATGTAAATCAGTTTTTTTTTTTGTGTTGAATCTACAAAACAAGTCCATGTTTTTCCTTTTTTCACTCACCCTCATATTGGCTACCATGTTGTGCTTAAACTTTTTTCAAACACATTAACTGCTATCTAATTTCACTCTTAATTAGAAATCAGTAATGATGTACCTTATTTAAGATTTTATTTCTGACTTCAAAAGGAGCTACCTAGGATTGTTTGGTGTCTTTACTTTGAAGAAAATCTTTTTATTACTTATTTTAGTACAACACATTAAAATCAAATATCTCCTGTAGCAAAACGATTCAAGTCCCTGCAACTCAAATAATTTTCTAATAAAAAATGCATGAGACAAATAAATGCACTTTATGTTCCACAAGAAAAGGCAGTTTCAACAGGCTAATGCTCAGAGAAAATTCATTTTATCAACCAGCCATTTCATTCTTTGGTGCTGTTACAAGCTCCTTCCAGTTGCTAGGCAACCATAATTCATAGTACCTTTTAATGGATACTCTGCTACTGCTGAGAACATTAAGGTGAAGAGAATAAATGCCTTGGGTGAATCTTGAAATCTTTCATTATGCATGTCATTCTATTTCTGTAATGCTATAATGCTGAAATGTTTCTGTGGCAGGAAACTGAGTTGTGGTAATTGCATATTCGACTCATATATGTTTTGTAAGCAGAGCAGCACGTACTTGTCTAAAATGAGTTATTTCAAACATGATTGAAATTGGACTTTTCTACTTCTAAAGGTAGTAAATAAATCTAAAGGGAAAAAAGAGAAAAATAGGTCTCGAGTAAAATGTCTTGAAATTTCCAGTAAGAATGACAAAATTCTATAGCAGAAATTGAAAGTAATCAAACAGACTTGAGCTTGATCATAGTGGTATATGAATATAGGGTATACACAATTTAAAATGCAAAAACACAACAGTGGATAAAATATACTCAATATAACTGCTATTTCTTAAAAAAACATGCCAGCTTCAAAGACAGATACAGGAAAGCTAGGTGAAGCACATTGATATGTATTATTAAAATATGTACATTTTTTGACTAAATATGGATGGTTAGTATACTGTCCACCTCTCACCTCATTGTTTAGGGTCCTTGCACACCTTGATAAGCACTTACTCATGTGAACCAGTGGGATCACCAAGAGGAGTAAGGGTTTCATAATTAGGCTCTTATTTTGCAAACAAATAAGAGAGACAACAAGAGTTAAGACAAACTTCTCATACTATAGTGATTAGTGGCAGTATAAAACCCTGAGATGTGTTTGTTAGCTGGCACTTTATGATCCTGATTCTCCTCCCACTCACCCTCCCTGCAAACCAGGCGTAGCTCTCTTGAAGTCAATGGAGTTATACAGGTGGGAGAGGCGAATCAGATGCTATATCTGCATGATCCTTAATAGTATTTATTGTTTCAAACAATGTATGCAGGTCTCTCTTATATTTCTTTTAGAATAGCTATATTAACCTTGGAGAGTAACCTTTTACATTAATCTGTATGTACCTTTTAACTTCAGGTTTCTCTTTATCATGTCTGGGCATGTTTCTGTAAATGCTAAGGAACCAACAATTATCTAAGAACTTTCTTACTCAACCATTTACAGCCCTTCCTTTCCAGATGCCGATAACCTCAAATTGATCCTGAGGCACCACATTTTACAAAAAAGCAATTCACTCTTTGAATGTTAGATTAGAAAAGACCTACATGGATAGTAATTATACATTGTTCACTGGTGTCCAAACTGACACTGCTAAACTCATTTCTTGTGGGACATTAACGTAATCCACAGCCATATTACAAATATAAACCTGTTTTTTTCTTCTGCTTTACTGTCCTACCTAGTCATTTTCCCATGTGCATTTTGAAATTATTTTTACTATCTGGTTGAAATTGAAAACTTTGGGACAATTTCTGCTTTTAGTTACACGGGAGAAAAGAATATGGCCCCCTTGTTATTTTTCTATGGTATGTACTCTGCATCTATCTGTAGTCTACTTTTGTCTACATCACCATGTGTGCCATATTTCTAAATACTTTGAAAAAAATGATGCTATATGACTACCGTTCACATTATGTGATGTTGAAAACCTCTTTCTCTGAATTACCTTTAAAAAGATGTCTTTCTCACAGGAAAAAAAAAAAGATCATATACATGAAGAGGAGGAAAAAGTTGCACAACTCCAAAGGGACGAAGACAACAGAACGATGGGAGCGGAGTGTGGAGTTGGAAGAGAGAAACTTGAGGTAATGGTTGTACTTGATAGTGAAGGTTAAAAGAAAGATGTTGCAGTTACATGAGAGGACGGTGGAGCCAAGGAACTTTTCTGAGGCCGAGAGATACTACAAAGCAGAAACAAATGCATTAAAAATGTCAAATCAAACAGGTTTGGGTTTTTTTTTGCAGTATTCACAAGGCACCTACTCTCCATCAACACCAAGCATCATTCTCTTCTTCCTTCCCCCCTTTCCTCCTTATTCTTTTTCCCCCTTCTTCTTGTTTATGGAGGATATTACAAGATAACTCAGTGTCAAAAAGCAAGAGTGTTGTATAAATCTAGCAGTCATTTTTTTTCTAATTGCAAAGTGATAAGCCTCTCCCCTAAAAATCTTGCCTCCTCCCAAACTAACTATCCTTCTCATAAAAATGTGCATTGGAAAAAAAAATCCCAGAAGATATGGAGACAGAAGTTTTTTGATCAAAGAACTCTGCTGCATCATCAGAGACATAATTTGCAATCCAATCATTTCCTATACACCATTCCATTAGTGTAGGCTACCTCTCTGTGAGTGACTAGGTTATAAAATATAGTTTCTATATAATGGCTTGGATTGTTGCTTTATGTTGTCAAAAGCTGGCAACTTTCACCATATTCACCACTATCCAACTGTGAGACCTGGGAGTAGCCCTAATTTTGAATGTTCTTAAAAGACAGAATGCTGAACAGTATTATTGTAGAATTACAGAAATGTAGGGAATTAAGTGACCTTGAGAATTTCATCTAGTCCAACTAGCTGGTGCTGTGGCAGCACCACATAAACCTAGACCATCCCTGACAGGTGTTTTTTCCAAACTGTTTTTTAAAACCTCCGAAGATGGGGATTCTTCAACCACCCTTGGAAACCTGTTCCACAGCTTAACTGCCCTTATTCTTAAAGTATTTCGTAATATCTAACCTAAATCTGCTGCAGATTAAGCCATTTGATTCTTGCCCTACCTTCTGTGCCATGAAGAACAATTGATCACTGTTCTCTTTCTAACAGCCATTTACATATTTGAAGACTGTTATCAGGTCCCCCCTCAGTCTTCAAGATTAAACATGCTCAATTTTCTAAACCTTTCCTCATAGCTCAGGTTTTCTAAACCTTTCATCATTTTTGTTGCACTCCTCTGGACTCTTTCCAGTTTGTCCACATCTTTCCTAAAGTGTGGCACCAAGAATTGGACACAATACTCCAGGTGAGGTTTCACCAGTGTTATATAGAGTGGGGACAATTACTTCCCATGTCTTATATATAGCACACCTGTTAATACATCACAGAATGATACTGCCTTTTTTGCAGCTGTATCACATTGTTGACTCATATTCAGTTTGTGATCCACTATAACCTCCAGATCCTTTTCACCGCTGCTACTGCTACCTAGACAGTTATTCCCCATTTTGTGGTTGTGCATTTGATTTTTCCATTCTAAGTGAAGTATTTGGCATTTGTCTTTATTGAATTTCCTCTTGTTGATTTCATACCAAGTCTTCAATTTGTCAAAATCCTTTTGAATTCTAATCTTCTCTTCCAAAGTGCTTGCAACCCCTCTCATCTTGGCATCATCTGCAAATTTTATAAGCATACTCTCCACTCCATTATCAAGTCACTAATGAAAATATTGAACAGTACCATACACTAAATACCCCCTACCAGTTAAAGAGAGAATTACTGATAGCTATACTTTCAGTAAGGTCTTTCAACCAGTGTGCACCCATTTTAGAGTAATTTCATCTAGACCACATTTCTGTAGTTTGCTTATGAGAATGTCATGTGGGAGTGTGTCAAAAGCCTTACTAAAATTAAGATACATCACATCTACTGCTTCCCCCCTCACCCCCATCCACTAGGCTAGTAACCCTGTCTAAAAAGGAAATTAGGTTGGTTTAGCATGTGTTGTTCTTGACAAATCCATGCTAGTTATTCCTTATAACCTTATTATCTTCCAGGTACTTACAAATTGATTGTTTAATAATACATTCCAGTATCTTTCCAGGTTTCAAAGTTAGGCTGAATGGCCTATAATTTCCCAGGTCCTTTTTGTTACCCTTTCTAAAGCTAGGTACTATGTTTACCCTTCTCCAGACTTCTGAGATTTCTCCAGCTCTAGACTTTTGAGAGTTTATGGTTCCAAGATTGCTTCAGCTAATTCCTTAAGCACTCCAGGATGAATGTCATCAGGCCCTGCTGACTTGAATACATCTAACTTATCTAAATATCCTTTAACCTGTTCTTTCCTGCTGTTGGCTTGTATTCCTTCCCTCTTGTTGTTAATATTAATTCTGCTGAGCATCTGGTCACCATCTATCTTTTTATTGAAGACTGAAGCAAAGTAGGCATTAAACATCTCAGCTTTTTTGATGTCATCAATTTTTAACTCTCCTTACTTCCTACACTTTCCTTACTCTTTCTCTTACTTCTAATGTATTTATAGAACCTCGTCTTTTATGTTCTTTGCTAGATGTAATCATTTTGTGCCTTAGTCTTTCTGGTTTTGTCCCTATATACTTGTGCTATTCTTTTATATTCCTCCTTACCAATTTGTCCATGTTTCCACTTTCTTTTTCCGATTTTCAGGTAAAGAGCTCCTGATGGAGCCATTCTGCCCTCTTCTTATTCCTGCTATCTTTCCTTTGCATCTGGATACTTTGCAGATGTGCCCTTTAATACTGTCTCCTTAAGAAACTGCCACCTCTCCTGAACTCCTTTTTCCCTTATTTTTTTTCCCCCATGGGACCTTATCTGTCAGTTCTCTGAGGTGTTAAAGTCTGCTTTTTTGAAGTCTCATAGACTCATAGACTTAAGGTCAGAAGGGACCATCGTGATCATCTAGTCGGATCTCCTGCACATTGCAGGTCACAGAACCTCAGCTACTCACTCCTGAAATAGACCCCTAATCTCTGACTGAGTTACTGAAGTCCTCAAATCATGGTTTAAAGACTTCAAATTACAGAGAATTCACCATTTACATTACTGACCCTTGGCCCATGCTGCAAAGGAAAGCGAAAATCCCATAGGGTCACTGCCAATCTGACTCGGGGGAAAATTCCTTCCCAACCCCAAATCAGTTAGACCCTGAGCATGTGGGCAAGACTTACCTGGCAGACACCTGGGAAAGCATTCTCAGTAGTAACTCAGAGTCCCGCCCATTTAGTGCCCCAGCCGTTGGGGATTTTTGCTACTGGCAGTTGCCAATGGGCAACATGCCATCATAGGCAGTTCTGTCATACCATCTCCTCCAGAAACTTATCAAGCTCAGTACTGTAGCCAGTTAGTTTTTTTTTTTTTTTTTGTCCCTATTGCTTTCCTTGGAAGAGTGTTCCAGAACTTTGCTCCTCTGTTGGTTAGAAACCTTCGCCTAATTTCAAACCTACACTTGTTGATGGCCAGTTTATATCATTTGTTCTTGTGTCCACATTGGTGCTTAACTTAAATAACTCCTCTCCCTCCCTGGTATTTATCCCTCTGATGTATTTATAGAGAATAATCATATCTCCCCTCTGCTTACTTTTGGTTAGGCTAAACAAGCCATGTCTTTATTCTGCTACTCCTTTCTTTCCTTAGACTCATGAAATCTATTTTTTTCATGATCACTTTCACCTAAATTGCTTCCACATTCAGATTCACTACCAATTCCTCTCTGTTTGCCAGAGTAAAGTCTAAAAGAGCTCCCCCCTGGTTACTTCCTCCACATTCTGGAACAAAACATTATAGTATTTAATAAACTCATTCTCCAATCCAGGATATCAAGAGAATGGGGATCAATAATGGGCATGTATGTGTAAATCTAAAATCTGGAATCAGAGCCCTATTTTAAAGTCTTTCTGAAAATTATTCCCAAAGAATTCTTGTAGTAATTTCATTTGTACTTATATCTAGATAAAGGTAATGGCAAATCCAATGCCACATTTCATCTTTCCATGGACTAATTCCTTAGATACTGCAGTCAATTTACAGACTGCTATTTATGCTTTTTAAAAATGTCATTAGTCTTGCTTGTAGTCAGTTTGTAATTAAATCTGTTTCAAGCTTAAGGTTAATGAAACCTACTATTTGTAAGATAAACATAAAAAATCAGGTGATTTCATCAGGTGAATTCTACATTTCCTCTAGTAGAAACATTCTCTTTTAGCTAGCATATTCCAAAGCAAGGGTCAAAATAATTTTATATAAATAGGCAATACTAATATCTAAAGTTTCATTGTGAGGTGAAGAAAGTGGATGCTTAATATCATTTATCAAAGCAGGAAGAGAACAGCAAACAGAGACCTAACCAGGGGAAGGTCACAGCCAATAACATTTCTGCAAATAGAATGGGCTGCACAAGCATCAAATGCAAATTACTGTTTGCTGGTGAATTTTAATACAGTTCTACGTCACATTATAAAATGTTTAATTGTAACCCCATTTTAATAACACCATCTGATTAAATGAAAAGATGCCTTGCTGATCGCAATTACAATCTGTCAAGCTGCATATTTATTTACAGTTTGGTTTCCTAAAACCAGAAGATAAAAAAAGGAAACTCTATTCAGCGTGTCAGCAAACTATAATTATTGTGTATCCTTCTGTCAGTTTCTGCATAAAACTTTTGGTCTTAAAATGGATCTAATTACATCTACATCAACATTTTAATAAATGCTTGCTTGCTTTTCTCTCCCTTCCCCCCCATCTCGGTGATATCTTTGTTACCAATCTTCAAGTCAGGCATTTGTTTTGCTATAGTATCTTCCTCCCGCAAAAGCGTTAGAATAAGAAATATTCTTTTCAATGTAAATATTGTTTTTGCCATGTATCCCTCTTAGCACTGTAGTGGACTGGGACTGTTATTTCTGCTTTTGGCATGGATGTTTTGAATATCAGTACAGGAAACTCTTTCCAGGTGTGTCATGTAGCTCATCATCTGCAAAGTCTATTTATTGTAATTTATGATCTTTCATAGGAAACAGTTGGCCAGACACAAGAAATGAGTCCAAATGCCTGAACACAACTGTATGCATCAACCAGTTATAGAAATTACATCTCATAGAAAGACCTATTAAATCATCTATTCCATCTCCCAGCCAATGCAGGATTTTTCCCTAGCGTATACATTTCTGAGCTCTAACAGTACCTAGCAGACTATTCCACAAGCATTAGATTTTTGTTGTGATATTCATCCTTAATTTTCCTGTGATTATTTTTATCCCACTACTCCTAGTTACATTCCCTAGATATCACACTAATTTATATCCTCACACTAACTTTGTAAATAATGGATGATTATAAATAATCAGAATGTTGAAAATGGGGACATGAACGATTCTGTAAAAATAATATACAGCAGCTGAGCCTTCCTGGAAAATTATTTTGTTCAACGTAGGTGATGTGCTAATATGATCTGGGTAAAGATGATGTGCTAATAGATTTGGGGAAAGCTGATTACTTTTGTACTGTTGTTGAAAGTGATCAGGTCATCTGCAAAAGGAAGATTTCTGAATTGATACGTTATATTCCCTTTTACTTATGGATTTCCTAATTCTCCTAGCCACATCTGCCAAACCTGTATACAGAGAATCTATACAAAACAGGACAGCTCTAGAGCTTGAAGGGTCTGATTCAACTCCCACTAGTTTAAATGGACTCTATATCAGGCCCTCTAACTCTGCCTGTCCTGTATATGGTCAGGTTTTTTTTGTTTGTTTTTAAATAGAAACTCCGTATTATTCACGGAATTCATCCTGTATTTTTAAGGCTCCAGCAACATGTGTTAACAGAACATTAAGATAGCACACAGTCAGTGCACAGCAAAGTCAAAATTTCAGGTTGCATGGGCCACTTTAACTATGCTGCAACTTTGCTATCCTGTCTTTAATTGCATAACCATGTATTATTTCTCAAATACCAGATCACATCATTCTTCTACAGCCTTGTAGCATCTTGTATTGCCTTTTCATTTTTTATACTTACAATAATTTCAGAGATACAATGGTACAGTGTGGGTCTTGACCTAAACTTTTTATTTGATAAGTTCTATTTCTTTAAGGCCTGTATTTTAAAAAATTTGTCAGAAACCATGTCTATACATATTGAGTTGCTTTTTCAAAAGCACTCAGCATTGGCCTAAGCCTGCTTCCATTGCAGTCATGGTAAAACTCTGATTAATCTTCAACTGATTGAAATTAGGCCAGAATGCTTTTGAAAATCCCACCCACTGTTTTCAACCAACACAACAACCTTCGAAGGTGCACTTCAGTCTTTAAGGCAGTAAACTATGAAGCTAATGTAATTATGAAATTAAGTGGCCTATCTATGCTGGCAAATTTACCATCTTATTATATCTGGTATATTTAATATGTAGAATATTGCAGAAGAAAACAGTGAGTGAGAAGAATTTATTGTGTTAAGAAAATCTAAAAGATAATGTGTAAATAGTAAGATGTGCCTCTCACCACACAGGTCACTTTTCTTGTATATTGTTTCCCTCCCCCAATCTTTCTGTCTTTGCCTTTTTAGGATATGTGCTCTTTGGGGGTCTGGATAGTGTTTTCCTCTGTTTGGGTGTTACAGCAATACAGATAAGAAATAATAATACTAAACAACAATGATCACAAGAAGTATGGCTTACTGTGTTCTCTTCATAAAAATGTTCGTCTACCATCCACAGAATAATGTGCAAGATAACTTCATAGAGTTTAAAGCCAGAAGGGACCATGGTGATCATCTAGTCTGACCTCCTGTATGTCCAGGCCCATTGACTTTCAACTGATATCCCTATATTGAGTCCAATGACTTTAGTTAGGCTAAAGCAATTCAGTCCTCAGAAGACAAACTATTGTGTGCCAGAGGCAGAGAAAGGAGAGACCGAGGTGACACCAATGCCTGAGGCCCCTGCAATGGCAGGGAATGATACATGTGTATTTTACATTGTAGAAAAATTAGGTATTGCACTGTACTATTTGCAAAATATTCTGTGATCACAAACGGCTGAACTATTTTTGCTCCATCTCTCTCGACGATGGACAGTTTCCTTGGCACTGCGGACATTGAAAGGGAACCTAATGGGGCAGAGGTAGGAAGCATGACAGAGGGGGTCAGGAAGAGATTTCCTCGCACAAGAGGGAACATGCAAAAATGCATGGACATGGAAGAAGGGCACAAGATGAGCTTTTGTTGAACAAGAGGGTATGAGGGATGTGGTGGATGGGCAGCCACTGAAACAAGACTGATAAACATACTGTTTTTGTATCACAAGATACTATTGAGGTCCTGACCACTTGATGCAAAAACAATACCTCTTGGAACCCCCTGACTCCTAGCAGCTTGCAGAGGCATTAGCTCAGGACTGACTCAACGTCGGTAAGAGTCGTGTTACTATTGAATCAAATGGTCTGTTGTGTAGTGTCACGTTAAAGTGATACTGTATTTCACCTTAGAGCTGGCTGCGTTTCAAGGACTGGTGCAGCCATCCCTGAAGTATCTTTGCAGGGCTCCTGATAGCGCTGCTTTATTACTTTCAGCTTGTCCAGAATGTGGTTGTATGACTGCTTACTGGTTTGAGCTATCATGATATTATACCCACTACAAGTTCTTTACTAGGGACGTATGTTAGGTGGTGGATAGTCTAAGTTTGTTTCTTTTGAGACCCTTAATTAACCTGCTACTTTTGCTTTCATTCCAGACCAATTTAATGATTGATCATCATATGAAATTAGCTTGTGATCACCCTTTTGGTATGGTAGATCCAATAGCTTAAAATCACTCTTCTGAAATCTGTCTCATTCACACCCCTTTTCAACTTGAGCCTGTTCATTTGTGTGATCGTATTTGAGTGAATGGCATTATGTTATGTTTTTATTAAAATACCTTTGTTTTTATTCTGCTGTACAGTGCCTTGGAAGAATGAGGGTTTGATACTGTAAATAAATAACATTTGTAATATTATTTGAGGGGCATAGGAAGTCTTAGTTAAGTAATGACTGCGAAGCACTTGCGCACAGTCAGAGGAAAGTTGCTACAGAAGAGCAAAGCATTGTTAGTACTATTGTCTAGTGCATTTTCTAAATAGCCCAACTTTGAATTTTTTTAATCATTATTTTATAATGTGTACTTTTTTGGTCAGGCAACTTAAGCTGCAGCTAATAGCTAGATCAGCACTAAGCCTACAGTTTTGAACACTTTATATGCTACCTCATAAAGAGAGAAGGGTAATAAACTTCATTAAAGTGGTATCCTATATTTAAATGCTAGGAACTGCAGTTTAGTTACCGAGCTAATCTCTAAAACTCTTTATATGGGGCAGAGGTATATGGGAATGAAGGTAATTTTTAAGCTTATTAGAAGTCCCATCTCTGAATAAAAATACATTGGATTCTTATCAAGAGCCTCATCCTTTAAGCTTTCCATGTACAAAAATCCAATTGACTTTATGTGGAGTAGCTGCAAGATCAGATCCCAAATTTCTAAAACAAGGCCAGGCAGCACAAGGGCTGTAGGGACTTAAGGTATGCAGCTTCACAACACTGCCAGCATCACCATAGGGCCAGGCCAGGCCAGGCCTAGGAAAGTCAAGTAGCCCTTTGGTGCCTTTTCACTTCACTGTTACTCCAGGAAACTCCAGAGAAGACTGCATCATCTTGTGGCTAATGACATGTCACATCCACCTCTAGTCCACATGGAAGATAAAGCTTACTACTTCTGTCAGCTAAAGACATTACTCCTTTAACTAAAGTGCTTTGCAGCTAAATGTTAGGGGTTGTATCCCTGCTGATAACCCATGGCAGGATCAATGCAAAACTGTATGGGGATTTTAACTTCTGTAGACCTCAGAGATTTGGTCCAAACTTCCTTGGACAGGGAGAGTGTGCAACATGCTGGCTAAGTTTGTTGTGTCTCCTCTAGTGACTGATCCACATAGAAGACAGCAGCCTGGTACTTGGAATTGTGGAGTTATTCATTTAATTCAAGTGGCAGATGCCTGTGGTTTAGTTCTGGGCTCAGACCATGGGTTATATATGGTGTGGATCCTTCAACCAGCACCATGTTGGGACAAAGAGAGGCCTATAAATGCTAGATCTCAACTCCTTCTGTCTTTTCCATTCCCTTTTCTGAAGAGGTTTCAGGGAATAGTATATGTATACTGTTAACACTGCTACCAGCACCATCTGGAGGTCAGGACAGTCTTATGGAGACCATGTCCCTACCCCCAGTATCTCATGCCTCTCTTCTTTAAAGATCAGCAAGACCATAACACATCAGTGTTCTGCCTTCTGCACTAGCACACTGTCCTGCCCTCATTTCATTCTTTTTTGTAAATCTACCCCTCCCATGATTCCCACAATAAGTAAGTTAGGAACATTCACACTTGTATCTCCATCTTCCATATATTTATTATATAAATATATATAAAAGCCCTTGCTGAACAGCCACTAGGTGCACAAGCCTAAAATGAGTAGTTCTTTGGGGCACATAACCTAGCACAATGGGGTTCTGGTCCCTGACTGGGGATCCTAGGTGCTACTGCAATACAAATAAACAATAATGAGATGCTCATAAGTGTATTGCTATACGTCACTATTCATCGCCTCGCTTTGTTAGTCATGTCTAATGTTTAGACTGGAGCAGAGGCTCTCTGGTCTTCTGTGAAATACCTAGTAACTGCTGGGCACTATGAAATAATAAGTAAACAGAGAGAGATACTGACAAATATGTTAGATTAGATAGGTCCACCAGATAAGGCTGCCTTTGTTTAGAATTTAGCACCCCGCCCTCTCTCCCCCCACACAAATAAGCAATTGGGAATAATTCTCTAACATGGCCCCAAAGATTACAGGTTCCTGGGCAGCAGTCACAGGCACATACTCCTAAAGCCAGCAGTGCTATGATATTCAGGTTTTTTTTTCATTTTGTAAACAAACTGCAGTTCAGTAAAAGTTCATCCATTGTTATATTAGCAAAGTAACATTTCTCTGATGCTGCAAGGAAGTTACTCTAAGCAGTATTGTGCAATACACTGAGAGACTACATATTGAGAGGGAGGGAGACAGTGTGTTTCCAATCTGTCCTCATGAATGCATTTCAGTGCAAACATGTGAGAGGGAATATAGGTGGGTTCATACACTGGTAAGCATGAGGGTGAGATACAGGATCAGACTAAAAGCAGTGTGAAGGTTAGCATTTGACACACTGTCTTTATGGAATTCCCAAATCAGGAAGGATGGGGAAAAGGGCATTTGCAAGGTCTCTTTGTGAACATTTTGCATCATAATAATAATTAAAAAGGGAGGAAGGCAGAGAGACACATGCAGAGAGACCTGGCTCAGAAGGGGACTATATGTTATTAAAAAGAAAAAGGGGAGTGGCTAGAGTTGGGAGTGGCCACCTTGAGGGAAGGTGGCCTGCTTCAAAGATTTCTGTTTAAATTAACATTTGGATTTAGAAGGAACACTATCAAAGGATAAAAATAACAAACAACCTATTTCCTGTTGTTTGGTGGTTAAAACCTCCAAAACACTTTGAAAGTGAAATCTCCTGCCTTACTGAGCACGTTTCCTCCTGAAGCACACCTGCACACTTGTTTTTTTTATTGTAGGGCTGCTCCCATGCAGTGCTTCCTGGGTAGCATTTATTTTTGCTTTGGTAAAAAGAGGGCCAAACAATTTTGTTTGAAAAAGAAATTGTGGCAGACAAAGTTCTGTAAAAGTCTTTACAAGAGATAAATGGAAAAATGAAAAATATCACAGCTACATGATTTGGGGAGGACATCCCTTAAAAGAAGGAAGGCGACAGGTCCAGGCTAGGCCATTTTTGCCTGGGTAAATCTGTAGTTTTGCTAAATATTTACTACACTACAGATGAAAGAGGATAAGCAAGAGAAGGGGAATTCAAAGTGCAGCCATAGTGCACAGTGCAGGTCCAATACTGTGCATGGAGTTCTCAGATACTGGCTTCCGCAGTCCCCAATATAGAGGTGGAGCCCTGCAAACTATAGATTCCAGAATGCAGATGACTGCTTAAGATCAATAAAGTGTATTGCATGTTGAGATTGCTATTCTCCATATGCTGTAACTCTGTATCCCCTGGGCTGAGATGAGGGTAAGGTCAGTCTGATCCATTTAAGATTCAGCATCTTTTCAGTTGTTCTCAGGTAGAATAAAGCAAAGCAAATGCATTCCACTTAAGTAAAGAAAAGTAGCGAAGCAGGACAGCAACAGAGGGGGGCAGGCCTTTCTGCTTGATGCACAAGTTCCCCCTTTTACTCTATAGTGTAGGCTGCTGCCTGTTTTTGCTCCTCATAAAAGCATCTTCACAATTTTTGAAATTGACATTTCATTTCAACAGCATCAATAGGCCTTAACATGACTACAGTGTTTTTGCCAAAGCCTGAGCAAGTGTTCAGAAATATTTCATTATCTTGCTGTTTTCGACATCTACATGCTATGTTAAAAGCAGCAGATTAAAGTCAGCATCTCTGCTGCTGGAAATCTCAGAAATTCTGACATTTCCATGAGTTATGTTTTCTCTATTTGCATACTCTCTTTTCTGTTTTGTTTGACACTTGCAGCTTTGACGCTGCTTGTGCATTAATCACTTATGAAGGAGCTGCATGTACAAAATGCCATATAACTTACCACCAGGCATTAGCTCCATAATATATTAACCATCCATCCATGCAACTGAACTGCTAGTCTATAGCCCACCTCTTGATATCTGCAGTGATAGCTAATTAGTGCTGGATAGGATTTAATATCATGGTAAGTTTTGTTTCACCTCCTTGTGCAATGAATAAAACGTGAATAAATTTAGTTGATGAGTGATTGCTATGAAAAAATGTTCACCAAAATATTTCCACCAATCTCAGCAATTGTTTTTAGGCTAACTATGTAAAATTGTTCTCCAAAAATGAAAATTGTCACCGTGCCAATTCTACTTGAAATATTACACAATTGTTTGATTAATTTGTGAAATATACTATTTCCAAGAGTCTCAACCACTGAACTTCAAGTATGAACAATCTGACATTCCTGATAGGTGAACAAATTGAAAATATATGCTGATTGGCTAGTAATCCAATAGTTGCATCAGGCATTGTAAAGATGGTGTCTGAAGTTATCCTGAAAGGAGTGCACTGACCACATCTGAATCATATTTTCAAACAACTATCTGCAAACACTTATGCATGCCTATGCTTGAACATCTAGCCTGTTTTTTTTTAATGTGGATTATTGTTATAGACAATTATGGGTTGCATCTTATTCATAGACTTTAAGATCTTAAGAACCACTGTGATCTCCTAGTCTAAATGCCTGTAAAACACAGGCTATATAATTTAATCCATTAATTTCCTGCATGAGGTCTAATAGCTCATGGTAGAGCTAGAGAATAGCTTTTAGAAAGTTATGCAATCTTTATTTCAAGATTTCAAGCGATGGAGAATCTAACACATCCCTGGGAAAGTTGTTCCAATGGTTAATCACCCTCACAGTTAAAAATACATGCCTTGTTTCCACTTAATCTAGCTTCAGTTTCTAACCACAGGATCTGCTTATGACTCTGTCTTTGACTGAAGAGCTCTCTATTATCAGATATCTTCTCCTTACCTAGGGTATAACTGTTTATAGAACCCTGATCAAGTCACCTCTTAACCTTCTCTTCTTCATAGGTCATATAAACTGTTTTTCTAATGTCAGTACATTGGAGGAGGCAACAAGAGAATGGAAAGCTAAACATTATGTACCAGGTCCTACAGCGGCATAATTCAGCATAGCTCCATTGTCAACAATGATGCTACACCAATGGGGGAGGGATAGCTCAGTGGTTTGAGCATTAGCCTGCTAAACCCAGGGTTGTGAGCTCAATCCTTGAGGGGACCACTTAGGGATCTGGGGCAAAAACAGTATTGGTCCTGCTAGTGAAGGTAGGGGGTTAGATTTGATGACCTTTCAAGGTCCCTTCCAGTTCTAAGAGATAGGATATCTCCATTAATTTAGGTTTCAGAGTAGCAGCTGTGTTAGTCTGTATCCACATCCAAAGAAGTGGGCTGTAGTCCACAAAAGCTTATGCTCTAATAAATTTGTTAGTCTCTAAGGTGCCACAAGTACTCCTGTTCTTTTTCCATTAATTTAATTACAACAGCTGAAGATCTGGGTGTACATTCCTTTGGCTATGCTGCCCAACAACGCACATACAAACTGCCATGTCCCTCAACCTGTCAAGGGTAATTTCAATGCAAAACCCAGACTTTTAAAATCTGTGTAAAAAAGATCACCCTCCAGAATGAAAGGGCTTGAGATGATAAAAATTCATTGCTTCAACATGAGGTGTTCTATTACCTTACTTTTATGATTCGGCATTTCTGATAGCAATAATTCATAGTAATAACATTTGGGTAACAGCAGGTCTGTGTGGAATAAGAGTAAATTTTGATCTAAAGTGAAGACCAGCCTTGTAATGAAGTACAAATGTGAAGTATTCACTGGAGACTAAAAGTATCTTATACCACTGTCATATGAAATATAGGGCAGGAAAAAAAGGACTATGTGCTATTCAAGCAAGATTCAAATTTCAACACTTAGGTTAATAAGGGGAAAATCTTTTGTTTTGTTATGGTAAAGAAAGGTATCAGTTTTGTTCATCAGCAATATAAAATGTCTATTTGACTCAGTGCTTTGCTCTAACACTAAAAGGTGCCAAAAAAATCAACCGTTTAGGTCAGCCACAAGATTAGTCATGAATACTGAATTTAAACTAATATGTATGAAGCTGGTGAAACAAAGTATCTTAAACATGTCCCAGCTTGAACAACAATCTCCTACATCAGATTTATTAGCAATTGCTCTATTAATAAGAAATAGTAGCTGCGTTCTACATGATATGGAAAATGAAAATAAAATAGGTGTCCGATTTCCTACACTGCATTACAGCGGCATATTTTGTTTAAGATATTATTCTCTCATGGGCTTTATAGCTAAAAAAATATAATTCATTAAAAATATGTATTTGCTCAGGCTTTGATGAATTAGGGCATAATGTTAAATAATTATTCATTACCTTTATTCTTCTGTCAAAGTGGGCAAAATCATTTCTTTTTATTGCTTTTTTTATATAAGGACACAGGCCCCTGTGACATCCATTTTATTTTAAACTAATGCTTCTATTATTCCACATCTGAATAATTACAGCTGACATCATCTGCTCGTTGGTGTCCTAAAAGAGCTTTAGCTCTAGTCCACTGTTACATATTTTATGCACAACAGGAAATAAAATACCTCAAGATTTTGAAAATATTTATTTTAAAAACAGCAATGAAATTGTCTGTAATCACATTTTCTGCTCTCCTTTGAAAGCTACATTATTCAATATGCCAGTGGTCGTTTCCATAATAGCAACATATTAGAAATTCATGCTACTCTAATATCTCTGAATTCATTGATGTACTGCACTCCCTATAGACCTAAAGAAGCATTTCTGTTTCAGTTTCATATGTCCTGCACACTACCTACTGATGTGATGGTTGTCAAAACAGTTGTACAGTAGCCTTTGAATTCAAAGTGTGCCTTGACTGTCTACTAAAAATGACAATAAACCCAAGTATATACATTATTCTGGCTTTTGTTGCCAGTACAAATAGAGCATTCTGGAACTAAATCCCCCAGTTTTATTATCTTTTAACATCTCTTCCACTTTAAACTTCAAAACTTGAAATTTGAAGCATTCAGAGAAATTGAAATCACCTTTATTTTTTCTTGTAAATGTTCTATACAGCATTATAAGCCACACCGTTAAAAAAAAAATCCTGTTACATATAAGCACACTCTAACAATACTGGTGTTTTCTTAATGTAAAAGCTGCACTGTAAAATTTAATTCTGATTGCTTAGAAAAACTCTTTAGCAACCATAGGATATTCAACAGCTCCTGGGTGTGTCTATAACTTTATTTTGAGCAAATGAACATACTAAAATATTTCAATTATTTTCAGCACCTTAAAAGGCATTTTGCAGGTACATGCACCCTCTCATGAGAAATCTGTGCAGACAGCTTTATTTGCAATTTTCTAGTGGTTATTTCTGACAGTTTTAAGGAGCATTTCAGGAAGATTATACAGCACCTGGAAGTCTAGAGAGGCTGACCTCCACCAGAAACTGAGACAGACCTAGTTGTAAGGGAGCTGCCTCAATTATAGTACATGGGAAAATTCTCTTCCACCACAGACAAACCAACATACTACAAGACAATTAGTGCAACTTTATTATCCGATTATACCCAGATATCTAAGCAATCTGAGATGAGGGCATATCTCAGTTATGCCCATGTTAAACTTCTTATACATAACACAGTTCTTGGCTTTGATTTGAGGACCCAGACCCAGTTTTGCAATACCAGAAGAAATTCTGTACAAATATTGAGCTCCATATATCTAAAACAGCTATATAAATGAAATGTCTTGAGAAATCTGCATTTGACGATACTGTAAAAAATGAATGTGTGCATGTCGCTTTGGTAGAAAACAGAGACCCAGATAAGAATATAGAAGCAAACATGAACTGACAGCACAATGTAGGAAAAGGGAAATTTTAGTGATGTTTTTGAACAGTAGAGAGTGAGAGAGACTTCAATCAATCTCAAAACTTCAAAGCAGGCTAATTCCCAACTTGACTGTCAGATACTGTAAATGGCAATGGGAAAGTCCCATCTCCGAGCATTGTAACATTTTTCAGAAAGAGAATTCCCACAGTGTAAAAAATCCATAAGAAATTGATCCTTAATGCGAATTCCCCGAGCTGGTACTGGGTTCTTATTTTGTGTGCTTAAGCACTTCTACAGATGAAAACTCTTACAGATACTGAGTCAAATCCTGCACTCTAAGGGCTTTCAAATGGGAGTTTTTCCTGAGTGAGGTCTATATATGTTTTAGTAAACCAGCAGTTTTAGTGTGAGTCTGTTGAAAAAGTGCTCGAGTGCACAGTGCACAATAACTTCTAATCATACTGAGCCAAATTCCAAAGGCATTAGCTTTTACTCAGTCCTTACTCAAGCAAATTCTCATTTTACAATGGCAAACACTTGCTAGATGAGATGAAAGGGAAATGCCATGATCTGTACCCCCAGTATTTTCCGACTTTGTTTGTTTACTTCCATCAGCTTAGCATTAACTAAGTCATTAGCTAAAAAAGTGTAACCTGAGCTGGTGTCAGCCAATTGCAGACCACCCAATAGTTCAAATACAGAATAAAAATGTAGGCATCATTGCTAAAATATTGATATAGCTTGAGAACAGATTAGCAGAAAAGATGAGAGTAAACAGGCCAAATTCAATGCAGTTGCACCTTACACCAGAGCTGAATTTGATCAAAACCCAGTAAATTCTAATAAAGAGGATAAATGGGTCAAGGTGAGGAACAACCCAAAGGTTCAATGCTAAGAACAATTCTACTGAAAATATTTATTAGTGACCTGGGAAATGGAACTAGTTGCCTAGTGTCCAAATTTGCAAGAGGGAGTAATATATTACTGAATATATGGTAACAAGAATTTGGACAGGTTTGAGAAATTCGTAAAGGAGTTTCAGTGTCAGGAAATATACTAGCACACTTTGGCATATATTATTGGTATAGAGCAGTGTTAGACAAAATAGTAAAAATGAAACTTAAAGGGTGGTGATGAGTAATATCAAAAAGGTAGAATGATGTGCAGAAAAAGAAACTTTTACGTTTCTGGGTTATATAAATAAGGGGGTCCGTTTCAAATGCAAATAAATAATGCTGGCTCTTCACAAAATCATCTGTCTTCCTTGTTGTTGAGGAACACCAAAAGCACAGTGGAATATCTGTCTTCATTGCATAGTTAACTCAAGTTATATACACTTGAGTTAACTGCTCTCAAGTTAGTGTCCCACGAGTAAGAGTGCAAAATAACATTCAAGCTGAAGACAATGATTGTGTTAGCTGTCAAACTGGGCTAACTGGAGTTGTAGTATCTACAACATGACAGGCCAGCCAACTCCAGTTCAAATAGGGTGACCAGATGTCCCGATTTTATAGGCACAGTCCCGATTTTTGGGTGTTTTTCTTATATAGCCTCCTATTACCCCCCACCCCGTCCCGATTTTTCACACTTGCTGTCTGGTCACCCTAAGTTCAAAGCTCTACCACACTTGAGTTAAAGGGTACTGGGTGTGGACAGGACCTGATTTAGGGGCAACACTCAGGTTATAACTAACAATTCAGACAAACCCTGTGTATGAGAGAACAAGGGAAAGGCTGAGAAATGGAGAAGCTGAGCATGGGATTGGAGAAGACAGATGGACAGGCTTAGGTCAGAAATACATTTATAAAGGCTTTCATCCCAGAGAAAGTTGTTCAAATGTAAATCAATCTGCAGTATGACTTTGTGGCAACAGATACAATACTTTTTTTTAAAGGCAAAGATAAGTCTACAATACCCTTGGAACACAAAAAAATATATTTGGATGTACTGTATTCTCAATGAATAGGAACATGCACTTGCCATAAGCCTGAGGAATCTTTCCTTTCTTGACTACACAAATTCCGAGTCCATGTCTTTGATAAAAATAATACTTTTAATTTTACATAAATATCTTGTTTTCCTACTCACTGTGGACAGGTAACGTTTGGAATCTGCACTTGAAACTAAAATTACTTCATCAACCTAATTTCACAATAATGAATCTCTCTCTTCAAGGATATAAGCAGTAATATACCTACATTCTGTGCAAAGGAAATTGTGGCCCTATAACAAATTGATCAAGGTGGAAGGTTATTATGGGTCATAAGAGGAAGGAGACATCCACAGCCCAAGAAATGATGCCTGGATTATCATGTTCCATTTACCTATCATTATTCAGGATTCATTTAGTAAATATAGCACCTTTTCCCTTCCAACCAGTGCATATTTCCCTTAATTTACTTCTGTTTTCTCCTGATCTACATAAATTCCCCAAAGCAGAATTGTTTAGTTATACTATTCAGCTTTTTTGTATTTGCCCTTGATCCAATAATTCACTATGACAATCTAGACTCTCAAGGCCTTTTTTTTCATAGTTCTTTGCAAAAGACTAATGTGGAACATCAGTGTTTAAAAGAATGCTTAGTTTCCAAACCATAGCCCTGGCATAAAAGAGATCAATTCAATGAAACATTGCTTTTACTCTTTATTAAAGTGCCAAGTGCTAGTTCTACTTTCTTTAGGTATTTCTGATTCTTAGATCCTTTCACACCATTCAACTCTTTCTTTTTCAAGGAGGCTGAATAAAGTATTTCATAAGTTTCGTAAAAGTCCTAGCACATTTTAAAAAATATCCCAGAAATGTATCCATATTCCTATATGAAAAACTTTTCGTCCCATACAATATACCCTTAAGGGTCATATTCTGCTCTAAAATATGAGGACATAACTTGGTGTACAGCTGCCATACAAAAAGTTTGCAGCTTATTCTTAATACCTCTTGAAAAACAGGATATTTATATGACTTTGCACTTCTTGTAATCAATTTAACCAATATAGAAATGACTGAAAATAAAATTCTTCTCAGGACCAGACCCATAATGACTATTTGATAGGATCAGGCCCAAAGACTTAACTCTCCCAATCACTTCAATGGGAGCTCTGTATGGACAAGGACTGTGAATTGTGAAAAGGCTGCAAGATTTGACCTAGAGTATCTCTCGGTACAAACAAATCACAATAGAAAGAACCTGGTAAAGAAACACAGAACACAGTCATTCAGGGCTAAAACCTGTTTCATCTGAAGTCAATGATACTGGCCTGATTCGGTTCATAATAACACCACTGTAAAGCAGCAGTAATAAAGAGTAAAACTAGGGATAGAGCAGAAGCAGTTGTGATGATTTCAGGGATATCTGGATATAGCCTACTGACAGTATTTTAAACAGATATAGATATCCACATTTAAAAAAAAAAACAACCACCTAAATTAAACTAGCCCTAAAATCAAAGACTAAAGATTCTTACCACAGAAAGTGAATTTGAAAGCAGTGTCCCATCTTGGCCAAGCATGTTGGACACTGTAATTTCAGGTAGGTCCATGTTTTGTGGATGAAATGGAAGCAGGCCGTTATGGTTCATTGGGTGACACAGAGAGTGGTACCCAGACTCTACCTCATTCAGGTGCACCAGTGAGTGGTCAGGTAATGATGGAGGAGTTATGGGAGGTATGTTAAAATCTTCACTTTCAAGACTTGGACCAGGAAAAGACTGTAAAAAGAAAATACAGATATTGTTGCAAATCAAACAAAAATTAAAATAAAACAATAGCTACACACAAACAAACTAAAACTCAATCATCATACATTATTACGTAGTAATTTCAACTTAGCAAAGAGACCATTTTAAACACTCATACATTATAATGGTAGAGTTTAACCATTATGAATGGAATAAAAATTGCCTCAAAGGCATAACAATTGCTGGTACTTGCACAGCTCCCATTAGACAGACTTTTTTTCAAGAAGGTGAATTCAAACAGATTTCAAGGAAGGGTCCCATTAAAATTTTCCAAGAGTCTTCATCTAGCTACATACCTTTTTCATGGGAATTGTAGAAAAGGAAAGCCATTTATAAAATTAATATTGGATCAAAATGTGCCATAAAACTCAGATCAAGAGTTACATACTGAAAAAGAAATTCTGTTCTTTTGCTACTGGTTTTAGTTTTATATAACAACCATACATTCATTCTGCCACAAAAGAAACAAATTCATACAGAAATGGCATGCTTATTGTATGAATATTCAAATATATTTTATAGAAATATAAAGTAATTATATCTGAAGAATAAAATATACATTTTTCTTAGTCTATAAACTCACACATACATGTATTTATGCTATATCTAAACAATGTATTCCGTGATGTTATTGTTTAGTCTTTTACTGACTGTTATTGCTATTTAAAGTCATGTGATTTAATCTGATGCAAGGTAAAGCTACAGGTAACGTCAGAGGAATATACCAAAGTAGATAATTGATTTTATTTGTTTTGTGATCTTCCTGCAGCAAGTAGGCTCATTTGAGAATAAGGAAGGGCAGTGTGGACATGCTGATATATTTTGAAGGGGAAAGTGAGTATTATGGTTGGATATGACTAAAGTAGGACTGAATAGGAAAAGAGAGGTGTGAGGTGAAAGCAGTTAATATCTTGGGTGAAAGTGATCATGAAATGATAGAGTTCATGATTCTAAGGTATGGTAGAAAGGAAAACAGCACAATAAAGATAATGAATTTCAAGAAGGGAGACTTTAGCAAACTTAGGAAGCATATCTAAGGGGAAAAACAGTTCAAGAGAGTTAGCAGTTTTTCTAAGAGACATTATTAAGAACACAAGAGCAAACTATCCCACTGTGTAGCAAAGATAGGAAGTATGGCAAGAGACCACTCTGGCTTAACCAGAAGATCTTCAATGATCTGGAACTCAAAGAAAGTCCTACAAAAAGTGGAAACTAGGTCAAATTACAAAGGATGAATATAAACAAATAACACAAGTTTGTAAGGACAAAATTAGAAAGACCAAGGCTCAAAATGAGATTAAACTAGTTAGGGATATAAAGGTAACAAGAAAACATTGTACAAATACATTAGAAGCAAGAGGAAAACCAAGGATAGGGTAGGCCCATTACTCAACGGGTGTGTGTGGGCGGGGAGGAGGGGGGGACAATAACAGAAAATGTAGAAATGGCAGAAGTGCTAAATGACATTTTTGTTTCATTTTTCACCAAAAAGTTTATTAGCAATTGGACACCTAACAATGAATGCCAGTGAAAATGAGGTAGGATCAGAGGTTACAATAGGGAAAGAACAAGTTAAAAATTACTTAGATAAGTTAGATATCTTCACGTCACCAGGCCTGATGAAACACATCCTAGAATATTCAAGGAGATGACTGAGGAGATATCTGATACATTAGCTATTATCTTTGAAAAGTCATGAAAGATGGGTGAGATTCCAGAGGACTGGAAAAGGGAAAATATAGTGCCAATCTAAAAAAAGGGGAATAAGGACAACCCGGGGAATAACAGACCAGTCAGCTTAACTTCAATATCCAGAAAGATAATGGATCAAATAATTAAACAATCAGTTGGCAAACACCTAGAAGATAATAAGGTGATAAGTAACAGTCAGCATGGATTTGTCAAGAACAAATCATGTCAAAGCAACCTGATAGCTTTCTTTGACAGGGTAACAAGCCTTGTGGATGGAGGGAAGTGGTAGATGTGGTATACCCTGACTTTAGTAAGGCTTTTGATACTGTCTTGCATGACCTCATAAACAAACTGGGGAAATACAACCTAGATGAAGCTACGATAAGATGGGTGCAAAATTGCTTGGAAAACTGTTCCCATAGAGTAGTTATTAGTGGTTCACAATCAAACTGGAAGGGTATATGGAGTGGAATCCCGCAGGGATCAGTTCTTTGTCCGATTCTGTTCAGTACCTTCATCAATGATTTAGATAATAGCATAGAGAGTACACTTATAAAGTTTATGGACAATACCAAGATGGGAGGGGTTGCAAGTGATTTCGAGACTAGGACTAAAATTCAAAATGATCTGGACAAACTGGAGAAATGGTCTGAAGAAAATAGGATGAAATTCAATAAGGACAAATGCAAAGTACTCCACTTAGGAAGGAACAACCAGTTGCAAACATGAAAAAATGGGAAATGACTGCCTAGGAAGGAATACTGCAGAAAGGGACTTAGGGCTAATAGTGGATCACAAGCTAAATATAACACTGTTGCAAAAAAAAGCAAACATCATTCTGGGATGTATTACCAGGCGTGTTGTAAGCAAGACACGAGAAGTAATTCTTTTGCTCTACTCCACACTGATTAGGCCTCAACTGGAGTATTGTGTCCAGTTCTGGGTGCCACATTTCAGGAAAGATGTGGACAATCTGGAGGAAGTCCAGAGAAGAGCAACAAAAATGATTAAAGGTCTAGAAAACATGACCTATGAGGGAAGATTGAAATCATTGGGTTTGTTTAGTGTGGAGAAAAGTAAGGAGGGACATGATAACAGTTTTCAAGTACATAAAAGATTCCTAGAAGGAGGAGGGGAAAAACTGTTCTCTTTAACCTCTGAAGATAGGACAAGAAGCAATGGGCTTAAATTGCAGCAACGGCAGTCTAGGCTGGACATTAGGAAAAACTTCCCATCAGGGTAATTAAGCACTGGAATAAATTGCCAGGGAGCTTGTGGAATCTCCATAATTTTGAAGAGATGGTTAGACAAACAGCTGTCAGAGATGCTCTAGATAATACTTAGTCCTGCCTTGAGTGCAGGGGACAGAACTAGAAGACCTCTCAATGTCCCTTCCAGTCCTGTGATTCTGTGCATACAGTCATGTCAGCTCCCGATGTGCTTATTTATTCACTTGTGAGGGAGTGAGAAGGAATGACCTGAGCACAATATTAATCATGTGATTTGAATTAAGAGTTACTTGATGTCCAAATGCAGTTGTTCAGCCACAACTTGGTGTACAGGTTGGTACAGACGTGCACTGCCCAAGAATGCATTCCAGAACTCCTGGGAAAGTGGCTTCTGTTCCCCCTATCCCTTTTCCAAGGATGCAGTATCTGCAACTCTCCCACCCACAGACATGGGGCCATTCCAGAGCCTGTGGGAACCAGCCCCGCACCTTCCTGTCCTCTTTGTGAAAGTTAGGGCAGCTGTGGGTGCTAACTTTGTGAACTCCGTGTGCTCAAGCACTCCAACTATGTTTAGCTCCTGCAAAGAGCCATTAGGAGATAACAGAGTGCTCCTTTTGTCCTCTTCCCCTGCTCTCCTTTTGCACCGATGCAGGAGTGGGCACAATTGAGAGAGCGCAGCAGCTATTAGGTGTATTCCTTAGTTTAGTATAATATCGCATATGGAGACAAGCATGATGTGTAAAGCCATTGAATAGAAGGCCAAGAGAAGAAGCAATATTCAAAAAGGTAGACATAGTGGAATTTTGTTATTTATAGGTTCACAGACTCCAAGGCCAGAAGGGCTCACTGTGATCTTGTAGTCTGATCACACAGAACTTCCCCAAAATAATTCCTAGGGCATATCTTTTAGAAAAACGTCCAAACTTGATTTTAAAATTGCCATATTAGGGAGTTACCAAATCGAATTAATAGGCAGCAAGTTTAAAACAAACAAAAAGGAAGTATTTCTTCACACAATGTACAGTCAATCTGTGGACTCTTTGCCACAGGATGTTGTGAAGGCCAAAACTATAACAGGGTACAAAAAAGAATTGGATAAGTTCATAGAGAATAGGTCCATCAATGGCTATTAGCCAGGATGGGCAGGTATGTAAAACTATGCTTTGAAATGTCCCTAGCCTCTGCCAGAAGCTGTGAATAGATAGATGACAGGGGATTATGATCATTTGATGATTACCTGTTCTGTTCATTCCCTCTGAAGCACCTGGTATTTAGCACTGTAAGAAGACAGGACACTGGGCTAGATGGACCATTGGTCTGACCCCAAATGGCCACTCTTATGTTCTTATCACAATAACCCACCTGAGGTTATTTTGAACTGTTGCAGCATGGAAATAAAACCTTTAAATTGGATTTGCAACCAAAGATTGTACATGTTGCTACTGAGCTGTTCAGGTATTGCTGGAAACCTGAGCAAAGTAAGCCTCTACAGAACAGTGCATCTTGCCATAGCCAAAGGGGTGTTTTTCACCAAAATGCAAGGAGCTATGACCATTTTCACCAACTAAGGATCTGTCCCTGCATGAGGATTTCTTGGTGCAGGGTGAAACATCAGGGTCAAACTCATATATGCAAAAGTAGAAATCCCAAGGAATTGAAAACAGGTAGGGGATAGTGGAGGAGTTGGCAGCAATACTATCATGTATGTATGAGGAATGTGTATTATCCCTGTCAGGTGGAGTGACCTCACTCTATGGAATTCTCAACCTAGAAAACTAGCCCAACCTGCTCACCCGCCCATTTAGATCACTTAGCTTGTGGTGTGGTTCTCCCCAGGGATTTTGTTCCATAGTAGACAGAAGAATATTGGCATATTGAGTTTCTAAGTCTTATTTCTCCCTGTATTTCCATACTATGATGTTGAGACTCCACCAAGGCAGGAAATGTGGGCATCAAAAATAGAACCTCAATGAATGGAGTGGAAACATGCCATTAACAAAGAAAACAAATTAGGTTTATTCAAGTAGTATAGAAATGCATATGCTGAATAATAGATAATAAGGTTATTGTGCATTACTGTATACTAGCCACTAGTAAATTATTATACTACAGAACAGCTAAAATAAATGGTCCCTGCCATAAAGAGCTTACAGTCTAATTTCACATAACACAACACACAAGAAAAATACAATATAGAGTGAGCGGAGAAGGACGGAAAGTGGTAACATCAATAAGGTTTCATGGATACTCTTGACAAATGTTCATCACACTGCACAAATAGCCCATCATTGATATTTGGCTAACATGAATCTTTTTGACAGTTACGCTGCTTGGGCCTGTTGGGAAAGATTCATGGGGTGTGGTTGGGAGGAGGCTGGGTCTGAAATGCATTTTCTTTCCCACAGGCCCTGCAGCAATTCAGGGCCTCAGGAGATCTTTTCCCTCACCTCTTTGCTGAGTGAACAGAGGAGTTACTGCTGGGGTTTCTCTTCCTCCTCCCACTGTCTCCCCAATGGAGAAGAGTGGCTCTTGGAGATCTGGTAGCAGGGGAGAGGAGAGTACTGAATAGGAACTCTCCCCTCCCAGTTTTTTCAAGAGGAGGAGAAACAGCCAAAGGAGCATCTCTCCTTCTACCTTGCTGGTGAGAGGAGGAAGAGTATGAAGGTGTGGCTCTCCTCTCCTTCTTGCTCTGCTTGATCAGGAGGAGGAGGAGGGCCTCTTCATTCAGGGTTCCTGCTGAAGTCAGCTCTCAGCAGCAGCCAGGACAGGCAAATATTCATAAGCCAAATACTGACCAAATTTCCATTAATATTCAGGCTATTCAGCAAATTTGCAATTTGATTTGTCCACATGTTAAACAACAGAACTTTCACTTTAGACAGATATTGATTTGCTGTGTTTCAAATGTATGCTTAACTAGTAGTATCATTTCAAACACAGTGACAACAACTGCAATGCAATTTAACTAAGGGTTTGTCTATGCTTGCAGTGCTGCAGTTGTGCTGCTGTAGCGTGTAGTGAAGAAGTTACCTACGCTGACAGGAGGGCTTCTCCCATTGGCGTAGATACTCCACCTCCCTGAGAGGCAGTAGCTAAGCTGACAGGAGAAGCCCTCCCATCAACATAGCGCTGTCTTCATTGGGAGTTAGGTCGGTATAACTGCGTCACTCAGGGGTATGGAAAATCCACACCCATGAGCAACGTAGTTATATCGACATAAATTTGTAGTGTAGTCCAGGGCTAAGACTAAATGGTTATTCATATAAAATGATGACATCTTAACTTCATTTACTATAATATAAATGACTCACTAGTCTCAGAAAATCCCACAATCCTAGTTGCAGTGCACATACAGTCACATGTATACGTAGATTGAGAATTATAAATACAAGGTTACCATTTACATTAAAAGCAATAATAATAAAAATGCATCGTGCTATGGTTATTAGTTGCAAACCAGTTACAGTGTATTTGATAACACATAATCTAACACATTTTTGTCAAATTATACTGTATAAACTTCTAAAGATAGCAGTAGTATAGTAGTAAAGAAAATAATAAAATGTCAGAATATTATATAATTTATGTGGAAACTAGTTACTAAGCTATATTAAATATATTCCAGTAATAACTATGCTGTATATGAAAAGTTTTGTCAATTGTATAATATTAAAATCTGCTAAGAGATTACATAAACTGCCTGATTCATAAAAGTAAGGAAGAACCTAGTTCTATAAAATACTGTGAGATAGTTGTTTAGCAATTTAGTTTTGAGGATTATTTTGCTAAACTAATATTTTATATTCAATGTGAGCACTGTCCTGTTTGGGGGGTGGGAAAGGGTTGTGGGGGGGAGGGGGGTAATAATCCATGCAGGTAGTCCAAGAATAACTTGTCATCACTACAGTTTGTCTCGTCTGTGAGCATTTTGTGGATGCTTGTTGCCGGCTGCAGTTCACAGGTATAGCTCATATTTACTCTCACATGGTAGGTTTGGAAGGATTAGTTTATCAGTAAATGACATATAACTTCATTGTAAACTTCTTAGTCATTTTCTTTCCAGGGTCACTGTAGTATTGGCACAATTCTACTATATGCAGGTAACCAGGTGATAGCTCTCCTTCATTCTGCTAGTCAAAACAGCACCAACAAATTGCCTTCCTCCTAATTTTCCAACAAGAAACAGCAGCAGTGTGTCTTTTCATCTCCTCACCACATAACTGCAAGGGGACTTCGGCACTGGGTCTGCTTTTCTCCCTATGGAGGGCGAGTTGTTTATCAGCTGTTGAGCACGGGGGAGAGTTCCTAAATCTTTATTACATCCAGGGAGAGACTTCTTTATGAACCCCATTGGAATGCACTGAGCAGATCAAGGCTTGCTTCTATTTTATTATAAAGGGGATTTCCATCACATCTGAATTTATTATAAGCATGTTTAGGAGTATTTAAAGTTGATATGGTCAATAATGGGAACTTAAGAACAGAAGCTTGAATTTCAGGTGGGTCGTGTTGAACCTACACATATTGTTTTGAGTTCAGAATAGATCTCAAACCAGATGGAGTCTGCATTCTATGGTTCTAGTTTAATGTTTGTGAAACCTCACAAGAAGTCATTTTTGTGACGTTTTAGCTGATCTCATGATACTGATGCCATCTTGGCCTGCAATTTCATGAGAATAGTTTGCAAGATTTTGGCACAATTGAACCCAAACTTTAACCTTGATTCAGCTGCCAACCTAAACCCAAGCTTTTGCTTAAATCAGCATTCAGCTCTGAACATCAACCCAACTTTCTCATTTAAATTTCTCTTCTGTACCAATTAGCCTTGTCAAACCCAGCATCAATTTTATGGATTTTAATTGTGCTAAATTCTAGAATGGAGGCAAAAATTAGTTTTTTGCAGGTCAAATGGACAAACACCAAACTATGTTTTGTGTAGATTATTAGTCAAATTCAAGTGCAGTGATTCTTGTCATTGATAGGAATTCTTTTAGTATGTGGCAAAACCAGGCCAATACATTGTATTTCCATTCTCACACACACACTTGTATTCTCTGATTGTAACATGAGTGATATGTGAAATGGCTGTACGACCTGACTATAATAATTAAGGGTGAGGGTATCAGAACAAAAAACCACCTACATTACCAATGGTGATAATGACTGCAAATTAGAAAGCAAACCATATTTATGATTGTATTAAATGTTCTGCATCAATGGTTCAAAAGCAAACTGAGAAAGGCAAATGAAAGCAAAAGACATTTTAAACAGAGCGACCACAGGAGGCAGCAAACATCCAAACATCCAACACAAGCCCTCTGTGGAAAGAACAGAACCATTACTATATGAGAATGCAGAAGATATCATTGACCAGGTAAGTTTAACTTATGTGCTGGATGGCTGCATCACTCGTGCATACACTCAACAAAATATGGTATTAGCTATAAATCCTTAAAAAATATGGTCTTCTCATATGCATACACAATTTAAATAAAATTAATGATATTTCTAACAATGTGGAGTGTGCCTTAATTTATCATTTACAGTAAGGCTTCTACATCTGAACTGTGGAAAAATGCCAGTTTTTAAAAGATAGATGCTTCAGGCTGTCTCCTCTTCTATTACTAAATACATTGTTACATAACTGAAATAGTTATGAATTGAAAGTAATGTAAAACAGCATGCTCAGTAGAGGAGGAAAAACAATAATTTACTTTATACCCATCTGAAAATTAGGATGATGGATTTGACAGTGATATTTCCAGGAATATAAACAGGATCAACTTATCTCTAATTTCTTAATGGAGGACTTTCAGAAGTAAGTGTTTTTCAGCCTTTTTTGTCTCTGCATGAACAAGAGTTGATAGCTTGAGACTGTAATGCATTACTGTGGAAACCTTCGGTCTCTTACATAAATCATCTTAACACTCAGCAAGAATTGTCCAACAGTGCCATTGATATGTTCAAGTCAATGATCCTGCAAACAATTTTTTTTATGTTTCTTCATATGTTAGACATAAGCAATAAATCACATTCATTTAAAACACACAATATACTAATTTATCAAGCAACAACTATCAAAAACATATTACTGGGGAAGGTACAACTTTTTTTTACCCATTGTGTTAATCAATTTCTCTAATTTACATTAGGTAAAGGGTAACGCCTCAAGCAAAACATTAATTTTCCAGCACGAGATGAATTCCATTTTCAATAAGAAGGAGAATATGCTGACAATGATACAATTGATTTAAAATAAGCACAATTTCAAAGTCAACAGAATTATGAAAAGGAACAGTGCTTTTTCAAATGAAACATTCCACTTCTGAGAGTCTGTTTTCATTGTTTAATTTAATTTTAAATATCATGCTATACAAGTTTGTTTGAAAACAAATATGCTTTATTTATGAACATTTTACATTTAAATGCATTTAATAGGCGACAATGAGCAAAAAACTATAGAAGATTACAAGACTTGAGCTGTAGAGACCCACTAAAAGCTCCAAGGCTTCACCCTTCCCTACAAAGAGGTAACAGTATAGCCTTCCTAGTCAGAAACTTTATCTCAGTCCATTAGAAAAGTACAGGTTTTTGTTACAATTATCAAATTATCTAGACAGGAACAGTTTAAGGCAGGCGTCTCAAATACGCGGCCCGCAAAGTTATTTGCTGTGGCCCACCTAGCTCCCTGCGCCCCCCGAGTTATTTCCTGCGGCCGCCAAGCTCCCCTCACCCGCTGCCTACCTGCGTGCCGTTTCCCCACTACTCTGCCTACCTCCAGGTGCTTCCCGCCACCAAACAGCTGTTTGGCAGCGCTTAGTACTTTCTAGGAGGGAGCGGGGAGGAGCAGGGAGCCGCGCACTCAGGGGAGGAGGCGGAGAAGAGGCGGGGCAGGGGCAGGGATTTGGGGAAGGGATTGGAATAGGGGCAGGGAGGGGGCGGAGTTGGCGTGGGGACTTTGGGGAAGGGGTTGGAATGGGGGTGGGGAAGGGGTGGGGCAGGGACAGGGTCTCATGGAAGGGGTGGAGTGGGGGTGGGACCGGGAGTAGCGGGGGAGGGGATGTCAGTGATGCGGCCCTTGGGCCAATGTACTAGTCCTCATGTGGCCCTGGTGGTCATTTGAGATCCCTGGTTTAAGGCAACCCAGGGCCATAGGCACAAATGAGGACTCCCTCAGCCCTGATCACATGGCCTTCCCAAGCCCACCTTCACCATAGCTCTTCCCCGCACCTACTGGTGTGGCAGTAGTGGCACAAGCCATTCGCTCAAGAGCTGTCTGCTAGGCTGTGAAGAGGGCCTACCACTGCTTCTCTTTGAGTAGGCTGGGGTCTGTCCTGAAGAGGAAGGGACTCATTCCCCACCCACCCCTCTGCCTGTGGGAGCCCCTATTGTCAGTATCTCAGCAGGGCAACAACGCGGTATCTGAGTGAGCGTCCTCCAAATACACAAAGTATCTGTTTTGGTGATGGTGGAACTTCAGAGCACTGGATTATTGGGCTATTAACAGCAGAAGAGGGATATGACAGTTCACAACTCTCCAAGCTATTGTTTCAGGCTGTCTACAGACTCAGACAGACGATGCTGCATCCGTTACACTAAGGCCACTTTTCCAAGATTTTATCTGAGAGGTAGGTTTTGGGGTTTTTTACATGAAAGCTAGATTCTGAAGTCAGTGTTGGATTAAAGAAGCTGGGTCCAGAGGCATGTGCCTGTAATCCCTGAGCTGTAATCTGGCTCTTATACTAGAAGATATATTTCTCTACATTGATCACTTGCATTTAGTGCATTTCTTTTTTCTTTGTAGATTTAATATTTTTTTAAAAATCTAAATAAAATTCCAGTTTTAAAAGAGTTTTCAAATGTTTTTAGTATTAGAGGGGTAGCTGTGTTAGTCTGAATCTGTAAAAAGCAACAGAGGGTCCTGTGGCACCTTTATACTTGCCTCTGGAAATTTC